>NC_045770.1:11394260-12016760 GCF_008692025.1 Phocoena sinus
CTTATGGCTTAGGACTCTAGTGTATTAAGGAGAAAAATACCCATTTTATTATCCACTGCCAGTTGTGTTTCTTCTCTCATCAACCTATCCATTGAGAAACGTTCCTTTGATAATATAACTATCATTGGAAGCTTCTGCATGTAGAAGGCTTTAGGGAAGAATGTCTCAAATTATGGAGACTCTTAGGCATCCTAGGGATGCTCAGGGGAAAAAATGCATTTGGGCCCTGCCATCTGCATTTGTAACAAGGGCCCTTGCTGCTGCTGCTGCAGGTGACCCTAAGACAACACTTCCAGGAGGTGGCCTAGCTCATCTCACCTGGAGCCTCTAGCTAACACCACTGATCTTGGAATCTGGTGGTCCATCCATGTGCTGAAGCAAGAAGCCAACGCAACTACAATTCTGCCACCAATGCCATATAAATCAATAAGCCACACACAGAGTTGAGAGTTGACAATAAAAGAACTAATAATTTAATATCCCCCAATCCCATCCCCCCCCCAAAGAAAACCCCAGTAGCCTAATCTTTCTAAATTAGGCAGGCAAAGATTCATTCGACTCCACTGTACGTCTGCTATGTATCAAGCAATGTGCAAGACACTGGGTACTGCATCAGTGATAATCAAACAGACACAGCCCCTCATCCTACCACTGGCCAGGAACAGTAAAGAAATTACCACCGGCACTCTGCAAATCAGCTATGTCTACAGAACAGACATAGCTGTGATGGCAGAACAGAGGCACAGAAAGCTCCAAGTGGGATATAACTTATTCTCAGGTGTGAGATCGAGAAATAATAGGATAAGGGAATGCACAAGTGCTCTCCACCTCAGACCCTCCCAGCTCAGTCAGTAAAAGAAATCTGGGAATTAGTCACCGGGACTTAAAATTGAGAAATTAAAAATCACAAAAAGCACAGGCCCAAGAGACTAAAACAAAAAAGACCTATGAGCACCAGAGGACTGCAGACAAGGTTTTAAACACAACTGGTACTTGGGGTCACCCAACTGGATGTCACAAGGTACCAGTCCTCAGGCTTGACCTCTCACCTCTGCACTCCCAGCACATCCCTGTGCCTGAAGCAACTCAAGGATGCTTGTGTCCTTGGGCTGTTCTGTGTGCACGCGCGTGTGTAAGAGAAAGAGACAGACAGGCAAGGCAGGAAGCAAATGATCCAGGGAGTGACTCGAGGCAAACAGCCTGACAGAAGAAAACTTGTCATGGTTTAGTGGTCTTAAAAAACATTTTTCGAGGGCTTCCCTGGTGGCGCAGCAGTTGAGAGTCCGCCTGCCGATGCAGGGGACACAGGTTCGTGCCCCGGTCTGGGAAGACCCCACATGCCGCGGAGCGGCTGGGCCCATGAGCCATGGCCGCTGAGCCTGCACGTCCGGAGCCTGGGCTCCGCAACGGGAGAGGCCACAGCAGTGAGAGGCCCGCGTACCGCAAAAAAAAAAACACACATTTTTCGAGGTGTGTAATGGGGAACCCCTCTGGCCTTTAGCCTCTCGCATCTTCTCTTCTGATTCCAACCTCGCTCCCTGCTTTCCCTTTTGGGGAAGTCCTCTCTCCACCCTAGGACCCTACCAAGCGGGTTGACCTGCTTCTGCCTGGCCAGCTACCAACATATAAATAAGTGAGAACCTGGACGAAAACACGACATCTGGTTTTAGTCCCTAAGGTTAACGACGACAGAAAAGAGCAACCGCCCAGGCACCAGAGACCTCCGTCAGACCTGAGGTCAAGGAGGCAATGGTCGCGTTATGAGAGCAAGCTTGCACCCCCCAGCAAGAGCAGCCCAACCTACTCTGGGCCAGGCCTGGTTTTTTCCTTTACACAAGGGCAGTATGGTTGCAACTTGATACAGCTGCAAGGCAAGTCCTGTTAAATAATCAACTGTGGTTTTAAATGAGCAAGCCCTCCATTTCAGCGTGTGGCCCCAACACATAAAATCAAGGAGAAGATTCTCCCAAAGCCTGAGACTTAAGCTACTTACTGACAGCTGGAAGCTTAAGTGCTGCTTTTCTTAGAGCATTAACTCCCACTAGCCAATGACTACACATTCTACTAGCCACGTAAATGAACATGTGTCCAAACCTCCCAAAAAAATGAGCCTGGGCTGCAGGGAAATCAGGTAGTGGGATTAAAGAAAAAAAAGCCACTTAGCCCCACCCCTCCTTTCTGTGTTCTTTTCATTGGGATTTCAAAGAAATGTGTGTTGGTCAAGGATGCTTGGACCAGGAAAGGACCAAATTCCCAGCACCCAGAGACACTCTGAGTGGTCGTCTAAGCTTTTCTGCTCCTTGACCACCCAGAACCTTCCAGGTCCCTTGGGAGTGTCCAGCTACATCCAGCACCGGCTGTCAAGCTCCCCCAGGCACGTGCATTCCGTCCCTGCTTGCATGGACCCTCCGTGCCAGATCACGGAACACCCACCCTCAGAACGGACACGCAAAAGCAGTTTACTCCTCGAACTTACCACCACCTTTGTGGCAAACATGTACTTGTCCCGCAGCTGGAAGTCCCTCACTTCCTCCAGGATCACCTCCAGGTTCTCCCGGGACTGGAAGAAGTCTGTACTTCGGAAAACTGTGGAGTAGCCAGAGGGTTCGTGTCGTTCAACGTAGATGGTGTTTGGCTTGTCGTAGGGATCGATTCCCCTGGAAGGAAAAAAAAAAAAAGCGGTTGTCATCATCTCCACATTGAGTCGTTGGAGGTGTAGAGGTCCTGCCATGCAGACCGTCAATGAGAACCCAGGGTCACCATGGCAGCAGCTACAAGTGATGCTCTCTCTCTGTGCCGCAAACACATCCCTTTGGTGGCTCCTTGGCTCAGTAGAGAGGGAAAGGAATTGCCACTTGTCAAGTGTTTTCTGCTGGTACTGTCGTTAACAGTGCAGCCTGGGTTTCGCTCCAGGCAAGCTCCAGCGGGGCTAGAGGGGAGGGAAAAGAAGGAAAAGTGAAAGGCAAGTGTACTGATCCCCTTGACGTCCTTCAGAAACGCAGGGCTCAACTCTCCCTCTGTGCTTCTGTCCACACTATCCCCCTCTGCCTGGATGCCCTCTGCATATACTCTGACCTGCACATCTAAATCCTACTCGTCTTCTGAGATCAAGTGCAAGTCCCCCTCTTCCAGGAAGCCTTCCCCCATGCCCTTCTCCCATCACTAGCCATGCGTCTCAATTCCAAGCCTTTTTTATGAGTTCAAGAAAAGGGAGGGAACTGCCTTAAGTGGATTTTGGAATCAGTCTTCTCACTTTATACGATGGAGCTTCTTACCCACTATATTATACCGTTCACCATCATGTGTGTGCCTGAGCTTCCTAGACAGAGTATAGATTCCATCAAAGGCCATGCCTTACATTTCTTTTTATCCTATAGAGTTCCTTGCCGCATTGATCTTTGCTGCGTGGATCCATGGACGTATTGCAAAAGCTCTCCCAAACCAAAAACTGCAGAGTGATTAGATCAAACTACCTCAAAGAAGAATCTCTGCACTGGTGTGTCCCCTAAGAAGGGCCCTAAGAACAGCCTGGGAGGACAACTAACCTGCCTGAGGTTTCCTAACACGCACAAGAACACCAAGGCCAGGCGGACCATTTAGCAAGAGGGAAAAACAGTTGGAAAAATCTGGAGGAGAGCGTCACAGTGAGGATGCAGTGATGACCCAAGGAGAAGCAGGACTCATTAATGATTAATTCACACAAACCATCTTTGTACGGTTCCATAGACACAATGGCTCTCGGGATAACGAAGGCAATGATAGGAAGCTCCTTCCAAGACGTATTGTCAAGAGCAAGTTCCAAGACAGAAGGGATGGGAAGGAAAAGAAAAGAAAGGAGGGAGGATGGGAGGAAGAAGGAAAGAAGGGAGATAAGAAAGAGGAAAACAAAAGAGCCTCTTTTTGCAAAGGGGGAAGACTTGACTTTGGCCCTACAATCTGGCATCTTGGTGGGACACTGGAGAAACCAGCCTGTCCCAATGAGAGAAACTAACGTTCACCATGAGATGCTCTGTGTGGGGAGGACGTGTTCTCTTCTTTTCCACAATTGGAAGTACCGATTAAAGTACTTCCTCTACCCTAGAGGATATGCAAATTAAAACACGCTGGATATTTTTAAAAAGGCAGAGAGGAAGGGACCTTCACCCAGATATTGAGGTGGAGCTCGCCTCTACTATTCCTTCGTAACCCAAAGCAGCAGCCAACAGCTAGCAACAGAAAGAGCTGCGGCTTTCATCCCAATTCTCTTCCGTAATCCACATCTGAACCTCTCCTTTCTGAGAGCTGCTCCCCCAATAAATTCCTGTACTTGGCAATCGCTAGCCTCCCACTTTCCATGCTCACTGACACTGACTTCCTCTTCTCTTTACCCTCATTTGGAAGTTCCAAGCCTTGCTCTGTCTCTGAGCACAGTCATTGGTCCTCACTTGGCCTCACCCACCTCACTTACAGCCTTTCAGAGGTGCTCCACAGGGCATCCTTGAACCCGCCCCCATGGCTCATCCTCTGTCCTGTCTTACCAATCTCCAGCTCTGGATAACATAAATCACTGGTTTTCCTCACCCCTCCTGCTCCCAGGCTGCCAAGCATCGTTGAACAAAGTGTGCCTTTATTCTCTGAGAGGTTACATTACACTCTCACGTATTATGGGGAACCCTAGGAGAAATCCCTCAAATAGCCTGAAATTCCCTGACACCAGACATGTCATTATCTACAGTAAGACAGGCAGCCCCTTCCCCTAGGATACCTATCTGCATGTCTGCACAGAGGCAGAAGGTACAACACAGAAGTTCCCAAACATGAAGCTTCTTTATTTAGTAATCCTGCTGGTTTGCCCTCTTAATATATGATTCTCTAAACAGAGAAAAGAACAATTTGTCCCTTTAAAGTTCAAAAAAAAAAAAGTTCTAATGGTATTCCCTGGGTAGAGGTTGTACTCGGATGAGAGTGTGGTTATAATCTAAGACTCTACCACCTCTGCCCCAGGAAAATAATGAGAGTCAAAAAGAGCTGCCCTCTGCAAAAACGAAGTCCAGGGCTTCCCTGGTGGCGCAGTGGTTGAGAGTCCGCCTGCCGATGCAGGGGACACGGGCTCGTGCCCCGGTCCGGGAAGATCCCACGTGCCGCGGAGCGGCTGGGCCCGTGAGCCATGGCCGCTGAGCCTGCGCGTCCAGAGCCTGTGCCCCGCGACGGGAGAGGCCACAGCAGTGAGAGGCCCGCGTACCGCAAAAAAAAAAAAAAAAAAAAAAAAAAAAAAAAGGAAGTCCACTGGAGCCTGAAGATACTCAGCTGTAAGGCCCCTCTCTGCTCCATCCTTTACTGTCCTTAATTACTAAGGAAGCAATACGAACTCAAAGACTTTCCTCTTCAAAGAGACGGCTAAAAGACGTACAGACAGGATCTACATCTTGTGGAGCCACTACGTTTAATGAGGACTAAAACCACATGCAAAAGTCAAAAAACCAATGACAAACTGGAAAATATAAATATAAATGAACACACACATACAAGCTCTTTCATATCACAAAGGACCAATCTCAAATATATAAAGAGCTCCTGGAAATCAGTAATAAAGAGATGAACAATCTAATGGAAAAAGGGCAAAGGGCATGAAGAGACATGGCCCCAAAAAAGAAGTAAAAATGACACTTAGGTTAAAAGATGTTTTAACTTATTCATAATAAGAAAAATGCAAATCAAAACTATACCAAGGGACTTACCTGGTGGCACAGTGGTTGCTCCCAATGCAGGGGGCCCAGGTTCGACCCCTGGTCAGGGAACTAGAGCCCACATACATGCCACAACTAAGGAGCCCACGAGCCTCAACAAAGACCTGGTGCAACCATGTAAGTAAATAAATAAATAAAACAAGATTTAAAAAATACAACTATACTGAGATACTAACACATTGGCTGTGGGAAAAGGCATAATTCTATGTTGTTGAGAATGAATGCAAAATTTGACACTTTCTATAGAAGTTTTGGCAAAGTTACAATTTCAATGCTTTAGTCACTGGGGATATATCAGTGCAAAACTGAAAAAAGTCCATGCCCTCGTGTAGTTTTATTCTATTGAAGAAAGACAAATAATAAGCATAATAAGAGTATATTAGGATGTGATGAGTGCTGTGCAGAAAAAGAACAGATCAGGCTACAGCAGACCGGGAATGACAGGAGTAATTGCAATTTTAATGAGATCCTTAGGATAGGCCCCATCTGGAAGATGTTATTTGAGCAGACTTGAATGAGGTAAAGGAGCAAGCCACAAATATATCTTTAGGACAAGCATTCTAGACAGGGAAAATAGCAAGTGCAAAGGCCCTGTGGTTAGGAATGTAGCTGGCATTTAATCTGAGAAAAGTAATGATGCACATGAAAGGGTTCAAAGGAGAAGAACAACATGATCTGACCTGTTTTTAACAGAATCAATACGGCCGTGCTGAGAATCAGTTGTAGAAGGACAAGAGTAGAAGTAGAAAGACCAGCTGGATGATTAATGATTGACAGCAGTGACGTGGAGTAAAGCAGTTGCTGAGTAGTGGATCCTGGGTATATACTGAAGGTACAGCCACAGGGATTTCCTGATGGACTGAACGTGAAGCATGAAACCAACACGGAATCAGTCATGACTCAGAATTTTTCACCTGAGCAACCAGAAACTGAAATGGGGAAGATTACGTATGGGTAGAGCTGATCCAGGGTGGTGAAGGTCAAGAGGTATCAAGTTTGGTAGGTGTGAATGGTTTGACTTTTTCCCACTGACCCACCAAGTCCGCTCCTGGGAGTCTGCTCTACACATTCGTCTGCATATGTACAAATTCAAGATTATATACATCATCTCCATAACAGTAAAAGGCCAGAAGTGACTAAGACCAGAAACAACCTCTTAAAGGTTAGCCCTGTTGATTTCACTTTCCTTCTCAAAAACCTACAATGGCTCCCGATTGCTTTCAGAATTCAGTCCAAATTCCTTTACCAAGCAAGCACTGCAGATTCTGATACCAACACCCCTTTCCAAATTTCACCCAATACACTGTCCAAGGATAAGACTGAGGGTTCTCCACCCAAGCACCACAATGCCTCGTCTCTGCCTTGGGCCATTCTGTTCCCATCTGGAATTCCCATCCTGCACACGTCCAAACAGCCACACCCTACCTGGTGTGCACATCCTGGATCAACAGTAACCTCCTCCGTGGAGCTGCCTATGACCCATCGGGAAGGAGCATGGCCCTCCTCTGGCTTCTTATGCTATGTCCGTGGGACTCCATGCTTCTTTCATGATGTATGTCACATGCACAAAATGTCTCTTCTTCTCTCCTAAACTGCAATCTCCTTAATAACTATATCCATCAGTTATCCAACTTCTTACACCCTAAAGCGTCTGTTTTATATTCAGCAGACGTTCCAAAAAAATATGTTATGAGTGAACAAATGAACGAATTTTAGAGAAAAGTCCCCACTTCTGATATGCTGCCCTAAAAATGAAGGTCTTTTAGAAATTCTAATACATGCAAGAGCTTCAAGATTCCCCTGGATTCCCCGATGGATTGAAAAATGCAAAAGCTCTGTCACTCCCGTCACAAGTGACCTTCCTTCCTCACCCCCCCAACCCCTGGGGAGTCTGTTATACCTGCAGCTCTCATTCCTGGGTCTGAAATGTGTCTTTCCTGAACCAGATGCTTCACATTTCAGGGGAGGGCAGATTTGCCCTGCGTGAAGGAGCTAGAACTGAAGAAAAGGATTATGTAACTCAAATTTCTCAGATGGCACGACTTACCAAGAAACGGACTTCACATGTTCCTGAATCATGATCCAGGTCTGGCCAAAATCATCTGATTTCCACAGCTGCAAAGACCAAAGCGACAAGTGGTCACGATGCAAGAGGCGTGATGTAAGATCCCCGAATGGCATCACCAGCACACACCCGTGGAAACCCCAGCCTCAACAATACGTCCCCTGTGAAGACAGGTGGGGAGATCACATTACCCAACCCCGTTACCCCACGTGCCAACAAGGGCAGGAAGGGCAGGAAGTTCACCTTTGCATTCTTCTCCATTCAGTTACTAAGGTCTCAGTACCTCCGTATTGGAAGGAAGGAAAAACGATTGTGCCTTGTCTTCCTTTTATGTATTATCAGAAATTATATTTTACTCAAGACTGACCCTCAAGTGGTGGTGAAAACAAAAGGATTATACTCAGTATTTCTCGCCTGGGAAACAGTGTCCTTGAAAACCCAAAATGGGACACAGTGATGAAAGCTGAATGGAGAGGACTCAGGGAATCCCCTGAATACAAAGGGTGTGGCCATGAGTAATTGACTTGCTGACCTTTGCCCCTCAACTTCCAAAGACAAAACCTGAGGGTTCCTGTGGCCCCAGGGACCAGGGAGTAAGAAGCAGGAGGTTAAAAGCAACAATAGTCCACCTACACTGGTAAACAGCCCATACTTGGGTTACTCCCTAAGGCAAGTGAAGATAAACAGGTCATGTTCTGGTTAAACAACCTGCAAAGAAAAAGAATCGTTCCAAGGTTCCTCTGGGCAAAGTCATTTGAAACTCATCATGAACCCAATCCTACAGGGCCAACAGGTTGCACAGGATTATGCCACATCAATACCCTTGACCTGGCGAGTTTTAACCTTGAGATAGAAACTTACCTGGGCTCTCTCCCCATCTCTCACCTTTCCTTCAAACCCGGGTTAAAGGAAGAAAATGCACACATTTATATTATATTCACGCATACACGTGCGCTCGTGTGCCCGCACGCACGCGCACACACACACACACACACACAGCAAGAATATTTAAGTGAATGGTAACTTCAAATAAATGGTAGGCAAGGGCAGTATGTTTAAGGTGGAGGATGGGAAAGGTAGAACAGAAATTCGACAAGAGGTCCCAGCACAGCTCAGATGCCAGCCTTCCCTACCTGGCTCTCTTTGATTTAATTCCAGAGACCCGATTTACCCCCAGGACTAACAGAGGTGTCCCTGCAGCAAGAATGGCCTGATGTGTAACTAACAGGGCCTGCCGGGGCTGGGTGTTGCTCCCTGGCTAGGATGCAGACCCAGGGTGCCAGGGGGATATAGTTTTCCGCAGCCGTGGGAAGTGAAATAGTAGCTACAAAGGCTCAGCCTGAGACAGGAGGAGGGAGGGGCTGGGGGAGGTCACTCGAAGGACAGGCGATCCACTGGGGCAGAACAGAAACCTCAAGGAGCCCCAGAAGCTCTCTTACCTGCTTGTTGGGGTGAGACCTGTCAAAGCCCAGGAGCAGGTTAGAGGCCTTGCTGTGCAGGAGGAGATCGGCTGCCCGGAATGGGATGGAGAAGCCTTGGATGGTGTTGCAGAAGTCAAACGTGGTCCAGAGGTACTGGGCATAAACATCTGCAAAGATGTACTGCAGGGAAAGGAGGAGAGCTCAGGGCAGAGCCTGGCCGCGCCCCGAACTCCCCTCCCCAGCAGAGTCTGAGCGCCCACGCATGCAGAGGCCAGGGGCCGGCACCCTCGCACACGGTCTTCTTGCCATCTCCTGACAGTGAAGAGACTCCGGTGCACATCACACGAGGCTCGGCAAAGGAAGGGTGCAGACGGGCTGCGCTGAAGCCAGGTGGAGCTCTTGTTTACCCAGGTAATGAAGCGAGCCAAACCTTTCTATTTTTTCTTTCAACTGACTTGGCCTTTCTCATTCCCTGGGGGGTGACCCGGTCACAATCAGAGGGCGGCTCTAGGAAGCCGGGCAGAGAAGCCCTGCTCTCCAGGCTGGCTGCACACGGATGGGCCTGCTCACTATCCGTGCATCCTCTGACACACCTTTCCGGGAAGACCCCTGACATCACACACACCCAGGAAGCTTAGCTTCCCCTTCTTGCCCCTGTGCCGGGTGACAGGGCAGCTCTGAGGACCCAGTGGCCACTGGGGCGGGCAGACTCACTGTGGGGCACAGCGGGCAAGCAGGGGCCTCACCTTATTTTGCTTCCCCACGGGTGAGTGAACAAGTCAGGCTGGAGAGTGACTGCCGGCCTGAAGAGTTCTCAAGGGGAAAGGATCAAAGCAATTCAACTGAACAAATGTGCACCGAATATTCACCCTGGACCAGATGCCGAGGGCGTCCCAGACGAAGCAGAGGACCCTTCCTCTTAAGCACCTTCCAGTCTAATGTGGGAGAAAGACGTGTCTACAGCCAACTACAATGCAAGGGGAAATGAGACCAACTGAGAAACCATGGACAGAGTCCTGTGAGAGCACAGACTATAGATCAGTTCCGGTTTGGGAGATCGGATATGACTCCATGGAAGATTTGGGCCTTGACGGGCAGACAAGACTTCCACGCCGCGTCGAGGGCAGTTTGAGTTTGGGAACAAAAGAGGAAGGAAAAAAAAAACAGTATGGGTTTGGTGACAGTCTTGGGGCTTGAGGGAAGTATCAGGAAATTAAGGCTGGAAAGCCCAGAAGGTGGCAGGCCTTGCGTGCACACAGAGAGCTGGAGGACGTCCCCTGCTCCCAGGAGCACAGGGTGGCTCAGAGGACGACTGTGACCCAGAACCAGAGCTGGGGGGACCCAGCGCCACCAAAACTCAGCCACTGACATCCTAGAAATCACTGACGCACAGGAATCAGTCCAAGGACGCGTTCCCTAATTGATTCCACCTGCCCCAGACCCCGCTTCAGCTCGGAGCCCTTTCAGCTCTAACAGCCTCAGCCTGCAGAAACAATCTGCACTTGTCTACACGTTGCTTTCTGACATTCCTGCTCCTTCTCCTTCACGCTCTCTCCCCACATCCAGCCTGTAAACTTCCCAGGCATGCGTTTTATGTGTTCTCTCTCCTCTGTTTCCTCCACAGCATCTAATGTGAAACTCCAAACTCTGGAGAAGGCTAATTAAATCTAACTCTATAGGGTAGTAAATGGTACGAAAGCAAAAACTAGCGGAACCAAAGGCAAAGTGATAAAAACAATTAGGACCCTAAGGACCATCATCATTTGGGGCATAAAAGTGTCCCCTAGAAATAACACAGCCCATCTTCCCGCTCTGAAACCGTCTTGGTTATTCGGGGGAGGGAGTGTTCTCTCAGTTTGAAAAGTTTTCTCCAGAAACACCTATCCCATGGCTGCCTGCAGTTTCACATTTGAGGACCTAGAAATCCCATGTCCGGCCACAGAACGTATGATGTTCATGACAGTAGCTATGATTTTTCTTTTTTCTTTTTCTTTTTGTTCCTTTTGGCTGCGCCGCACAGCATGCGTGTCTTAGTTCCCCGACCAGGGATTGAACCCGTGGGCCCCTGCATTGGAAGCGCGGAGTCTTAACTATTGGACCACCAGGGAAGTCCAATAGCGACAATTTTTCAAGAGGCACTTAGTATGCACCAGGCACTGGGCTGAATGTTTGCACACCTTGCCTCTTTTCACTCACAGCGCCCCTGCAGCAACTCCAAGCTATGACACTGTCATCTCCTCTCTTACCAATGAGGACACTCATACTTAGAGAGGTCGGCTGCCCAAGGTGACCAGGAAGAGGCAGCATTCGTATCAGCGTCTGGCTGGTTCATCAAACCTTACCTCTCTCCTTCCAACAAAAAGGCAGTCTTTCCCGAATTGAATCCATAGGTCTTAGCCTGGATTGCTAGGCTCAGTGAAGTGCCTCCTCTCTTAATCCAGTCCCCAAGCTTCCCTGGAAACGCTCTTGCCTTCTGCGACACTGTCGTATCATCGCTCCACGCCCCACCCCTGACCATCTGTCTTTGGCTCTCTTGCCAGCCCCTCTGTCTTCTTCAGCTCCTCGCCCTCAGGTGACCCTGACTCCTCCATCCTCGGCTGCTACCGTGGCTTATGGCTCATCCTTCCAGAAGCTTCCACCACCGCCCCTCCAGGAGCCCGCATTCCAAGACTCTCAAATCTCCACGCCCACCCTGATGTCTTCCCAAGAGTCTAGTTTTCATGACCTTCTTTACCTTCTCAGTCAGCATCTCCACCCGGATGTGCCCAGATATTGCTCTCTGTCCAAAACTGAATTCTTCGCCACCTGCCCCCCAAAACCCACTTCTCCCTCCCCATGTCCCGAGCCCTATCCACGTGACACCTTCCCCGGCCCCATTACTCACCATTAGGGTCTGGTTTCTACTCCACTGCCTTCCCTTACTTTCAATCGGCCACCTACCCTGTTAGGTTTTCCTCTAAAAGGTCTTTCACAATCAGTGCTTTCCTTTTTCTTCCCAGTGCTACTAGTGTAGCCCGTGGTCCTACTAGAGACTATGAGGAAATTGGGGTCGGCACTGGGTTCTACTCATCCTCCCGGCTTCTAGGACCAGCAGGGAGCGAGACCCTTAGAGGGTGGATATTAGGTTTGGTAAAGTGACCGGGCAACTTCATGCCTATAGTAACCCACAGGCTCCCTTTCTTACCATCCTCTAACCTTGCCCTTCCAGCCCATCCTGCATGCTGCCGGCAGACCAGACACAGGTCCCTAAGGGACAGTATTCACAGTCACCCGTCAGCTCCAAGGTTCTTCCATGGCTCCCTCCAGTCCTCAAGGCACAGGGAAAACTCCTCCCTCTTCAGGTGGGGCCCCACTGACATCATTAAGCCATTCAGTGCAAACACTCCCCTCCCCGCCTGCAGAGAAAACACATTTGGCACCCTGAAGCCTCTGCCCATGCCCTTCTCCTCCCTGATCCCCTAGGGTTCCCACCAGCTCTGCTCCAGCTACAGAAATCTGCCCATCTGTGAAGCTCCAGCCCTAGTCCCGAGCACCCACGAAGCCTTCACCTCTCTGACCCAACGTTACTCTAATGACCTGCAGCTTCCATCCCACCCTTAGGCACGTGCTTCCTGCCGCTAGGTAACGTCCTCCAATGTGCACAGAGTACGAAGGCACGGGACGTCCTACTCTGCTTTTAGTCCCGGGACGCCTGGCTGTCAAGTCTGCTCGAGGCGACCCTGCAGACTGGCCAGCAGAGCTGACCTACTAGATGCTTCCTAACCTGGGCAATTTCAGGAGCATCCTCACCGCCACCCCCCACCTTTCCAAGCATGTCTGCAATCACTTAATATTCCAGACATGCTTTATCTTTTCCTTTAGCTTAACGCTACGCTCCCTCGTAAAACACAAAGACCTCCGGAGAGATAACAAAAGTCGCTACAGAATTCATCCCCATGTCAGCCTAAGGGACTCTCTCCAGTTTCGAGTGAAGAAGTCAAGAGTACCGTGAAAGGAGGATGGGCAGACGAAGGAGGGAACGGACTCACCTCCAGGAGGTGGGAACCAAGGGAAGAAAGAGCGTTTCACCGTCTCACCCGGGACCAGCCTCTGCCTAGAAAAAGGCAGGACCAGCCCTCGCATCTGTGGAGGCTGGGAAACCTGACCACACACATCCAGTGACCTTCAAAGAGCCCAGACATGTCTGGACACTGCTGACTGATCCCGGGGGGCACTGCGAGGCTGGTGGAACTGTCAGGTGGCTGGAGCCGCATGCTGTCCAGGCGGTGGCACACAAGGGACCGCAAAGAAGGAAGTGGGACAGCGGGCTGATTCGAAAATAGACTCAAACTCTCACGTGACCCCACAGCCGCTCCATTTACCTAAGCAGCGCCTTCTTTCCCCTCCTGCAGGCCACGCCCCCCAGACTTCCACGTGGCCCCTTCGTGACACCTTAGCCCTTCCGAGCAGCTGCGAACAGTCATTTCCACCATTTCCAATCGCCCTCCGTGGCAGCCACGCTAACGTCTGTGCACAGGTGATTTGCCTGGGCCCAGCACCTTGGCGTAGAGGGCAAAGCACTCAGCCATGGGGGATGTTTATCAGGAAATGGTAGGTCGAGTGGGGCAATCTGCCTTCCAAGGGACAAAGGCAAAAGTAACCTAAGTCATCAGCACAGTAAGAGTCACTTCCTTCCTGAGACGTCTGAGGAGGGGTAACAGCCTCCTCTGGGGAGTTACAAACCCAACAGGGAAGGCAGCATCCCTAACCTCACTCAGCCTGCTCCAGCCCCAGGTCCAACAGCCACCAAGTTCTCCAAGAAGGCAGCCCTAGGCATCCTCCCACCAGCTCCAAATCATCCCCAACTCAGCCCTGAGAAATTGAAGCAGCCCTCCTCTTCAAGGTGACAGCACTGAGGCCGGGGGCCCATGGCTCCCACCTCACCTGCAGCACCTAGAGCTCCTCTACTGCAACCATTCCCTGGTTCTCCTTCCTTCTTGCCCTAGCCCCTGCCCTGCTCCTTCACCCTCTCCAAAAGCCCCAGATCCCCTCCCCGCACTAAACCACCCCCCGCCGCAAGCCCCTAACTTCATCTTTCCTGTCTTCTGACTCTTCTGACTGTTGGGTTTAGCAGCTGCTCACCGCAACCCGCGACAAGCAGGAAGGGAGACGGAGCCTGCTGACAGACATCTGTGCCCTGCGGTCAGAGGCGAGGAGGGGACGAGATGGGGCTGAAAGGGACAACAGAGCAGTTTCAAGACCACAACTTCAGCAAGAGTTAACTTCGGGACAACGTGTAATAGAACTACTACTAATAATAATGGATAGGTGCCACCTGACACAGAGACTAATCCAAGGGTTGTTTGATTCTTGAGAGGCAGATCGATCCACAGGAGATGCAACACGGCCAGCAAGCTGCACCCTGGGGCAGGGCTCCCCAGTCACTCGAGGGACCGGGAGTCCCCGGTACCAGGCCTGCCAGTGCAGTGGTGGGGAGGGCGCGGCGGGCCTGCTGTCCAGACTACAGAAGCGATTCCAACCCCTTTCTGTGCTTTTCTTCACAGAGGGAAGAACTGCTCGGTCACCTTGGAGTTAGGTTAGAGGGGAGTTTGTCCTAACTGCCCCTCCACTTTGAGACCATCGGACAGGGCTGATATTAACTAGTAGGTACCAGTAGCACCTATTCTAGTTGTTAAAAAACAAGTGCTTCTGTTAGCAAATAGGCAGTTTAAACCCAGGAGCGGCCCCTCCTAAAGCTCCACTGGCCTGGTCCCCTCCCCAGGCCCAGCCCACAATCCAGCAACTGAAAGGTTAATGCCTGCCTCAGCAGGGTGGCCTTCAAAGCCCAGCTCCCTCCAGACTGGGTCTGTTCCGATTGGTCAGGGCCATTCCAGTGGCTAAATATTTTGAATACAGTCCCTGCTAACAGACCACAGGCAACCTGAGAAGCCAGCACTGCGGGGGCAGGGGGGCGGGGGTGGACCTGGTCAGAGGACCCTGTGGATTTCGCTCTCTCCTTTCTGGATGAGCAAAAAGCAGCAGCTACCCCGTACCTTCGCTTTGGCTTCTAAGGAGCTAGTTTTCGAGCATCCTTAGAAGCAGCCATCCTATCCTAGACATGAGCTCGGGATCACTAGAGCGGGGAAGAAGGCAACCAAACACAGCTCTCCAAGCTAAAGGTACCTAACCAACAGGAAAGCCTTGCTTCCCGCACCCCCCTCTTCCTCCCTGGGGCCCAGGCCCATCTCAAGTCTAGGCTTCCTCCAAATCAAACTGCCCGGGTTCCACTGCAGAAACAAAGCCCCGGGGCAGACAGCTGGGAAAACAAATGAGGAGCCGCAGCAGGATCAGCTGCCCTGGTTTTCCCTTCTAGACCGGTACAGGCTGGAGGGAAGCGGGGTGGGGGGTACACATGCACACGCAGGTACACACGTGTGTACACACACTGGTGATACCCATGAAACCAAGACTTCAGCGGCTGCCCTGGAGGACCTAGATTAGACCCCAGTGCAAGCCCCAGTGGCCCTGGGTAACATTTTTGCCACCTAGGAAGCAGGCGACTTATTTGGCAGTTGTCAGACGCTTTGGGCTTTAACCTGCCCTTGTTTGTCTAGAAATCCTGCCTGGCCAGGACCTGGCCTGCTTGATTATGCACAGCTCTGCCCTGAGAATGACATTCTGTCACCGACTCCCAGGTAAGCAGAAAAACAGTCCCCGGCTGCCTGTCACGTGGCAAAGACGCCCAAGCGCTGCATCTCCCAGCCCTCCTGTAGCGCAGCCATGGTCCCAAAAGACAGCCCCACGCGGTCACGACAGGTGACGTCCTTACACGCTTGTTGTCCGCAGGACTGTGGTAGAACTGGGCGATCACAGCTTCACTGCTGTTCCCCTCGCCAAAGTTCAACTTCTCTGAGATTCTCCTGAATGATCTTCCGTAGTCGTAAGACACGTACACCTGGAAGACGGAGGTGGGAAAGAAAAGGATCGGTGAGAAAAGTGGCAGAAAGGCGGCTCCCTCCGCCTCCACTTGCAAACGCGTCCCCTGCGCCCTGAGTGTGGTTCCCAGCGGGTCCCTGATACCATGAAATTACAGGTGTGAAGACAACCCACAAAGGAGAAGCAGGCCACCTCTGTGTCTGTCCCCAAGTCGGTGGCCTCTTTTCTGAGGCCACAACAATCCCCTGGAGGGGGAGACACGCAGACAGAAAGCATGATAAGCTCCTCACCACGGCTGGGTTGAGTGTTTAACAAACTACATCCAGAGGCTGAGAAAATGTGATTGTCTGAGGGGAAGGGACTGAGAATTTGTTTTGCCATCTGTTGAAATGTCCCCAAAAGGTAATCTAATTCTCATCCTTCTGCTGGGGAGTTGTCCTTACAGCATTCCAGACGATTAAAAAAAAAAAAAAAACCCTCATGGGTTTTCACAGAGTAGCCCCAGAGATGAAAAAGAGAGCAGTGCTAAGTGATTAAGTATGCACAGAGGGGTCCCAGAACCCCCCTCCTCCAGCACCCTGACCCTGTAACATGGGAGATTCTGAGTTTAGAGGAACAGCAGGGGGGGCCATGCAGTCGCCAACGGTATTTACTTCTCTCCTGCTTCCGGGCCTCTGGCTCCCCGGTAACCACAGGTATGAAACAGAAGAATAACTTGTGCACTGAGTGTCTACCAGGTGCCCGGAGGCTACCTGAAAGCCATCACACCTCAAGAAAGGGATGGAAGAAATGGAAGCTGTCAGATAGTTTGTCCCTAGACTTTACTAGGCACTGTGAAATTAATACAGTCAGTGGGTTTAAAATGAGCCTGACAGGTGAATATAACACTATAATGTTATGGACACTATGAATATAATACTGAGTTAGAATTGGGGAAAGTGTTAAAGTAAAAGGACAGGTGAATCCCAAGAAGAATGGGAACTCGGGACGAATCCCATTGACTCAGCAGCAAACACGTTCTGAGGGCTTCATGTGAGCCAGATGCTGCGCTAGACACCAGGCATACAAAGACACGGCCCTTCACACAGTGGGCATGTAAACATGTCACTGCTGGTAAACGATGCCCCCACGTGAACAATGAACTCCACGATGTTTGTGCAAAGAAAACTGAGCGCACATGCGGGTTATTAATATTTATTAGACGTCGAGGTTGGAAGAGCACAGACAGAACCTCTGCCAATGTCTGGAAGAATTCCTGTTACAAACACACACACTTAAGCACAGCACGTGTTCCCCGACTACCAAACACACGGTAAGGGACTGCCACAGAAACAGCTTCCTAAATTCAGCAGGTTGGGAGTTCAGAGATCATTTGAGTGGTAGGAAGACCAAGACTTTCTCACTTCCATCCTCCAGGCCAAGAACAGACATGAAGTGTTCCTTGTGACATTCAAAGTCACACACAGCAAACTGACGGCTCCTCCAAAAGGGGGCTCAGGCTCCTTCCAGCCCTAGCATCATCCCTTACACGGATAATCCACTCCGTTACCTCCTCAGAGGCACAAGTGTGATAATAAGCTCACATTGGGGCGGCATTTTTCAGTAACGATACTCTTTTGTATACATCAACTCTCTTGATCTTTAAAAACCCTGTGAGTGGGTCTCTCCGTTGCCACTTTCTGTGGACCTGGAACATAGCAGGTGCTCAGAAAAGAATTCTGAAATGAATAAATTTCACTATAAACCACAGCATGAGTAAATGCATTCGTTCTGTAAGTGAACAAAAGAGAGTGAAATGAATAGATCCCTGACTCGGTGAACAACTGTTTACATTTAAGAGATAAAACTCAGAGAAATGAACCACTAGCCCAAGGTCATGCTGCTAGAAACTGACAAAACTAGGAGGGGTTCCTCCAAGCCCAAGTTCAGCTGACTTTCCACTCTCTCAAGTCAACGTTCAGGGTGAATGTTCTCCTCTGCACGCTTGCGTTTCTCTGCTAAAGAGGAAGATCACACACCAAAGCTACAGCCCAGGCACTGGAAGGAACACTGAATGAAGAGAGAAAACACCACCTTGAATGAAGCACGGGGCCTTCCCCAGACACCCCGCCACACCTCTGCGACACCCTCTGGTGGTGGACGTGCGGCCACCCTCAAAACCACAAACCGCGCCCTTCACATTCTCCTCTGTAAGCAAACTCCATCCCTTTGGGGCTTATACTAAACAGAAGTGAGGAAGGTATGTGAGGGTCTCAAACTGCTCAGCAGCCTTGCTTCCTTCCTCCAGGCTGGACAACTCCAACACGGCATTTTGATCCTATCCTCACAATTCTTATCCCTATTTGATCAACAAATCAATAGGGCAAAGGCAAGCTCGGGGCTGTGCGCAGCTATTCACCTTCCTCCACGGTGAAGGGCCCTGCAAGGGCCTCTTCTAGTGTTCAGACGAGGCCAAGTGGGCTGATGACCTCATGGCCTCCACACAGCACCCCGGTTGGTACATTCTGGGTCAGGGTTTCTTTCCCTAACATGCTGCCTCACTCATGGCCCACAGTGAGCTCCAGGAGAACTGAGGCAGACGCCCCCAGGCTCACTCATCCTGTGCTTCTACCGTTTGCTTTGCATCCAGACACAGGTTTCTGCACTAATTAGTCTTCTCTGGCCTCCACAGGACACTACTCCCTTAACTAATAAAGAAGATTCTCTTTTTTTTTTTAATTAAAGTATAGTTGATCTACAGTAGTATATGAGTTTCAGGTAGACAACATAGTGATTCAATATTTTTATAGATTATACTCCATGTAAAGTTATTACAAAACAAGGGCTCTATTTCCCTGTGCTGTACAATACATCCTTGTGGCTTATTTACTTTATATACAGTAGTCTGTATCTCTTAATTCCACACCCAGTTCTTAAACTGCCAGAAGTTGCTAGTTAGATCAGTCTTGCCTCTAAAGATGGTCCTTCAGAGTGAACGGTTTTAAATTATTTCCCCTGTACTTCAAAACCATAAATAATAACGAGAAGGAGGAGGGGCGGGGGAGAAGGGTTAAAGTGTCCAGAAAGCATCTCCGTGTCTGGTGCTGTTCTAAGTACTTTACACCCGTACTTCTCAAACTGTAGCACGCCTACAAATCACCCAGCAGGACACAGGTCAAAATGCAGACTCAGATTCCGGAAGTCTGGGGTAAGATTAGAGATTCTGCATTTCTAACCACCTCCCACGAAACCCGCACACTGCCGGTCTGCAGACCACCCTTTGGGAAGCAAGATTTTACAAGGACTATCTCACTGATGGATGAGAAAACCAAGGGGAAATGAAGGAATTGGCTCAAGGTCAGACTGCTGATGGTAGAGCCAGGATTCAAACCCACACATTCTGCTCTCAGACCTGGGGCTCAGCTAGACTCCGGCTCCCACAGGCTACAGGCGCGGGCCCTGCTCCCCTGCCAATCCCCAGGGGCACCAGTCACACCACTCTGGGTACAAGGGCAGTGAGTCCTACCATTCTTGATGCCTCCCCTGGTTGATTCTGGTCTTCTGGTAGACACTATCTCTGGAAAGCTCTTTGGTCAATTATGTGGCAACCGAGTACTTGATAAAATACGTCAGGAAGGTGCAGAAAGGAAGAGGCGGGGACGGTCAAGATAAACACCACCTTCGGTTTCCTTTCATCTACAGGCTTATCACAGAAAAAGACAGGTCCTGCAGGAGCCATGCTTCATGGACTCACACTGGCTACAAGTTCATCGGGATATTCTTTTTTTTTTTTCTGTTTAAGAGCAAATCTTCCGGGATTCCAGCTTCCAGATCCATCCCTTTTTTATATACTGAATATGTATGAGTTGGCCGTTCTCCAACTCACACAGTTCCTAATTTGTATAGGTTCTGTTCCTTTTGGATTGCTGACGGGGCCCTGTGAACCGTGCTTCCAGTCTTTAAAGAAAATTTAGATTGTTACTACTCCAGCACCACCTACTCCTGCCTCTGAGTCAGAATTTATTTTTGCATTAACTTTCCACATGAGAACATCTCAGTTTCATCTGCCAGTTCTTTAATGTAGCTTATGCATTGATGAGGGAAATCTCTGCCATCCCAATTTATTATCTCCAAGCACGAAGTTTCCTTTCCACTTAATCTTAGCGTATACTTCATTCCAGAATAGTTTATCGTTTCAAATGTTCAATGGGTCCTTAGGAAGAATCACCCAAATATTTAGGCAGAGTGAGAATTGGGTTTGGATAGACTGGCAATATCTGCAGGGTGAGCAACCTTCCTGGTTCATCCAGGACTGAGGAGGGTCCCGGGATATAGGACTTTCAGTGCTAAAACGAATGCTGGTCACCATGGCAACACTACACCCTCACGCACTGACCGAGTACATGATGGGGTCTTAGCCCCAACCCTGCCGCAGACATGCTGAGTGACCCCACGCAAATCACTGAATGCCTCTCGGCTCCTGTTTGTACCACAAACAGTAAAAAGATAGGTCTTCGCCAAAAATACTATCTGCACAAAGAATTTTTAAAATACATAAAAACCCTAAGGAGGATTTAATACAGTAGGGCAGAGAGCTGTCTCCTGTGCTCAAAAGAGATGCCTCTGAATACAGGGGCCTACGGACTCTCACAGGCCAACAGTCATCAATACACTGCCATCTGTGCTTGCCAATCCTGATCGCATTTATAACTGGGCCAAAGTCATGGCCCCAAACAAGCCTAGCCCTGCATCAGGTCACTGCACCCAGCTTGGCTGTCAGCTGCAGCGGTTTCCCACCACCACTGCTCAGCACCCACCCTGGGCCAAGTTACACATCACAATAGCCAGCCCTTCGTCTGCCCTCCCCAACTGCCCCCATTCAGCTCCCCAGAAAACAGCCCCTGGGGTGCCCTCTGGTCCCCTACCTTGGAGCACATCCAAACCAGATGGTGGATACAGAGTGAGGAGCCTCATGGAGACCAAATCTAGGCTCAAGAATTCCAAGTATGTCCTCCAGGCTGATGGGACAGTGCTAGCAAAGTCATCAGGGGCTTTCCTCTGGCCAGAGTGCAGAGTGACCGAACCTCCACAACGTGGTTTTCTGTCCACAGCCTCACCCTGACCCGAGGCAGGGGCTGTTCCTCTTCCCCACAAGGGGAGGTTCGGAGAAGGGGCCACAGACTTTGGACCCAAGGGCTCACTCTGGCCCTCATATATGTTTTACTTGGCCCACACGCAGTTTGTAAAAACTATACGTCAGCTGCCAACTTGTAAGACTCAGCAGTTTTCACGTAAAAATCCCCACCTCTGAGCTTCTCTCAGAAAATCAGATCCAGCAGCACTGGGCCCTGCATGGCAACCAGAGCTGAGAGCCAATAACAGCCCAGAAGCTCAAAGTCCCTCCACTTCCCAGTGTCTTATACCCTGAGACCAAGTAGCATCCACCACCATGTTCAAATCAAGATACTGGTGAATGTTTCTTGAACCTGCATCTCTACCAAAAGTGGGGAAAAGTCCCAGAGGGCCACATACTTCAAGAAAAATGGGAGAGATCCTTCCTCCTTGTGGAGGTGAAGAGTGTTATAAACGTGGAGGCAGCTTCGCCCCCGCCCGTTACCCACCTGGCCTCTATCACGGGTCTTTTGAGTGTGTGACCCTTGGTCTAATGTCTTCAAAGCACCTAGGCTATTAAACATTGTAAGGTGCCAACTGTGGAAATTAAGAGTCTGAGCGATTCAGATTCAAGGACTCACGCAACTGTAACGGGTTAGAAGAAATCAGCACATGGGAAAGACCCATTCGGTTCCATCGGGCTCCACTGCCGACGGACAGCTCTGCCCAGGAACGCACTTCCGGCATTCTGAGCAGATGCGACAATCGAGATCACACCCTCCCACTGCACAGAAGTCACCACACATCACATGGGTCTCTTTGCAACACTGCCTGCACCACCCTGTGTTCCGCGAATAAGGGATATATGTTATTTTCCAGATTCTCCCAATTACCCAATATTTTGTCTGGCACGATAACCTCGATGGATGAGAAAAAGGCGTCCTGGCTGCACAGAGGAACGCCCAGAGCGACACCAATACTTACATCGCTGCTCTTGGGCCTCGCCAACGCCAGGCTGTCCCGGGCCAAGGCCACGATGACGTTGCTCTTCTCTCCGGCCCAGTGCACAACCATCTGATTGTGGGAATCATTCAGACTAACCTGAAAGAGATCAAACCAACACAGAAATTAGGACCCATGATGAGTGACGGCCACCAACTTTCTAAAGCAAGACTCTCTCCCCCTCTGTCATGACTAAGTGCTTACACTTGGAGCACTGGGCCAGGGTGGCCCGTTTTTCCCTCTCTGCAGATTCCACCAGACTCAACTTCCCCAAGAAAAAACACTAGCCCTCTGCTGTGTGGCATTAACCGGATTGCAAAACATCTTCTTCGCAGGCTCTCACTGGCATAACCAATAACTTGGCTTATTTTTGTCCCTTGTGAAATCAACCTCTGGTTATTCTCATCCTTCCTCCATACGTGGGACATGCAGTCTTCAGATTTGAAACCAAAACACTGAAGCATCTTCTTCATTTAGAAAAGGGACACAAGTCGGAAAGACCACATGCTTTCAAACTTCTGTTCAACCTAGTTCTCTCTGGCCTCCAGGTGACATTGCTTATCCTTAGCTCATAACAAGGAGGAACAAAAGGAAAGCATCAGCTTTATTTAGCTAGTTTTGAAGGATTCCAAGTAAGGAAATATTTTCCAGGACTCCACAGAAATGACCTTCGGTTTACTGTGAACAGTAGTTCCCAGGCTTCTGGGTTTTGTAAACCAGTAAAACGGAGAAGAATTAGGCAGGCCAACAGGAGACTGGTCGGCCACCTCTATTTCGCCAGGTAAGAACATTAATGCAAACAGCCACCGTGTCAGAGCGTGGCTGGCTGTTCTCTGGATCTCTGTCCCCGGCCTCCTGAGGACACAGCAGACTGTTGGCCCAGGCCTTACGATGGGGTGTGGCCTCACACGGCCCTGTTTTCTTTCCCTACCTGCAGGCTGCATTCAGTCCCAGAGGAGAGTGGGGCCACAGGACAGAAGGAGCCCGAGTCCCCGAGGAGAAGGCCCTCCACTAGTTTTGCACTTCTCATAATGGGGAGATGCATTCACACCACTGAGCTCCTGGGATTCACCTGTTATGCAGCCGCCCCCTTCCAAAGCAACACAACCACTATCCAGAATCACCGCCGTGTTCCAAAGCAACACAACCACCATCCAGAATCACCGCCGTGTTCCAAAGCAACACAACCACCATCTAGAATCACCGCCGTGTTCCAAAGAAAGGACATTTTAACACAGAAAACTGAGGAAAAGGAAAGATAGACTCTCAGAATCAACAGTTCTTTCTGATAGGTTCTGCTTTATGAAAAGCTAACTCCATTCCTCTGATTTTTCCTTTCACCCGTCACTGACGGACAGTTCAAGGGCTGGCATCTTGGCACACCTGAGGCAACCGTTTCACCCCCCCCTCCGTGTGGGACGAGCCAACTGATGACCACACACAAAAATTCTGAGAGCTGGTGTGAACGTTCAGGACAAAAGCCCCCCAAAAATCCGGAGCACAAGCAATGCCTGGGAGAAGCCTATCCCAGCGGCCCCTTCAACCTCGGCTTGTCTCGGGCACAGGAGAAGGAAATCGAGCTTCTGGACCCCGAGGAGCCTCTGCACCGTCCACCTGCACGCTTCCCCACCCTCACCCTACCCCGCCCACCCCACCTCCGGGACTGATGCAAAGTACACACCTGAGCTGATGGGCCCTCAGAGCAGAAAACCCTCCCCTCCCCTCTCCATCCCCTTCCCCTCCCCCCTCCCTCCCCCAGCTGCTTTCTCCTTTCCCCTCCTCATCCCGCCCACTCCTTATAGTGCTCTCAGACTGTCCGAATCGAGAAGGGAAACACCTGTGCCACCAACTTGGCTGACAGAATAACAAAAGAGCTAATCCTTAACTACATTGCTTTGGGTCTTAAGCACCTGCACCTAATTTGATCCAGGACCCAAGCTCTTTGGGGAAACAGGTGAAATGAGGCCTCTTTAAAGAAAAAGCCCCTGGATATATATATTTTTTTTTTTAGGAAAATATGTCATTCCAAAACATTCCTTCTCACTCCCAGAGAGGTAAGTCCAGGCAGGCATCGACAGAGACGTGCAAATAAAAAATAGAAATAAGTAAACTATTGAGCCCAGATGCTCGGGGCGGGGGGGAAGTAGCTAAGGGAATCGCCACCAGCTGCAGAGTCTTCCTCCAGCCCTCCCTCTCCCCCTCTCCTGCCAGCCCTCGCCTCTGGGAAGAATCTGGAAGCATCTATGGATCAGAAGCCCACCATGCAAAGGTGCCCTGGGAATTCAGGCTAACAGCCTTCTCCCTCCAAAACATCCTCACCCTTAGAACCAGAGGGTAACAAATTGAGGATTTATGCAAATGTCAGTCGATAAAGGATTTGGAACCTGGAAGAATCACTAAGTTCATCCAGGGTCTGAGATTTAAAGCCCAGCAATGTTGCACTCAGGCAACCTCAAAACAGCCCCATGGGCAGGTTCACAATCAAGTAACGCTTGGAGCAGGTTACAAAGCCTACAGTGATCAGAGCGGGAACAAGGACTGAACACAACTTGCTAAAGTCTTTCTATTCAGAGGACGTGAGATTTATGGGGCCCCCTCAACCAATCCTAGGAGAGGTGAAGGGGTGAGAGCAGCACAAAGGAGGCATCCGAACATCCAAGGGCTTTTTTTTACAAAGGAAGCCCAGAAGGCGAGCTTGGTGAAACACCTTTAAAAAAAAAAAAAAAAGATTTTATTAGATGTCCCTTTCACTCCTAAAAGGGTAGCCCAGTGGGAAGAAAAAAAAAAATCTCAGGCGAGGAACGGCTTGTCCAAGGGCCACCAGGCAACTCACACAACAGCTCAGCTCCTTCCCTTGGCGGGATGTCAGCGCGCGCCGCGCACCTCCTGGTCAGGGGGTAACTCCCTGGGGAGCTGCCTGCCTGGCTGAGGCTGATCCCCACTAAAGCCCAGGTGCCCACCCCCCCACAGCACAGTGCAGAGTCAGCTGTGGGAATCCACCACGCACCAGGCAGGCTGGCAAGCTGTCCGGTTTACTAAGGCAGAGACATCATCGCGCTCTCTGGCCTCACTTTCCGCCTCTGCATCTCCCCTTGGTCTTCATCCCCTCGTCCCCACCCCAGGAGAAAGGGAAGATGTCAAAGCAGGCCCTCCATGGACAGGGACCAGGCAACCAGAGGTGCAAGAGTAGCCCCCAGCGATCATAACACCTGCAGGTGCCAGTGCTGGGTCCCTGCACTTAGTGGGTGGTTTCCGGTTCGTTCGGGTCCTCCTCCATCACCAGGGATTTCCTCCTGGCTTCAGCCCCTAGCCTCCCCCATCACCAGCCCTCTTGGCGCAGCTGCAGGCCTCCCGATTTCCGGATCACTCCTATCAGCCTTGCTCACTCAGGTCCCAAAGACCGCATGGAGAGGAGTGGGCACATACGGACCCAGAAGACACCAGTCTGGGAGGGAGTGAGAGCCGATGGGAGGGTGGCTTTTCGACAACAACATAACCTTGATGTGCAGTCAGCTATAACTACAACCCCGGGGGGTGAACAACCTTCCCTCTCCGATCTCCAGCTCACAGGCTGTAGCTGGAGCTCGATAAATGAGCCACAATTAATCGGAGCTGTAATAAAGCAGCAGGGAGAGGGCCCAACGCCTCCCCCTCATAAGGCAAACAGGAAAATCACATGCCACAGAAGTCTCTGCACAGAGAAACTGCCTCATAAACAACAAACAGCATCGGGGTCGGAGCTTCAGGCCTCTGCGAACATCACAGGCAGGTCGTTAAGAGTCAAGGTAGCCCCCCCCAAGTCACCCGGTTCAGGGGTCCCAAACCCAGCTAACAACCAGAGACCCCAGAAAGGCCCCACCCCAGTCCTACTGATTCAGAACCCTCTGACTGGAGCCCAGAAATCGGTATTTTTAAAGGACACGCCCCTGGTGTCTCTCATGTAGCTTATTTAGGGAACCATGAATCTAGTTCACTCCCTTCCTCCTGGCAGAACCTGAATGACAGTGGCTGGAAGACTCACTCTTTCTGTGAGGGTCTGTCTTTGGGTGTCCTGGGTAGCTGTTAAAACCCTATGATCTACTGATGTATGCCACAACATGGATGAGCCTCAAAAACACGATGTTAAGGGAAGGAAGCCAGACACGGAAGTCACATGTTACATGATCCCACTTATACGAAATAGCCAGAACAGGTAAATCCATAGAGACGGAAAGCAGGTTGCTGGAGTGGGTCTCTGGTCAAAGCAATCCTTCAAAATGCTGTAAGCGGCATCTGCAAAGCCACAGCATCCCTGCGGGCCTGGTCCCTGGTCCCTGGTCCCTGGCTGGAGCAATGGCCATAGGCTCAGGGCTAGCATCCACTTCGCAGTTCACAAGTCATCACCTGGGTCCCCGTCAACCCACACATCGTCTCAGTCTCCCGGCAGGCCCCGGCGTTCCAAAGAGATTAAGTGTTTTGCTTCACTCTTCGGAGAGGGGCAAGAAGCTGCTGCCACCCAAGCTCCAAGCTCTGGGTTGTTAGAAATAGAAGGAAGCCAAAGAAATTGCTTGTTGTGGGAAGGTGGTGATTGCTTATACACTGAGGCCCACTAAGGGCTAGGTACCCTTTGGGGCTCTTTACTGACTTCTCACCTGTCAAGAGTACACAGAGCAGGGGGCTTCCCTGGTGGTACAGTGGTTGAGAGTCCGCCTGCCGATGCAGGGGACACGGGTTCGTGCCCCGGTCCGGGAAGATCCCACATGCCGCAGAGCGGCTAGGCCCGTAAGCCAGGGCCGCTGAGCCTGCGCGTCAGGAGCCTGTGCTCCACAACGGGAGAGGCCACAACAGTGAGAGTCCCGCGAACCGCAAAAGAAAATAAAAGAGTACACAGAGCACTTCTGGGGGAAATCAGCGCGACAAGTCTGACAAGTAATAAGAAATTTACAATAAAACCCACCAAAATCTGTATAGTCATTGAGTCTTATTCAGAAGGATGGGGGCCCTTAATGCAAGGGGTCTCATGCCATCTCCATTCATTTCTTCTGCCATTACGTCTCTCAAATTGGTCAAACCCAAAGATCAGGATGTCCTAGACACCCACAGCCTGTAGTCCTCACCACTCCTTCTTTCCAGAACACAGGATGAGAAGGACAAATAAGGCAGCCTGGTTCATTCCACTGCCCCACTAGCAGTGAAATACAAAGAAGCATTTTTAAAATTCTACAGTGAAGTATAAAACAAATATCCTGTCCTTCAGCTGCAAGGACAGACGTAGCTGCTAAATCCTCGGAACTGCAGGATGGACCTGAGGAAACCAAAGACAGGCACGCAAGGTCCAAGCATAACAAGGTTTCTCAGACCATCTGTTTGCACGACCTAAATGCTGGTTATGCAAATCGCCCCTCCATGTCCCCTTTTGAGACTGTGTTCCCACTATATTTAGTAAGCTCATTTCCCTCCCTGGACTCTCCACCTCCGAAGGAGAGCTGAAATCTGGTTTAAGAGCTCCCTGCAGAGAGGCCCTGTCCTGGCCTCTCCACTCATCTCACTGATGCTTCACCCAGAGAATTCGTTAACTACTTCTCTGATCATTGCAGGCTGCCCATTTCACAGACAAGGAAACAAAGGGAGAAAGACCTCAGACTAAAAAACTTAGCGTTTCACTATAATCTCCTTAACTAGAGTAATGAGCTCTCTTTAGATTTATTTACATGCCTCTTCCTGACTTACAGTATCAGCTCGGAGAGACTTTAGTTCGGATTAATCTTTGGCAAGTAGAATCCACCTCTATCTGCCACTCCCTCCTGGTGAAACCCACTTTGTCATTTAGCAAATAGCCCGCTCTGCTGCTCTGGGAGGGCTCCCTATAAAAAAAGAACTGTGAAAAATCTCTTTGTCATGAAAATAATCACCCCTTAATTCACCAGTTGGCAAGTAAGAAAAAGAAGAAACTATCCGGTCCAGAAGGAACCTCAGGGAACATCTAAACCACCTTCCACACCTTGCAGATGGGGTTAAACCCAAAGAAAGATCTAGAGGTGGGGTTTCCATCTGCCTTAAAACCCAGGACCGCAGAGTGGGGCACACAGCACTGAGAGCACAGCAAGCCCCTCACCGGTGTTTACAGGCTGCTGGACACACTGAACCAGGACTAGCCTTAAATCAGGATTCACCTGTGTAGGATGGTTCCAGAACATCCACTTTCCCTGACCCTCCACTTTGGCTCTGCAGCTCCACCATAAATAGCCCACCACCTCATTCATTCAGTAGAGATTTACTGAGCACTTACTACATACCAGATGCTCTACTAGGTGTTAAAAAAACAGCAGACTTCTAGGTCCTGCCTCGTGACTCTTAAATCAGTAGGGGAAACAAACGTTAAACAATTAATTTCATGAATAATACTTACAGATGTTAAATATGGGAGCCGGGAGGGGGGGGCATAACCAAGTGCAGGGCTGCACTGAAGACAAGACCCCCAGTGGGTACCACAAGGATGAAGAGGGAGGAGTCCAGGGCAAAAGGGATGGAGAACAGAAAAGACAGATCCAGAGGAAGAACAGAGCGAAATCCAGGAACGGGCAGGGACCTGGAACTTGACAAATTTGAAAAGTTAAAAGTAAACTGGTGTAGCCAGGAGAGCCAAGGAAAGGGTGGCATTATATGAGCTCTCTAGGTTTTGAAGGGGGAACAAAAGAGATCACAGCCACCGGACCCCTGGCTGAAAGCAAGGCTTTCACTGGAATATTTACAAGAGGGAAAGGTGCCACCGTAAATCTGAGACAAGTCAGAGGCTTGGGTTTGCGTCCTGATCTCGACGACTGATGGGCTGCACAACTTGGGGGACGTCCCTTTGCCTTCTGGAGCCTCAAGATACTCATCTGTGAACTGAGAATAATAATAAGGCTTCCCTGAAGATGTGTGACACCACAGAGCCAGTGGAAAGTTCTGCTCGAACCATCACCACCCTATGAGCAACAGCCACACAATTCAGGGTCTTGCCAACCAACATGGCAGCAACATCCCAGCTGCCCACCAGCCTGGCCACAGAAGGTGCCCTGGATACTTCTGCTTTATTAACAAAGGAGGGAAAATTCACTGTGTTGACATGTACTGGAAAAGCTCTGCAGGGGGAAAGTTATTCTTTGGCAAAATGGATTTCTTAGAGATGTCAAAAGGGGAGAGAGACAAAATTGTTACAGAATCAAAATATGTGCCGGGATTTTTTTAATGTATGGATGCCTCTTATTAAGATTTAGTCTTTAATAGTGATCCTGGCAACTAGTCCTCCCTACAAAACAAATAAAGACTTCCTTTCATATTGCTAAAAAAAAAAATTTTTAATAAATAAATAAGGCTCACCTTCAAATCAAAAGAGATCTTATCCATGAATATATTTCATAAACTTCAAAATGCTAAAACGTTATCTCCTCTTGTTACTGGTATGGTCTTTATACCATATTCTTCACAAAATGGCAGCATATCAAAAACTACCATGAGCAGCATCAGGGTTGGAACACTGAGGCCTGAGAGCAGGAAGTAACAACATACATAAACTGGTGAAACACTGTACGTCTGGGTCAAGCTCAGAAGCCAGTCGTGGGGACTTCCCTGGTGGCGCAGTGGTTAAGAATCCGCCTGCCAATGCAGGGGACATGGGTCCGAGCCCTGGTCCAGGAAGATCCCACATGCCGTGGAGCAAGTAAGCCTGTGCGCCACAGCTACTGAGCCTGTGCTCTAGAGCCCGCAAGCCACAACTACTGAGGCCATGTGCCACAACTATGGAGCCCGTGTGCCACAACTGAGCCTGCGCTCTAGAGCCCATGAGCCACAACTACTGAGGCCGTGTGCCACAACTACTGAGCCTGCACTTTAGAGCCCGTGCTCCACAACGAGAAGCCACCGCAATAAGAAGCCCACACACTGCAACAAAGAGTAGCCCCCACTCGCCGCAACTAGAGAAAGCCCGCGTGCAGCAATGAAGGCCCAAGGCAGCCAAAAACAAATAAATTAATAAATTTATTTAAAAAAAGAAGCCAGTTGTGGCCAAGCCCTGCGCTCAGGCAGCCTTCCCCTCACTCCACAACCAAGATTCGAAACCTGGGGAGACCCAAGCTCTGGTTCCCAAGGCTCCAACGAACCATCCAACACAGAGGTGGCACTGATTTCTAGCATCTCCCTTGCCCCAAGGGGAAAATATTTACATGACATCCCAGAACCAAACGCCTCAAGACCTCACCTTACCAGTGGTTTAAACACAACAGCAAGGTCAACCTTTCAGTCCTGTGAGATGCCTCTGCTACCAGGAGGGCAGGAGAAGCCCCTCGGGCCCCACCCCCACGCAGCTTAACTCCCCAACCCTGTGATGACAGCCTTTCTCCTCCATCCAGCTCTCCACATCCACTCCCAAATTCTTCCCCTCTCCAGGTCCGAGGCTTGTTTCTGCAGGAACCCCTGCATCACCTCCACAGCAGCACACCTCGCCCAATCCAGCAAACTACGTGCACAGTTAACTGTAGGATTTTCTTTAAAGAACTATTCAGAGAACTTCAGGGAACTAAATATATACAGATGAGGTAAGTTATAGGTACACAGTCCCACGTTACCCAATTAATGGAGCACAGCTTTAAAACATTTCAAGTCTCTTCCAAACCCTCCCCCAGCCTCACAGGCCCCACCCACCCACCTCTGTCCGCTGTCCCCACTCCCTGTCATGGGCAGCTTCCTCTGCTGGGACCCTGGGGCAGGCCTTCTCCCCAGGCCCCTGGCATAGACCCACATGGAAACGTCTTGCCTGTATCCTCTGGGCTAACAGAGAAATAGAGTCCTTTACTATCTGGGCCCCTCCCCCATACATGGCTCTTCTCAGATGTACCCACGCCAGGCTCCCCAGAGACAGTCCCTAAAGTGGCTTTTACTCCAGGGTTATTTTTAACCCCAGCCCTCCAAGCTCCATCAGATTATACCAGCTTCTCCCAATTTCTTCTGGACACAGAGGTTTCCTAAGAGTGAAGAATTTCACCCTGACACTATTCAGCTCCCCAGATCATCAAAGTAGACTGGATCTCACCTCAGTCCCAACTAACACATTAAAATCTCCATTCACGACCCACCCATTTGGCTCAAACCCTCATTTATTTATGTAAGAATCAACCCATCCATCTTCCCCCCTTCAATCCAGTTATTTGGGGGCAGAGGGTTTCTATTCAACAGGCTATTCTCTTTTCTAAATAAAAGATGCAATATTGGTTAAAAAACAAAAACAAAGGGAGGGGGAGGGAGATAATAAACCACACGTTGGTCCCTACACCGCACAAAACACGAATATAAGATAACAAGTACATCTTTTTATTGCCCTTGTCTGCCACTCCAATTTGGGACGTAATCACATCAGCCTGCCTTTCTGAGAATTTGTAGTGGTGTTTTTAATCTAATTCAGGGGACTGGAGATAAATCATGGTGAAGGGTCCCAATTTGCCGAGCCCAGCGCCAGCAGCTGCAGCAGCGGGCGGGGTTAGAGGGCCGGCGGGAGGCGGGGGTCCCAGGCGGTGATGAAGACCACACGCCCACGCCCACGCCCACAGTGTTTGTCTTCACGCCAGCCTGCAGGGCTGCAGGGACGGAAGACAGACCTGGCTGCGTTGAGGGAAGGCAAGGTGAGCCCAGGAGCGGAGGGCGGGGGTGGGGAGGCGGCCCGCACGTTAAGGCACCAGGTACAGCTTTCTCGGCTAAACAGACGAGCAGGGTCTGCACACCGCCCGGGCCACGTGGGCTGTCTGGGCAAAGCCACGTCAAAAGTGAAGGCACACAGGTCAGCCTTCAGTGCCCAGGTCCCTGATGGGAGGAGGCAGCTGTGCAGAGGCAGCTGCTAAGGTGAACGGGGCACCCACGGCACCCTCCACCACAACCCCTGATGCAGCCCTACCCGGGAAAGAAAGGCCGGGGTCTCCCCACACTCAACCTGGCAGCCAGCAGCCGCCAAAACCTCAGGTTCAGACAGCAGCCCTCAACTCTCGCTTTCCCTCCCCTGTTTGTGGTGGAAACAAAGACAGGCCTTGCTGTGGCTACAAGCTTCTCCCCCGGGTGAAGCACCAGTCGCCACCACTGGGAAAGGGAACTTCACACAACCGCTTAAAGCTATGCTGTCCAAGGGCCACGTGGGGCCGTTTAAACTTAAATTTAACTACGATGAAAATTCAATGAAAGGAAAATAAATTCAATTCTTCGGTCATACCAGCCACATGTCAAGCTTCAACTGCCACAGATGGCTAGTGGACACCCTGGCCAGCACAGATCCAGAATATTTCCGTCATGGCGGGAAGATCCGTTGAAGAGAAGACCTGACACGAGGTCAGGAAGATAAACCCTTCCAGCTCCTGGCCAGAAGCGGTGACATGACCATGGATGTTACCATGATTATTAACAATTACGCAGTGGAAAACAGAATTTTGTAATTATTTTTAACTCCCTGTTGTGTTCAGGACTACAAAAGTCATGTGACTTATGAAGTCCTATTTTTATGGAACCCAGCCCAAAACGCTCAGAGCATTTCTCACGTTACAATAAAAAGTTGAGGGTCTCACAATAACACGGGAGGAAATCCAAATCTTGACCTTAATCAGCAGTCCGCCCACCTTCTCTGATTTTACAGCATCAGCCACTTGGATGCTAGAAGGCTGCCCGTGCCACTCCTTCGAAGACCCAAGGTTCACAGGTCGATAAACCAGTAAATTAGGTCGAAATTAACTGCAGCTCATTTTAAACTGAGGGAAGTTGATTTCTGCATTTACATGGCTGGACTGAATATGCCATGTGCCAAGAGATTCTGGCATACCTAGGGAATGCACAGGAAGGTTCTGTGCTCCACAAAGATGCCTCAGCCCTGCAGCCCAGACCACTTCTGCTGAAACACTAAAGAAATATTCAAACGAAAATGCAGTGAGCTCTCCTTTACGTTCCATCACACCTGAACCTAAAAAAAATGGAGGAAAGGTTACTATAATACCTCGTTTTAATATATTTCTACGTGGTCAACTCTCAAATTATCTCCATCTGAATTATTACCGAAAATTCTAAACTCCAAACTGGCTTTCCCTAACACATGTATGCCGGTCATTTTGCATATCAGCTGTTCAAAGAATGCAAACTCATTTTAATATTCACCTAAGCAAAATTTAATCAGGAAGGTAAACTGATCCTTAAAAAAAAAAACAAAACACTAACTAAATACATAGCAAAGGCAAATAGGTTATTCTTTGCGTTACCTGCTCTCCAGATTATCTGCATGCTCCTGTGTCTGTCCATTACAGGGGACAGTACAAGGCTTGTCTCCATCCATCCTTGGCCCTCGGATTAAACAATGACACTACCAAGATGGCTGTCATCTCTAAGGAGGAACAGCCCAAAATACGACAATGAAATGTTCCTACAGCATGCATTTTTTTGCTTTGGGATGTTCACTGCTGTTAGAATCTGCCTCCTGGATCCCAGGTCTCCAAGTAGTTTATTAAGCATACTATTGACTCCACTTTACAGAATCTAAAGAAAACATTTTCTAAAAGAACATGAGTTAAAGCCAAGATCCGTGATCTCAGTATTCTGATGTTCTCACAAACCTGGGCTCTACATCTCTAGGGAACTGCCCTCCAGCGCCTTTCCAAGTGACAAGAGGGCTACGTAATGCTGCTCTCCCTGGCCCTGGCTGGCCGGAATCCTTGAAGTGGACTGGTATTTTCCACCCTGGCCTGGAGGAAAAGTAACAATCTATTTTATACTATGACACTTCAGGTAGCTCCCTTCCCATTGACAGTAATTATGCCATAAATATATTTTGGAGCTGATGTCATTATTCATGATATCAGGGGCTGGGGATAATAGAAAGCCGCTGATATCTCAAGTTTGAAATTTTATGTCCATATACGTTACATATGTGTAGAATGTTTTTGGAAGGACGTACAAAAAACTGATGACCGTGGACACTGGGTGAATGGGGTCATGTAAGGAAGAGAAATTTACTTCTCACTACATACTCTTCTGTTAAAATATTGTTTTGCAAATATGCATTACCTACTGAAAGCTAAATAAAGGGACTGGATGGCTTTACATTTCATCCCTTTCATTCCCCATCTCCTCACTCCTGTTCCCTGTCCGTTTTCCTCCCATCCCTTCTACCTCTCAAAGCCTCCACCTGCCACGCCCCAAGACAGGCAAGCTATTAAACAGTGGCCAGACACCGAGCCAAGAACTGTGCCCAAGAAGAGATGCCAAGTGAGATCAGGAAGTCTTTCAAGGTCACACCCATGATCGAGCCAACCCAAAACGCCAAGGAACCCTTCACCTATGCAGAAGAAGCCAACTTGAAACCACAAATGCTTTGCCTTCTCATCTTTTGGAAGCATACAGGTCAAACATCCTAACTTCAGAATCAACCAGCCAATTCTTTCCCAAGCAAGTGTATCATACAAGAATCTACCCCAAAGAGATCTAAAGCTACACAGTCTTCCACCCGCAAAGGAGGCTCTTTGTCTCAGGGCCTTGTGCTGTAATAGACACTTTATTTTCAGTCTCAAATCAGGACACTGAATACTCCCTGGACTCTAAAAAGCAGGAATTATGAAGAGCGAGCTCATTGGAAGGAAAATAAACCTGTAAATCCTGTTAGGCTTTGCGCTTCATTCCAAAGGATTTTTCCCCAAAACAATACCATTAGCAATACCATGAGAGCCCTAAAAGGGAGCATTCTGTACGATAGAATCCCAGCTCTTCATTCAAAATAAACCCCAAAATAGCACAGGAAAATCAGGGCTCCCAGACCCACAACCTGAGCCAACTCACTTCCACTCTCCATTGTGGGCTCACGACAGTCCTCCTTATAAATACCTTTTCTGTAACTTGGATGTGCCTCCTACCCTCTAGGCCTTTCTCTTTCCAGGTGGGCAGCTGGTCCACAAATATTCATTAAGGGCCTCCCAAGTGCCAGGGACACAGAGGAGAGACTTGATCCATGCCCTCAAGGAGCAAATAGGGAGATGAAACAGTTAAACAAGCAATTAGAACACCAGGCAGTCAGTGCTGTTACCAAGCTCAAAAGAACTCTTCCCACCAGAGCCTGGGAATACTAAGAGGTACTCCTTGGATGCTGAAAAATGGAAGAGGGGTTTTGCAAGCAAAGAAAGAAACGGGGAAGGACCATTTGAGGCAGAGGGGAAAGCAGGTGGCACAGAGGCACGGAGCCGACATAAAATCAGGAGGAAATCCAGTGTGACAAGAATTCTGGAATCCCCCTTCTTGGGTCTGGCCTGTTTTAGAAGGGACACAACTAAGCCTAGTTTACTCCATAGGTTAGCAGAGCCAGAGAAAAAGAACTGACACTGACTGCAACACAGGGCTCTTTCTCAGATGCAAAAGCGCTCCTGCTCTCCTCCCTGGGGCTGGTGGCCTGAACATCACCCCTGGGGCTTCTTCCGTCAGGCGGTTTCTGCTTCCAGCCCTGATCTGTGCTGCCAGGCATCCTCTTAACCTCACTCAAAGGTCAGAGAGCGAGAAGCTGCAGAGTGTCTGAGCCCACTGACCCTTTATCACTCCATCTCCCATGCCCTCCCATATCAAACAACCCACTCACACCCCACTGAAGAGTTGTGGCTGGTGAATCACGTCCGTGTTTCCTTGTCCCTGTCTGGTACATTTCCATGCCTGTATATTTGCATCTGCTTTATCTCCTCCTTAAATTCTAAGCTTTCTGAAAGCAGGGATGCAAACTCTCCCCACCTCCTCATCTGCACCCCCATCCCTATATAGAATCACACTGAATTCAAGTGACACTATGGAAAAACATGGCAATTCCTTACATTTCAAAGTTAAAGGGCAGAGATTGGGGGGAGTGTAACGTGGGAATTGGCTTAGGGCTAGAAGCAGAATGGCCATCTAATTTATAGTCTGCATCCTGACACTTTTTTGAGTGAACACAGCACTTTTCATAACCATCAGGGATAACGTATAAACCAGGTCTGTCCCAGGGAAAACAGCGGCAAATGGGCATCTCTGCTAGAAAGATTGTTCCAAATAGCTGGGCGGCCCTCCAGAGCTCCAAGAGGGACACGCCAAACCCCTTCAGTTACTGATTCCTGTGCTTGCAATCTAAAGGGTCTGCACCAGACAAGTGTTTGTAGCAGAAAGCCCAGGACCGGGAAGTCCTTCCTTCTATCTAACTCAAATCTTTACAGATTCAAGTTAATCCGTTTTATTAGCTTCAGGGCAGCCAAGAACAATGGCACAGCGGGGAGGCCTCAGAGAAGAAAAAACACTGCTCTGGGTCCTCACCCTTGGTAGGAATTCCTCATTATGAGTCCGAGGGCTAGTTCTCCAACCTTCCACTGAACCAAACTCAATCTGGCTCAGAAATATAAAAGCCAAGGGTTTTTTAGTCACTCCCAAGAAGAACACAGTTCATCTTTAACTGGCCCCAAAACCCCAGGAGCTTTCACAAACCAAACCCAAGGAAGAAATGGCACCAGTGTGCATATTTTTGCGACCAGGAAGCTCTTCCCGTGGCCCAAACTATAATGTTAGGGACCTGAGCTCCGGAAGGGATCATCTCCTGCGGCTCTCCACTCCCAGCCCCCAGAAAGCTGACTCAAGCCCACAGCAGAGCTGGGCTGATGGGGAAGGCTCAAGGAACAAGGGAGCCTCTCTTTCTCCCTCCCCCATCCTCCATCAGGACGCTGGCATCCCTGTGGGGAGCAAGGACCTTGCTGACTTCTTTCAACAATACAAAAAAGAAGTTTCAGATGGGGGTGGGGAAGGGAACAAGGATCTGGACCCACGAGGGAGCCAAACAGGCAGGCTCCTGCAGCCCATGCCCACCAGCAGTTATATGCCCACTGGTACACGCTCTTGCCCAGGAGCTGATGGTGGATGGAAGGCAAATGCTCCCATCCTCTCACCTCCATCCCTATCCCCTCTCTTACCAACACATTTTACTTTAGAAAAAAGTTATTTAAGAGGCACTGTGTAAAGAGAGGGCGACTATTTGATCACTCGAAGGTCACTGAGAAATGCAGACAAAAACTAAAGGGCATGTGACCCTGGGCTAGTCACTTCACCTTTCCCAGCTCTGGCGGCTTCATCAACAAAATGGCACAATAGGGGAGATGGTTTATAACGTTCTTCCTGGCTCCAAGGGTTGAACATTTAACTCTGTATATTTCTTGAAGAAACGGCTAAAGGAAAATCAGTGAAGAGATGCAGAATTCACACTAATCCTTTAATTTCTACTGTGAAGGGAATATTTTGACTCTAGAAATCGTGTAATTGACCACCTACACTGGTCCCACTTTTTCTCCCCCACCGACCTTCCAGTTTTGCTGATGTCAGTCTCAACCATAGGACTACGAGTCTCATGAGGCAGTAACACGGACAAATTAATTTTGCCAGCGCTGATACTAACCCACAAACTCGGTTTGTAATTGCCAGAAGTAAGTCCTGCCATAAAAATGAAATTCATGTTCCTTATGATCTAATTAAATCCATTGCCTAGATAGAAATAAATCACTTACTGAATAATAATGCCCACCGAATTATTGCAGTCTTTCAAATTCCCAAGTGTCATGAGGGATATTCCTGTCCAAAATAAAAAAAATTCAGCCCACACACACACACACACACACACACACACACACACACACACTCACACACACCCCTCTTGCTTGGACTATACCCAGAGAGTAAGCTTTCAGGTTTGCCCACCTTAATTGTGGTTAAAAACGGTAACTGTGGAAACCCCCTCCTCTGACGGTTCTGGGTAAATGTACTGCATCTGCAGGGTGCTCGCCTCGGCTGCTAACTGATGATACACGAAAGAAAGCCCATTTTTTATCCACACGTAAAATGAAGCTGCACCCCTCTGATACCTGCGGGAAACTCCACCGCTGAGCACACACCCTGGGGAAACAGGCAGTGCACCCCGCGAGTGCCCTGGAATCCGTTTGCTAAAATCGACAGGAAGAAGGAAAGATCAAGGCGATTCAAGTGCTGACGGTTGTACTCCTATGTGAGGAGGGGAAAAAAACAAACGCCAGCCGGGAAGTCCCCAGCGGTGCCTGCACCTGGGAGGCGACAGCCAAGGATGGATGCGGGGGTGAGGCGGCGCAGGGAGAGGAGAGAGCCGGGGGAAGGCGGGGGCCGACCGCTCACCTGTCCGTACACCTGGATAGGCTCGGGCTGCAGGGCAGCGCTCCGTCTCCTCCGGAGCGGCTTCTCGTCCGCCCTCCGGGGCGCCCCGCGCGCCCCTCGCCGCAGCTCGAGCGGGTCGCCCCGCACCACGAGGAAGCCCCGATCCTGGGGCCCAGGCGCGCGGCCGCCGGGCAGCGTCGGCGGCCAGACCTCGCCGAGAGCCCCGGGCGGCAGCAGCGCTATCAGGGTGAAGAGGAAGGGGAGTCGCGACTCCCTCCTGCTGCTCCGTGTCGCCATGTTCGGGCGAACGCGACCGCAGGTGGCGCCGCCGCCAGGAGAGAATGTGCAGCGCGAGGCCGGGACGCCGGCCGGCCGGGGCCGCGCGCGCCGCTCCCGGGGCTCCAGGCCGCCCTGCTGCGCCCGCCGCCGCCGGGTCCCGCTCTGCTCGGCGCAGCCCCGTCACGTGGGAGGCTCGCCGCCGCGGCCCCTTCGCGCACTTTCTCCGCTGCGGCCCCTCCTCCGCGAGGGGATGGGGAAGTCAAGGCAGCGGGCGCGCGGCCCGGTCCCCTGGCAGGCGCTACTCGTCGCCCGTGCGCCCTGCGGCAACCGGGAGTCGCGTGGGGCTCGCCCGTCCTCCCTGGAGTTCTCGCCTCCTCTGCCGGGTCGCGTCGAAGTCGTCCTCAACCGCGGCCGGTCTCCTCTCCCGACTGCACAGCCTCCTGTCCCGCCACACGACCACCTCGCCCGCCCCCTGTCGCATCCCCACCTCCGGGGGGTGCGCGGACAGCCAGAGAAAATTAGCTCCGAGAACGCGGCGGGCACGTTAGAGTCCAGATGAACCCGCCCCCGTGGTGCAACTCACACAGTTTCAATAACTCTGGGCACCAAAACTACCCTTGATCGAGCTAAACTGCCCCTGCCCGGAGCACAGTAAATACACATCCGGCACAGAGGCACTAAACGCAAGGGCACGTCCGACAAGGGACTCGCCACACCTCAACAATCACACAGTTATACAATGGTTCCTTGCACAGAACACCCGCGCGGGACGCATGGCCCCAGCACAGTGGCTTACTTGTGATCCCCTCCTGGGTGAACGAGCACTGAGCCACCCTACCTCACCCCCAAAACGGGCACACACACCAATCCCTTCAGCCCACAGCCAACCCTGCTTGCTGCAAGTCCCCTTCCCAAGGGGGTAAAGCTTGCCACTGGGGGCAGGGGAGGCAGACACTCAAAGAGTGGGGAGGACGCACTTTAAATCAACCCTACATGCAGCTGGAAGATCCAGACCTTCTTTGAAACACAAGTAGATAAAACTGCTGTTGGAACTGCAGAGGCAAACCTAAGGTCAATATTTTTCTGCAGGTTTGTGGGAGCAGCCAAGGCCTGTCCTCTGTTTCATTTTATGTTTCACTGTGTTCTGGACTCAAACCCTGGTTTTTTTTCCTTTGGTGTTTTTTGTTTTTTTTTTTTTTTTTTCGGTACGTGGGCCTCTCACTGTTGTGGCCTCTCCCGCTGCGGAGCACAGGCTCCGGACGTGCAGGCTCAGCGGCCATGGCTCACGGGCCCAGCCACTCCGTGGCATGTGGGATCTTCCCGGACCGGGTCACGAACCCGTATCCCCTGCATCGACAGGCGGACTCTGAACCACTGCGCCACCAGGGAAGCCCAAAACCCTGGTTTTTGATAAGACAGAGGAAGCAGGGCTGAAGGAGAGACTACTTCTAGAGTTGCATGCAAGCCCTTGGTTTACAGGGAGGAGGGGATGGTCATTTCAGTGCCCCCAAATGCTCCTCATCCTACCCCTGCCCTCTAGGACTCTCCAGTTAGCTTAGCAGACCCCCTTCCGCTACCTAGCACCACCCCTGGTGACAACCTGACAAAGGAAAGACAGCCTTTCCTTGCCTCCCTAAATCCAGTCTTCTACCACCCTCCCATACCCCATGCCAGACTTGCTGGGGACCTGGCGTCACGTTCTGGAGTCCCCTACTTCCTCGCAGCCCTGCTTTTCTCCCCCAGCTTTTCTGTCCCTCTCACCAAAATCATAGAACCACCCAGTTCTCCCCACTAGGCAAATCACTTATCCTCTGGGAAAGCCTCTGGGCCACTGCCAGCTCCCACTCCCCATCTGGACCAGCACTGCCTTGTGAGCATCACCTTACCAGGTGTGGACCACCCTGTGGCCTCCCCAGACCAGCAGCAAAAGGCACATGGACCCCTATTTAACCCCCCCAAGGGAAAATGAGGGGAACATGGCTAGAGTCAGAACACCCAGCAGATGGTTCAATTATTGTTTATTTCAACACATATTTAATGAGAACCTTTTCTACAAGAGTGACTGTCAAAGTCCCAGCAGAAAACACAGGTCCCCTAAGTGTGGATTTGAAGACAGGGAGCTGCTTTTCCCACACAGACTGCTGGCTTGAGGTTCAGATGGCAATTTTCAGGTAAGGATTAGTAGGGCAGGACCAGCTACTTGCTGATTTTGATTTTGATTTTGATTTGCACCGTGGATACTGGAGAACTGGCAAGAATGCTTAAACATGGTTAACTGACTCCTTGAAAGCCCTCCTCTGTAATCATTATCTACCTTCCAAGCTGCGGATAATCAGCAAACCCTGAGACTGTGTGAGCCTCATAACCAAACAATCTCCGAGCTTCAGTCTTCTCATCTGCAAAATAAGTATCTTAATTCCTGCCTATTGCACGGAACTGCTGAGAGAATCAGAGGAGATAATGTATGTAAAATTAAATTACCATATGCAAATTGTGAAGGCCCCAGACAGAAGTATTGTACACGGGTGGCATTAGAGACCTGGATTCTAGTCCTGCTCTGTAACTAGTTACTGTGTGATTTTTGCCCTTGATCGTCTGGTCTCTCTGGGCCTTGGTTTCTTCCTATGTGAAATAAAAAGAGACTTTGCAGCCCTGACCGTTCCCCACCCCTTCAGGACCCGCCCCCGCCCCCCCCACCCCCACCCCCACCCCCACCCACCCCACCCCCACCCCGGGCATGAGATGGGAGCAGGCACAGGCCACGGCTGAATTGTGTAATTGACAAGGATGTTCCTCCTACCTTCAAAACCGGATCTGGGTTGTAAACAAGCCGCCACTTCCTCCGTGTCAACATCTGGGTGGGCAGGTAGATCGAGAGAAGGCAGGATCCCCATCCCCCTCCACCCCAACTTGCATGGCCTTGTTCTTCACGCTGCCCAGCATCAGGAGGAAAGCCAAGATGCACGGGAATTTTACACTACACTTATAACTGTGTAAAAAAGTGTCTTGAGCCTAGGGTCAGACTTTGCCCTCCTCCGTCCTTCTGCCCCATCTAAGACATCCTGAGCTAAAGCTAGAGATGGAGCTGAGGAAAAAGCACCCAGAGGTTACCACTGTCCCACATTTTTATCCAGATGGAGTCACAATTAAAATAGCACCAAGGACAGTCACAAAGAAGAAGGCAGAAAAAGACTCCCAAAAGCCTAACTGGACTTCTTTCTGCTCTCTCTCTCTCCCCTCCTGGCCTCCCCTAATGCTGGCATCTGTCTGCTCACCCTTCCTCCCTGCCCAGCCCCTGGCCTGGCCAAACTCTATGCATCCTTCAGGTTCCAAGAGGCCTCCCTCTGCACCTAGCCTAGGTTACACCAACTTCCTCTAACGCCCTAGGTCGCCTGCAGTCTTTGATACTTTCTCTCTGGCACATTACTTATTCATTTTCCTCTTAAACTACAAGCAGCAAGAGGGCAAAACCAGGTTCAACTCGCTCAAAGTCTGTGCGCCCATTGCTCAGCGTGATCCTGGCACACAGTGGGTACCCAGTGACATTTATGGAACGTCTGTGTATACATGAAGGGAGGCCAAGACACCCTGTACCCTCGAGGGCTGGGGAGTGGTCAAGGGGCAGATGTGCTTGAATCTCAGAGCTTGACCACCGTCTGCCCTCCACCACTGCTTTCTCCCAAAAGTGCCCAACCTGAGTCACAACCAGACCTCTGAGTCGCTAAAGCAGAAAAGGGATGGCCCTGCCAATGCTGGTAAGTTTATTCCCTCTTCCACGCCATTTTAGCCAAGTAACTACCATTTACCTCACCAGCCAGGGTGAGCTAGAAATACCCTGCAGCCCCGAAGAAATAACTTTCTCCTGCCGTTGCTAAAAATGCCTCTAATTAAGGCAAAGTCCAGGATAACTGATGAGGTTTAAAATACAGATGCACCCAGAACATAGAACAAGCAGCTTAGATTCTCACTCTTGAATAAATTAAATCCAAAGAGGAGGTTCTGAAAATAGTAGTAACTTACTTTCACACAGCAGTGACTTCTATTTGCATTGTAACAGCACTGTCTAACGGCTTTCATCTCTCAGCAAGCCTTCAGAGGGGACCAAAGCGGGCATTATCAACAGCCCATTTTACAGATTTTGAGAATTAAGGCTCAGAAGGAAGGACCTGCCCAGAATCACGTAGTTTGTAAGGTTTACATTCAAACCGAGGTTCTCTGACTTTTTCTACCACATCTGATATCTCCATTACAAAGAGAGAAGCGCTGGTGTTTCAAGTCCTGGGTCGGGTGGAGCAGTGAGAACCAGGGCCGAAAGGAGAAGACAGCTGCCCAAGTCCTCACCTCTTGCACAGCTCAGCCCTGCCTTAACCCTCCGTAAACGAACACTGTCCACCTGGGCGCCTAGCTGAGGCACGATGCTCAAATAGAGAGTAATGTTACAGAGCTCACGAGTTAAATCCTGTTTTCCCTGCTCTTCTGGAAGATAAATGGAATGAGGGACTTGGTTTCAAATTTTCAAAAGAAGGCTTTGGGTTCAAGACCTGTGAAGGAGGGCAGGATTTAGAGGCTTCCCTCGAGTTCTGGCCTCTAGCTCTCAGAAACTCAACTTCCTGAGCTTCTGTAAGAAGAAAGCATTTAGAACCTTCTCACAAAGCATGTGAAACGAAAACCTGGAAATCTCCTGATTGTTATGTAGAGTCCAGGACAAACCTCCAGCCGGAAGACAATGGGAAATTATCCTCTTCCCCAAGAATACAGAATCGGACTCACCCTCCTGGGTTTGGAGTGAATGGGAGGAAGTAAAGCTGGAAATTCTTTGAAAACCCCTGAATAATTACATATCTAAGGCTCGTGTATCCTTCCCTTGGAGCCTCTGCAGGACAATAACGGGGCGAGCACAGCTTCAGGGGCTAGAGAGCCGAGGTACCACCGAGCCAATAGGAAAGGACTCGGTTTAATGGTGTGAAGCGGTCCCGGGGCCATCCAGACAAGGGAAAAAGACAGGCTGTCTTGCCTTTTGGCCCACCTCTCATTCTAACAGGGACATAGGATCCCCAGAAACCCTCCTTCCATTTTCCTGCCCCACCCCAGTCATTGCTCACTCTTCAACTAAAAAGTCACTTCTTGATTCTGCCCTGATTCCCCTCAATCACCCCAAAGCCCTGCTACCTTGATTTCTGCCTCTCTTGAGATGTTGATAATGTTCTACCTTTCATTGCAGCAGTTACCTTGGTACTTAAACTTCCTTTTTTTAATTATAGTTGTGTCTTTTGACCTATTCTCCACTCTTGCATTTAATAGGTTATATCCTGCCGAGTTGAAATGAACCGCCGGGTAGGGAAGACGTGGCACTGCCCTCACCCCTGCTACGCACACCCGTTGACAGTTGGTTCTGTACGGAAAAACAATCCTGTGTGCTTTTTATTTAATTTTATTTATTTATTTATTTAGGAAGACCAATTTTGAATTAAGTCTCTTGGGAGATGAATTTCCCATCCTAGTGTCCACATCAAAGGATACTGGAAAGATGGCTGACGATACTGGAAAGTGGTTCTCTCAGCACCAGCTGAGTGAGCATAGCTGAGAAGTGAGTCCTTCCCTTGACATAGTTTTACATATGACCTCATCATTACCTACTGCCCAAGGATGGGGATAATAGGGTATAAGTGTCTGTAAAAATCCAGCCACCACTCCCAGGGAACTTGCAGAAAGAAAAGACACAAATAGCAGAAATGTGTGACAGCAGCGTTTAAATTAATCAAACAAGGAGGCCATTAGGCTGAAGTGGCTCTAATGCTTTGGTGACCTTAGACGAAAGCCTAAGCCTGCACGTGCCTTGAGGTTAAAAAATGGAAGCCTGAGGACAGCCAATCACAAACAGCCGACTAAGCCTTAGGCTACAGCCAATCAATAATTTCCTTTCTTTGTTTCCTCACCTTCTCGATACGTCTTTCCAGGTTCCTGGGACTGAGCTCTCCTAACCGTTTCCAGTTGGGCGCTGCCTGATTTGAATCAAATTTTGCTCAAATAAACTCTTAAAATGTGTCACATGCCCCATTTAATAAGAGAAAGAGCTCGGTTTTGAAAACAAAGACGATCGATGGATTTGGGGAGAGTGAACTGGGGAGAACTTTCTAGAGAACCAGACCTTCGGAGCCGTGGTCTCTAGTGTGTGTCTGCGGGTGGGGAGTGGAGAGGGAGAAGCCTGAAATTGCTGTGTCCGGAGGAAACAGGAGGTTATTTTATGTGCCTGAGGGGAATGAGCAGGAGCTTCAGAATAAGGGGATGATGGCAAGGGAGGGTATGGGAGCAAACAGGTAGGGTGGTGCCCGCTGCCAGAGGTCGTGAAGGCAAAGGTCAGAGAAACCAAGGAAAGCCTCATCTAATTGTGTCAGGACTGTGGTCCAGGGGATTTACGGATGCGGTGCAGCAAGGGCGGCTGTTTCACCAGGACCAGGACCTATGCTCCACAATCACCGCTTTGTATACTTCCTGCTACCAGGAGGCACCTGTTTATCACACGTGGGATCCTTCGTGGGGTACCGCGGATCATACCTCTCACTGTCTGCCATCTCGAAATCCATCACACTGGAGACTTTACATGATGTCATCAGCTGAGTTAGCACCTGTAAAAATGATCACTCCCATTGGACTTAAAACTGCAAGCGCTTTTAATGAGGCCCTGGATAAAGGAATACATTTTCTCAGAGCCCTTATACAAATTCTATTAAATCCTCCACACCAAATAAATGACTGAAATGGTGATTAGGGTTTGGAGGCATACCATATGCACCATACCATGCATCCACTCAGAGGCAACTACGTTCTCATCTGAGGTCTGACCCAATGCCAGAGTTAGTCCAGCCACCTAAGCTGAGCGCTAAGCGAAAAATCCTTTCCCTTTCCCTGGTTATTTCAACAAGAACTTCAATGCCAAACTAGCAGTGAATTTTGTGGATGAATTTTCTTTGCATTCTAACGTTATGTAAATGAAAAACTCAACGAAGTGCAAATTAAGACTATTCTTAATTCTAAAAGGCTGCTATTCTGTGATAATGACGCCATGGAATATTTCACCGTCTGCCGAGCACGGTGTGTGGTTCCTGCTCCCCCATCTGCCTTATTCGCCTCCCAGCAGGGGGGCACCCACTGTGTCCTCAGTTTTTTCTGCCCTCTAAAGTCAGAGCTGGGGGACTTCCCTGGTGGTCCAATGGTTAAGACTCCGCACTCCCAGTGCAGGGGCCCAGGTTCAATCCCTGGTTGGGGAACTAAGATCCCACATACCACAACTACCGAGCCCAGGTGCCACAACTAGAGAAGCCTGTGCGCCACAGCGAAGACTCAGCACAGCCAAAATAAATAAATAAAATAAAGTAAAATAAAATAAAAATAAAGTCAGATCTGGCCCCCTGTCCCTCTTCCTCCTCATGGTCTAATCTTGCCAAGATCATTTAATCATATAAACGGAACAAGAGGTTGATGTGGGAGCAGTGTGGCGAGACTAGAGGCCTGAGTAGGGAGGCAGCTCACCTGGGTTTATACCCCAGCTCTGCCGTGCACCTGCTGGATCTTCTCAGGTACCTTCTCAGAGCCTAACTTTCTTCATCTGTAAATGAGTTGCCTACCTCTGCAGGTTTAGAGGACTAAGTGAGATTGTATATGTCAAGGTTTCATGGTACATAAAACTTGTTCACTAAATGATACCTATGGTTATTATGTAAAATTCAGATGAGAGATTGTTGCTAAATCAGTTTGGTCATTCAGCAATTGTCAGGGTTTTATTCAGGTTTGTCTGTGTCCCATCCACCCAGGGACATGTGGCAATACAAGCAAGTCCCACATCCAGTTCAGCCATACACACAAGCATTTCTTAGCAAACAGGCATGGAGGCCTTACTGCAGCCTGTTTCTGGAGGCTCACGACGAGCCCTGCTCTCACCCCCTATGCCCCTTGCAGGAAAACAGGGACTCTAGGAAGATGTCGCAGTGTTCTGAGGCCAGGGATCCACCAAACTCCTGGTCAAATCAGTCAACAGAGTTTCCCATTAAGCAGAGGCCACAAGAGACCAGATGAATGCCGCCCGGTAAGCACAGCTCTGGAGAAGGAGTTGGTCTGCCATTTGCCGGATTCTTACAGCTTGTCCACTCAAGCCCATTCCAGACAACCACGTTTCTTAAGCAGCATCAATTTCACGAATGAAAAATTATTCCTAGTATCCCTTACGCTAATTCCTGCATCGTCGGATTCAGATTGAGATCTTGATGTTGCCAGTTCTGGGCGGAGGAAGCCACCTCTGCAGCGTGGATTCCTGACCAGGGTGGTTCAAATGCAGACCCCACTTAAGGGTGTAGCATTCCTGACTAGGACGCTTTAAACGTTAACTGTATGCCCCCCGGCAGGGATTAAAGTTAATTTATACACTCATACCTGACACTGTTTATATTAAAGTAGTTAAAAGTCAATTACAGACAATAGAGCAACTATGAATAAGCAAAGGATTCCATCAGCAACAGAATAGGAGACAGATGTAAAGTATTGTGATTGGTAATAGGAAATATATATGTGGTCTTCATCCCACTTCTAACACAGAGCTCCTAAAACCCTTGTTCCTAAGTGACAGGCTCAGTAAAATTGTCTTTTGTTATTCATAACAAGCCCCCTTCAACTGCACCAGAGTTTGTGAGGTGACTTTTGGAAAGCCCCTAAGGTTGGGGGCTGCTTTCCAGGGGAACCAACCTAGATTAGAGGGTTGGAACTATCAATCCCACCTCCGCGCCCCAATCTCTGGGGAGGGTAGAGGGGCTGGAGGTTAAATCAGCTGTGGATCGCCAATCATTTAATCAACCATACCTGTGTAATGAAGCCTCCAGAAAAACCCAGAAGGATGGGGTTCAGGCAGCTTCTAAGTTGGGGCACACGTAGAGATGTGGGTGTACCTAAAGAGAACATGAAATCTCCATGCCCTTTCCCCATGCATTGCCCTAAGCATCTCTTCCATGGCCTGTTCCTGAGTTATAACCTTTTGTAATATACTGGTAATCTAGTAAGTAAACTGTTTTCCTGAGTTCTGTGAGCCAATTAATCAATTTGTGTAGCAAAATTAACCAGACTTGAGGAGGGGGTTGTGGGAACCTCCAACCTCCAGCCAGTTGATCAGAAACACGGGTGACAACCTGGGTGTGGATTGGCATCTGAAGTGGAAGAGGACAGTCCGAACCCTGAACCTGGGGATCTGATGTGATCTCCAGGTAGACAGTGTCAAAATTGAGTTAAATTGTAGGACACCCAGCTGGTGTCACAGAATTGCTCAGTGTGTGGGAAACCCACGTATCTGGTATCAGAAGTGAAGGAGTATTGTAGCCGTTGTGGAGTATAAAGTAACACACACGAGGACAATGTTTTTCCTTTAGAACCACGGATTCTTCTTCGGTGGGAATGCTGACGCCTGTCGTTTATTTAAGAGTCTCCAGCCTGAAGAGTAAGATATTCAGTGTCATTTGGGCAGCGCCCTAGGTTAGTCATTTGCCCTCATCAGGAATGCATGCCTCTGGGGTGGCCGGCTAGGCCCTCATCGGAAAGCCCACACTCCAGAGGCGGCTATTACAAGTGTGCTGGTTATTCGACTCTCAATCAATACACGTGATTTTCCTTTTTACTAATTAGCATAACAAATGTTAAAAATATTTTTTCATTAGTGGCTTGTTAATGAGCTTAATGAGTATTCGAAATGGGTTCCCGGTAGTGAGTTCAGAAGTATTTAAGACATGTGGCTCGTCCAAAAGATGTTATAGACACACCCATTCATTGCGTGAACAGGTGTAAGAATATAACAAGTCCTCCAGCCTCAGACCTGGCAGATTCTTGTTCTCTGACTCATCCTGTGTGCTTGGTCTGAGGATTCTGGTTGCCTGTTACCAGTGTCTAGTAAAGCACATTCAAGTAAACTGGGATGAGAGTACCTAAAAAGAGATGTCTCTTAATGTGCCCTGTTATCATAGATGCGTGATAAATGCCTGAGTGCGTGGCAGAACCAGCTGTGAGATTTCCTGTCGTTAAAATCTGGCAGTGAGGTATGGGGAGTATATTTGTCTGCTAAGGCTGCCACAACAAAATACCACAGACAGGGTGGCTGAAACAACAGGAATGTACTCTCTCACCGTTCTGGAGACTGGAAGTGCCAAATCAAGGTGTCAGCGGGGTGGGTTTCTTCCGAGGCCTCTCTCGCTGGCTTGCAGGTGGCTATCCTCTCGCTGGGTCCTCTTATGGTCACCCCTCTGTGCATGGCCACCCCTGGGGTCTCTGCCTCTTTTTAGAAGGACACCAGTCAGATTGGATTAGGGCTCACTCTAAAGGCCTCATGTAACATAATCACCTCTTCAAAGACCCTATCTCCAAACATAGTTACCTTCCAAGGTGTTCAGGGTTAGGATTTCAACATGTAAATTGGTGGGTGGACACAATTCTGCCTATAACAGGGAGTAAATAATCTGTACCTGCTCTAACTTGGTGGCTACCTTTATGGATCAAAAAAGCTACTGACTAGGCATAGCTAAACAGATTGAGACCAGTTTTCACATGTGGCTCTAGAGTGGCCCTGTTGGGAAACTAAGCTGAGGTTGGAAGTAGCAGGTCCAAGGTTCTCAGGATCAGTGCATGAGCTGTGACAAAATTTCAGTTGCCTGTCACAGAGACCCACAACTGATGGTGGCTCACACAAGACCAAAGTGTATTCCTCTCTCTTAAACTGGTACCTCAGCCTCGCTTGGCGAAACTGCCAGGTGTTCAGGCTGCTTCTGTCTCATTGCTCTGCCGTCCCTGGGTACCTCCTTCAACCGCATGGTCCACGATGGCTCCCAGGCACATCCTCCTTCCGGACAGTGGGGAGAAGGGGCTCAAGCCCAAAGTGCGCACATGGCTTCTGCTCACGTCCTCTTGGCCAGAGCTTAGTTATATGGCCACACCCACCCACAAGGGATGTTGGGAGGTAGAGGCACTATTCTGAGCATCCCTGTGCCCACTTACAAATCAGGGGTTCTGTTCCCAAGGGGAAAACAATACTGGGGAACAACCAACAGTCACTTCCAAAATTAGAGAGTAGTAATGGAGACAACACAGCTGAGAGTCAGCAGGCAAGCTCCAGTACTGGTACCCTGCTTCTAAAAAACATCAAAACATTTGCGTATTTATTGGCGAACAGTCACTGCTCTAGCCCCTGAGCACCCCCCTCCCGCTGCCCCTTACCATCCCAGTCCCCCCCCCCCTCCCCCAGGACACCATGAACTTCCCCTAGGACCCACTAACTAAAAGGTTAATGCGTGGTCCACAGGGGCCTCCCTGACCCTGATCCTGCCCAATGGCTTGTGCCCAGTCTGATTGGTTCATGCCCTTGTCTTGCTGATTTTTTAATATTTCAAATATAACTTGTGGGAGCAATGTCTGGAAACCAGATTTTATGAAAAAGTTAAAGAACTAGGGATATTTAACCTAAGACAGATTTGGCAGGGGAAACAGCTCAGTCATCATCTTTAAGCATTTATAATAATAGTCACTACCTTTAAATTTTCCTTTAAGTGTCTATTATGTGCCAAGACCCGAACTGGGCTCAGTGCTTTATATGTACTCTTTCAAATTCTCAAAGCAATCCTGTATAGTGGGAATTATTTTCGTTTCATTGACAAAGGCACTGAAGATCAGAGACATTCAATTACTTGCAGAAGACATACAACCAGAGTCAAGATTCAAACCCCTGGATGTCTGGCTCCAAAGGGGAAGCTTTCTCCCCAGCACCATGTTGCTTTCTCTGTGAAAGAGGAAGTAGCCATATTCACATTTCTTTACAGAGCAGAACTAAGACGTTACAGGAGAGCCAGGAAACATAAGTTCAAATAAAAATAGAACTTCTAACAATTGAGTTATTAAAAAATGAAATGTACTGGTGAGCTGATAGTAAATTTTATATAGAAATATAAAGGACCTAGGACAGTCAAGGCAACCTTGAAAAAGAACAAATTTGAAGGACTTATACTACATGATTTCAACACTTACTGTAAAGCTATAGTAATTAAGAAAGTATGGTATTGGCATAAATAAATAAACAGATAGATGGGGAAAAAATAGAGAGTCTAGAAACAGAATCATACACATAGAGTCAAATGATTTCTGACAAAGACAATTCAGTGGGGGAAAAATCATTTTTAAGTGGTACTTGATTAATTCAATATTTATATGAAATCAATGAACCTCAACCCCTACTTCACATCATATACAAAAATTCATTTGAGATGGATCACAAACCTAAATGTAAAATCTAAACTATAAACCTTCTAGAAGAAAATATGGGAGAATAAATATGCAAAGACTGGGGTGGGCAAAGATTTCTTAGGCCATGTAAAAACATAATAATAAAAGAAAAAATTGATTCCATGTACTTTATTAAAATTAAAATTCTAATCATCAAAAAGCATTGTTAATAAAGTGAATAGGCAAGCTACAGACAGAGAGATGTCTCTGACAAAGGACTCGTAAACAGAATATACAAAGAACTCCTATAAATCAACAATAAGAAGACAAACAATATTTTTAAATGGGCAAAAAACTTGGACTAACGTGTCACAAAAAAGAATGTGTGTGTGACCAATAAGCACATTAAAAAAGTTTCTGAGCATCATTGTTCAACAGGGAAATGCAAATTAAAACCACAACGAGATATCACTACATACCCAGTGGAAGGGGTAAAATTTTTAAATTCTAACGATACCAAATGCTAGAGAGGCTGTGGAGCAACTGGATCTCTTGTACATTGATGGTGAAAGGATAAAATGGTACAGCCACTTTGGAAAACTGGCATTTTCTTATAAATATTCACCTCTCGTGATCCAGGTATTCCAAAAAAAATGAAATCATATGCCTACTAAAAAATTGTGTAAGAATGTTAATTGTGGCTTTATTTCTAATAGCCAGACCTTGGAAACAATGCAAGTGTTCATCAATAGGAGAGCAGATAAGCAAATTGAGGTATATTTGTACAGTGGGATATTGTCCAGCAATAAAAGGGAATAAATTATTAATACATACAGCAACATAGATGAGTCTCAAAAATATTATGTTACGGGAAAAAAGCCAGACACAAAAAGAGTACATACACTGAATGACTCCATTTATGTGAAGTCCAGGAACAGGCAAAACTCATCTATGGGAATGGAAATCAGAACTGTAGTTACCAGACTTCGCTGGTGGTCTAATGGCTAAGGCTCCACGCTCCCACATCGAGGGGCGTGGGTTCGATCCCTGGTCAGGGAACTAAGAAACTGCATGCTGCACAGGCTACAAATAAATAAATAAAAGGTTTTCAAAGAGGAAAAAGAAAAGGACTTCCCTGGTGGCGCAGTGGTTAAGAATTCGCCTGCCAGTGTAGGGGACACGGGTTCCAGCCCTGGTCTGGGAAGATCCCACACACCACGGAGCAACTAAGCCCGTGCGCCACAACCACTGAAGCCCCCGTGTCTAGAGCCCATGCTCCACAACAAAAGAAGCTACCACAATGAGAAGCCTGTGCACCTCAACGAAGAGTAGCCCCTGCTCACCGCAACTAGAGAAAGCCCATGTGCAGCAATGAAGACCCAACGCAGCCAAAAATAAATAGATTAATTAATTAAAAAAAAAGAATTGAGGTTACCTGTGGGAGGGTGTGGAGAGGGAGTGGGGAGGGAGGGTGGTTGGATCATGGGGAAATTTTTTGTGCAATGGCAATTTTCTACATTTTGATTTAGCCATTGGAAACACAGGTATATTTGTCCAGACTCATCAAATTGTACACTTAAGGTCTGTGCATTTTACTGTATGTAATTATACTTCAATTTAAAATGAATTTAAATAAATGAAAGGATGAAATTAGTTGCCTCTCCCAGTATTATGCTCCTCGGTATTGGAAGTATTCAAGCTAGAGTAAATGCTTGTCAGAGATATTGTGGAGGGTTCAGATTAAGTCATTTAAGAAAAAATAAACTCAGATTTTTAAGACCTTGGTATACATGATACTATACCAATCATATATTTTGGAAGAGGCAGCACCTGTGTTCGCCTTCTAGTTTCGAGCAGTCGACATAGATAAGTAAATTTATGTTGCTAAAAACTTTAAAGCACTTTAAAATGTTTTTGTTCCTTTTTCTTTTGTGAAACTCTTCCCCTATCTGGCCTTATTTTTTCTGCCCTCCTGACACCCAAGCCCTTAGCCATTCTATGTTCCTATATCTTACAACCTGTGGTGTTTGCACACTTCCTTTGTTAAACATGCTCCCCACCCCCATTTCTCATCAACTTCTGCCTCTCCTTGAAGATTTTATGCAGAAGTCACCGCACCTGTAAGACCTCCCTGTAAAGACCACTCCCCACAGCTTGAGCTCTGTGCCCATGCTAGGTTCACCTGTAACGTAGCGTTTACCCCAGGTAAAATGATGCCAAGGTTCCTCCCAGCTCAAAGATTCTAGCTTTTTTTTTTTAAATAAATTTATTTAGTTATTTATTTTTGGCTGTGTTGGGTCTTCTTGCTGAGTGTGGGCTCTCTCTAGCGCGGAGAGCAGGGGCTACTCTTCGATGTGTTGTGTGGGCTTCTCACTGTTTTGGCTTCTCTTGTCGTGGAGCACGGGCTCTAGGCCTGCGGGCTTCAGGAGTTGTGGCACGTGGGCTCAGGAGTTGTGGCTCACGGGCTCTAGCGTGCAGGCTCGGTAGTTGTGGTGCACAGGCTTAGTTGCTCCGCAGCATGTGGGATCTTCCCAGACCAGGGCTTAGAACCCGTGTCCCCAGCATTGGCAGGCGGATGCTTAACCACTGAGCCATCAGGGAAGTCCCGATCCTAGCTCTTTGAACGAGCAATTCTAGACCTGAATGAAGAGAAATAGTCAAGCCACCAGCAGTAGCATCTTCATGAGGTTCTACATGAGGTAGACGAATGAAAACATAGGACCTGGGGACACTTTTCTATGGGAACTACATGACAGCGTTAGATCGGAAACTACAATCTCTGCTGACGGATGAGAGACTTGTAGCTTTGGGGCTGGATATGAAGGAACTAAGCTCTGTGCTTGCACAACAATGGGCCCGCGTGGGTGCCATGGGCATAGGGGTTTGAAAGAAAAGGATGAATGCAACTCAAGGCTAAATGCAGAAGCTAACGTTTATGAAGTACCTTCTCTGGTGCCAGATTCTATACTAAACACTTTGTATCCGTTAATCTTATTTAATCCTCATTATAACTCTCTGCAGAGAGGTTAAGTAATGTGCCCAAGATTTCACAGCTAGTAAATGATAGAACCGGGTCTCATTTCCAGGTATGTTTGACCCCAGAGTCCACGCTCTTAATCATCAGGCTCTCCTGTGTCCCGGGAAAAGAAGTGCCAAAATCATTTTGCCCTGTCTCTTGGCTCTAGGTACCTCAACCAGCCCAAACGACAATCTTCTTTCCCATTATTTTTAGGTTATCTGGGAAGAGGAGTCTACAGCATTCTTGTTCCAGTAGTTCTCACGCCTCCAGCCGGGGAGCCCTTCTTTTATGTAATCTGAGCCCCGCCCCCCTACTTTTGCTGCATCACTGGTAGATGAGCTGAAGGCCCCATTATACTTATAATTTCAGTGGAAGGAGAAACTGCTGCAGTAAGAACTTTAACTATTCTTTATCTATTCAATCTGTCTGAGTTTTGTCAGGTTTCTATAGCGGGGTAGTCTAGAGCCATATGAAAGGAGACTGGTGAGGGGACATGATAAGACAAGAAGCAAATGTTCATTAAAGAGATGGAGAAATGGATTTATTCTCATCAAGGTGGAAGCACTGTAGCCCACAGAGCAGACCTCATAACGTGAAGCTATGGTCTAGCCAAGGGAAATGCAGGAATACTCTGGTAGGCGTGGGAACCAGGAGCAGGAAACCGTAGCAATGTTATGCTGACATTTTGCAATAGTCTTTCCACCTTGGTCACTTGGTCTAAATAAACAAAAACCACGTCAAATATATTCAGCACTTACTAGGAAGTCATTTCTCCATCCTCACCTCTTCCTTCTCTTGAGCGCACGTGACCGTAGTAGGGGGAAATCTTTGCTTTCAAAAGAGCGCTGTGTGTACCCAGAACTTGGCTCTTCCTTGCTCAACAGCCTAACCTCCGTCCTCAGAATTGAAACCTAAGATGTCTCAGCCACTGAGCTGGGAGTGGGAGGTTTTAAAGCTACGATCAAAAAGCTAGTATGGGGCAGAGCCCACGTTGAGAACAACATCGCTAACTTAGCAACAGATAGTTGGTTAATTTTCTCTTTTAATCTCTTCCCGTTTTCTTCAACCCAATGTGAGAAATGAGACTCGGGACAAGCACAGTTGACCCTCGAACAACACCGAGGTTTGGGAGGCCCACCCTCTGAGCAAGCAAAAAATCCTCCTATAACTTAGAGTCAGCTCTCCATCCCCACGGGTCCCCCGTAGTCCACGTTTTGCATCTGCTGATTCAACCAGTGGCCTTTCAGTGGACCCGTGCCATTCAAACCCATATCGTTCCAGGGTCCACCGTACATTGTTACAGAGACCAGAGCAGAGAGGAAGAACCAGTGCATCGAGTGTCATCCAGGAAAGCAAAGCTGAGCCAAGCATTAGGGTGGGGGGCATCCTGGTGGGGGTGAGCCATGTGAGGTCAGGTACCATTAAAGGGAAAAAGGATGAGTTATTCATGTGTAATACTTGCCTCAGGTGGTTTCTAAGTAAGGATCAAGAAAGGAAGCTGAGCTGGGCTAACATGTTGACACTTTCCCTCACCCGATGGGGCTTGAATAAATACACCACTTCCAGCATCTCTTCTGGTTGCCCGTGCAGCAACTACATGTGCTTTGCACAAGTCTGGGAACAGGAGCCAGGTTTTCTGGTTGTTGCTTGTTTGTAACCTTTCCAAGCTTACCTCAGGGCAGATTATCTGTTGAGCAGACACAATTGTGAAATTTCCCTAGGAAGCCTTTGGCAAGAACAACAAACGGGGCCACCCCAGAGGTCAGATCAAAGTGTAAACACGGAGCTAGCATTTGAGCTCACTGGAGGTCCCTTCAGAGCTCTACACCTCATTGTGCCAGCTGATTGGGAAGGACATGAAGGGGACCAAGGTGGGGGGCTGATCCAACTTGCGTTGGAGGCCTTTTTTTTTTTTTTAACATCTTTATTGGAGTATAACTGCTTTACAGTGGTGTGTTAGTTTCCGCTCTATAACAAAGTGAATCAGCTATACATATACATATGTTCCCATATCTCTTCCCTCTTGCATCTCCCTGCCTCCCACCCTCCCTATCCCACCCCTCTAGGTGATCACAAAGCACCCAGTTGATCTCCCTGTGCGCTATGCGGCTGCTTCCCACTAGCTATCTACCTTACGTTTGGTAGTGTATATATGTCCATGCCACTCTCTCACTTTGTCCCAGCTTACCCTTCCCCCTCCCCATGTCCTCAAGTCCATTCTCTAGTTTGTTTTGTTTTGTTTTTTACTTTAAAAAATTTTTTTCTTAATAATAATTTTTTATTTTAATAACTTTATTTTCTTTTATCTTTATTTTATTTTATCCTCTTTCTTTCTTTCTATTTTTTCTCCCTTTTATTCTGAGCCATGTGGATGAAAGGCTCTTGGTGCTCCAGCCAGGAATCAGTGCTGTGACTCTGAGGTGGGAGAGCCAACTTCAGAGGCCTTTTTGAATTTAAATGATAGAGAGGGGGATTGAGAGAGGATTCCAATAGTCAGAGTGACCAATTACTTCGGCTGGTACAGGGATACACACTTGATAAAGTGTGTATCCCTGTACCAGCCGAAGTAATTGGTCACTCTGACTATTGGAATCCTCTCTCAAATAGAGATTCTCTAGATCCAGGAGCTGGTTCTTAATCTGGCATGCTAGGAAATTCAGTTTTAACAAAGCACATGTACTGAATTGGGCCATTATCAGTTTCCTGGATATGGTCTGTTGACCTTTAGGTCAGTCTCCATCCCTACTCACCCTGCTCTGTGCTCCCAGAGCCTGGCAGTATGGACCATGTCAACAGAACCCCTGACCCGCTGGCTCTCAGTTGTCTTTGGCCAATCGGAAGCGCTGGCAGCAGGTCATAGTGTGGTAAAGAAAGGCAGTCAGTGTAGTTATTCCCCCAATTTCCTACCCTCCAGGTAGCTGTGGATTAGCCTCGTCCCAGCTCCTGTCAGGCAGCTCTGTTCCATACAAGCCTAGGGAACATAAGAGTTTCCCCACGGCTATTAGCCCAGAATACCACACTATTCCTTGCAAATTTTCCACACTTCGTAAATCATAGCTTTATTAAGCTCTCCTTAAAATATCGAATTGCATGTGTCATCTCAGAACACTTCTGATGTTCAACCAACCTGATATTTAATCAACATCTGTCAAACTAACAGCATAGAAATGAAGATCAGAATAAGTGTCCCCAAGGCAAGTTTATATACCGACTATGATTTTATCCTCTAACCTTATGAGTTTGGCTTGTTGCAAAGAGAACTTTCAAAAGCTCTTCATTTTATCCTGCGTACTATGCCTCCAGTTTGAATAAGCTGCCTTCAGATGGATGACAGTACTTGGTAATAATCTTGTTAAATATGTATTAGTGTTAGATATGCCTGCTTTTTAAACTCAATTATGTGAGAATATGAAACTAAGACCGTATGAAAACAGTAAAATGTTAAGAGTAACTGAGTATTAATAGGTATAGTACAGTAATTTAGAACACAGGCTTTAAAGTTAGATATTCAAATCTACCACCTATTAGCTGTGTGGCTTTTGGAAAGTTACTTAACCTCTCTGTTTTGTTTTTTAATCCATAAATAGTCATAAAAATTGTACCTATTTCTTACTATTGTTGTAAAGTTAAATGAAATCATGTATATAAGGTATGAATACAATGAGCACTCAAAAATGCTAGTGATTATAACTATTACCATTAGTAAAATGTTGTTAAAATAATGACATGCCAACCTTAAGGTAAATGACCTCATCAGGTTGTTCTGAAGGTTAAATAGTGAATATTTTTAAAGTGCTTAGAACAGTACCTGGCACATAGCTCAGAGCTATATGGTGTTAATACATAAACACCATTTAAGTACAAATACCTAGGTATAATCTGATTTCTTTCTGTCTTTTAATTATTCTGTCTCTTCTCAAACTACTTTTGGATTTTCCTCCAGGCTTAAATAGAAAAGAACCGTTTAACTTCATCCTGAAATTTTTCTTGGAGTCAAAAACCTTCTTAAGCACATGCATGGTTGTTTCAAGTTCTGATTTCTTTTTTTTTTTTTGGCCATGCCACGCGGCTTGCGGTATCTCAGTTCCCCAACCAGGGCTTGAACCCGGGGCTGCATCAGTAAAAGCCCAGAATCCTAACCACTAGGCCACCAGGGAACTCCCCAAGTTCTGATTTTAAGCATCAAGTCAGCTTAGGGTCAAAAGCGATTTTAAGCCAGTTTCCTTGAATATTTTATTCCTCACAATCCTGAAGGAGATCTTAAGATAATCTTTTGCCACAATGGTAGAGAAACTGACGTTTTTCTTCCCCGTCCAGCCTCTCAGCTTTACCTGCCCCAGAAACGGAACACGTGGTCTGGGCCCAGAGCTGTTTAACGTCTGCTTATTCTGGGATTTGGGTCCATTAAAGTAAGATAGAACTCAGGATAATAAAGGGATAAATGCTTTCTTCATAAAATAAGGCCAGGATTATCACTCTCCCAGTATCAAATTTACGATAATAGGTGAATATGCATTTCTTTGTGAGGCCAGATGAGCTGTGTTTGGTTCCAGGTGCCTCGGAAGGAAGACACCCACAGCCCAGTGTGGAATGTGCTCAACTGCTCCCACCGCTCATCCTCAGAACTGATGCTAAGCTGCTTCCTTTCCTGGGGAAGCCAGGGAACCCTAAGTCTGGAACCTTGCCTCCTTGCTTCAGAGCAGTCCTACTGAGTGTACAAGTAAAACCACCCATAGCCGTAAAGGCTGACGATGTGAAATATACTATATACAAAAAAAGCCTTGAAATTTAACTCCTGCTCCTGGGAAGGTAGTGAAATCCAGGAGAAAAGGGGATTGGACGCGGAAGGAAGAGGAGAAAAGCATCAAAGGGTCAAGACTCATAAAAACGAGAGAGAAAGAGAAAGAAAATGAGGTTCAAGGGAATATCCACCAGGGACACCCTCTGAAAGCTTAAGCAGCAAGGTCCTACTCTTTGTAGGACTGAACATGTGTTGCAATTCATATATTGAACCCTAATCCCCAGTGTGACGGTATTAGGAGATGAGGCCTTTAGGAGGTGATTATGTCATGAAGGTGATTAGGTCAAGGATAGAACCCTTGTGAGAGATTAGTACCTTTATAAGAGGCCTCAGAGAGCTCTCTTGCCCCTTTCACCACATGAAGGCACAGTCAGAAGGCAGCGTCTGGAAGCCAGGGAGCTCTCACCAGACACTGGATCTGTTGGGGCCTTGACCTTGGACTTCCCAGCCTCCAGAACTGTGAGAAATGATGTGTGTTGTTTATACGCCACCCAGTCTATGGGATTCTGTTATAGTTGCCTGATCAGACTAAGACAATAGCACAGAGGAGCAAATTAGAATAAGCCCAATACTTGATCTCATGCCGTCCCTCGCCCCTGGATGCAAGCCATAGAGCCGTAGAAACTGAAACTACCTTCAGTGTTAAAGGGCACTTACTGGCTTTTTTTTTTTTTTTTTGGCCGTGCCACTCAGCTTGTGGGATCCTAGTTCCCCAACCAGGGATGGAACCTGTGCCTCCTGCAGTGGAAGCGCGGAGTCCTAACCACTGGACCGCCAGGGAAGTCCCCTTAATGGCTTCTGGCAAAGGAAAAGCTCTGTGTTTTCCTCCTCTACTCACCCCTGCTACCACACTTCCGGTCACTGAAAGTGGGAGGTGGTTTTCCCACACGAAGCAATTCTGCGAGCCCAGCTGGGTGTCCTACAATTCAATTTAGTTCTGAACTATCTACCTGGAGATAGTGTTAGATCCCACAGGTTGAGGGCTCATCTCACAAGACTGCACCCCCATCCCTTCAGATGCCCTTGTAAATCCAGGTTATTATCTGTGTTTCTGACCAACTAGCTATAATATAAGTCAGATGTTCCCATGACCACGTCCTCTGGTTTGTTTAATTTGCTAGAGCAGCTCACAGAACTCAGAAAAACAGTTTACTTGCTAGATTACCGGTTGATTAAAAAGGATGTTAAAGGATACAAATAAACAGCCAGAAGAAGAGATACATAGGGCAACGTCTGGAAGGGTACTGAGCACAGCAGCTTCTGTCCCCGTGGAGTTTGGCGTACACCACCCTCGAGCCACACTGCTGAGTTCTTCCCCAACCCGGAAGCTCTCCAAACTCCATCCTTTTGGGTTTTTATGGAGGCTTCATTACATAGGGATGATTGATTAAATCATTAATTGTTGGTGATTAATTCACTCTCCAGCCCCTCTCCCCTCCCCAGAGATCAGGGGGTTGGAGCTAAAAGTTCCAACCACCTAAAGACACGGTTTGTTCCCCTGGCAACAAACCCCCATCCTTAGGGGCTTTCCAAAATCACCTCATTCACATACACTTAGGCATGGTTGAAAGGAGCTTGTTATAAATGGCAAAATATACCTTTACCTCTCCTATCACTTAAGAAATTCCAAGGATTTTAGGAGTTCTGTGCCAGAAAAGGAAATGAAGACCAGTTATATCTTATTATAAATCGCGATACTACACTTCTATAAACAAGAAGTCGAAGAGGTGATCTAAGTTCAGGTCCAGCTGAATGCAGGGGCTCAAATTACAACATATGGACCATGGTTTTCACCACCCCTTAGTTCCACAGGCAGCTACTTCTGTTGGGTCCAGGCAAATTTTCTCCAGGTGACAGCGAAGATGATTGTGAGTTTTCCCTGGCTCGTATCATCCATAAGCATAAAGAGAAAAGAGAGTACCTCCTCGCCCTAGCATAACATTCAGTCTGTATCAGTTCCTGAACAGGACGCCGATGAGATCACATGCTCATTTTTCTCTCTCCAGGAGGATGGGGTATTCCGATTGTTTAGCTGGAGACATGTACCCACAATAATCACATAGTGTGATTTCTATGGGCATTTCTCAGAAGGAGGGCTTGGAAGACAGCTATCTGCTACAGGCCCTAAGTCCATTCGGCCTGAACATTCTTCTAAACTCTCCAATATAAAGCTGTTTTCACACCCATGGAGTTTGGTGTGTATTCAGTTTGGAAAAAAGGAGCACTGCAGGTTTGATGGCGTCAAGGACAGTTCAGAGGTCATCTTCTCTGCCCAGTCACCATCAGAAGTCTTTGTACATCATGGTGGACCACTGCTTGATGATGATCATCTAGCGATTACAATCTAGATTTTAAAAACTGGAAGGGTCTGGACTTCCCTGGTGGCTCAGTGGTTAAGAATCCGCCTGCCAATGCAGGGGACACGGGTTCGAGCCCCGGTCTGGGAAGATCCCACATGCCGTGGAGCAACTAAGCCACAACTACTGAGCCTGCGCTCTAGAGCCCGTGAGCCACAACTACTGAGCCCGCGTGCCACAGCTACTGAAGCCCCCGCACCTAGAGCCCGTGCTCTGCAACAAGAGAAGCCACTGCAATGAGAAGCCTGCGCACCACAACGAAGAGTAGCCCCCGCTCGCCGCAATTAGAGAAAGCACACGCGCAGCAACGAAGACCCAACGCAGCCATAAATAAATAAATTAAATAAATTTATTTTAAAAAAGAACCTATTATTTTAAAAAAACCAACCAAAACTGGGTCACTCTGCTGCACCACCTCCCCAACTAACCCACCCGCCTCCTCAGATAGTAACTAGAGACACACCTGTGAGACAGGAAAAGAAAGTGTCTTGGCACAGACTGGTCATGAACAACAGCCGTATTTATTCTTTCCTACTCTCAGTTCCTTAATCTGCATTTTCTTTCCATTGGGGTAAAGCCAAAAAGACAATGAAAAGAGAACACGACCATATTATTCATCATTCTTCTGTGATAAATTCATGATTACCCCTTATTTTTCAGTGAGGGTGTTTTCTGACAGTTGACCTTTATCATTCATCTATTAGATAGTTTCAATTCAATGACCGATTTTTAAAAATAACTTTGGCAGGGCTTCCCTGGTGGCGCAGTGGTTGAGAGTCCACCTGACGATGCAGGGGACATGGGTTCGTGTCCCCGTCTGGGAAGATCCCACATGCCATGGAGCGGCTGGGCCCATGAGCCATGGCCGCCAAGCCTGCGTGTCCGGAGCCTGTGCTCTGCAACGGGAGAGGCCACAACAGTGAGAGGCCCACGTACCACAAAAAAAAAAAAAAAAAAAAAAAAAAAATAACTTTGGCAGGCCCCCTGGTTTCAGCCATTTAAACAAAACATAATAGAATTTTCCCAAAAAATAAAAGGTGATGCCTTTATACAGCTTCCAAACAGTCCATCTGGAAAACTAGAACTAATAAACTTATGAATGAGATTCTCATTTTCCTGTTCTCAGAATCCCTCCCCTCACTGTATCATTACTCTTTCAAAACCCTAATACGAAATTATTCCCTCTAGGAAGTCTTTCTGATTAATCACTTCCGGATCTAATTACATGTTGTTCATCACATAAACGATAATTGTGGGTACAGTTTCAATTAGGTTCACCTTCTCTGGTTTGTATATGGATTTAAAACTTCATGAATCTTAGAATATGAGTGTACCTCCTGCTTTCCTAAGTGACGACTCATGGGCAGGGGATCTTCTCTTTTGTGTCTGTATAACTATCCCTCTACTCTCCCCTCATGCCCAGGACTGCTTTAAGCAAAGACAAAGGAGGAACTTATTTACTGGCGTAGTGAAAGATCTTGGGCTCTGCAAATCGCAGAAGTGAAATTCCAGCGCTACTATTTACAGCTGCTTGGAGGGAAAGAATCTATATTTAAAAGCTTAATTTTCTTACATGAAAACATGATAATAAATTCTTGAGAGTTTGTGTGATGATTAAGTCACATATGCGTTCAAAAGCACTTAAGGATGCTTGTAGATCCTTCAAAAAGTATTCGTTTCCTTACCAATATGATTGTAGAAGCTACTGAATCTATGAGATGTATTTTTCTTTTGCTGGTGACATTTGAAATTTATTTCCAGAAGCAAAACTTTTTATGCCAGATTAGAAATAAGACTGAGGAAATTCCCTGGAGGTGCAGTGGTTAGGACTCTTTCACTGACGAGGATACGGGTTCAATCCCCGGTCTGGGAACTAAGATCCCTCAAGCTTTGAGACACAGTTCCCCCCCTAAAAAAAGAAATAAGATTGAAATTGTAAATAATCTCGGGGGCAAGGAACAATCAAGTCAAATATCTTCACTCTGCCAGGTCTGATAAATATATGGCCACATACCCCAACACTGCTCCTTCCCTAACCAGTGATGGACTCTGTTCACTTGTCAAAGCAGAGTATCCCATTCAGCTTGTGATACATCTGAGAACTCTCAACACGGAACTCAAGACAGACACTGGCAATCAACTGGAGTTTGTCCACTCATGCTAACATACACCCTTGACACCTGGCTACTTTCAGAAGAGCAGGATTTGATTAAAGGATTAGGGGACAATTGGAGGAAGAGAGTAAGGGAGAATTCATTGCTGGATGTAGAGGTGAGAATGGACTCCAGGAGAGGACAAAAGGTGCAAGTTCTCTGGCCTGATATATTTTCTAAGATGTTACCGTTACCAACAGAGTTATTTCTCAGGGTCCAATTGAAAGAATTGTCCCACGGACAACTAAATAAAATTATTGCTAATTATGAGGTGTTCAGCAGGGTGGTGTAGTAGAAAATAGCTTGAGGAGTCCTGCTGCAGACAGACTGGTCTGTGGAGGCCCCTCTAAGAAGGTGACATTTGGGCTGAGATGTAAACAATGATCTTCAGGAACCAGCCATACACAAAGGAGCAGGAAGAAGCAAGTAAGAAAGTTTCAGGCCAGAATCAACTTGGGCTCCTCAAAAAGTCTGAAAACCAGGAGGTCTGGAGCAAAGTGAGCAAAGGAGAGTGACAAAGGATGAGTAGAAAAGTGATCAGGGCTGGATCATGCAGAATTCTGGGGCCCATAATAGGAAGCTTGGAGAGACACTGAAGGGCTTTTAGGGTAGTTATATGATCTTAGGTAGATTTAAAAAGCCCTCTCTGGTTACTGTGTACGAACTGGATGGGAGGTGGGGATGGGTCAAGAGATGAAGAGAAGAGATAGGTTAGGAGAGATAGGTTAGGAGACTAGGTGAAAGAGAATCATGGTTTAGTCTGGAGAAGGGGATAGTAATACGTGTCCAAGAGGTTGCTACTCTAGGACTTGCTGATATACTGAGAAGGGGGATGAGGAGTAAAGAGGAGTCATAGGTGACTCTGCATTCTTGGTGATGGTGCCCTTTACCCAGATGAAGGCTAATAGGAAGAGTAGCTTGTGGGGCGGAGGGGCAGTGATTTTCTTGCAGAACAAGCTATGTGTCATTCAGTAGCCACTTACTCTTATCCACTGGGAATTCTGGGCATGAAGTTGAGGGAAAAAGAGAGAACAAGAGGGAATGTGTGCTCTTATTAGGGTCATTCATTGATTCAACAGATATGTATCGTATGCCAGACCCTCTTCTAGGTTTGGGGATTGCCAAAGTTCTTGGTCTCATGGAATTTCTATTCTACTAGGTGTGGGGTGTGTGTGTGTGTGTCTGTGGTATGTGCACACAAAAGAGTACATAATATACCAAATGTTGATGAGCTATGAATAAAGTGAAACAATATAAAAGATAAAAAAATTAAGTGTATGTGTGTATAAGGGGGTGATTTGCTCTTTTATATATGGTGGCTGGGAAACCCTCTATGATAAGGTGACTTTGATTAGAAATTTGAAGGAGCTGACAAAGACAGCTATGTGGCTATCTGGGGGCATTTCAGGCAAAGGCAGACGAAATGCAAAGGCCCAGTTTGCTGTGGCCCAGGAGCTGCAAGGAGGCCTGAGTGACTAAGCAGAGTGAAGGAGGGAGAGTGCACTGAGATAGGATGCCAGAGAGGTAGTGGGGCCAGGTCTCATATGACCTGCCATGGCCACTTTAAGAAATCTGGACTTGACTGTGAGTGACAGGAGGAGCCACCGCAGCATTTCTACCTTTACTGAGGACACACCAAATATTCCCATTTGCATCTCCTATTCTTACTAAATGAGGAAACATTTTTTATATCTGGCCACTTTGTGGTGAAGCATAAAAAATAGATCAAGGATAAAATGAGTACGGAGGTACCTTCTAGCAAAAATTGCCTAAAACAAAAAGATATCAACATTTATCTGACCCAGGCCATTTCATCACTGAGCAGCTTGGGATAAAATCTCTGCAGCTGGAAAATTCTGCTATAGGAGGGGCATGATTTAGGGAAAATAGGGAAGTTTCTCAACTACCAAAAACCTTATCCATCCATCCAACCAATGAACCAACCAATCAATATTTATCGACCTTCTACTACATGTACAGTGGTGAACTAGGCACTATGAATATATACGGATGGATAAGATTCCCATGTTCTGTGTTTTCTTAGACTCTGTTTGTCCTTTTTGCATCCAAAAACAAACCCCAAACAATTAAGAAAATGGTAATAGGAACACACATATCAATAACTACCTCAAATGTAAATGGATTAAATGCTCCAGACAAAAGACACAGACTGGCTGAATGGCTACAAAAATAAGACCCGTATATATGCTGTCTACAAGAGAGAGACCCACTTCAGACCTAGGGACACATACAGACTGAAAGTGAGGGGATGGAAAAAGATATTCCATGCAAATGGAAATCAAAAGAAAGCTGCAGTAGCAATTTTCATATCAGACAAAATAGACGTTAAAATAAAGACTATTACAAGAGATAAAGAAGGACACTACATAATGATCAAGGGATCAATGCAAGAAGAAGATATAGCAATTGTAAATATTTATGCACCCAACATAGGAACACCTCAATAAATAAGACAAATGCTAACAGCCATAAAAGGGGAAACTGACAGTAAAACAATCATAGTAGGGGCCTTCAACACTCCACTTTCACCAATGGACAGATCATCCAAAATGAAAATAAATAAGGAAACACAAACTTTAAATAATACATTAAACAAAATGGACTTAATTGATATTTATAGGACATTCCATCCAAAAACAACAGAATACACTTTCTTCTCAAGCGCTCATGGAACATTCCCCAGGATAGATCATATCTTGGGTCACAAATCAAGCCTCAGTAAATTTAAGAAGATTGAAATCGTATCAAGTATCTTTTCCGACCACAACGCTATGAGACTAGATATCGATTACAGGAAAAAAACTGTAAAAAACACAAAAACATGGAGGCTAAACAATACACTACTTAATAACCAAGAGATCACTGAAGAAATCAAAGAGGAAATAAAAAAACATCTAGAAACAAATGACAATGAAAACACGACAACCCAAAACCTATGGGATGCAGCAAAAGCAGTTCTAAGAGGGAAGTTTATAGCAATACAATCCTACCCCAAGAAACAAGAAAAATCTCAAATAAACAACCTAACCTTACACCTAAAGCAATTAGAGAAAGAAGAACAAAAAAACCCCAAAGTTAGCAGAAGAAAAGAAATCATAAAGATCAGATCAGAAATAAATGAAAAAGAAATGAAGGAAACAATAGCAAAGATCAATAAAACTAAAAGTTGGTTCTCTGAGAAGATAAACAAAATTGATAAACCATTAGGCCGACTCATCAAGAAAAACAGGGAGAAGACTCAAATCAATAGAATTAGAAATGGGGGGCTTCTCTAGTGGCACAGTTGTTAAGAATCCGCCTGCCAATGCAGGGGACATGGGTTTAAGCCCTGGTCCGGGAAGATCCCACATGCCGCGGAGCAACTAAGCCCGTGCACCACAACAACTGAGCCTGCGCTCTACAGCCCGTGAGCCACAACTACTGAGCCCACGTGCTGCAACTACTGAAGCCCGCGTGCTTAGAGCCCATGCTCCACAACAAGAGAAGCCACTGCAATGAGAAGCCCATGCACTGCAACAAAGAGTAGCCCCCACTAACCGCAAGTAGAGAAAGCCCGCATGTAGCAATGAAGACCCAATGCACCAAAAAAAAAAAAAAAAAATAGAACTAGAAATAAAAATGGAGAAGTAACAACTGACATGGCAGAAGTACAAAGGATCATGAGAGATTATTACAAGCAGCTATACGCCAATAAAATGGACAACCTGGAAGAAATGGACAGATTCTTAGAAAAGCACAATCTCCTGAGACTGAACCAGGAAGAAATAGAAAATATAAACAGACCAATCATAAGCACTGAAATTGAGGCTGTGAATAAAAATCTTCCAACAAACAAAAGCTCAGGACCAGATGGCTTCACAGGCAAATTCTATCAAACATTTAGAGAAGCGCTAACACCTATCCTTCTTAAACTCTTCCAAAATATAGCAGAAGGAGGAACACTCCCAAACTCATTCTATGAGGCCACCATCACCCTGATACCAAAACCAGACAAAGATGTCACAAAGAAAGAAAACTACAGGCCAATATCACTGATGAACATAGATGCAAAAATCCTCAACACAATACTAGCAAACAGAATCCAACAGCACATTAAAAGGATCATACACCATGATCAAGTGGGGTTTATCCCAGGAATGCAAGGATTCTTCAATATATGCAAATCAATCAATGTGATAAACCATATTAACACACTGAAGGAGAAAAACCATATGATCATCTCAATAGATGCAGAAAAAGCTTTTGACAAAATTCAACACCCATTTATGATAAAAATCCTCCAGAAGGTAGGCATAGAGGGAACTTAGCTCAACATAATAAAGGCCATATATGACAAACCCACAGTCAACATTGTTCTCAGTGGTGGAAAACTGAAACCATTTCCTCTAAGATCAGGTACAAGACAAGGTTGTCCACTCTCACCACTACTATTCAACATAGCTTTGGAAGTTTCAGCCACAGCAATCAGAGAAGAAAAAGAAATAAAAGGAATTCAAATCAGAAAAGAAGAAGTAACGCTGTCACTGTTTGCAGATGACATGATACTATACATAGAGAATCCTAAAAATGCTACCAGAAAACTACTAGAGCTAATCAGTGAATTTGGTAAAGTAGCAGGATACAAAATTAATGCACAGAAATCTCTTGCTTTCCTATACACTAATGATGAAAAATCTGAAAGAGAAATTAAGGAAACACTCCCATTTACCATTGCAACATAAAGAATAAAATACCTATGAATAAACCTACCTAATGAGACAAAAGACCTGCATGCAGAAAACTATAATACACTTATGAAAGAAATTAAAGATGATACAAATAGATGGAGAGATATACCCTGTTCTTGGATTGGAAGAATCAACATTGTGAAAATGACTCTACTACCCAAAGCAATCTACAGATTCAGTGCAATCCCTATCAAACTACCACTGGCACAAACTACCAAACACAACTTGTATGGAAACACAAAAGACCCTGAATAACCAAAGCAATCTTGAGAAAGAAAAACAGAGCTGGAGGAATCAGGCTCCCTGACTTCAGACTATACTACAAAGCTACAGTAATCAAGACAGTATGGTACTGGCACAAAAACAGAAATATAGATCAATGGAACAGGATAGAAAGCCCAGAGATAAACCCACGCACATATGGTCACCTTATTTTTGATAAAGGAGGCAAGAAAATACAATGGAAAAAAGACAGCTTCTTCAATAAGTGGTGCTAGGAAAACTAGACAGCTACATGTAAAAAAATGAATCAGAACACTCCCTATCACCATACACAGGAATAAAATCAAAGTGGATTAAAGACCTAAATGTAAGGCCAGGCATTATAAAACTCCTAGAGGAAAACATAGGCAGAACACTTTATGACATAAATCACAGCAAGATCCTTTTTGACCCACCTCCTAGAGAAAGGGAAATAAAAACAAAAATAAACCAATGGGACCTAATGAAACTTAAAAGCTTTTGCATAGCAAAGGAAACCATAAACAAGACGAAAAGGCAACCCTCAGAATAGGAGAAAATATTTGCAAATGAAGCAACTGACAAAGGATTAATCTCCAAAATTTACAAGCAGCTCATGCAGCTCCATATCAAAAAAAAAAAAAAACGCAATCCAAAAATGGGCAGAAGACCTAAACAGACATTTCTCCAAAGAGGATATACAATTTGCCAACAAACACATGAAAGGATGCTCAACATCACTAATCATTAGAGAAATGCAAATCAAAAGTACAATGAGGTATCACCTCACACCAGTCAGAATGGCCATCATCAAAAAATCTACAAACAATAAATGCTGGAGAGGGTGTGGAGAAAAGGGGACCCTCTTGCACTGTCGGTGGGAATGTAAATTGATACAGCCACTATGGAGAACAGTATGGAGGTTCCTTAAAAAACTAAAAATAGAACTACCATATGACCCAGCAATCCCACTACTGGGCATATACACTGAGAAAACCATGATTCAAAAAGAGTCATGTACCACAATGTTCATTGTAGCTCTATTTACAATAGCCAGGACATGGAAGCAACCTAAGTGTCCATTGACTGGATAAAGAAGTCAATGGATGAATGGATAAAGAAGATGTGGCACATATATACAATGGAATATTACTGAGCCATAAAAAGAAATGAAATTGAGTTATTTGTAGTGAGGTGGATGGACCTAGAGACTGTCATACAGAGTGAAGTAAGTCAGAAAGAGAAAAACAAATACCGTATGCTAACACATATATATGGAATCTAAAAAAAACAAAAAATGGTTCTGAAGAACCTAGGGGCAGGACAGGAATAAAGATGTAGACATAGAGAATGGATTTGAGGACACAGGGAGGGGGAAGGGTAAGCTGGGATGAAGTGAGAGAGTGGCATGGACATATATACACTAGCAAATGCAAAATAGATAGCTAGTGGGAAGCAGCCGCATAGCACAGGGAGATCAGCTGGGTGCTTTGTGACCACCTAGAGGGGTGGGTTAGGGAGGGTGGGAGGTAGACACAAGAGGGAGGAGATATGGGGATATATGTATATGTATAGCTGATCACTTTGTTATAAAGCACACCATTGTAAACCAATTATACTCCAATAAAGATGTTAAAAAAAACCCAAAAACTTCCTTCCCTCTTCTCCCACTCCTTCTTTCTTTGAGTCAAAAATCTCTTCCTTCCCTTTGTCTCTTACCTAATTTCCTCTTTGCTGTGCCTATGATATGGTTTCTTTGTTCAGGCAGCCTGATCTGTGTTCCTCCTGCCCTCTGAGACCTGGAACGTGGGCGTTGGTTGGTTCTTGCTTTTCTTAGGTGCACTGTCCTTTGGCCCCATCGCTTGTGGACAGCAGGCTCCCTCCTATTTGCCTTTGAGCAGTGCTTCAATTCCCCTTGCTCCTGACAGACTACAACGAAAATCTAGTGTCTTCCGGCCACTGCTCATTCTTAGAAATACATTTCCACTCTACTTAGTGCCTTTGAGTAGTTATCATGGTTAATGTTTGTACTTTAGTGCTCCCTCTTGAGCAATGGTTCATCCAGCTAAGTCACACATTTGTGATAATTAGAAAAGAGGTGACCGACATGGGGATTTAATTCTATGGCTTAGTTTGGGAGATAAATTTTTTTTATTGTTAACTTATATGACAGATCTGGGAGGCACTCTTGGCTAGCATTCATTTATTTTAAGGGGGTGAGAGGTTGTGCTTTTCTAACTCTTTAGTTGAGCTTGCTGACCTTTTTAAAGTCATCAAAATCCAATAATACTATTTAAGCATCCTTGTAGAATCTATGCTAAACACTAGCAATTAAGTTCAAGTGAATACAGTGTCCTCTGATATTTATATTCCAAAGCTGACACAAACGCAAAACAGTTTAACACAGTACTGTGAAATACGCTCATGTGTTATAATGATTAATTCACAATTGCTTCCTAGGTAAAGTTTTAGCAACTAAGTGCTAAGCCTCCCCTTCTACTAGACCTACTGAAATACACTAGAAATCCCTGGTGCTCAGACACTGATCCCAATAACAGTGAGAACATTCAGTGAAAGATTTCAAGCTGTCAACAAAAAAAGCTTAAAATTTGTTATATTCCCCATCCCCACAAAAACGTTTTAGGCTTGTTCCTCCAACTGCTTTCATTCCGGATTTCCCTCCTTAGTGACTGGTAGCTTGGTGTTTTGATTCAATATTAGGTTTCAGCTGGCTATAATGTGTCAAGTAACTCATTCTCACAGTGTACATTTATTGAGCATCCGCTTCTTATTCTTCAGGCATCCCTTAAGAGGCCCTGCCGTGACAGGGAAAGTCCATCTGGTTGCGCAGCACAAATCTGCATGTATCTTTCCATCCCTCAGGAGAACTGAAACCCTCCAACTTTCCCTAATGCCAGTTGGAGCAAATCTTAACAACAACTTAATCCTGCATTTTACAGGTCAACTAGCACTTATCTAAGTAATTAACAAGCCTAGTTCCCTGCTGTGTGAAAGCTTTCAAACTCCTACAGAACTGGACCTGTAAATTTCTAATCCCATGACCACACCCTGGCACAGAGCTTGACGGCAGTCACTTTGTGTGCGTTTATTCTTTAGAGTGCAATAGCAAAATCATTCTGGACTTCGGGCAAGAACTCTCAAGACAAGAACCTGAGATAGGGGGAGAGAGATGTCCTTTTGTGCATCCACTAAAGAAAAACCTCAGGCTGCGCACTTCAACTCTACAGGGAAACGGGGACTATGCCAAAGAGAGACAGATTTCAACCCTGTGCCGGCTGAAATCTAAAACGCAGTCATTCATTTGAACTGCAGCTAGGAGTTAGCTCTATGTATCTGTGACTTTGAAAAGGCAATATCCATCGTGGTGCTATTTCCCTTGGACTTGGGGCAAAAGGACTTGAGCGGAAGGTTCCCATCACTACAGAGACATTTGAGGGAGGGAGGGAGGAAGAACAGTATGTCTCTCGTCTCTCATTCGGAGATCTCTCCTCCTCATGACTGCTCTTTCTTATTCCTTATGTAGGGGTTTTGCAAACGGCCCATAAAAAAGAAAGCCTATTTCTTATTCTGCCATCAACTCACACTTTGAAAAGAGAAAAACTGCCTTTACTGGTTTAACATTAATTTATTTTACTTCATTTATTGTTAGATGAATATATATATATATATATATATATATATATATATATATATATATATCCTCTCTCCAGTGGATTGTAGGCTTAGGGGAAAGCAGTAGCTCAGTAATAGGTTATTTTGGCAGGGGGGCGGGGGGGAGGGGGGGGCAGGGGGAGGATTTTCTAGCTCTCTCCATTTCCCACATTTACTTTAGAACTGGTTCACAAGTCACCCCTAAAGCCAGTTTGGATACTTTTAATCATTATACTTCATTTATTTTTTTAAAAGAATTATTGAGGTGTAATTGACATAGAACTCACCCATTTTTAGTGTACATTTCAATGATTTTCAGCAAAGTTACAGAGTTGTACTGACATCACCACAATCTAATTTTAGAATATCTTCATCACCTGTTCCCATCCATAGTCCTAGCAACCACTAATCTACTTTCTGACTGTATGGATTTGCTTTTTCTAGATAATTTCATATAAAAAGAATCATATCAGGGGCTTCCCTGGTGGCGCAGTGATTGAGAGTCCGCCTGCCGATGCAGGGGACACGGGTTCGTGCCCCGGTCTGGGAGGATCCCACATGCCGCGGAGCGGCTGGCCCGTGAGCCATGGCTGCTGAGCCTGCACGTCCCGAGCCTGTGCTCCGCAACGGGAGAGGCCACAACAGTGAGAGGCCCACGTATCGCAAAAAAAAAAAAAAAAGAATCATATCATATATGGGCTTTTGCAGCTGGATTGTTTCATTTAGCACAATGTTTTTGTTTTTAAGGTTCATCTACGTCGCAGCATTATTGATGCTCCCTTCATTCCTTTTTACGGCTGAATAATATTCTGCTGTATGTGTAGACCATACTTGTTCATCCACTCATCAGTTGATGGATATTTGGGTTGTTTCCAGTTTCTGGCTGTTATGAATAGAGCGCCTCTGAATGTTCACAGTCTTTGTGTGGACTTGATTCCTTTTTTATCAGAAAATGTATTTCTCAATTTTATCTTGCATTTATTCTCAGTAGCTTTACAACATGAGACTATTCAAAAGAATGTATCACAGACTCTGAAGGTGATGCACAAAGAAAAGCTTTGCTGAAAATACTCTCTACACAGACAACACCATTGGACCAAGATGTGATTGTACTGAAGGAAACAATATTTATTTGATATATAAACAGGGGTATTGGTTATAAAATAATCTCATATGGACAGCTTAATTACAGCACTCCTGTGAGTCTACAACAGTTTAGCTCAATACCTTGCAGATAGTAGCTTCTTGATAAATACTTGCTGATTGATTTTAAAATGCCCACAGGGTTCTCCTTGGGAAGTGAAATCTCAAAAGGTTCAATGCTCAACAGTTTTTTTTTTTTCTCATTTTGTGTAAACAACCAAAGCCCCCTGAGAGAACATGACAAGCTATCCAAAGGCCCCCAAGTCACATTTATGTACCAGGCAGCCGCACTGATCTTCCTTCATCTCAAGAGACCCCCGTCAGAGCAATTGCTCTGCAGGCTTGGAGAGGCAGGAAGCGTTTGTGCTGGACCAGTGGGAGCATTTGGTCTGCCAGTGCATTGTATCTCCATGAGAAACAGTCCCGGGAGGCAAGCTTTCTCCTGGCAAGTGTCTCCCCTGCCCCTTTGTGGCACACGTTTTCAGAAGGTGGACTGGCCTAGATCCAGTATTGGCTAACTTCCCCTCACTTGCTCCCTGTACACTGTTCCAGGCCTGTGTGGTCAGATTTGGGCTGTTAACTCAGCAGACTCCGACCAGTCTGTGGAAACCAGAAGCACTTGCCTGCTGACATTTTAGATGCCTTATTGGCTCTGGGGAGCCACTAATACACATATGCCTGAGGTCTGTGGGCTCTGGGGTGGCACTCAATGAAAACCCATCATTAATTGGACAAATGAAGCGTTCTTCTCTGGGTTTTTCCGGTGCTGAAGAAAACAGCACATTAGAAATGCAGTCTGAGCGTCCGCCCACAGCCCATGCTCTGTGCGCATCTTCCCTAGGAGCACTGCCAAGGGCAGAGGATGCCAGGCTCTTTCTGCCAGCTTCTACCACCTCAACGGTCTGCTCTTTCCCACTTTCATGTGGTCATAAATTGTTTCTGGTTTAGTTTTCAAAGCACCTTCCTACATGTATTAACTCATGTCATAAGCACAGGTTTTAGAACTGAACAGAAAATGTATTTAAATAAGAATAATTCTTTTCCACCAAATTTCATTTCAGTAGACACAATTAAGATTTAATATACTCAGCGTTTTATTGTTTGCTCATTACCCATTTATCTCCCTTCAAAAAGGAAACAGCTATATGTGTAAGGGAGATTAAGAGGTACAAACTTCCAGTTGCAAAATAAATGAACCACAGGTATAAAATTTACAGTGTGGGGAATGTAGTCAATAACCTATGTAATATCTTTGTATCTAGGTGATTTACAAGACTGTGTTAGTTCCACAGCCATTCAATATTTCTGTATGTTTCAAAATGATGAGATTGTGATTAGACTTATTGTGGTGATCATGTTGAAACATACAGAAATATTGAATCATGGGCTTCCCTGGTGGCGCAGTGGTTGAGAGTCCGCCTGCCAATGCAGGGGACACGGGTTCGTGCCCCAGTCCGGGAAGATCCCACATGCCCGCGGAGCGGGTAGGCCCGTGAGCCATGGCCGCTGAGCCTGCGCGTCCAGAGCCTGTGCTCCGCAACGGGAGAGGCCACAACAGTGACAGGCCCGCGTACGGCAAAAAAAAAAAAAAAAAAAAAAAAGAAATATTGAATCATTATGGAACTATCATAGTGTTGTAAACAATTGCACTTCAAAAACAAATAAGCAGGGGCTTCCCGGGTGGCTCAGTGGTTAAGAATCCACCTGTCAATGCAGGGGACACAGGTTCGAGCCCTGGCCTGGGAAGATCCCACATGCCGTGGAGCAACTAAGCCTGTGTGCCACAACTACTGAGCCTGTGCTCTAGAGCCTGCAAGCCACAACTACTGAGCTCACGTGCCACTACTACTGAAGCCCACGTGCCTAGAGCCCGTGCTCTTCCACAAGACAAGCCACCGCAACGAGAAGCCCGCACACCTCAACAAAGAGTAGCCCCTGCTCGCCACAATGAGAGAAAGCCCGGGCGCAGCAATGAAGACCCAATTCAGCCAAAAGAAAACAAAACAAACAAGCAAACTCATAGAAAAAGAGATCAGATTTGTGGTTTCCAGAGGCAGGGAGTAAGGGGAAGAGGAATTGAATGAGGCAGTCAAAAGGTACCAACTCCCAGTTATAAGATAAATAAGTACTAGGAATCCAATGTAAATGGTAAATATAATGAACACAGCTGTATGTTACATATGAAAGTTGTCGAGAAAGTAAATCCTAAGAATTGTCATCACAAGGAAAAAGTTTTTTTTCTTGTTTCTTTAATTTTGTGTCTATATGAGATAATGGATGTTCACTGAACTTACTGGGATAACCATTTCATGATGTATATAAGTCAAATCATTATGCTGTACACCATAAACTTATACAGGGCTATATGTCACTTATATCTCAATAAAACTGGAAGAAAAATAAAGCTGTATATGTTACTCATTAGCTAATTAAAAAATTTTTCCCAGCATTGCTGCTAATTAACTCTATCCATATAATATGGTTACTGTCTCTCCTCTTCCTTTGAATATTTTTTTTAATTAATTTATTTATTTGTTCGTTTTTATTTTTGGCTGCATTGGGTCTTCGTTGCGGCGCATGGGCTTCGTCTAGTTGCTGTGAGCGGGGGCTACTCTTCGCTGCGGTGTGTGGGCTTCTCATTGCGGTGGCTTCTCTTGTTGTGGAGCACGGGCTCTAGGCACTCAGGCTTCAGTAGTTATGGCACGTGGGCTCAGTAGTTGTGGCTTGTGGGCTCTTGGGTGCAGGCTCAGTAGTTGTGGCGCACGGGCTTAGTTGCTCTGCAGCATGTGGGATCTTCCTGGCCCAGGGTTCAAACCTGTGTCCCTTGCATTGGCGGGCAGATTCTTAACCACTGTGCCACCAGGGAAGCCCCTTCCTTTGAATATTAATCCTTAGTATCTTTCTTTGACTGTCTGGCCTACCCACTGTAGGGCACACCTATTTTTGTTTGCCCAGCACCCTCCCCTCTGAAAACACTGCCCACCCTTACTCCTCCAGCCAAGGGATCCCAGTAGAACTTTCCTCTTCTTACCCAACTCTGACTGGCTGGCCCAGGGATGGACAACGACCCAATTTAACCTATCACAGTCCTTTCCTGGAACTATTCCAGCTGAACTGAAGGGGAAGCGGGGTCTTTGCTCTCTGATCAAGATGGTCTCATGTTTGCTTAAGAAAGTCCCAGATGGGTATTGTCATTTGCAACCAGAAGGTTTGACATATATACCTACTCTTTTCCTATAATCTTAGCCGCAGTCTTTCTGGTTGTATAACTTTATCACCAACTTTGTGGTCAGCAAATTAAAACAAAACAAAACACATGCTATAATCCTTTTGCATTGTCCTATTTCCGGTTTATAACCTAAGGATCTTTCAGTAGCTCTAAGGGTCACGAGAGAGAAGAGGTGAGTATAGGAAGGTGTTTAGAAACCACATCCCTACGGAATTGCAAACATCTGAGCATTCAACTACAAAAACAAATAAACAGCCTCTGGGGAAGGGGTGCTGGAAGTAAAGCTCTTTGCAATTATTTGAAAAGTTATGTAGAGAAGGAAGTGAAGTTTGCTGCTTGTCATTTTTATAGAGGCATCAGTCCCCAAGACTAGAATTAGCAGGGTCTGATTGTTGTTCTTTATAAAGAGAAAATACTTTCTAATAACCAAAGTGTACCAAAAATGAAACAGGATTCCACTCAAAAAGTAAGATTCCTTGCAGCACAGCTGGCAGGATCTTAGTTCCCTGTGGCCCCAGCAGTGAAAGTGCCAAGTCCTAACCAATGGACCGGCAAGGAAATTCACCTCCCCCCTTTTTTAAAATATATTGGAGTATAGTGGATTCACAATGTTGTGTTAATTTCAGGTGTACAGCAAAGTGTATCAGTTATACATATACATATATCAATTCTTTTTCAGATTCTTTTCCCATATAGGTTATTACAGAACATTGAGTAGAGTTCCCTGGGCTATACAGTAGATCTTTGTTGATTATCTATTTTACACACAGTAATGTGTATATGTTAATCCCAATCTCCTAATTTACCCCTTCCCCCCACCCTTTTGTCTTTGGTAACCATAAGTTTGTTTTCTACATCTGTGACTCTATTTCTGTTTGTAAATAAATTCATTTGTACCGTTTTGTTTTTTTTCAGATTCCACATATAAGCGAAATCATATGATATTTGTCTTTGTCTGACTTACTTCACTTAGTATGATAATCTCTAGTTGCATCCATGTTGCTGCAAATGGCATTATTTCATTCTTTTTCATGGCTGAGTAATATTCCATTGTATATATGTACCACATCTTCTTTATCTATTCCTCTGTCGATGGACATTTAGGTTTTTCCATGTCTTGGCTATTTTCGATGGTGCTGCAATGAACACTGGGGTGCACGTATCCTTTTGGATTATGGTTTTCTCTGGATATATGCCCAGGAGTGGGACTGCAGGATCATATGGTAGTAGAGGTGATTGTTTAAGGCCTCCTGAGTGAGGGATATTACTTGGTGTTGAAGTGGATATGGAGATGGGAATATTGCTGGAGAGAGAGGTCAGGAACTCGGAGCTCTGCCTAGGATTAGCATCAGGATTCATTTGAGACAGGTATAGGTTCTCATCCTGTATCCCGCCATGTTGGTGCATCTAATCATTAATGTCCCTGATTGCATTCATTTAAATTATTTAAATGGTAGCTATATCTGGCCTCTCTGGATCTTGGTTCTCTCGAATAGGAAATGGGAAACTTGGACTAGCTTAGAAGTCTCCAGACATTCTTATTAGGGATCAGAGAGGGAGGACTGACAGGAAATTCTAAACATTGGAGAGGTGAGGAGATGCAACGTGCAATATTCCACATACAATGCTCTCTCCCTCTCTCTAGGCATTGGAATTGTGTTATGGCTGAAGAGGTAAATGGAGGGAGAGAATGATGCAGAGTGAGGGGGTATAAGCAGGACTGGTGACATAATTTGTAGGACCCTGCATAAAATGAAAATTCAGAGTTCCTTGTTAAGAATTTCAAGATAGCAACAGTAGAGCATTAAACAAATTGCAGTGTCCTTCTAAGTGCGGGGCCCTGTGTAACTGCACAGGTCATGCACCAATAAAGCCAGCCCTGGGTGTATGACAACACCTGTATCAATTGGAGCAATTTTATTTGAGGCTCCTTTTCTAGATAATTTCAAAACTCTCCTTTGGGGCTTCCTTGGTGGCGCAGCGGTTGAGAGTCCGCCTGCCGATGCAGGGGACACGGGTTCGTGCCCCGGTCCGGGAAGATCCCACACGCCGCGGAGCGGCTGGGCCCGTGAGCCATGGCCACTGAGCCTGCGCGTCCGGAGCCTGTGCTCCACAACGGGAGAGGCCACAGCAGTGAGAGGCCCACGTACCACAAAAAAACAAAAACAAAACCAAAAACTCTCCTTTGGCTCTAACAGGGGATATTTCAATCAATAAATCAATCGAAAGCTTCACTGATCATCTATATACTAAAAAGTTTGGTAATTCTATAAGTAAACAATAGAAGGAACAAATAAACGCCCAACAATTACTAAATTTCTCTGAATTTTCTAAATTTGGAATGATTGTGGATTTGGCTCATTAAGACAACCTGTTCCCAAAGAGGCCTGTCAACTAAGGGGGTTTGTCTGCATTGTCTAACATGCATTTTATCCCCGTTTGTCTTTATTCAGAATCAAGCGCATACAGTTATCCCTTCCTCTGGGATTGGTGTCAATGAACCATTTTTCTTCTCTTACTCATTCAGCAACTACTTACTGTACCTTCTGAACATTATATGCCCCACACTGCGCTAAGTATTGAAACCACTGGGGACAAGTCTACAAAGAAGGATGGCTGGTGTGATGGGGTGAAGAGTCATCTAACTCATCTAAAGGAAGACAGTAACATAAGCCAAGGCATGAAGGTCAAAATCTTAAATTGGTCATTTGGTGTTCAATCCTTTTATGGGTTACACACACAAAAAATGTCATCATTTGGTGACCTTTCCAAGTTGTTGGATGTGGGGCTTTGGAGTGGCCTGAGCCATTGTTTCTGCACAGAGATGCTTCAAAGCCTTATTAAAAATGTTTGGGGGCCTTCCCTGGTGGCGCAGTGGTTCAGAGTCCGCCTGCCGATGCAGGGGACGAGGGTTCGTGCCCCGGTCCGGGAGGATCCCACATGCCGCGGAGCGGCTGGGCCCGTGAGCCACGGCCGCTGATCCTGCGCGTCCGGAGCCTGTGCTCCGCCACGGGAGAGGCCACAACAGTGAGAGGCCCGCGTACCGCAAAAAAAAAAAAAAAAAAAAAAAAAAAAAAATGTTTGGGGAATTCCCTGGAGGCCCAGTGGTTAGGACACTGCGCTCTCACTGTCGAGGGCCGGGGTTCAATCCCTGGTCGGGGTAAGATCCCACAAGCCGTGCAGCGCAGGCCTCTTTCCCCCCTCAAGGAAAAGTTTGGGTCCCCAGGAAGCCCTATTATATACACGTTTACCAGGAAATTTGGGGAGGAATGGGGTTGATGGGCTTCATCGTTTATAAAGTCAAGAGTGCTGGTAAAAGCACTTTGAAAGTTTTGAGTCCTGAGTCTACGCATGGCCATCATTAACCAACTTTACTTGGAGCGCACATCAGGTGGAACAGCAGTCTGTCTGTCAATTTCAGCAAGCTCTGTTAGATGGGACATGGAACGTTACTCTACACATGGCACGAAGAAATGTACCTGTAAGATGCCAGAAAAAAAAAAATCTTAAATTGGGAAATGGCAAAGAATCCAGTGTTGCTGGAGTGTAGGATGTATGTGGGGGATGACGTGGGAGGTGAATATAGAAAGGGAGCTTGGAACCAATAGTGGAGGGTCTGGGAATGCCAGAGGAGTTTGTCATTGATTCTATGAACAAAAAGGAGCTTTTGAGCAGGAAAGTGCCAAGATCTGAGCAGCCCCTTTAGGAATTTGTCAGTCACACCTGGCACTAAGTGCTAGCAATTATTATTACCTTATTATGTAACAGTTTAAGCAGTATGTATTTAGAAAAAGAACCACAAACAATGTGCAGCAATGTCATTTCCCCATAGTCTCCCCAGTCTGTTGAACTATCGACTATCATGGTCTAGCTCTCCATGTATTTAGGCCTTCTTCAATTTCTCAGTAGTTCTCAATTATCATTCATTAAATTCATCCCCAAGGATTTTTCTTAATACTAGTATAAATAATAGTTAAAAATTATTTCCAATTGTTTATTGCTAGTGTATAGAGATATAATTGATTTTTTAATGTTGAAATTGTATCCTGTGGCCTTGCTAAATTCACTTATTTCTATTAAGGTTGGGTTTTTTGGGTAGATTTTTAGAATAATTTTCCAAGTACACTATCATGTTGTCTATGAATAAAGTACTATTATATCTTCCTTTATAATCTGTAAGTTTTATTTCTTTTCCCTGTTTTACTGGCTAATACTAATAGAATTGTCAGAATAGACATTCTTGCCTTGTTTCCAGTCTAAGGGGAAAACCTTCAGCTCTTTAGCATTAAATATGATGTCAGCTGTGGGTTTTTATAAATGCCCTTTATCAGACTGAGGAAGTGTTCTTTCTCTAGTTTGCTGAGAGTTTAGTTGGAGTTTGTCAAATTCTTTTGCTGCATCTATTAAGGTAATCTTATGATCTTCTCCTTTATTCTTCTTTTTTTAATTAATTTATTTTATTTTTTGGCTGTGTTGGGTTTTTGCTGCTGCGCACGGGCTTTCTCTAGTTGCAGCGAGCGAGGGCTACTCTTCGCTGTGGTGCACGGGCTTCGCATTGCAGTGGCTTCTCTTGTTGCGGAACATGGGCTCTAGGTGCGCGGGCTTCAGTAGGTGTGGTGCGTGGGCTCAGTAGTTGTGGTTCACGGGCTCTAGAGCACAGGCTCAGTAGTTGTGGCACACAGGCTTAGCTGCTCCACGGCCTGTGGGATCTTCCCAGACCAGGGCTTGAAGCTGTGTCCCCTGCATTGGCAGGCAGATTCTTAACCATTGCACCACCAGGGAAGCCCTCTCCTTTATTCTTTTAATGTAGTGAATGACATTGATTGATTTTTATTATTGAACTAACTTTGCATTCCTGCCTGCAGCCTGCTTGGGCATGATGTACTATCCTTATATATAGCTGGATTCAGTATGCTAATACGTTGTTAGATATTTTTTCTTTCATGTCTAAGAAGGTTACTTATCTATAATTTCCTTTTATTATAATGTCCCTGTCTTATTTTGATAGCAGGGTAATTCTGGACTCATGAGTTGGTAAGTGTTCTCTCCTTTTTTTTTTCTAAAAGTATATGTGAAAAATGGGCATTGTTTCTTGCTTACATAGTTAGACCACTTACTGTTGTCTCATAACGAATGCACCAAAGCTCTGTTCGTTTTATTTTCACTCTTTTTTTCTCTCTGTGATCCAATTTGTTTAATTTTTATTGCCCCATCTTCCAGACCACTGATTTTTTCCCTAAAGTGTCCAATATCCTGCAAATAAATAAAAATCTAGTGATTATTTTCATTTCAAATATTTTATTTTTCATTATTGTTTCACTATTATTTTCATTTGCTTTTCAAAAATAGTTCTCATTTCTCTGTTGAGCTCCCTCTGTATTTCATTATTGTATTAGTTTCCTGCAGCTGCTGTAATAAATTACCACACACTGGGTGGCTAAAAATAGCAGAAAAGTATTCTTTCACTGTTCAGGAGGCCAGAAGTCTGAAATCAGTATTACTGAGCTGAAATCAAGGTGTTGACAGGGTCACACCCTCTCCAAGGCTCTAAGGGAGAATATGTTTCACGCTCTTCCATCTTCTGGTGAATTTCTTGGCTTGTGGCCGTATCACTCCAATCTTTAGGGCCCATATCTTCAGATCATTCTCTATTCTGTCTTCCCTTATCTCTCTCTCTCTCTCTCTCTCTCTCTCTCTCTCTCTCTCTCCTCTTTCTATGTGTGTGTGTGAGAATCTCCCTCTGCCTCTGTCTTATAAGGATACATGTGATTGCATTTAAGGCCCACCCAAATAACCTGGGATAATCTCCCATCTCAAGATTCTTTATCACATCCACAAAAACTTTGCAATATAAGGTAACATTCACAGGTTTCAGGATTAGGATGCATAAATATTTGAGGGAGCTATTTTTCATTCTATCATACTCATTATATCCATTTTTTCATTTAAGTTTTCTAACACATTTATAATAACTTTTTAAAGTTTTTGTCTGCTAATTCCATCATCTCAGTCTTTTCTATTGACTTTTTTCTTCCAGTTATGAGCTATATTTTTCATCTTTTCATATGTCTAGTTATTTCTGATTGTCTGTTGGACACTTTAAATGCTACATTTTTTTTAGAAGGTAGATTTTGCTCTCTTTTTACAAAGAGTCTCGAATTCTGTTCTGAAAGGTAGTTCATCTGTTGAGGGGTCACTTTATCTTGTTCAGACTCGTTTTTTTTTTTTTTTTTTTTTTTTGCGGTACCCACAGGTCCAGCCACTCCGCGGCATGTGGGATCTTCCCGGACCGGGGCACGAACCCGCGTCCCCTGCATCGGCAGGCGGACTCCCAACCACTGCGCCACCAGGGAAGCCCTCAGACTCGTTTTTAAGTTTTATTAAAATTAATCTAGAATAATCCTAACTTTGGGCAAGAGTAGTCTTACTCTTAAGGCATGGTCTCAATTGTTGTTGAGCAAGGGTTGTTCAGCAAGATTTCTGGCTAGTTGGAATTCCAATATCTCCCCCCAGTACTGTGTGACCTCCAGAATCTCTGATGATCTTACTGATCCCCTAGTAGCTATTCTCTGCCAGGCCTACATTAGTCTTGCAATGTACATATTTAACTTTGTATTTGGCCAAAGACTCAAGGTTACCCTAGGCTAATTTCTGGAGCTCTTTCTCTGTATGGCTTGCTATCCTCTAATGCTCTGCTCTGTAAAATCCAGCCACCTTCGTGGCCCCCACCTTCAATCTGTTTCTTCCATCCTTCTTTTCTCTCTCATACAGTTTGGAAATAACTCCCATGCAGAAGGATGTGATGAATGTGGAGCCCACCTAAAGTTTTTATTTTTTAAAAGATCAAATTCCTCCTGTATCTGTTGTTTAAGGCTTGAACATAACTTTTCAAGTTCAAAAAGTTGGAACACAACTTTTAAAGCTTGAAGGTAACGTAACAGTTTTATAATTGTTTACAATATAAAGATAAATTTGATATCTGTTGGTAAAAACCCTAAGCCCATTCAGAGAAAACCATAATTCAAAAAGATCCATGCACCCCAATGTTCACTGCAGCACTACTGAAAATAGCCAAGACAAGAAGCAACCTAAATGTCCATCGACAGAGGAATGGATAAAGAAGATGTGGTACATATATACAATGGAATATTACTCAGCCATAGAAAGGAACAAAATAATGCCATTTGTAGCAACATGGATAGAGATTATCATACTAAGTGAAGTAAGTCAGACAGAGAAAGACAAATATCATATGATATCCCTTTTATGTGGAATCTTAAAAAAACAGTACAAATGAACTTATTTACAAAACAGAAATAGAGTCACAGATGTAGAAAGCAAACTTATGGTTACCAGAGTCAAAAGAGTTGGGGGGAGGTATAAATTAGAAGGTTGGGACTAACATATACACAGTACTATATAAAACAGTTAACTAATAAGGACCTACTGTATAGCACAGGGAACTCTACTCAGTATTCTATAGTAACTTCTATGGGAAAAGAATCTAAAAAAGAATGGATATATGTATAACTGATTTACTTTAATGTATACGTGAAACTAACAGAACATTGTAAATCAACTATACTCCAATAAAAATTTTTTTAAAACCCTAAGTCCAATATTACTTTTTTTTTTTTTTTTTTTGGCTGTTCTGTGCAGCCTGCAGGATCCCAGTTCCTCAACCAGGGATCAAACCTGGGGCCCCAGCAGTGGAATAGTGGAGTCCTAACCACTGGACCACCAGGGAATTCCCTTACTATGTTTTTTTTTAATTAATTAACTTTTATTGGAGTATAGTTGCTTTACAATGTTGTGTTAGTTTCTGCTGTAAAACAAAGTGAATCAGCTATACCTATACATATATCCCCTCTCTTTTTTGTATTTCCTTCCCATTTAAGTCACCACAGAGCAATGAGTAGAGTTCCCTATGCTATACAGTAGGTTCTCATTAGTTATCTATTTTATATCCCTTACTATGTTTTTAAAGTTTTCCATTTACTGAGTATTTGTGTGGAAGGCTAAACACTTTACATGAATTTTCTCATGTAATTATCAAATAACTCTATGTGGCATATACTACATTTTGTAGATGGGTAAATGAGATTTGCGGAGGTTTAAGTAACTTTCCTAATGTCACAGATTTTGTAGGTGGCATATTCAAGGTTTGAATTCATCTGTATCTGATTAAAAACCCAAGTTCTTAACCATTACATAATAGAGTACACTTAAAAACACCAAGACCCATATCTGGCAACATAGTTGAAATTCAATGAATCAGTAAAGCAGGCCTATTCAAATTTCTAGTAATGCAACTACACAAGTGCTTTAGAGTAGTTGGCTAGTCATTTTGCCTGTTTGATTTTCCCCACTTCTCCATTTTTCTCTTTGCTGTTCATTATTGAAGGAAACCACTTTTTCCAGGCTCCCCTTTCCTCTGGGTTCAAGAAATAATAAAGGAACTTCTTCAGGATAAAAGCAAGTGACACCAAGAAGCAATTCAAATCCACACAATAAAAACAAAGAGCACCAGTAAATTATGTAATTTTAAAAGACAGTGTAAATGCCTTTGTGTTTTTTCATCTCTTAGCTGATTTAAGAGACAATTGTATAAAATGGTATATGTATAAGATTGTCTGGTTGGGCCTATAACATGTAGAAATAAGTGCGATATTGTGATTTATAATAAGAAATGTATATTTGGTCTTCATTCCTATTCTTGACACGTAGCTCTCAAAACCCTTGGAACTTCCTAAGCCATAAGAGTAACGGGAGCATATTTTGCTATAGTATTTGGTCATCTGCCCTTGGTTCCTGTAATAGCTCCAGAGCCATAAAGGTCACAGGAGTGGCTTGTTATTCTTAACAAGCCCCTTTTGGTTATGCCTGAGTTTATGAGTTTAATCATCAGTGGCCAATGATTAATCAATTTTGCCTATGTAATGAAGCCTCCACATAAATCCAAAAGGACAGGGGTCAGAGAGCTTTTGGGGTTAGTGAACACATGGAGGTGCTGGAAGGGTGGCGTGGTCAGAGACAGCATGGAAACTCCACGCCCCTTTCCCCATACCTTGCCCAATGCAGCTCTTCCATCAGGCTATGCACCAGTATTCTTTATAATACCTTTTATAATAAACTGGTAAATGTAAGTAAATATTTCTCTGAGTTCTGTGAGCCACTCTAGCAAATTCACTTTTCAAGGAGGGGATTGTAGGACTCTCCAAACTACAGCACACAGGTCAGAAGCACAGGAAACTACCTGGACTTGGGACTGGCATCTAAAGGGGGCAGAGGGAACAGTCTTGTGGTACTGAGCCCTTAATCTGTGGGATCTGATGCTAGCTTCAGGTGGAGAGTGTCAGAGATGATTTAATTTCTTGGTGTTGGAAAAAACAGTGGAATAAGGGGAAGGGAGGACTCAGTGATGACCTCCTGAAGACCACTGTTTGGAAGGCACCTCCATTATTTAATATACAAGTTACAACTAGTATGACAAAGATCCAAACATGTGGCTTAACCAGGTAGAAATTTTAACTGGATAGAAAGTTTCTCTCTTAGTTAACAGTTTCACATAGTTCGAGGCTGAGAGAGGGGGTGTTGGATATTGGTACTGGAACTCAAGCTCCTTCCATCTTGTTGCTTTGCAATTTCTCGGTTTGTCCACAGGATCAAAGATTTGTCATGACCACATTCCAGACTGTGGAGAGAGAGAGAGAGAGGAAGGAGAATGCTCCTTTCCTATTAAGGGCACTAGCAAGTGGTGGTACGCATCATTTCTGTTCACATCTCGCTGGCCTGAACCTAATTTCACAGCCATACCAAAGAAGCGTAAAATATGTGATCTTCAGTTGATCAGCCAAGGGCCCAGCATAAAGTGCTATTACCAAAGGAAAAAAAAAGAAAAGAGAGAGAGAGAGAGAGAGTGGATGCTGGAGGGAAAGAGGCAAGGTCCTCCACAAATGTTAGCAGATCCAGTTGTTAGAAAGTTCTGTGCTCACCTGAACTGAGTCTGCCTCTCTGACAGTTGCCTGTTGGTCTTACATCTACCCCTGGACTCAAGGAGCATAAATCTATCTCATTTTCTACAGAAAAGCCCTTCAAATATTTGAAGACAATTGTAACTTCCTCCTAAGACGTTCCCAGGCTAAACATCTCAATTTCCTTCAACCATTTCTCATAGGACGTGTTTTTCAGATTCTCATGAACTTGGTCAGTGTATTCTGTATACTCTCCTGCGAGTTTTGCTTTTCTTAAAAAATGGAACCAGAACAGGTTGCTTATGTAACACGAATAGACTAGGATTATCATCTTTCTTGTTCTCGAGAGTATATTTCAATTAATATAGCCTAAGACTGTATTTTAACAACCGAATTATACTATTGACTCCTGTGGAGTTTGAGATCAATGAAGAATACAACTCTCTTTCTCTCAGACCCTGAGTTTCCATCTTACAGTTATGCAAATGATTTGATGAACTAAAATGTACTACATGTGCATTTATCCCTACTACTTTTCTTCTTATTACATTTAGCCTAAGGTTCTAGAATACCAATAGGATTTCATCACCTAATCTATTGTTACCTATAACTTTCGGCCTAGATTTTAACATTTAAGCAATGAAAGAACCAAAATAATTATTAACTCTAGAAAAAAATTACACAACAAGGAAACAATAATACTATACTACTCTTTAATTTTTCGTAGTATACTACTCTAATGAATAGTAATAAATGCTATATAATGTAAGTATTGAATATGGAATGAGAGTATGAAATCCTCATCTCCTGAAATACAAAGATGAACAGATATTACCTAAGATTGCCAAACCAAGATATAATAATATAAGCAAATTATTTACAAGTACAGAAATAAATATCAGAATAAATAGCTTAAAAAATTGAAAGTCAATGCATCTGAGGAGTGGAGCTAGGGACAGGAGGTATGCAGGCAGGAACAACAAATTTTTCTTCTGTCCGTTCAGTACCATTTGGCTTCTTTTTTTTTTTCATTTTACTCCGTACATTTATTACTGTGTTAAAAATGAACATTAATTAAAAAAAAAACTCGGTTTAATTTGAGCTCGCTTCAATAAGTCCGAGTTTAGGAATCTATTACTTACTTTTTATGTGTCACTACCTAACATTTTAGCACAGGAAGGGGGAATTTTCTTACACTACGTAACACTGCATTTGGTATGGAGTTATCACTTGTGTCAGGGAGATAAATTTAATCACCCCTTTGGTGTCCTATTGTTCTGAAGTGACAAAGCTAATGCAATTTATTCAGTACTCTTGTTCCATTATTAATGTGTCACTCAGAGTAAGGCTCTAATTTTGTGAAATAATTTTGTTCTAGGTTTTAAAAAATCATCATTTCTGCTAGTTTTCTTCCCACCCCCCCAAAAAAATCAGACATTTGAATGAGAAGTAGTTCAGATCCAATTCCCTGAATGGTTGGTAGCTCAGGGGGAACATTTTTCTTGGTGAGAAAATGTGTTATTTCCCCCCTAAAAATTACATATTACATTATAAAACCCAAGTGATAGAAAACTTAGTCGTTACCTGATCTAGACTCTTCAGCCATGTAAACAGAGGCAGCGAGAACGGTAAGATTATATGAGTATCACGATGATGCTAAAGTTCTTTCAATTTTCTAACTACCTCTCCTATTACTGTGGTTTGGATTTTGGATCAGGTGGTAAGAGCCTGGATCCTGTCCTTTGGTTTGCTCCACATGCCATGGGTGCGCAGTCAGTTTTCATTATTTAGCGAATATTTACTTGGCTTCTCTAGTGTATGCAGGACAGTGGATGAGGAAGAGAACACAGCGGTTTAGTAAGACCCGGGACTCTTTACTCTTTTGCTGCCCTTTGCAGGGTGGACAAATACTCCATGTGCCCAGGCAAAGACTGAGTGCTCATAGCAATCTATACCTGCCCATCAGCCCCTGGGGAGGAGGACGGCAATCTGTCAGAAGAACAATGGACAATTGTCCCCCAGATGAACTCCATTGGTTCAAAACAGGGTTGCTTCGGTGTGTGGGAGGCGTGGGGTTTTGCCCAAAGCACCAGACACGTGAAGGTAAGCAGGTGCCTTGGGGTCTTTGTAGCTCTGTACATGCGGCAGGGGCATGCCATTGGGGCAGGGCAGACTGCCTGATGCAAAGCCTCTCCCAGGCATTTTGGTACGGAGAGGCAGAAGGTGGTAAAATGATTACACAGAGAGTAATGCATTACATACTGTGGAGAATTTAAAGAAACTCCTGTACAGATCTCTGTCTCTCTGCAGTTTGACCATGTTACTGGGGAAGCACGTACTTAGAACCAGACACACCTGGGTTCAGACCCCAGCTTTAAGCCTTACCCCAGATGACATTGCACAGATCACGGACCGACTATGAGCTTCAGTTTCTCTTACTCTGAGACAGATAACTACCCACCTAACGTGTTGTGCAGAAAGCCCCTGAAACGCAGCAGGCATCCAATTAACGGGAGCTATTAAACTTCTGTTTGTGGAACACCCGCAGGATTCAATATAAAACTTGAAGCCTGGAAAAATGTCATCAAATCACTTGACATTTTTTTTCTGAAGAAATGATCATTTGCTTAACTCTTGTGAGCTCTCTGCTCCTGAGTACTTGCAGATGCGGCACAGATCTCTGGCAGGGGCCTCTGAGTAGTCATTGCCAATAAGAGCTCATGCCCCATTTTATCACCCATCCCCAGAGTTCTAGCAACTAAACAAATGGACACCTCCATGAGCTGGGAACCAAAAGGGGGTCAATCCTCTTTCTGCCTGTGAAGTACTCTTTGATTGTCACTAATTGGTATTTACCCGAAGCCAGATTGGTGTACAGCATATTTAGTCCCCATCTTTCACACAGGCTGCAACCCACCCTTACCATGGGTGGGCGAAACCATACCCAGGAGGCAGGAAGAAGGCTGAGGACTCCCCCGGCAGGAAGAGGGATGCAAACTGTTTCTAGAGGGTGGAGAGGGCACAGGAAGGGCTAGAGGACAAAGGAAGTTGCTGTTCAGCTGGTTTATAGAATGGAAACGGTTCTGAACTTTCCTAAGAATTGGACACGGAGAGAGAATGAAACCAGACGTTTCCCCAGAACCTATCCATAAAGGGAAACCTGAACAACATTTCAGCTTATCTAGGTTGAGGCTAGGTCAAGGCTGGGCCTAATGCCCCTGCTTCTGAGAACCCATGATATCCCAATGTTATAAACACTTGTGCAACACGGATATCACTCCTGGCAGCCCCAGCTCAGAGCATGCTAACACGCCCTAGGCCAGCACCACCACCAACTATGGTGACCCCCTAGGGTTCATGAGGGTCCTGGGAGATTGTGGGTGGAGGGTTGGCAGGCGAGCGCTTGAAGCACAGACAGGGCCAGAATCTCACTCATGCCCCGATGAAGGGCTTCTAGGCTGAGGCCCTGGAGTTCACAGCTCCCAGACATGCACAGGACTCTCACGCGTTACCGCTCACTATGCTTCTCCTTGGGGTCCACTGACCCTGGCACTTTTTGGGCCATGGTCCAACCTGATCCAACCCTCAGGAGTAGATGCCCCCATACTCAGGGCCCCTCTCCTTATTTCCTCTTCAATTTTCCACCCATTTTCTTTTTTTGGCCTCACTCTCAAAAGCCCCTATTCTTCTAATTCACTTTTTTTTTTTTTTAAACCATAAAAGGGCTTAGTGGTCCTCCTAAAGAGCTTGATGGTTGATGGTGAACTGGAAAGTTTGTCCACCCTTTGCAACACCCTAAACCTTGTTTGCCCTCACATGGGGGTAGAGAGAACCCAACTCCTAGAAACAGTTGATTTCTTCCCAGAGTAAAACAACGTGTCCCATCCTTTCTGACGAATCATCATCTCCCAGGGATGGACAAAAGGACTTTCTGATAGAGTAACAAAACATAAACAAAATAGAAACAAACCAAAGAACCCCCATAAAATAGGTTCTTAATGGTCCATCCTGCAAGCTAAGTCGTGGGTTACCTTGTATACATTTATATAAATGCCCCCTGGCCCCTGTGAGAAGAGAAGACAAGGAATCTATCTTTCTCATTTTTTCTACCCCATCTCACTTGGCATTGTGCCTTAGAGCAAATAAAGGCCCTTCTTGTATCTTTTTTGCTGCTTCTTCAACTCTTTCTTATATGATGTGTACTCAAGGGCCTCTACCACTTCATTACCATTCCTGACGTACTCTCCTATATCCGCCGTCCTCTACAAGTGAGACCCCTGGAAGGAAATGAAGTATTTCAGCTGTGGTCTGTCCTGTCCAGAGCATGGACGAGGCCATAACTTTAAGACTTCTCTGTAGAGATTAATACCAACCTACTAATCTCTACCCTTATAGTCACTCAAGCAGTTATAAACCCACCTAATTATGGCTTTAATCCATATTTCTCCAACTTGAGTATACTGAAATCATAGAAGACTTTGAGGAATGTTGCTAAAGTAACGAAACCCTGTCAGTTACAGTTCCCTGGTCTTCTAGAATCATGTATTAAGTCGGATATAATTCTTTCTGCAGGACTTAAACAAGACAGAAATTTATTTTGCTCTCATGTAAAGGTCCAAGCTGGTATGCTGGCTTTGCTCCAAGGAATTAGCAGGGACATAGGCTCTTGTTGCTGACCCACACTTACATACAGCCCTCATCTGCATGGTTCAAAAGGACTCACTCATCCTCATTTTAGCAAATAACATGCATCTTTGTTTTGGGACATGACTCAGAAAAGGCATACTTCACTTTTGCCCGTAGCCATTGCCAGAACTTGGTCAAATGTTCTAAGTCTAGCTGCAAGTGAGGCCAGGAAATTTATTTTTTATTTGGGGTAGCTCAGGTAGGCTGAATAATGTCCCCTCCCCACAAGATGCCCATGTCCTAATCCACGGAACCTGTGAATATGTTACCTTATATGGCAAAAAGACTTGGCAGATGTGATTAAGTTAAGGATCTTGAGATGGGGAGATTATTGTTGATTTTCCAGGTAAGTCCAATGTAGTAAAGGGGTCCTTTTAAGAGTGAGGCAGGAGGGACTTCTGTGGTGGTCCAGTGGGTAAGACTCCAAGTTCCCAACATAGAGGGCCTGGGTTGGACCCCTGATCGGGGAACTAGATCCCACATGCATGCCACAACTAAGAGTCCGCATGCCACAACTAAGAGTCCGCATGCCTCAACTAAGAAGTACGCATGCTGCAACTAAGACCCTGTGCAGCTTAAATAAATAAATATTAAAAAAAAAAAAAGAGTGAGGCAGGAGAGTTAGACGGCAGAGGATGGAAGCAGAGGTCACTGAGAGAGAGAGACAGAGAGAGATTCAAAGATACTGTGCTGGTGGCTTTGAAGATGAAGGAAGGGGCCACAAGCCAAGGAATGCAGGCAGCCTCTAGAAGCTGGAAAAGACATAGAAAGAGATTATCTCCTAGAGCCTCCAGAAGAAATGCAGCCCCGCGGACGCATTTAAACTTCTGGCCTCCAGAACTATAAAATAATAAATTTGTGTTGATTTAGGCCACTAAATTGTGGCAATTTGTTACAGTGGCAACAGGAAACTAATAGAGTATCCATTTGCTCTGCTAAAATTTCTGTTACTATGGAAAAAGCAAAGACTAGATACTGGGGGATAACTGGAAGTGTCTACCATGACTTTTTTTGTGGTCATCTTAGGCCTATTCCTAAAGTTCACCTCTTTCTCTTCCAGTAGCCCCAAACATTCTTTTGAAAATCCCATTGTTTATCTTGCTTGGGCTCATTGTCAAACTCACAGGCCTGTAGTTCTAGGAATCTTTTCTATTTCTGAAAATAATTCCATCTTTCAGTCCTTCTCTCATTGCCCCGGACGCATCAGAGATAAGGAACTAGAGTTTAAGTTACTTGTTCTTTTGGTGTAAGTTTCAGAAGCTCAAGATCTGAAGTCAATTAAAGCATTAGGGTGTTCGTGCACTTTGGAGAACCTATCCCCACTTAGGAATGGTCATTCACCCTTTCAGTGGGGAGCTCATCTCCTTGAGACAGAATTCAGAAACAACATAGGTGCTGAGAAGTTCTGCTTTCTTTATGTCATCTATCTGCAGTATACCTTCAGCATTCAGTAACATACTTTGAAATTCTGGCTTAAATTACCTTGGATGATATTAGTTCACCTCCATGGGGTTTATGTAGGCCTGAGCCATTGCTGCTCTCTCTTGCCTAATCAGAAAAATGCAAAGGATTCAGGTTTCTCCATAGATCTCTTAGCAATTGCTTGATTAGATCAAATGCTCACGTTTCTAGGCTTCCGTCCCCTTAGGCCTCTGCTCCCTATTCCAGCAAGAATTCCAGGGTTGCTAAAACTGATGCATCTGCTTACCTTGGCTCACCCAGGGTCGGCTGCTTCTTCAAAGAGCAATTTGCTCTCAGACAAGCAACCTATGGGATGACAGCCAGGATAATGGGGGAATCAAGTAATTCCAAGGCTTAAGGTTTCCAAGAGATGTGCACATTTCTGTTTTTTCTCCTCACCTGCTCCATGTTCTCTCTGCCAACCCTCCCTCTGCCCCAGATTCATTGGCAGTCAAGTCAGGAGCCAACTGCCTACCGAGTGTCCTCATTAAAATGCACCGCTCTTGCTAATTAGGAGCCAAGGTTCTCCCACGGTGGGCTCGGCCTGGGTATTGCCATTATCTTCGTAAATAGACTCTTTACTTCGCAAATGGTGCTGTCATAGCCAGGCATTCCTGACCTGGTAAATGCTCTGTGCATTCTTAAGTGGCAGAGGGAATGTGTTAGCAAGAGAAGACAGAGGCATTCATGCTTGAAGCAGGGGCTCTGTCCTGACTTCACCCCACTGTCTGAGCAGCAGGCAGCCAACACAACGGCTGAATCTGCGTGGACAACCACGATGTGCAGGAACCATATGGCCCAGATTTTCAGGGAGATCTCATTTCTCATTTTAATCTTTGCAGTAAAGGCAACTGTTTAAATGCATCAATATATTTTTTTAAAGTTACTGAATTGCTTTACCTTTTAAAAGACCATTTCTAAGGACACACAGTTTTGAGGGCATTAGCCTGCTGTGGCCCCCTTTGCCTGGCAAAGCAATAAAGCTATTCTTTTCTACTTCACCAAAAAAAAAAAACCAGACCATTTCTACCAATACATTCACAAATCAGGGGAAAAGATCAGATGACTTCCTGGTCACCCAAAAGTGCCTTATGCCAGCAGTCCCCAACCTTTTTGGCACCAGGGACCGGTTTCGTGGAAGACAATTTTTCCACTGAAGGGGGTGGGGGGGTGGGGGATGGTCCAGGCGGTAATGCGAGCGATGCAGAGGGCAGATGAAGCTTCGCTCTGCTTGCCAGCCACTCACCTCCTGCCGTGCAGCCCAGCTCCTAACAGGCGCGTGGGGGGCAGGGGGTTGGGGACCCCTGCCTCATGCAATCTCCTCTCTGGGAATGTGTTTACTTATTTATTTTCTTTCACTTATAAAATCTCTGTTTTGTTGCCTGTCTGAGGATTCGCTGCCATTTCTAGTACTCGTTCTTTTTTTTTTCCAGCCATACTGCGGGATCTTAGTTTCCCGACCAAGGATTGAACCCTTGCCCTCTGCAGTGGAAATGCAGAGTCCTAACCACGGGACCACCAGGGAATTCCCTAGTACCAATTCTTTTGCAATGCCTGTTCTGACTCCCTCAATTAAATGTAATTTCTTTTTCTTCAGTGTCAGCATACCTGTTTATCTCTCCTATTTCTGAAATGCCAAGTCTGTGCCAGGTCTCCTCCTGAGAACTTTATATCCATCACCTCTAATCCTTACAACGAACTTGCAACACATTATGTGTTACACCCATTTTGTAGATGAGAAAACTGAGGCTCAGTGACATCAAGAAACTTGTCCAGGGATATCCCTTAGCAAGGAGCAGAGCAAGGCCTGAGGCTGAGTTGCAGTTCATAGTAAACTAGATTGCAGACTCTGAAAGAGAAGATTCTGTCTCTGTCATCTCAGCATTTTCTTTCTGCCTGAGGCGCTCAAGAGTAATGAATCAAGGAAACACAGTGCTTGATTACAATCTCATTAGGGAGATAAAAACTTGTCTTCAAGAAAAATAGCTATATTAATAGAAGATAGTCTAAAAATATAGTTGGTACAAGCAGTACATGTTCTGCAGGTGAACTTAACATTCTGAAAAGCTTACTATTAAACAGTCTGTGGGGCTGATTCAGTTATTGGGCAAGTTGTTAGCCATCCCCAATACTAGTGTTATAATGAAGCACGCCTCAAACTTTTTTTAATTTTAGTATAGTTGATTTACAGTATTGTGTTAGTTTCAGGTGGACAGCATAGTGATTCAATATTTTTATAGATTATATTCCATTACAGGTTATTACAAGGTAACGGGTATAATTCCCTGTGCAAATGAACCACCTCAGCATCTTGTTAGAATGAAGATTCCGATGCATGTCTGGGATGGGACCCAAGAATCTGTATTTCTAACAAGCTCCCAGGTGATGCTACAGCTACCGGTCTGCTGGTCACACTTTGAACAGCAAAGCTCTAAGAGACTACTAAGAAACTATAATTGGGGGAATCTGGCAAAAAAAGAAGCGGGGGGGGGGGGAGGGGGTGGAGATTAGAAGCCAGAAGAGATTGGAAATGGGAGAGAAGGGACTTCCTCGGTGGTCCAGTGGCTAAGACTCTAAACTCACAATGCAGGGGGCCCAGGTTCGATCACTGGTCGGGGAACTAGCTCCCACATGCCACAACTAAAGATCCCGCATCCCGCCACGAAGATCCTGCATGCACAGCCAAATAAATAAGTAAATAAATATTAAAACCAAAAAGAAATGGGAGAGAAAAGTGCAGGGAACATTTCACTGCTGGCAGATGTCTCACACACAGGCCCCCATGCTTTTCCCTGTGTCATACCATTTGCCTGCAGATCCCTTGCCAACTTTCACTGATAAACATTTATTTATCCTTTAAAACAGCTCAGAGGTCACTTCCAGAAAACTCTGCTGAACCTCCACGCTGAGCTAGTGCTCCTTTTCTATAAGTTCACGCACAGTCAGTCAGTGCACACTCAGTACTGTCTATCCGCTTCCCCACCTGCTGTCCCTCCCTTGAGGTCAGGGACTGTGCATTAAAGATCTGACACGTGATGGATGTTCTTTAAATAAGGGAGTTTATAATGGAGACCTAGGGGTGGGTAGTGAGAAGGCAACAGTATAGCTCTAGAGAGAGAAAAGAAACAAAACTAGGGCAGCAAAGGAGTTCTGTTCCAGTCATCTGTTGCCACAATAAGGCTATGTAAGAAATGGCCACAAAACCCAGTGGCTTACACTATGGAAAACAGTACAGAGGTTCCTTTAAAAACTAAAATTAGAGTTACCACATAATCCAGCAATCCCAGTCCTGGGCATATATTTGGAAAAGACAGCAACTCTAATTTGAAAAGATACATGCACCCCAATGTTCACAGCAGCACTACTTATAATGGCCAAGACATGGAAACAACCTAAGTGCCCATCGACAGATGAATGGATAAAGAAGATGTGGTATATATACACAATGGACTATTACTCAACCATAAAAAAGATGGAAGAATGTCATTTGCAGCAATATGGTTGGACCTAGAGATTATCATACTAAGTGAAGTAAGTCAGACAGAGAAAGACAAATATCATATGGTATCACTTATATATGGAACCTAAAAAATAATATAAATGAACTTATTTACAAAACAGAAATACACTCACAGGCATAGAAAACAAACTTATGGTTACCAAAAGGGAACGCGGGGAGGGATAAATTAGGAATTTGGGATTAGCAGATACAAACTACTATATATAAAATAGATATACATCAAGGATTTAATGTATAGCACAGGGAACTATATTCAATATCTTGTAATAACATATAATGGAAAAGAATCTGAAAAATTATATATATATATATATATATATATATATATATATATATATATATAAAACTGAATCACTTTGCTGTAAACCTGAAACTAACACAACATTGTAAATTAACTATACTTCAAAAAAAACCCAGTGGGTTAAAACCATAAACCTTTATTTAAGTCATGAGTATACAGGTCAGCTGGACAATTCTGATCCCAGGGAGATGTTCAGGTATCTCACTCAGTCAGCAGGTTGGCTCTGCTGATCTTGCTGGGCTCTCTCCCATAGCTGGGACCTCAGCTCGAGTCCATGTGGTCTCTCATCCTAGCAGCTAGCCCATGTTTGGGCTTGTCCAAGGCAGGGTTCCAAGAGAGGGAGTGAAGTATGCAAGGCCTCTTGATGTCTCGGCCTGGATATGGGGCACCACTACTTTTGCTTAACTTTTATTAGCCAAAGCAACTCAAAAGGCCAGTCCAGAGTTAAGAAGTTGGGGATTAGACTCTACCTCTTGCTAAGAGAATGACTGCATGGAGAGGTATAATTGGGGCCATTTTGGGGATCAGCTGTCTTAATTTTAGATTGACTCAGACTCTTTGACTGTTAGTAAGAGTTTGCAAATTCTAGGGCACACTAGCAGTGGGTCTTGACTTTCACCTTCAGGAGACAGCTGGGCTGCAAACATAGCCACTCTTCATTATTTGCACGTCAGTTACTTAAGGCAAATGTTCTTTCCCAGACTGGATTCTTAGCTCCTTCCTCCTACTGTCCAGCTGGTGTGTGTGTTCATATAATTCAGATTTGGCCTAAAATTACGGTGAGCAAAACATGATTAGAGAGGCAAATCTGTTGCAAAAAAAAAAGTAAAACCAAACTAAAACTAAATATAAATGCTTTAATGTTTAGCTTCATTCGGATTACCTGTGTTTTCTCAATGTAGAGAGCTGTTAGTGTACATATGTATTTTAATTTAATGTTTTGAATAGGTAATCCATTAACTAAAGTATAAAATACTACATGTGAATCCTCCCTCATACCATACACACACACACACATTGTCAATTAGCTCTTCTCAGAGGCAAGCAATGTTATTTTTTAAACATATCCTTCCCAGAATGCACATATAATCAGATATAAACAAATACAGACATATGTCATTCCCTTGATTCTGCATTTTGCTGTCATTTTTCAACTAACATCACATCTATAAAAATTTTGCCAAATCAGCACATACAAACTTTTTCATTCTTTTTTAGGGCTGTGTCATTTTCCATTGTGTGGAGGTATCCTTTCTCAGGTAATCAGCTCCTCATTGAAGGGCATTTAATTTGTTTCCATTCTTTTGCTCTTATAGAATTAAATACTGAGAGGACTAGTGTTAGCACAGTGGGGAATTCCAAAGTTTGGCCTTATGAGTGGATAGATGACAATGACTGCTCTCTTATGCTCTGATTAGAGTCTTTGTCTTGGTTCGGTAACCTTGCAATATTTAAGAACAAACAGAAAATTCCATGAAGATGCTAGTTTGGGCCTGTACCCAGCATTTTTGGAACTGGATGTTCTAAGTGACCGCTAGAGGAAGCCACAGGGGATCGTGGGGAGACGGTGAGTGAGCTGAATGATATGAGTAAAAATACAGTCGGCTATGTTGCATTCTTAAAAGGCTGTTGAGAACCGTTTAGGGGAAATGCCAGTTTGTTCAAGTGCCTCTTTGGGCTTAAGAGCTTTTCCACATTAGCCAGCCCTGCTTTGCTCCTGTCAACGCTTTCTGTTCCGGAGGGTGAATTGCAGGTGTGCAGAACTGGTGTCCTGAGAAAACTATGATATGGCCTTGATAGCTAGAATCTTAGGGGTCCCAGAACAACTGAGAAGAGTCTAAATGCCACCATTACCATCTAAGATTCAGGGAGGTCAAATCAGCCCATCTCTTTAAATTATTCACCACTGTGACATACACCAATTGTTTCCAAATGCCAGCTAAGTGCACCTGCTGCCTCAGATTCATCCCAGTTGCATTGTGGAAAACAGATTCCTAGGCTCCAGCTCATCAGACCATGGAACCAGCCACTCTGGAATCTCTAACAAGCTCCCTAGGTAACTCAGAAGCATCGTCAGGACTGGGAACTCCACCAAGGCAACAGTGCAGATAAACATTACTGCATTTAGAAACCAGGAATCTCAGGCCTTACAGACTCTATATGTGGGACACACCAAATGTTCTGCACTCCATCAGCCTCATGCTCAGGCATGGAAAATGCCTAATATTCTCTCTGGCTTCAAAGGGATCAAATGTGAAGCTCTGGCCCCTCCTGGCTCCTCGTCAGTCAGGTTTCTGGCAGGGACCCCGAATGGGACTCCGAAATAGCGATTTACAGAGAAACATGTGGTAGGACAGTGCTGACCTGAGGACCAGCCCAATTCTCCCCCTCTGCCTTGTATTAATAGACATGAACGCTTCAGGGTGAGCAATGGCCCCCTTACTGGGAGGTGGGGGGTTAGATCAGGTGCTGAGGTCGGTGAGGCTGGCAAGGAAGCTAGTCTGAAGATGCTGGATAAGGCTGGGCACGGTGTACAGACAGAGGTTGCTAAGGAAGAGCAGCTGCCTCCTCAAGAAGAGACTTAGGCCATTGGTTAGTGGTGGGGGAGGGAAGGGAGGAGACTCAGATGCGCCCCCTGTCCCCCCTCCCCACTCCAGGGAGGACTGTCTGGTCTTAAAGTCCAGAGTCTATTTAAGAGGCTCTGCTTTTCTAGGGGGAACTAGCCTCCTCACCCATATATGTGGCCCTGCTAGGGGCTCAGGTGGAGCCTGTAACCGGACTGGAAAGGGAGCTGCTCTCTCTGGGGTGAACTGTCAGGCATGGCCACTCTCCCATACTTGCCCCTTCGTGTAGGGGAGACAAATTGTCCCACTTCTGCTTGAATGCACTAAGGGTTTAATTTCCAAGCTCCAACCGGGATTCTGGAGAAGCAGGCAAAAACACTTCGCTATTTCAGGATGTAGCTGTCCAAACAAATCTTCTTTTAACAGTCAAAAGCAGTTTCTCAAAGTTTTAATTGTGCTCTGCACATAGTTGCTTCTCAATAAGTCTGTGTGGTAAATTAATGACAATAGATCGATCATCACCCATCAAGTAAGTGATATGTAGATATAAAGATATACCCTCTCTTATGATGTGAAGACATGGCAGTGTTCTTATGGCTTTCAATATCCTGAATCCACACTGAAATCCTTGCCCACAATGATTTGCAGTAATCCTCTGTGCTTTGAAAGTATTCCACCTCTGTGAAGGAATAAATGGATAAAGAATTTGCATGGAAATGCTTCATGGATTAAGGAATTTTAGGTAAGTACTTCAGAGAGAACAAGAGAACATACTCTAAACCCTCTTCCTCTGAGCATCAATCCCTGGTTAAACCCAAACCAACCGACAGTGCCTTGACTCTGCAGCATCGTATAGCCCATACTTAGGGCTTAGATGAGCTGAGAAGCCCAAGCAGAGGCCTGAGCTGCAACTGGCAGTAAAGATTTTGACTAATGACAAGTTTTTGTCTCACTGAGTTGGATATGAAAGGGATTTGGGGAGATGTGGAACAGGGGGAAAGGAGAAAAAAGACAAAGGCAACCCAAAGAGAAGAGACCCTATACGCGGGGAAAGCGAGGGAGAGAGGAATGTAGTAACTGACGTAGGAAATGGAGCTTCCAGGGGCTGAAGTAGTGGGGAAGGGGAGATAAAGACAGAGGTAGATTTCAATGTAATAGATCTTTTTAAAGATGAACTTTTGAGTTTTCTCTATTTTTTTCGATGTAATTGATTTCTGCTCTTATCTTTATTATTTCCTCTTCGTGTCCTTTCTCTTTAGCTGCTCCCAGGATTTTTTCTTTCATTTTCAACAATTTATTATGATGGATCTTGGTAAGGATGTCTTCGGATTTCTACTTTTGTGAGTTTGCTGAACTACTTGAATCTATACATTAATACCTTTCACCAAATTTAGAAAGTTTGGGCCATTATTTCCTCAAATATTTTTTCTGCACTGCATTCTTTCCATTCTCTTTCTAGGACTCAATGACCTCAATATTAGACCTAAAAATGTCCAATGATATTTGGCAATGTCGCACAAGTCCCCGAGGCACTGCTCTCTTTTTTTTTTTTCAATTTTTTTCTTTACTGTTGAAATTGGATGATTTCTATTGATCTGTTTTAAAGTTCATTGATTCTGTCTTCTAACATCTCCATTCTGCTATTTTAAAATATAATAAAATGCACCTCATCCATGCATTTTAAAAAATTTATTGTATTATCTAATTCTAAAATTACCATTTGGTTCTTTTTTTAATATCTTCTATTTCTTTACTGAGATTTTCTATTTGGTTCAAAAACGCTCAACCTTACTTCTTGGAGGATTTTTATAATAGTTGCTTTAAAGTCTGATTATTCCATCTTACTGTACCATCTTACTGTTGGCATCTGTGGATTACCGTTTCCTGTGCAAGTTGAGATTTTTTTGGTTCATTGGATGCCAAGTAATTTTAGATTATATTCCGGACATTTTCAATATTCTGCTATGAGACACTGGGTCTTGTTGAAATCCTATAAAGAGTATTGATACATTTCTTTTAGTAGGCAACTAACCTGGCTGGCATCAGGACATATGTTACAACTATATACTTCTGTGTGTGATGTCAGTTCCAAGGTCATCTCCATTTTCAAAGCCTTTGCAGTGCTACTCAGATCTGCCCCCACATGTAATGACCCTGTGGCCAGTCTGGGATGGCGGCAGCGCTCTCTCCCATAGTTCAGTTTTCAAAGTCTTTAATATGTTGTTTAGGGTCAGATTCGTGCATGTGAAGCTTGTGGGTGAGCTCAGAAATTCATCAACAATGTCCCAAGGTCCTCCTTCTCCATAATCTCCCCAGTACTTTCTGGCTCCCTGGGGCTCCCTTGCTCTGCTGCGTACTTCCACGAGTGCAACTAAATCTGGGGCCAAGTGGCAGCAGAACAGAGAGATAGTAATAGCAAGAGGGGAGCACCCACACCCTGGAGACCACAGCTCCTCAAATTAGAGTGGGAGGTTCCCCTTTCTCATGATTCTAGGTGCCCACAGGTCCCACTGCGGCCACGCCACCACCACCTCGGGATTGTCTGGGGACTGGGGCACAACAGAACAGAGAAAAGGAAAAGTGGGCCATTTTCTCCACTCCCCCTAAGCATTAAGGAGTCCCCTTTCTGCTTGTTGAGTCAGAAGTGGTGGCTTCTCCTGGAACTCTCTATCCAGGTCTGGTTCTCACTTTCAGTTTTCAAGCTGCCTTGAGTCCAGCCAGGGGACACCAAGGGGAAAAAAGTGAGAGGAGCTGACTCATTGCTGGTTCTGTGGTACTTCAAATTCTGGTCTTCCTTCCCAATCCACCTGTTATCATTTATTTTTCAGAGTCCTCAAATAGCTGCTCTATATGCACTTTCCAGTTTTTATAGCAGCATTCAGTGCGAGAGCCGGGGCAGAGCAAATTCACTTCGTCATCATGCTTTTACTTCACTTTGCAAGGATTCCACTCAGCTCTGCTCGACAGCTTGTAAACTAATGAACTAGGTTTTTAACTTTTACTTTATTTCATTCTGAGACAAGTGTACAAAAGCAAAAATCACTACAGGAGAAGTTTATTTATTAAGGAAAACAACATATGTTTGGTTTCTTAACTTTTTAGATTACTTTACTTCCTCCTTGAGATCATGGGCAAGAGAAATGAAAGATAGAGCCTGGTTCCTATGTGCTTTACATACCTGCATGGGACCTGATATCAGAGTTGTGGTTTAGGAAAACAGATTGTTGTCCACACAGAGAAGGCTTTCATATATGCCTCGGGATTTAACTGCAATTCACATAAAAACCATAACAGGGACTTCCCTGGCTGTCCAGTGGTTAAAACTCCACACTTCCACTGCAGGGCGCGCGGGTTCGATCCCTGGTCAGGGGAACTAAGATCCCGCGTGCCACGCGGCGCAGCCAAGAAAAAAAACCAAAACACTATAACAATCTTGCTTTCTCATAACTTGTTGAAAATACGTAGTGAATTGGCAAGACCAGGATGTTCTTCATCAAGGACTTCTGAGGAGATAAGAGTTAATTTGCTCTTCTGTTGGCCTTGCTGGGGCAGGTGAATTCCAGGGAGTGATGTATGTTTTCTGTAAACTCAGCAAGCCATTGTGGAACAGAATTTCTTCAGATATTGCCAGTGGGAACATAATTTGGGTCAATGAATCATAAATTCTATGTTGGTAATCTGCCGAAAACAACACTGAGAACGTAGCTATCCCAATGGGGAAAACTGGCGAGATACACTTATAACTAAACAGCCTGGCATCGGGGCAGGAGGGGAAGAGAAATGAGACATTCAGCCCAACAGATTTCAACCAATTAGTCACCGAGCAGGTAGGGTTATTTATTTTTTGTCCTCCAAGTGCTGAGAGTAACTATGAAGCCAGGAACACAGACCACACAGCCACAAACAAACAGGAACATGACACTTGAGGTAAGTCCCCTAAGCTGCTCAGATGACCACCTCTGCTCAGTTTATCAATGCATAGAATTTCCCTTGGAACAAATCCACACATATTAAATGCAATCGCCTCATGTCATTCTTGTCCTCCTAGTTTCTGTAAGTTACAGAAAACAGCCAGTTCATATGCTGGCTTTATCTGTCCTTCCTTTTGTTTCACAAAATTCCGGTGAAGCTGTTGGTGGTGGTGGCCCCCGCGGTGGGGGGGAAACAGTGAAATGAACAAATAAGGACGGTTTGTTCCTTAGATGGGGCCTTTCCTCAAAACGATTTCATCCACTTTATAAGAAACAGAAGGAAAAATAACAACCCCAAGTCACTGTTATTCATTCCAGGAGTGAAATCGAGGAGCCTCCACTTGAATGCCCTTCTGTTTAGCTCATTAAGGTCCCAGAGGAAGAGAAGAATTTTACCTGAGGGTTTACACAAAACCAAGGTCAGACAATTCTGTCTTTACCCTCTGCCACCAGCCTCTCCACCAACTAGTCCTGAAGAGATCTGCGCAAGTGAGAACAGCTGTCCTTTGTTTCAGACAAGGACAAACAAGAAAAGTTTCATTGCAGCAGGAGGGATTTGGGTTAGATGTAAGAGTTGTTAGACAAGTATTGTGAGACGGAGGAATGAGGTAAGGGGAGAGTGGCAGACTTCTTTCTACAGATTTTAGAGACAGCTCTCCTTATGGGGTGGCTGAAGACAGTCCTTCCAGGAGAACTACCAGAATCCAGCCCTCCAAGGCTCTCATTTGTATCCTCATTCTCCTGGCTATACAGGGGGTTCTGATTCTGGCCCTCAATGCGGGCTCTCCTCCAGGGCTGCTGAGGCAAACAGCGTTTGTCTGCAGTGTTTCTGCTCTCACGAGACCCTGGTACATAGGGATTCTCTGGTTCACATGGAGAAAGGAAAGAGAAACAACCTTTTTTCAAAATGAGCCACAGCTGCTCCCCTTTCGTCGTAGAAAAGCTACTTGAGTTTCTCCAGGGGGACAGAAAAACCACTTCCCAAAATTTAAAAGACATTCTTAGCACCAGACCAGCGGCAATATCCTAGAGTTGGGCTTCCCAAACCTGGTCACCCATTAGAATCACAGGGGACTTGGGGCACCACCCAAGTCCAATTAAATCAGAAAGCCTGGTTGGTAAGGCACAGGCAGTGGTATTTTTTAAAAGTTTCCCAGGTGACTGGAAAGAGCATCGAGGGTTGAGAAGCGCCATGCGGGGAGTACAGGTGATATTCGGGGCCCTCTCTGAGATCTAGTAGTTCAAGCATATGATGCCAGACCGAGGGAGGGGAGCACAAAATGCCCACTTCCGTGCCTCACTGCAGGTTACGGGCACTGGCCCGCATTGAGGGCCAGAATCAGAACCCCCTGTATAGCCAGGAGCATAAGGATAGAAATGAGAGGTGGCTGTGTTGGAGGGTTACGGCCCCAGGCATGATACTGTGGAGGCAGGTGGCCAGGGAGCCCCTTCCATAGCCCTGTTTCAGAAGCCCAGGAAGGCAGTACCTGTGAGTCTCAGAATGATGTCTCGAAGGCTCCCTACAGGAGCCTACTGCGAGAGTAGGCGGCTTCAAGCCGCTGGTTACAGGCTACCGCTCCATCTCCAGCCCTCACAGGGCAGAATGCGCACAACTTCCAAAACACAGCACAGCAGTTCTCCGTATGGAGACACCGTATCTGTGAGACTCAGTGGCTGAGAACTAGTAAAGGCAGCAAAGTGCAGGAGTTAGGGATTACAATTCTGGATCCGGACCAACCTAAGGTCAAGTCCTACCATATACCAGCTTTGTGCCTATAGGCATATCGCTTAGCTTCTTTGGGTTTTGGTTTCCTTATCTATAAAATGAGGATAATAATAGTGACTACCTCATATGGTTGTGATGACTCAGGGGAATAACGAATGTAATACTCAGTATAATGCGTTCAATGAAAAGCACCTACATTTATCTTGTTGGGGTGGGCGTTGCAGTGGAGGCGGTGATGATGGTGGGGCGGCAGGAGGTTTCCTCCACAACAGGGCAGTGGCATAGGACACCCAGGAGGAGGTGGGGAGAAAAGGCATTGGCCAGGACACCAGGCTGGCGCTGACAGGCTCTGCCCAAGTCAAGGTGCTTGCTCATTGGGCCTTTGCAGGCTCCCCACTTGATAGGCAAGGAGGACACCCCTCTGTGCGGGGCTGCATGCAGCCCTGGCTCTGCTAAACCTTAAGAGCAAGTGACGTTGCCCCCTGGGTCTCTGTCCTCTTCATCATCCCTGGAGATTCAGAGTCAGAAAGTTTGTGGGGGAGCCGAAGAACCTTTTTTTAAAGAGTTCTCTGCATGATTTCTCTGCACAGACAGGTTTGAGAACCATGGTACGGCCAGCTCAGCCCAATGAAAAGCGGTCACAAAGGCACCTCCGCCTGAGCTCGTGGGCTCACTCTGTGTCTCGCTGCCAGGTAACAGCAGTCCTGGAATCCCACAGAGGGACAGGTATATTACCAAGCCACTTCTTTTAGAATGCACTTGGGCCTTGATGTAGAATCATAGAGTCCTAGCACTCAAGACCATTGGAGCAAGTGTATGGAATTCTGAAGAGGGAGAGAGGCAAGAGGTGATCTGGGGACAGGGGTGGTGTGGGAACGAGAAGATCCAGGTCAAGTGTAGCTCCTTTCAGCTTTCCTGGACTCCCCGTGTTGGGGGGTCTCAGCCCCTGGCTTCAGTAGCCAATGGACACACTCAACACGTCATTCGCCCTCATCTCCCGTTCCCCTCCTGGAGACACAGTCCTGCTCAAAGCCGCTCAGGCCTAGCACCTAACACCCAACATACAGTCTTTCCTCTCATTAATTTTCTCACCAGGTGCCCTATACATCAGTGACATAAATGGCTTCTTATTTCACTCACTTGCAGTGGATCCACAACCCTGCTAAACCCCATTCACCCTCCTCTTCCTCAGGGTTACACAAAGGAAAACCCAGCCTGCTGCTGCTGCTACTAGCTCTCCACTGCTGTCAGCTGACATTTGTTTAGTGCTTAGCAATATTAACTCATTCCATCTTCATAACAATGTTCTGAGGTAGGCACATTACCCTTACTTTAAAGCTGAGGCCCTCCGGTTCCAAACTTGGTCCTCCTAACCATGATGTTATGCTGCTTCTCTAGTGAACAATCACTGAGTGGAAAGAAAGTAGACTTGGAGGTTGGAAATATCCTTGGCTTTGACACTCATTAGTTGAAGGATCTTGAGCAGATTACTTAAGTTTTCTGAGCCTCCTTTTTATTACCTGTAGGAACCATAATTCAAAGAGTCATGTACCACAATGTTCACTGCAGCTCTATTTACAATAGCCAGGACATGGAAGCAACTTGTGTCCATCGACAGATGAACGGATAAAGAAGATGTGGCACATATATACAATGGAATATTACTCAGCCATAAAAAGAAACGAAACTGAGTTATTTGTAGTGAGGTGGATGGACCTAGAGTCTGTCATACAGAGTGAAGTAAGTCAGAAAGAGAAAGACAAATACCGTATGCTAACACATATGCATGGAATCTAAAAAAAAAAAAAATGGTTCTGAAGAACGTAGGGGCAGGACAGGAATAAAGACGCAGACATAAAGAATGGACTTGAGGACACGGGAAGTGGGAAGGGTAAGCTGGGATGAAGTGAGAGAGTGGCATGGACTTATATATACTACCAAATGTAAAACAGATAGCTAGTGGGAAACAGCCACATAGCACAGGGAGATCAGCTGGGTGCTTTGTGACCACCTAGAGGGTGGGATAGGGAGGGTGGGAGGGAGGGAGATGCAAGAGGGAAGAGATATGGGAACATTTGTGTATGTATAGCTGATTCACTTTGTTATAAAGCAGAAACTGACATACCATTGTAAAGCAATTATACTACAAAAAAGATGTTAAAAAAAAAAGAATAATCCCTACCACATAGTAACGGATAAATAAAAAGAAAATCAAAGGATCTCATATCTCTATCTCTTGAGTCAGCTACGGAGATTTATTCCTAAATATCCAGTCTCTGCTTCTTTCTTCTGCGCCCTTCCTTGGCACCATTAGCAAACAATAAGGCTGTTTTGCTTTCTTATCATTCATGGGTTCACTGCATAGCAATTTTTTTTTTTTTTTTTGGCTGCGTTGGGTCTTCGTTGCTGTGTGCGGGCTTTCTCTAGTTGTGGTGAGCGGGGGCTACTCTTCATTGTGGTGTGCGGGCTTCTCATTGTCATGGCTTCTCTTGTTGCAGAGCACGGGCTCTAGGTGCACAGGCTTCAGTAGTTGTGGCACGTGGGCTCAGTAGTTGTGGCTTGCGGGCTCTAGAGCACAGGCTCAGTAGTTGTGGCGCACAGGCTTGTTGCTCTGCGGCATGTGGGATCTTCCCAGGCCAGGGCTCGAACCCGCTGTACTTAGGGTCGTTAGGAGGGGAAGGGAGGTAATGATTAGAAGTGAGAATGGAAAAATAGTCAGCCATCGGACCATAGGAGACTAATATGTCATGATAAGGAGCGTGGAATTAATCCTGTACATCGTGTTCAGTCACTGATATTTCTGAGATAAGGAAATAACACAATCATATTTGTATTTTATAAATTTTTATGTCATAATATATTTTATAAAGTTCACTCTGGTAGAATCAAGGAGAACAGACTGAAGGATGTGGGGGTGAGATGAGAAGCAGGGACACCGTCTAGAGGTGTATTTGTCAGCTCTCCAGTTAAAATTCACTAAACCCGATTCAAACTAGCTTAAGCTAGAGAGAGAGAGAGAGAGAGAGAGAGAGAGAGAGAGAGTCATATAGCAGGGTGTAAATGCACAGCAGGAATGCAAACGAGGTTATCAGATCTCTCTCCATCTCCTGACTCTGCCAGTTTTCTCTTTTTTTTAATGTGTTATATTCTCTCATCCTACAGACAGATTATGTCCACACGCCAGGAACAATGGTTGCTGGAAATGTCAAGACTATATCCTTATAGCTCTTGATTCAGAAGTGAAAGAGACCTTCTTTCTCCCAGAACCCTTATATCAAATTTCACAGAAACACTCTGATTGACTCTGCATGGAACACATCCTCCCTGTGGACAGGTGTATTGGCCACTATGACTATCCAGGCCATGGTGACATGCCCACCCCTGTGGATTGGGTTAAGGACACTTCCCTAGAAGATAAGCTGGTGTAGTTACCAAAAAAAGAAGGAACTGAGGATGTATAAGACAGATACAACTACATCTGCCACAATCAACTTCATTGAGGTCAAAACTAATGAAGAATTGGGGAGGAAGGGGTAGACTCAATAACTTTTTGAAAAGCAACTCTTAAAGAGTTAGAATGAACCAGACATTGTGACAGGCAAGAAGTGGGAAAGATAGGAGGGAAAAGAGAGGAAGCCTTTAATACATACTTGACGATGGACCTAATGCATGGCTGAAGGATGTTCAGCTTCCTCACGTTGGTACCATGCACTCTGCACGGAGCAGTTAGTGTGCTGGGGGCAGGATGGATGCTTGTGTATCTCACGCACGTTACAGTTTCTGTGCAAAGGCTACTACTGCTGGTCACTAGAGCTCAGGGGACTTGGTGCCCTGAGGACTGTGAAGGCCCCTTGTAGTTCAGGCTGCCAGTCAGGTGAGGAGTTGTTCTGGGGCAGCTTGTTTAGAGGTGCTGATTTCTGGAGAGCAGCTTTCTTGCCAGGCTTGTTGGCAGAGCACACGAGAATGGTGTCAGTCCCCTCGGGTTTGGGAAAAGGCTGGTTGGCAAGGCTATAGGAGGCTCCCAGCTGCTAAAACTCTCAGCTGGCTTCACAGGCTGAGAGGCAGTGGGGGCTGCCAAGGACATGACATTTCTCATGCTAATTAGTTAGGGAGGCAGCATCCACAGCTCACTGATTTATGTTCTTATGCTGCATGTCAGGCCTTATCTAAGGACAGGTGAGAGCAAGGGCGTCTGCTTTGGAACCGCTCCCATAGTTTACGCTCCCAGAGCTTTAGTGTTGAGGGTCCTGTATTCCTGCAGGTATACACTGCCTGACCTCAGCCTCTTCTCATGCTGCCTCCAGTGGGGTCACCCTCCTCCCCTTCCGAGCCCGTTCTGATACCTAGACTGGAGCAGAGTTGAGCCTGGGAGCATCCGTGAGAGTCAGGGAGGAAAATTATCCTCCTGCTCTTCTTAGTTAAACTCATCACTGATGCTGAACTTCTTGAAATCTGGGGGCATCTTTTGGGGAGGAAGCTCCTATTTGCAAGGGATCCTGATACTCTGTGTGTGTGTGTGTGTGTGTGTGTGTGTGTGTGCGCACATGAGTACAGAAGGGTTTATATGGCCTTGGAATGATGTCCACCATACGTTGTTAGATGAAAAAAAATCAAAACTATAGAGAGTATGAAACTGGTATCACAAAATCTATTATGAATACATATGTGTGTATATAATTACATACAGATAAAGTCTGGAAAAAAATACAATAAAATGTTAGTACTGGTTTTCTTTGTATTGTAAGATCCAGGGTCGTTTGTGTGTATGTATGTTTTGAATTTTGCATTCTTTGATTTATAAGAATGCAAAATGCTGATTTATTCTTTTCTAATTTTTCTTTAATGAATATATATATTACTTATATAATAATAAAAATACTAGTTTTCTTTGTATTATAAGACCCAGGGTGGTTTGTGTGTATGTATGTTTATTTTTGTTTTTTTTTTGTTGTTTTTTTTTTTTGTGGTACGCAGGCCTCTCACTGTTGTGGCCTCTCCCGTTGTGGAGCACAGGCTCCGGACACGCAGGCTCAGAGGCCATGGCTCACGGGCCCAGCCGCTCCGCGGCATGTGGGATCCTCCCGGACCGGGGCACGAACCCGTGTCCCCTGCATCGGCAGGCGGACTCTCAACCACTGCGCCACCAGGGAAGCCCTGTATGTATGTTTTGAATTTTGCATTCTTTGATTTATAAGAATGTAAAATGCTGATTTATTCTTCTTTTCTAATTTTTCTTTAATGAATATATATATTACTTATATAATAATAAAAATACTAGTACTACTACCAAACATAAGACAACAAGAGACTTCAATGACCTACTATCTTGATACCTTTTCCAGCACAAGTCCTGAAAGACAGTCAGAAAAGACCTAAGAGAAACCAAGACCCTTGTAATGGAGTGAATCATTATGTTCCCCCAAATCCATATGTTTAAATCCTAATCCCCAATGTGATGGTATTAGAAGGTGTGGCCATTGGTAGGTAATTAGGACATGAGGGTGGGTCCTGAAGAGGATTAGTGCCCTTATAAAAGAGACCCCAGAGAGCTCCCTTTCCCTTCTGCCACATGAGGACACAGCAAGAAGACAGCTATGGGCCAGGAAGTGGGCACTCACCAGAGACACTGAATCTTGGACTTGCCAGCCTCCAGACCTGCGAGAAATAAATTTCTGTTGTTTATGAACCACCCCATCCATGATATTCTATTATAGCATCCCTAATGGACTGAGAAAACCTTGGATCTAAAAGGATTCAGAGGACTCTGCCCCGCAGCCCTACTTGGGCTCCTGTGTATGTACATCTGTATCCAATATGCAAAGAATTCCAAGTGTGTCGACCCACCTTGAAGACTGGTGTTCCCTGAGTCTTTGCTGATGGGAGCAAGAGAGACACAGGTGATTAAACTGATGCAGGATTTGAGATGAGGAGGGAGTTCACTGTGGGCAGATAAATACAAATATGAGATGGACTTTCACTCACTGTGTTGGCTAACTGGAATTTCTGCTGTGGAATTACCCATGAACGATGTTTCTATGATACCTGAGTGAAGCAAGTGGAACTCATTTCATTAAAAAAATTTTTTAATTAAAAAAAAAAGCCCTTCCTATATTACTCATCCACCACCCCAATGCCTATTCCAGGATAATCAACCCCATGGCAAAGTTGGGGTCGCTGAGTTTTTTGGAGTCTGACACAGTTGGAAGTGTGAAATGCAGCCATCTGGCAGGCCAGAAAGTGAGTGGTTTGAAATATTTATTTCCATGAAGCATTAGCTATGATTTTAAACCATGTATTGGAAGTTCTGAGCAGAAGCACAACTTGGGGCTCTGGTCGGCCAACCAAGAACTCTTGACTGGGCAAATTTTCCGCTAGGATAAAGCAGGTAACAGGTCTAAAGGGAAAAAGTAATGGCTCCCCTTCTGCTTTACAGGTCCTTTTGTGATTTTTTTTGTAGGAATCTCAGTTGAGAGAGGAGGGTGCTCATGCTGAGATTAACAACCCAGGGTACTCCTGGAGGCCCTGTGAGCTTTACAAACATTTTACAGAGCTGGGTGATTAAGAGGAGTGGAGGAGAGTCCATCTTAATCAGTAGCATGAGTCTGAATTTCGGGCTCCCTGGTAAAGTATCTGCAAGGGCCATTACCTTTCATTAATTACACAATAAACAACTCTTCAGTGCCAAGGGCCACTGGCTACAGAAGGCAGGAGAGGGAAGGCAGTTAAGGTGCCCTTTGGGTGACAGTCATACCCTGGATCCCAGGAGGCAAATCTTCCCTTCTGCACCTGCCTGCAGCGAAGCTCACCTTTGAGTGGACCAGCCCTTTCCTGGGGCGTGAGATGGGGTCCCTCTTCCACATCCAGTGGAATCAATAGGTGCTATTCCCCTGTCTACTGTTGTCAGGGAAAATGGGAGGTGCAAAGACTGAAAGAACAAAGACTTCTTTTCCCCACATTTCTGCTGAAGCAGTGACTATTGCATCACTTACATAGGAGACGTCCTTGGGACTCTTCCAGATTATTTTAAGAAGGCAGGCGCTTTCTGAAAATGAGCATTCTGCTTTGGGTTAATTCTTGAAGGCCATCTGTGATTGATTTACTAATAATATTTTGTTTTCCTCCGTTTTCTCTCCAAAGCATCCTAAACTTCTTCCCCAATCCCATATACCCAGCTCAAGCTGTAGGGAGGCCAACCTCACAGGCTGTATGGGCTCTGCGGTGTTTACAGTTTTATGGGAAGGCTGATTTATAGGCTGATGGTTTTTCTCCTAATCCTAATGCTGGGCAGGGGATCTTCTGTTTAAAACAGAATTGCACCCGCCCCAGCGTTCATAGCAGCACTATTCGCAATAGCCAAGAAATGGAAGCAACCTAAGTGTCCATCGATAGATAAACGGATTAAGAAGATGTGGGGTATACACACAATAGAATTTACTCAGCCATAGAAAGAATGAAATAATGCCATTTGCAGCAACATGGATGGACCGAGAGATTATCATATTAAGTGAAGTAAGTCAGACAAAGACAAATATCATATGATATCACTTATATGTGGAATCTAAAAAAATGGTATCAATGAACTTATTTATGAAACAGAAATAGATTCATAGACATAGAAAACAAACTTATGCTTACCAGAGGGGATAGCTGGGGGGTCGGGGGTGGGTGGCTGAGGTGGAGTTGGGAGATAAATTAGGAGTTTGGGATTAACATAAACACACTACTATGTATGAAGTAGATCAACAACAAGGACCTACTGTAGAGCGCAGGGAACTATATTCAATGTCTTGTAATAACCTATAATGGAGAGACTCTAAAAAAGAATATATATACACACACATATATATAAAAACTGAATCACCTTGCTGTACACCTAAAACTAACACAATATTGTAAATTAACTGTACTTCAATTAAAAAATGGTTGAAAAAATTAGATTCTTGGTTTTGGCTAAATATTGTGACTTTTCCCCTAAAAAAACACAAAACAATAACACCTAAGATTTGAGGATTTTTGTTATGGATACCTTCTCTAGCATAGAAAATAAAAATCATAGAAGAGAATGCTGGGCTAGGGCTACAGAGAAGCCAAAAAAGGTACTATGTCAAATATGGCTATAACACTAATAGTTGCAGATGAGTATTAAGTCAGTCACTGTGCTGATCACTTGTAATGAATTACCTCACTTAATCCTTAATAGCTCTGTGAGGAGATACTATTACGACCACATCACAGATAGTTTAGAAAGGTTAAGTACTTTCCCATCTTTTTTTTTTCTTTCTAATTTTTAAATTGAGGTATCATTGACAAATAAACTGGTATGTATTTAAAGTGTACAACATAGGGAGATTGGTTAAAGATAGAGGAGTATAAGGACATGCGCTCACTCCTTCTTGTGAGAGCACTGGAATCACAACTAACTGCTGAACAATCATCGACAGGAAGACACTGGAACTCACCAAAAAAGATACCCCACATCCAAGACAAAGGAGAAGCCAAAGTGAGACGGTAGGAGGGGCGCAATCACAATAAAATCACATCCCATAACTGCTCGGTGGGTGACTCACAAACTGGAGAACACTTACACCACAGAAGTCCACCCACTGGAGTGAAGGTTCTGATCCCCACGTCAGGCTTCCCAAACTGGGGATCTGGCGACATAAGGAGGAATTCCCAGAGAATCAGACTTTGAAGGCTAGCGGGATTTGACTGCAGGACTTCGACAGGACTGGGGGAAACAGAGAGTCCGCTCTTGGAGGGCACATACAAATTAGTGTGCACATCAAGACCCAGGGGAAAGGAGCAGTGACCGCATAGGAGACTGAACCAGACCTACCTGCTAGTGTTGGATGGTCTCCTGCAGAGGTGGGGGGTGGCTGTGGCTCACCATGGGGACAAGGACACTGGCAGCAGAAGTTCTGGGAAGTACTGCTTGGCATGAGCCCTCCCAGAGTCTGCCATTAGACCCACCAAAGAGCCTGTAGGCTCCAGTGCTGGGTCGCCTCGGGCCAAACAACCAACAGGGAGGGGACTCGACTGCACCCATCAGCAGACAAGTGGATTAAAGTTTTACTAAGCTCTGCCCACCAGAGCAATACCCAGCTCTACCCACCACCCATCCGTCCCATCAGGCAGCTTGCACAAGCCTCTTAGATAGCCTCATCCACCAGAGGGCAGACAGCAGAAGCAAAAAGAACCATAATCCTGCAGCCTGTGGGAAAAAACTACATTCACAGACGGACAGACAAAATGAAAAGGCAGAGGACTATGTACCAGATGAAGGAAAAAGATAAAACCCCAGGAAAACAATAAAATGAACTGGAGATAGGCAACCTTCCAGAAAAAGAATTCAGAATAATGATAGTGAAGATGATCCAGAACCTTGGAAAAAAGAATAGAGGCAAAGATCGAGAAGATGCAAGAAATGTTTAACAAAATCTAGAAGAATTAAAGAACAAACAAACAGAGACGAACAATACAATAACTGAAATGAAAAATACCCTAGAAGGAATCAATAGCAGAATAATTGAGGTAGAAGAATGGATAAGTGAGCTGGAAGACAGAATGGTGGAATTTACTGCTGTGGAACAGAATAAAGAAAAAAGAAGGAAAAGAAATGAAGACAGCCTAAGAGACCTCTGAGACAACATTAAACGCAACAACATTTGCATTATAGGAGTCCCAGAAGGAGAAGAGAGAGAAAGGACCCAAGAAAATATTTGAAGAGATTATAGTCGAAAACTTCCCTAACATGGGAAAGGAAATAGCCACCCAAGTCCAGGAAGCGCAGAGAGTCCCAGGCAGGATAAACCCAAGGAAAAACACACCAAGACACATAGTAATCAAACTGACAAAAATTAAAGACACAAAAAAAATTATTAAAAGCAACAAGGGAAAAACAACAAATAACAGACAAGGGAACTCCCATAAGGTTAACAGCTGATTTCTCAGCAGAAACTCTACAAGCCAGAAGGGAGTGGCACAATATATTTAAAGTGATGAAAGGGAGGAAACTACCACCAAGATTACTCTACCTGGCAAGGATCACATTCAGATTTGACAGAGAAATCAAAAGCTTTACAGACAAGCAAAAGTTAAGAGAATTCAGCACCACCAAACCAGCTCTACAACAAATGCTAAAGGAACTTCTCTAAATGGGAAACATAAGAGAAGAAAAGGACCTAGAAAAACAAACCCAAAACAAGTAAGAAAATGGTAATAGGAACATACATATTGACATTTACTTTAAATGTGAATGGATTAAATGCTCCACCCAAAAGACACTGGCTCACTGAATGGATACAAAAACAAGACCCATATATATGCTGTCTAAAAGAGGCCCACTTCAGACCTAGGGACACATACAGACTGAAAGTGAGGGGATGGAAAAAGATATTCCATGCAAATGGAAATCAAAAGAAAGCTGCAGTAGCAATACTCATATCAGATAAAATAGACATGAAAATAAAGACTATTATAAGAGACAAGGAAGGGCACTACATAATGATCAAGGAATCAATCTAACAAGAAGCTATAACAATTATAAATATATATGCACCCAAAATAGGGGCACCTCAATACATAAGGCAAATGCTAACAGCTATAAAAGAGGAAATCAACAGTAACACAAAATAGTGGGGACTTTAACACCTGACTTGCACCAATGGATAGATCATCCAGACAGAAAATTAATAAGGAAACACAAGCTTTAAATGACACAATAGACCAGATAGATTTAACTGACATTTATAGGATATTCCATCCAAAAACAGCAGATTATACTTTCTTCTCAAGTGCACACGGAATATTCTCCAGGATAGATCACATCTTGGGTCACAAATTAAGCCTCAGTAAATTTAAGAAAATTGAAATCCTATCAAGCATCTTTTCTGACCACAATGCTATGAGATTAGAAATAAATTAGAGGGGAAAAAATGTAAAAAAAAAAAAACCAAAGCAAATGGAGGATAAACAATGTTACTAAATAATGAAGAGGTCACTGAAGAAATCAAAGAGGAAATTAAAAATACCTAGAGACAAATGACAATGAAAACATGACTATCCAAAACCTATGGGATGCAGCAAAAGCAGTTCTAAGAGGGAAGTTTATAGCAATACAATCCTACCTCAAGAAACAAGAAAAATCCCAAATAAACAATCTAACCTTACACCTAAAGGAACTAGAGAAAGAAGAACAAACAAAACCCAAAGTTAGCAGAAGGAAAGAAATCATAAAGATCAGAGAAGAAATAAATGAAAAGGAAATGAAGGAAACTATAGCACAGATCAATAAAACTAAAAGCTGGTTCTTTGAGAAGATAAACAAAATTGATAAACCATTCGCCAGACTCATCAAGAAAAAAGGAGAGAAGACTCAAATCAATAGAATTAGAAATGAAAAAGGAGAAGTAACAACTGACACTGCAAAAATACAAAAGATCATGAGAGGTTACTACAAGCAACTCTATGCCAATAAAATGGACAACCTGGAAGAAATGCACAAATTCTTAGAAATGAACAACCTGCCAAGATGGAATCAGGAAGAAATAGAAAACATGAACAGACCAATCACAAGCACTGAAATTGAAAACGTGATTAAAAATCTTCCAACAAACAAAAGCCCAGGACCAGATGGATTCACAGGCGAATTCTAACAAACATTGAGAGAAGAGCTAACACCCATCCTTCTCAAACTCTTCCAAAATATAGCAGAGGGAGGAACACTCCCAAACTCATTCTATGAGGCCACCATCACCCTGATACCAAAACCAGACAAAGATGTCACAAAGAAAGAAAACTACAGGCCAATATCACTGATGAACATTGATGCAAAAATCCTTAACAAAATACTAGCAAACAGAATCCAACAGCACATTACAAGGATCATACACCATGATCAAGTGGGGCTTATTCCAGGAATGCAAGGATTCTTCAATATACACAAATCAATCAATGTGATAAACCATATTAACAAATTGAAGGAGAAAAACCATATGATCATCTCAATAGATGCAGAGAAAACTTTCGACAAAATTCAACACCCATTTATGATAAAAACCCTGCAGAAAGGAGGCATAGAGGGAACTTAGCTCAACATAATAAAGGCCATATATGACAAACCCACAGCCAACATCGTCCTCAATGGTGAAAAACTGAAAGCATTTACACTAAGATCAGGAACAAGAGAAGGTTGCCCACTCTCACCACTCTTTTTTTTTTATTTTTCACCACTCTTATTCAACATAGTTTTGGAAGTTTTAGCCACAGCAATCAGAGAAGAAAAGGAAATAAAATGAATGCAAATTGGAAAAGAAGAAGGAAAGCTGTCACTGTTTGCAGATGACATGATACTATACGTAGAGAATCCTAAAGATGCTACCAGAAAACTACTAGAGCTAATCAGTGAGTTTGGTAAAGTAGCAGGATACAAAATTAATGCACAGAAATCTCTGGCATTCCTATACACTAATGATGAAAAATCTGAAAGTGAAATCAAGAAAACACTCCCATTTACCATTGCAACAAAAAGAATAAAATATCTAGGAATAAACCTATCTAAGGAAACAAAGGACGTGTATGCAGAAAATTATAAGACACTGATGAAAGAAATTAAAGACGATACAAATAGATGGAGAGATATACCATGTTCTTGGATTGGAAAAATCAACATTGTGAAAATGACTCTACAACCCAAAGCAATCTACAGATTCAATGCAATCCCTATCAAACTACCACTGGCATTTTTCACAGAACTAGAACAAAAAATTTCACAATTTGTATGGAAACACAAAAGACCCCGAATAGCCAAAGCAATCTTGAGAACGAAAAATGGAGCTGGAGGAATCAGGCTCCCTGACTTCAGACTATACTACAAAGCTACAGTAATCAAGACAGTATGGTACTTGCACAAAAACATAGATCAATGGAACAGGATAGAAGGCCCAGAGATAAACCCATGCACATATGGTCACCTTATCTTTGATAAAGGAGGCAGGAATGTACAGTGGAGAAAGGACAGCCTCTTCAATAAGTGGTGCTGGGAAAACTGGACAGGTACATGCAAAAGTAAGAGATTAGAACACTTCCTAACACCATACACAAAAATAAGCTCAAAATGGATTAAAGACCTAAATGTAAGGCCAGAAACTATCAAACTCTTAAAGGAAAACATAGGCAGAACACTCTATGACATAAATCACAGCAAGATCCTTTTTGACCCACCTCCTAGAGAAAGGGAAATAAAAACAAAAATAAACAAATGGGACCTAATGAAACTTAAAAGCTTTTGCACAGTAAAGGAAACCATAAACAAGACCAAAAGACAACCCTCAGAATGGGAGAAAATATTTGCAACTGAAGCAACTGACAAAGGACTAATCTCCAAAATTTATAAGCAGCTCATGCAGCTCAATAACAAAAACAACAAACAACCCAATCCAAAAATGGGCAGAAGACCTAAATAGACATTTCTCCAAAGAAGATATACAGATTGCCAACATACACATGAAAGATTGCTCAATATCATTAATCATTAGAGAAATGCAAATCAAAACTACAATGAGATATCATCTCACACCGGTCAGAATGGCCATCATCAAAAAATCTAGAAACAATAAATGCTGGAGAGGGTGTGGAGAAAAGGGAACACACTTGGACTGCTGGTGGGAATGTGAATTGGTACAGCCACTATGGAGAAGAGTATGGAGGTTCCTTAAAAAACTACAAATAGAACTACCATATGACCCAGCAATCCTACTACTGGGTATATACCCTGAGAAAACCATAATTCAAAAAGAGTCATGTACCAAAATGTTCATTGCAGCTCTATTTACAATAGCCAAGAGCTGGAAACAACCTAAAACGTCCATCATCAGATGAATGGATAAAGAAGACGCGGCACATATATACAATGGAATATCACTCAGCCATAAAAAGAAACGAAATTGGGCATCCCTGGTGGTGCAGTGGTTGAGAGTCTGCCTGCCAATGCAGGGGACAGGGGTTCGTGCCCCAGTCCGGGGAGATCCCATATACCGTGAAGTGGCTAGGCCCGTGAGCCGCGGCCACTGAGCCTGCGCGTCCAGAGCCTGTGCTCCGCAACGGGAGAGGCCACAACAGTGAGAGGCCCGTGTACCGCCAAAACAAAAAACAAAAAAAACCGAAATTGAGTTATTTGTAGTGAGGTGGATGGACCTAGAGTCTGTCACACAGAGTGAAGTAAGTCAGAAAGAGAAAGACAAATACCGTATGCTAACACATATATATGGAATATAAGGAAAAAAATGTCATGAAAAACCTAGGGGTAAGACAAGAATAAAGACACAGACCTACTAGAGAATGGACTTGAGGATATGGGGAGGGGGAAGGGCAAGCTGTGACTAAGTGAGAGAGTGGCACGGACATATATACACTACGAAACGTAAAATAGATAGCTAGTGGGAAGCAGCCACATAGTACAGAGAGATCAGCTCGGTGCTTTGTGACCACCTGGATGGGTGGGATAGGGAGGGTAGGAAGGAGGGAGATGCAAGAGGGAGGTGATATGGGAACATATGTATATGTATAACTGATTCACTTTGTTATAAAGCAGAAGCTAACACACCATTGTAAAGCAATTATACTCCAATAAAGATGTAAAAAAAAAAAAAAGAAAGAAATTAGGGGGGAAAAAATGTAAAAAAAAAAAACAAAGCAAATGGAGGATAAACAATGTTAGTAAATAATGAAGAGATCACTGAAGAAATCAAAGAGGAAATTAAAAATACCTAGAGACAAACGACAATGAAAACACGACAATCCAAAACCTATGTGATGCAGCAAAAGCAGTTCTAAGAGGGAAGTTTATAGCAATACAATCCTACCTCAAGAAACAAGAAAAATCCTAAATAAACAATCTAACCTTACACCTAAAGGAACTAGAGAAAGAAGAACAAACAAAACCCAAAGATCAATAAAACTAAAAGCTGGTTCTTTGAGAAGATAAACAAAATTGATAAACCTTTATCCAGACTTATCAAGAAAAAGAGTGAGAGGACTCAAATCATTAAAATTAGAAATGAAAAAGGAGAAGTTATGATGGACACTGCAGAAATACAAAGCATCATAAGAGACTAGTACAAGCAACTCTATGCCAGTAAAATGGACAACCTGGAAGAAATGCACAAATTCTTAGAAAGGTATAACCTTCCAAGACTGAACCAGGAAGAAATAGAAAACATGAACAGACAAATCACAAGTAATTAAATGGAAACTCCGATTTAAAATCTTCCAATAAACAAAAGTCCAGGACCAGATGGCTTCTCAGGTGAATTCTATCAAACATTTAGACAAGAGCTAACACCCATCCTTCTCAAACTCTTCCAAAAAATTGCAGAGGAAGGAACACTCCCAAACTCCTTCTATGAGGCCACCACCACCCTGATACCAAAACCAAAGATACTACAAAAAAAGAAAATTACAGACCAATATCACTGATGAATATAGATGCAAAAATCCTCAACAAAATACTACCAAACAGAATCCAACAACACATTAAAAGGATCATACACCATGATCAAGTGCAATTTATCCCAGAAAGGCAAGGATTCTTCAATATACACAAATCAGTCAATGTGATACACCATATTAACAAATTGAAGAGGAAAAACCAGTTGATCATCTCAATAGATGTAGAAAAAGCTTTTGACAAAATTCAATACCCATTTATGATAAAAACTCTCCAGAAAGTGGGTATAGAGGGAAACTACCTTAAGATAATAATGGTCATATATGACAAACCCACAGCAAATATCACTCTCAATGGTGAAAAACTGAAAGCATTTCTTCTAAGATCAGGAACAAGACAAGGATGTCCACTCTCACCACTATTATTCAACATAGTTTTGGAAGTCCTAGCCATGGCAATCAGAGAAGAAAAAGAAATAAAAGGAATACAAATTGTAAAAGAAGAAGTAAAACTGTCACTGTTTGTAGATCACATGATACTATACATAGATAATCCTAAAGTTGCCACCGGAAAACTACTAGAGCTAATCAATGAATTTGGTAAAGTTGCAGGATACAAAATTAATGCACAGAAATCTCTTGCATTCCTATACACTAACAATGAAAGATCAGAAACAGAAATTAAGGAAACAATCCCATTCACCACTGCAAGAAAAAGAATAAAATACCTAGGAATAAACCTACCTAAGGAACTAAAAGACATGTACTTGGAAAACTATAAGACACTGATGAAAGAAATCAAAGACGACAAAACAGGTGGAGAGATATACGATGTTCTTGGATTGGAAGAATCAATATTGTGAAAATGACTATAATTCCCAAAGCAATCTACAGATTCACTGCAATCCCTATCAAATTACCAACGGCATTTTTGACAGAACTAGAACAAAAAATCTTAAAATTTGTATGGAGACACAAAAGACCCCGAATGGCCAAAGCAGTCTTGAGGGTAAAAAACGGAGCTGGAGGAATCAGACTCCCTGACCTCAGACTATACTACAAAGCTACAGTAATCAAGAAAATATGGTATTTGCACAAAAATAGAAATATAGGTCAATGGAACAGGATAGAAAGCCCAGAGAAAAACCCATGCACCTATGGTCAGCTAGTCTATGACAAAGGAGGCAAGGATATACAATGGAGAAAAGACAGTCTCTTCAATAAGTGGTGCTGGGAAAACTGGACAGCTACATGTAAAAGAATGAAATTAGAACACTCCCTAACACCATACACAAAAATAAACTCAAAATGGATTAAAGACCTAAATGTAAGACCGGACACTATAAAACTCTTGGAGAAAAACATAGGAAGAACACTCTTTGACATAAATCACAGCAAGATCTTTCTTGACTCACCTCCTAGAGTAATGGAAATAAAAACAAAAATAAACAAATGGGACCTAATGAAACTTAAAAGCTTTTGCACAGCAAAGGAAACCATAAACAAGGTGAAAAGACACCCCTCAGAGTGGGAGAATATATTTGCAAATGAATCAACGGACAAAGGAGTAATCTCCAAAATACATAAACAGCTCATGCAGCTCAATATTAAAGAAACCAACAGCCCAATCAAAAAATGGGCAGAAGACCTAAACAGACATTTCTCCAAAGAAGATATACAGATGACCAAGAGGCACATGAAAAGCTGCTCAACATCACTATTAGAGAAATGCAAATCAAAACTACAATGAGGTATCACCTCACACTGGTTAGACGGGCATCATAAGAAAATCTACAAAAAACAAATGCTGGAGAGGGTGTGGAGAAAAAGGAACCCTCTTGCACTGTTGGTGGGAATGTAAATTGATATAGCCACTATGGAGAACAGTATGGCAGTTGCTTAAAAAACTAAAAATAGAATTACAGTATGACCTAGCAATCCTACTACTGGGCATATACCCAGAGAAAACCATAATTCAAAAAGACACACGCACCCCAATGTTCATTGCAGCACTATTCACAATAGCCAGGTCACGGATGCAACCTAAATGCCCATCAAAAGACAAATGGATAAAGAAGATGTGGTACATATACAGAATGCAATATGATTTAGCCACAAAAAGGAACGAAATTGGGTCATTTGTAGAGACATGGATGGACCTAGAGATTGTCGTACAGAGTGAAGTAAGTCAGAAAGAGAAAAACAAATGTCATATATTAATGTATATACGTGCAATCTAGAAAAATCGTACAGATGAACTGGTTTGCAAGGCAGAAATAGAGACATAGATGTAGAGAACAAACATATGGACACCAAGGGGGGAAAGCAGGGGTGGGATGAATTGGGAGATTGGGATTGACATGTATACACTAATATGTATAAAATAGATTACTAATAGAAACCTACTGTATAAAAAAAATAAAATTATATTAAAAATAAAATAAAATAGATAACTAAGAACTTGCTGTATAAAAATAAATAAATAAATAAAATAAAGTGTACAACATGATGATTGATGTGCATATACACTGTTAAATGATTACCACAATCATGTTAATTAATACATCCATCACCTCATATAGTTACCTTTTTAGGGGGGATGGTGACAATGCTTAAGATCTATTCTCTTAGCAAATTTCAAGTATATAATACTGTAATACTAACGCTAGTCACCACGCTGTACATTAGATCCTCAGAAATTATTCATCTTATAACTAAAAGTTTGTACCCTTGACCAATATCTTCCCATTTCCCTCACCCCCGCCCCAGCCTCTGGCAACCACCATTCTACTCTCTGCTTCTGAGTTCCCCTTATTTTTAGATTCCACATATAAATTATACCACACAGTATTTGTCCTTCTCTGTCTTTGTTCAAGTCTTAATGATAATGTGGGAACAAAATTTGAACCCAGATCATTCTATACAGTAACTTGTTTTCCTGCACCCAACACTGTATTCTCTAGAAGTAAGTAAGGAGGAAGCATTTGGCAATTAACGCATCCTCCTAAAAATTATCCTCTGAGTAAGAAGCTGACTCCTTTCATATTTTTTTTTTTTTTTTTTTTTGCGGTACGCAGGCCTCTCACTGTTGCGGTCCCTCCCGCCCCGGAGCACAGGCTCCGGACGCGCAGGCTCAGCGGCCATGGCTCACGGGCCCAGCCGCTCCGCGGCATGTGGGATCTTCCCGGACCGGGGCACGAGCCCGCGTCCCCTGCATCGGCAGGCGGACTCTCAACCACTGCGCCACCAGGGAAGCCCCTTTCATATTTTTAACCTGACTCCTTCCTTGGCCCCAGATATAGAGCCCACACTCAGTGGTCTAGAGGATCTTTTACTCTCTTTGCACTGTGGCTTATTGGTGTTAACAGAACTCATTTGCTTAAAAGATCGAGGAATCTCCTGCCAGAGAATACACCCTGGGAGAAAGAGCTGTCAACAGAGGGGTAATTCTAAGTACAGCATGGTGTCAGTCACTAGGATTTGTCCCTTAATCCCATCTCTGAGTCCTGTTGAGAACAAGGAAGGAGCTGATTAGCTGGTTTATTTCTAGTCTTCTGACATTACTATTGTGTTTGTCTGGCTGGTTAGAGAAGCTTCTTAGAGCATCATAGTAAAAGACATCTTTAGGATTGTTTGCTCAGCTAGCCCATTTTCCTTGACACTGCTATTTACAGCCACAAGGGGTGACCCTCGGCAGCCATGTTCCAGCTTTATGGTGCTGCCCACTCCTTGCCTTGCCCCACCCCTACTACACCTGATTGGTGCAGAGGTGAGCTCTTGATTGGAGCTGGGCCAATCAGAGCCCCTTGCCAGGAATTAGTAATTGAGACTGAGAGAAGACTAATTGCTCGACCTGTAGCATGCATTTATGAAGCATTTCCACCAAGTGGGTGGATGCACCAAGACAGCTGGTCCTCGGAAAACAAAACAAAACAAACAAATCAGTTATAGAGAGAAGAGCAGAGAAAAGTGGAGAGCAAATACAGATGGCTTTTCTGTCTCTACTTCCAGTGCCCTTCTCCTGGCCCTTCACTCTGGGCACACCCTAGTTTTTTGTTTTGTTTCTGTTTTTTTTAATAATAATTTTTTTTTCTTAAACCAGCTTGAGATGATTTCTAAACTTGCAATGAAGAATTCTAACTTTTCTTAGTTTTATGAGTTAGTATAGCTTATAATATGATAAGTGAATCTGTGATGATAGGTCCGTTTCCCCGTAGGTAAGTTAATTTTGCTCAGTCTTGAAGCAACAGTTTATCTCCTTATCTCTTCTCACAAGGTAGGGGAGGTGGTATGGATCAGCACTGCCGGTAGATGAATAATTTAAATGCAAGTCTACGTTGATAGTGAGCATGTATTATCCTGGAATATGACTGGCAGCATACCGTCTGCCTTTTCTTCTTCATATAGCCCGCAACCCCAAAGATGCTAGGAGAACAAATCTTGTACACAAAATCACTTGCTTTTCTTTATGTCCCTAAGATGTAAATCAGGAAGACAGAGTCTTTGCTTTTGTTACGAATCAAATAGGTAAGCTGGGAAGCCAGCAGGAGTCTCAGAAGCTGGCACGGAAAAGGGAATGAGTAAGAGTGAGGGACAGGTGGGGATAAATAACACAGTCGTAAGGTAAAAAGGACTAAAGTCAGATACACAGTTTTATGGTAGAGCAGGACCGTAGTCTCCCTCCTTCCTTCGAATCCCCTGCAGAGATAACCAAAAGGGTAATATGGCATCTGTATTAGTCTCCTACAGCTACCGTAACAAGGTACCACACCCAGGTGACTTACACCAGGAAAAACTTATTGTCTCATGGCTCTGGAAGCTAGAAGTCTGAAATCAGGGTCTTGGCAGGGCCGTTCTCCCTCTCAGACCTGTAGGGGAGGATCCTTCCATGCCTCTTCCAGAATCTGGTAGCCTCAGGTATTCTTTGGTTTGTGGCAGCATCACTCCAATCTCTGCCTTTGTCATCACATGGCATTTTTTCTGTGTGTCTTCATGTTGCCTTCCATCTGTGCAAGTTTTTTCTACTTTCCTTCTTTGTATAAGGACACCACTTATATTGGATTAAGGGCCCACCCTAATGCAGCATGATTTCATCTTAACTAATTATGTCTGCAACAATCCTATTTCCAAATAAGGTCACATTCTGCGATACTAAGGGTTAGAACTTCAACAAATCTTTTATGGGCAGGGAGAACAGTTCAAACCACAGCAGCATCCATAGGGGTTGGGCAAATCTGAGCTTGACTTGAGGCAATGTAAATGTCCAAGGGGCCTGATGCAGGTGGTCTCTTAAGGTAGATGATGAGCCTCAGAAATTTGGTGAGTTGACTGGGCGGCTTGTCAGAAGACAATTCTCATAAGGACCCAAGGATGAGAATTTATCCTAAGAGATCACCAAGCATGTGACTCTGGGGAAAAGTCTCGCTCAAAAAGGAAGAGGGGCAATTCTCAGGACAGCATCCAGTCAGTTTCTGAGAGGGCCTCCAGGTCCAGCAATTATTGGAGTGAAGCGATCCAGGAATGAAAAATGAAAATATTAAAAACACCATAACACGTATTGGAACCCATACCTGTAACTGCCAATAGTACCAAAGATGAGTTATTATGGTTACTATGATTCCATCTATACCCTCAGATTCATGAGACCTAGGAAAACCTATTTATATCAAAATCAGGCTGGTGGCAGCATGGGGATGGAGAGGGGGAGATGGCAAGAGGCCGTCTCGGTTGGATCCTGGTATCAAGGGTATCAACTTTGGCCCCAGGAGAATAAAGTGGGACCTGTGAGTAGGATTTCAATCAAGTGAGGTGGGGCTCAAGGCAAGCCTACAGTCCCAGCATGGGAACTGGGGTGTGATCAAGAAAGGAAGGCAGAAATCCTGTTGAATGGCTTGGGCATGTGTGCTTGGGGTTAAGAAAAGGCTGATACAAATGAGTGCTCATAATTAGACATTGGATTTATGCAAGTTTGACTACTAGAATTCCCTATTTGCTTCCCCGAAGGAGGAGGGATTATGTCCTTCATATCTTTATTCCCATCATATAAGGCGTGTTTTAAACCAAGGGCTCAATGAATATCTGTTGAATGAAGGAATACATGCAAGCACAACTTGCTCAGGATTGGCTCAGAAGTAGGGTGGGGCTGGGCCTTCCCTGGCCATCCAGGGGATAAGCTTCCACTGCAGGGGGCGTGGGTTTGATCCCTGGTGGGGGAACTAAGATCCCACAGGCTGCAGGGCACGGCCAAATGAAAAAAAAAAAAGAAGTAGGGCAGGGCTGAACCTACGTGATTAGACCCTACAGTTGAGAGATGTAGAGGGGCAGGCACTGACATGTTCAGTCTTAGAGTTTATGCTATCTATCCCTGGTGAGGAAGAAGAAAATGAGGCGGAGAGAAGAACAGAAGAAGCAGGAACGCACTGTCACTCCTGCTGAGTTGGTGCCTGCTAATTAAGTTGCATTATCCGGTTTGTAATATATCAATAGGTATTCCACATTCAAATGTAAAAATTTACTATCTTCTAACTGAAAGATGAATTTGAATTATCCTTGTCATTTTTCCTCTCTGTCGGTTCTATTGATTTCTTCCGTCTTGGAAATATATCAGAACCAATGCATAAGTACCATAAAGAAGGCTTATTCCTGTTAAAGCACTAGTGGTATTTCTGGGAGGGTTAACACGCCACTGATGCCTGGATCTCTGTTGTTTCAGTCCACAAGTCCACCAGGTCACTAGTGCTAAGGGCATAAAGTCAGAGACTTTGGAGGTAATATTAAAGAGATTTTCTAAGTCAAAGTAACTCCTAAAGAAGAAATTTCCGTTGACTTTACTGAAATCTTATCATCTAGCCTCCACTTGAACACGTCCAGTGATGGACAGGTCACCTGTTTGTCAGGCAATTGGCTTTATTATTGGACAACAGCCTGAGATTCTGACTTAGTAGTTCTGGGATGAGACCCAAGAATCTGTATTGTAACATCAGTGATGTGATAGCAAAGTATATCACTGTTTGACTATGTTTTGGAACCACTGCTTCAGATTAGTGGTTTTCAAAATTATTTTAGCCAAGTGATATATAGGTAGAAAACAAAATCTTACACAGAAGCAGGACCTTCAAGGGAGGGTAGTGAGCAAGAGGGCCATTAGGACGGAGTTTTGAATTCAAGGAATTTTCAAATATAGGCTATTTCCAGTGATAAGGGTGAGGTCTTATCATACATGTTAATTCTAAGTGTAGCCTATCAACCTCTACTAGCTAACTCTAAAGATTGGAAAATAGACCTATGAGTAAGGAATCTTCAAATTTGAAGGTGGTCCCGGCAACTCTGGGTTACTAGAAGACCTGCACGGAAGCAAAATAGAGAGAAACAATAAAGAGGACCTGGGGTGAAGCTGCACGTCCTGCCTGCTTGGGTTCCTTCCACAGCACCCCAAGGTGCACACAGTGACAAAGAACCCACAAGTGCTCATGGTTTGCAAACCGCTACCTGAGAATTATCCGTCTAGATAATTTGTCAATATCTCTCTTAAGCTGTTGCAGTCAAAATAGTTCATATGCCCAGGATCCTCCAGAGGAGTGCAGGCATAACCCGTTACAAGAAAGAAAAACCGTACAACCAGTTTGTCATGACCACACAGAACTCAAAGGACGTTCCAAAACATCGCTTTCTCCTGCAGATGTTTTCAGCCTTCACAGCCAACCCCGTGGGTCTCATGGAGTCCCCTTCTTTCTCCGGGGTCCCTCCTTCTTCACTCCATACCCAAAACTCCCTGGGTCCTCCCTCGAAGGAAGGCTGAATTCCCTACTTTCGGTCATAAGAGTACATTCAAGTGTTCCACATTCTTCAGAATGGAACGATCCCAACATCACTTTTGGACCATCTCTCATAGCATATTTTCAGAGTTACTATGATAAAAATATTGGCTTCTCAACTGCCTTACAAAAGACCTTCTTCCCATCAGAGTGAAGTGAGGAAAGGAATGAAGGAATGAGAGGATGACCTCCTCCACATGTATGGTCCAGATGGAGTCTGGCTGGACAATCAAGGGGAATTATCATCTTCCTTTTGGGGGACATTTATACAATATTTCATTGATTCTAAGACACACATTTCCCCCACATTTTAACACCTCTGAGGATAGCTTAGAATCAATGCTGTGTCAGTTTATTTGGTAGTGGTTTTTTTCTTAGTTGTATTATATATAAAATGATGCAACATTTACAATACATGGTGACTTAGATTCAGTGACATCCAATAATTTGAACTTGCTTTCCCTCTTTCTTTCTGAAAGTAGTTTATCCCAGTAACCTCAAATCAACGTCCCTGGGGCATGACCCTTCAACCGACTTTGAATTTGCTGTGAACAAATAACAACTTTTGTCAAAAGCTCTGATGAAAGGAAAGACAAAGCATTTCCAAGAGCTACCAATCTAGTGACCCTATTTTTTTAAAAAAAGCAGATCATTAACTCAATCGGCAACTTTTTATTGAGTACCTATTATGTATCAGCTATGGTTCCAAGTGTGGATATATATTTACAGCAAACAACACAGATAAGGTCTTTCTTCTTAAGCTTCCCCCCCGCCCCAGGGCATTGTTGTTCAATAGAAATGTAACAGAAGCCCACACAAAAAAATTTATTTATTTATTTTTTTTTTTTTTGCGGTGCGCGGTCCTCTCACTGCCGTGGCCTCTCCCGTTGCAGAGCACAGGCTCCAGACGCGCAGGCTCAGCGGCCATGGCTCACGGGCCCAGCCGCTCCGCGGCACGTGGGATCCTCCCAGACCGGGGCACGAACCCGCGTCCCCTGCATCGGCAGGCGGACTCTCAACCACTGCGCCACCAGGGAAGCCCAAAAAATTTATTTTTTGAGTAGCCACATTATAAAAAAAATAAAAGGAAACGGGTGGGATTAATTTTAACAGTATGTTGTATATAACTCAAGATATACAAATTAGTTTTTAATGAGGCATTTTATATCCTTTTTTTTCATACCAAGTCTTCAAAGTCCAGTGTGTATTTTCACCTAACTACACAATATCAGTGAGGACTTAGTACAGCCACATGTGGCTACTGCGTGGGACAGCACAGCTTTAGGGAACGGAGACAGAGAGTAAAGAGGTAAACTAATCCCATCATTTTAGATAAGGTCCTTTTAATAAAGTCTTCTATTGAGAAGGTAATACTGAGATGAGATCTAATAGATGAGAAGGACCGTGCTATGCTAAAATGAGATGGACGAGGGCTCCAGGTCCCAGGAGTAGTAAGATCAAAGTCCCTGCACTAGGAATGAATTTGGAGCATCCCAGGAACAGAATGAAGGTCAGAATGGCTGGAGCAGAGTAAGTGTGTGTACCTGTATGTTGTGGGGCAAGGGCCAAAGTGGAAGAGGTGGGAGCGTAAGGGACCAGGAAGGAGAGGCACACGGGAGCCAGATCATGGAGGGCCTCGTGGGCATTGTAAAGACTTTGGAAACGATGTGTTAGGCTCATATGCCTTGTTTCTATGTGAAATCACACTTGTTACTGGTGACTACTATGTTCACCTTTTAAGTATTCACATCCATTTGTTTAATAATCAACTCTGGACTTCTGCTGGAGGTTGAGGTCTAGATTTGCCATGTGAAGTCTTCCAAAGCCATCCCTTTTCCTTTGTTGAAAGTGGAGACATTATCTTTTGGCATATCTGCTATTTTCCATGATTTTTCAAAGGTCACTTGGAGCGATGCTGAGTCCACACCTGCAAGTTCCTCCAATATTCAAGGATATAAAACAAATCACCCTGCAGACATGAACACACGTTTAGTGAGTCAATTCTTTTTTTTTCTACTAGACTGTCACACATCTCCACTGATGTTTCTTTTTGTAGTATTCGTGCTGTTCTTTTCCGTTTGAAGAGGTCACTTGATGGTGAATAGCAACTGTACTGATTCTGCCTTCTACTGGTTGTTAAAATTGTACCGTTTTCCCTACCTTCTTTTTTTGCTCTGAACACACTAATTTTGGTTGGATTTTTCACATGAATTTTAGCTCATATCGTGTATTGTTTTCTAAACATTGATGTTTACATGACCATTTTGCCGTTTGTGTTTATAGCAATTGATGGTGGTAGTCACCTTCCTCCCAGTTCCCCAAACATCAGGACATTTTGACTCTTCAGTTTCCCTTGTGTCCAATATTTGGCCCCCAGTCCTTATGTTAGTTAGGACCCTCTGTTGAAAGTTGTGGAAATATGGCTCAGTTGATTTATGTCCAAAGGAAATGGACTAGCTCATATGATGGGGAAGTTCACTGATTTCTACCACAGTAGGATCTAAAGTCTCAAAAATGTTAACTGGACTCTGTCTTTTTGCTTTGTTTTTTCTATTTGTTTTCTTTCTTGGGAGGGTCTTTAGCCTCACCCCAGCAAAAAAAAAAAAATTTTTTTTTTAAAGAGTCTCTTTTCTGATAGCAACAGGAAAAATCAGTCCCTGGGGGATATGGTGTTCTCACTGGCCAAGTTTGGGGTATGTGCCCCACTCAAGCCTTATGGCTTGAACTGGTAAAGTTGGTTCCTCAAGGGAAGATCAATCAGAACTCTGTTTCAAGAAGAGAGAATGGATATTAGGTTAAGTGTAAAACAGCCAGTCTCCCTAGAGTCTTACACATCTCCCTCTATAACGTCGCTTGTATTTGTCCTCTTCTCCCCATTTCCTCTGCCTCTCCTTCAGCTGAGTTATGTTGGATTTTCTCCTGGACTGTTAAAAAGGGCTCTTAACAAATCTTCCACCTTCTGGTTTCATCAGGATGGCCATATCACACAATTCCACATGCACAAATTATATGAAGGTATGCAAACGCTGTGCAACACCCTGGACCAGACTCTTTTCCCAGCTCCACTCCCTCTGAAACGCCCAGAGGAATCTCCCAAAGTGTAGTTCTGAGTGTGCCAGAATCTGCAGAGACCACCAGACCAGGAGGGAGGTCAGAAAGTTCATCATTTAGAGGGACACAGAGATACCATATTTAGAAGGTAGGCACTGGAATTTGACAGAACAATGAGAAAGAATGGCTGCACTGTATAGGACCAACTGATGGAAGAAATACAAAGCGGGCTTCCCTGGTGGCGCAGCGGTTGAGAGTCTGCCTGCCAATGGGGGGGGGACATGGGTTCGTGCCCTGGTCTGGGAGGATCCCACGTGCCGCGGAGCGGCTGGGCCCGTGGGACGTGGCTGCTGGGCCTGCGCATCCGGAGCCTGTGGTCCGCGGCGGGGGAGGCCACAGCAGTGAGGGGCCCGCGTACCGCAAAAAAAAAAAAAAAGAAATACAAAGCAATACAAGAAATGTTCACTAACCACAAAGAGCTTTTGTAGTGTGGTAAACATGAGAACCAGGAAGGGCCATAGGAGGGGTCCTGTCCATATTTCATAGATAACTTGGGGCTGGAACGATGAGGGAGAGCATCACCATAGAGGTGGCATCTGAGCTGGCCCGTGGCAACAGGTAGGGTTTTACTGGCTAAGAGGAGGTGAGGAGGGCACATGCCTGGCAGAGTGAATGGCTCAAGCAAAGACACGGCAAGTTTGATAGGAGGTTAGAGAACGGGCCCTTGCCCAGATTGTCTGTGTCCTGGTAGCTGGAGACAGATTTGGAGACTAAGTTCAGGCTAAATTGTGGATGGTGTTGAATGTATTGAATTTGGGGGATGGTGGAGAGGTGTGATGTGCTAAAAAAGGATAAGCCAAAGGACAAGCAGACGCTTTTCTGGTGGTCTGTAGGGCCATTTATCTTTCTATGCTTTTAAGAGAGTGAGTGGGAGAGTGGCCCAAGCTCTTAAGATCCAGCATGGGGAGCCCATTTCCCACTCTGGTGTAGCCGGCACCCTCCTGCTCTCTGCATGAGGGGGTGAGCTTGTGCCTTAGCAAGCAGGACTCATGCTCCAGAACAGACTTCAGCACATGGGCCCCCAGGACCATCCTGATAGAATCCTTAATCCTGGCTCCACCTTTGCCTCCAGCCAGGCTGTGTTTATTTGGGATTCTCTGGTGTAACGGAGGCGGTCCCAGGCGGGCTATGCAAGGTCTGGGAGCAGCCATGGAGACAGTAGCAGAGAGATACAGCGCGGAGCCCTATTTGCATGCTCAGTGTGGCGGGATAACTCCCCAGCTGGCCTGAAAGGTCAGCCAGGGGATCTTGTTTGTGAAAATATAAAGGAGCATAAGCTGCTGGCTGCTTCTTTCTTCATTTTTTCTCTCCCTTTTACCCTGGCACTGGGAGTTGGGTTTTGCTTCTTGCCAGGATCTCTCCTTCCTTGTCAACTGACTGCCTCTCTTTCTTCCCTTCTCAGAAGGAGGGATGGGTTTCTTGGCTGGATTTCTAATAGCTTCAGAAAGGCCTTCCAGTCTCTGCTGACAGAGGCTGGCTTCAGTGTGGCTTGTGCGACACGACACGATATGCCAGGACTTGGCCCTAAAGTGTCTCAGGAAACACACTTCAGCAAGGCAGTCCTGCTGTCGGCTCAGGGGTCCCTGGAATGGGGAAGGAAGGGGTGGTGGAGTTAGAATGCATCTGTGTGAGGTGGGTGGTGTGGCCAGTTGGGTGGCTTCCCATTACCCATGATGGCAGGCCGTCAGGATGAGGTCACAGTTGCCTGCTCTCTGATCCAGATTAGTTCAGAAAGTGCTGGGCAACAAACAGATGCCCAGATGTCCTGTGGGGAAGATTCATTTCTGTAAGACTTCTTCCAACTCCCGGGCTGCCTTTCAACAATAGCCTGCTCCTGCCTTTTCTTATGTTCTATTGATGGTGGTGCGATTAGGAATAGACCTTACGAAACCAAAATGCAGGTACCTCTACCCCAGCCCATCAGAAGAACAGATAAGGATCTGTCAGTCTGAAATGTATCTGGACTTTGGTTGTAAGACGCTAGAGCAATCCCCCTGACCTGCATGAAGGAAGCCTACGACTGACCCTTCGTAAGAAGGAAGTACCCACTGCAGGTTAAGAGAGCAACTGTTAGATGGCCAACAGACACATGAAAAGATGCTCAACATTGCAAATTATTAAAGAAATGCAAATCGAAACCACAATGAGGTATCACTTCACACCAGTCAGAAGGGCCATCAACAAAAAGTCTGTAGATGACAAATGCCACAGAGGGTATGGAAAAAAGGGAACCCTCCTACACTGTTGGTGGGAACGTATATTGGTGCAGCCACTATGGAAAATAGTAGCCTTAAAAAAACTAAACATAGAGCTACCACATGATCCAGCAATCCCAGTCATGGGTATATATCTGAAAAAAAATGAAAACTCTAATTCGAAAAGATACACACACCCCAGTGTTCACAGCAGCACTATTTACCATAGCCGAAATGTGGAAGCAACCTAAACGTCCATCAACAGATGAATGGATAAAGAAGATGTGGTATATATACACAATGGAGTAATTCTCAGCCTTAAAAAAGAATGAAGTATTGCCATTTGCAGCAACATGGATGGACCTAGAGAATATTATGCTTAGTGAAATAAGTCAGAGAGAGACAAATACTATATGATATCACTGATATGTGGAATCTAAAAAATAAGACAAATGAATCTATATACAAAACAAAGCACACTCAGACATAGAAAACAAATTTAGGGTTACCAAAGGGGAGAGGAAGGGGAAGAGGGACAAATTAGGAGCATGGGATTAACCAATACAAAGTACTATACAGAAAATAGATAAGCAACAGGATTTACTGTACAGCACAGGGAACTATATTCGTTATCTTGTAATAACCTATAATGGAATATAATCTGCAAAAAAATAACTGAATCACTATGCTGTATACCTGAAATTAGTGCAAAGTTGTAAATAACTATACTTAAATAAAAATTTTTTTTTTTAAGAAGAAAGAGGATCTGTTAGCGTCTGGTAGACACAAACAAAAATCCTAGCTCGTCCACTTGCCTGTGAGGCTGGGCAAGTCACACTCACAGCACCAGCTTCCACATCTTTTAGGTAAGTGCTCACCTCACAGTGACGTTAGAAGGACTAATCAAGGTAATGCACATAAAGGGTTGAGCACAGCGCTGGGTGCTTAGTTAGCACTCGAGAAGTGGTAGATACAGTGATTATTAATGCAGCAGTTTCGCCTTTATTGTTTGGCACTGATTAACCAAAAGAGGAAGAATGGTCCTGAGGCGGGACTCTGCATACACACAGCTGTTGCTCCCACAAGCAGTCCAGGACGATAGCACTTACATGGGGGGCTAATTTAACACAGTATTAATTTTAAGATGCAGCTGGGTCATCCCCAGGCTCCAGTGCCTTTCTGCTCCTGGCTGGCACACTACCCTGGAGAGACAGTCTTCTCTGTGGCATCCAGATTGACCTCAGAAGGGTGTTTGTGACTCAGCGATCAAAGGGTTGTTAATTTTACACTCATATCATGTTAACACATGTTTTAAATGGTCTCATTAGTTTTCCTGCTGATGTCCAGCTTTGAAATTATTGCTTTGCCTGTAGTGCCCCCGTGGACGTGAGCTCTCGTTTTTAGGGGTAACACTCCCACACATCCATAGGTCTAGGACAGCTGCCATTTGGGCTTTCCCTGTGGTTCAACTGGTCCATGAGATTGGAGAAGCAGTAAGTCAGAAACCACTACTTTGATGTCTGGTTGGGATAAATGCAGGTAAGGGCAACTCATTCGCACAAATGCAGGGAGAGAGCTGAGCGTGTCGGTGAAAAGAATCAGATGCTACAATGGACCACAAGCTTGAGAGCAGTCAGCAATGCTACTCAGTTCAAGTGCCTGACACTGATTATGCTAAGTGTGTGTGTGTGTGTGTGTGTGTGTGTCCCTTATGCTCAGCCTGGTAACCACCCCACCACCCAAAGAAGAAACATTTGACAAAACAGGTTGTCAGTACATCTTCCAAAATTTCAAAGGAGGTGTTATTTTAAGGCCAGCCCTGGGGAATAACTCTACAACAACCCTTCTGGCAACGAGTGCCAGAATGTTACATTTTTTATTTAGTCTCTCTGCAAGCCTCAGAACCTTAACTTCTCAGAGATTCCTTTAAAATGAAAGTTAAAAATTACTCCCTAAAGCCTTGATTGTTGAAATATCTGGCTGTGTGTGGTACTGTGCTGAGCCCCTTTTAGAAAGAAAGAGAAAAAACACTGTGGCTGGGCGGCCTAAATAGTGTTCCTCTCCCCCTTTTTTGGGCTGGAGCGGTGACCAGCTCCTTCTGACAGGACGTGAGTGATAGGTGCTGAGAGCGCAGGACCATTTGTCAGAACCAGGCCTCCCGTCAGCAGTGCAGGAGATTGAAGGTCATGCTTCAACTTCACCACAGCTGTCATCCATGAAATGGAACCCTCAGCTAAGCATAATCCAGCCCACAGGCAGAACCTGTGTATGTCTCACCAGCAAACCCAATCACAGTAAACCTCAACTGCGGGCCCTTCAGGGGCAGCCCCCAGCTGCTGCTACTAAGCCAGCACGTGCAGGCACTTGGCAGAGGCAGTTGCCTGGACTGGGTATCGTTTTACCCTCACAGCAACTCCATGAGGTAGATGTTGTGATTCCCATTTTACAGATGAGGAAACCGAGAATTTGAGAGGTGAAGTGAGCTGTTAGGTCTACCCACTAAGTAACAGGATCAGGATTCAAGCCCAGATTCTCTCTGAAGCAACTCCAAATTATCTAAGGAGACCCAGGTAGGATCTGACCTGTGGAGAGGTGGATCTGGTGTCCATCCTGCAAACCCACTGTTCCTTAGGAAGCAGGGCCACCTGCAGATTTATTAACAACCATCTGATATATTCTGGCCTTTGATTTTTTCATATTTAAGCACTTAATCCAAAGGAGTCATTAATAACGTTTGAATGTGCTTTTAAAGGATAGTATGCCTTGGGACTCGCCTGGCGGTCCAGCGGTTAAGACTCTGCACTCCACTGCAGGAAGTTAGATCCCTGGTCGGGAAACTAAGATCCCCTCATGCCTCGTGGCGTGGCCAAAAAAAAAAAAAAAAAAGATAGTATGTCTTAAAAGACATCAATTTGTTTGATAGATCCTTATCACAGAAAATTTAGAAATATAGAAAAAAGAAAAATTATTACTCACTGGTAATCCCACCGTCATTAGCATTCTGGTATTTTTTCATTGTATGTGCATATAAATGCATGATAAAATACAAATTGGAATATAAATAAAATCTGTTGACTCCCATTTCCCTCTCAACCTTATATAATAAGTATTTCCCATAAATTAAATATTCTTTGAAAGTAATATTTTAAAAGCTTTGAACAGGTTTCTAGGACATAGTAAATGCTTAACAAATGATAGCTATTCCTATTTATTATATAATATCCCACTGAAAGGACTATAATTGATTTTACCTTTCTGATTTCGATGAAAATTTAGGTTATCAGTCCCCTCTCCATTATTGTAAACAATTGTACCAAGAACCTTCTGTACATAAAATTGTGTCTAAGTTTCTCACTAATTTCTTAGGATAGATTCTTGCTAAGGAATTTCTGGATCAAAGCTTAAGCCATTTTAAACGTGTTATTTCAAATGCATGTCACCAAATTGCTTTCCTAGAAGGAGTGTACCTGTTTAAATGCTCAGAGCGGTATAAGAGAGGGTTCATTTCCTCCTGCACTGAATTTGTGTGATGGCTTGACTTTGGAGAGCAGAGTTCTATTTAAAACACAGCCTGAAAGACCCATGCGCTTCTCACGCACGGAGAGAGTCAGCAAGCATGCAAGCTGGCCTTGAGATAATGTCAGCGAGATCTGGGGATTTCCTCTTCAGGAACACAGTTCTGAGCTACCATTGTTCTGCCCTAACCTGGCCCTTGTTATGTTTCCCTGAGAACGCGTGTGCTTCTCTTTATGTAATAGTCACCCCGCTGGTGATGACTCGTTTAGCATCGTTCCTCCCTACTGGACTGTAAACTCCACGAGATTAGCTCTCTTTCACCGCCAGCCCTGAGCCTGGTCCCCGATGCGCACTCAGTGAGTGTTTGTGAATGGGAGAACTGCAGCTGTACATCAACATGCCCTAAATTAAGAGTTTTGAGCTGAATCATCCTCTCGTGGCTGTCTGCATTTAAAAATGGAAAAAGTATTTCTTACATAGGATTAAACCAAACAGCAAGTTACAGAACATTGTGTACTTCATGATCCCAGTTTTGCAAGACAGAGAAAGAGGTAGGGAGAGAGACAAGAGATGGAGAGACCTTCAGAGGTGGGGAGACCCAGAGTGTTACCAAAAGTGGCGTCCAGCTGCTCGCCACTCTGGAGCCAATAAAATGCCCAAATGACACCCAAATGGCATACAATGCCCAAATGACACCCAAATGGCCAAGTCCCCAAATGACACTCAGTGCTCACAAACGGTCCTCAACGTCAGACACCCATCAGAACCAACTGGCAAAATGCCCAAATATCACTTCGTGCTCAAAAGAGAAGTTTGCCCGGGTGCACACCGGTGGACTTACACGGTCTTGGAGCTCGTCAGCTCATCCAGATGCATGTTTCCATTCCACCAAGGAAAAGCGTACGTTGGCAGCCAGCGCCGAGCAGAAGAGAAACAGGGAGGATTTCCCCCCAAAAAATGGTTTCAGCAGCTGCTAAGAGTGTCCCCCAAATCCACCTCTCGGGGCCAACTAGCCAGAACAGCGGGCTCATCGCCACCATCCCGGCGCGACGCCATGTCCAGAGGCTCTGCTCGGAAAATCCCAGGGAGCCAGGTGTCGCGAGAGCACAGCCCCACATTAGGCACCACAAAACTGTTACCAAAAGGGGAGGCCAGCTGCTTGCCGCTCAAAAAGCCAATAAAGAGGCAAGGTTGGTGGAAAGGAGGTTGGCTTTATTTACTTGTTTGTTTGCTTATTTATTTATTACATCTTTATTGGAGTGTAATTGCTTTACAATATTGTGTTAGTTTCTGCTGTATAACAAAGTGAATCAGCTATACATATACATACATCCCCATATCCCCTCCCTCTTGAGTCTCCCTCCCACCCTTCCTATCCCACCCCTCTAGGTGGTCACAAAGCACCCAGCTGATCTTCCTATGTTATGCAGCTGCTTCCCATTAGCTATTTATTTTACACTTGGTAGTGTATATATGTCAGTGCCACTCTCTCACTTCGTCCCAGCTTACCCTTCCCGCAGTGTCCTCAAGCCTGTTGTCTACGTCTGCGTCTTTATTCCTGCCCTGCCACTAGGTTCACCAGTAAGGAGGTTGGCTTTATTTCGGAGGCCGGCAACCAGTGCGGAGCGTGGACACCTGTCCAAAGGCCAACTCCCCCCAGGGATAATCAGTGGGCAAGAGATTTTATAGATGGAAGGAGGGGGCTACGTGCAGAAACAGCACAGGCAGCTCTGACAGTCATCTTGAGATTAGTCACGGGGTGGTCTGACCAGCATCACCTTGATTGTTTTAAGTTCCAGGATCGGTTTGTTCCCATTTCTTTGAGGCCAGTTCTTGGAATTGTGGCAGCTTATGTCATGGCTACAGTCTGCTCATCATGTAGTAACTTCTTCCACCTGATAGGGGTTTCAGTATCTATAAGACAGCTCACAGGATGTGGCTCAGAATATTATCTATAGCCCTTGAGGAGGAACCAAAGGTCCTTGACTTTGCTTAATGACTAAAGTATTATTATTTGGTCTCGTTTGACCGTCTTCCTTTGTTTCTGCGTTTTCTCACTTCTCTGATTAAACTTATTCTTTGGCTAAAGTTTTTCTGCAGACAAAAGCCCAGCTAAGGACATGGGGGCCAAGGACCATAAGGTCCTGCTCTGTTTCAAGAGACAGACAAACCCTGAAATATTAATCGTGGTCATTGCAGGCTGGTGATAAGGTTTTCTTTTTTGTGTTTGTGTTTTCCAAAATGTTTATAATGTCCATGAATAGGAAATATTTTTTATTAAAATTATTATCAGAACTCAGATACTTTGAAACCTGTGTGGTATTATGGTGAACTGGCAAATTTCACCTTATTTACAGAGTCCCTTTCATCAGCTGGAACCACCTTATTTATGTGCCCTCTTCTCTTCCCAGGGCTGTAATTTTTATTTTAACTTGAAGACCTGGGGTGGAGAGGAGAAAGAAAAACTTACAAAGCTCCTAGCAATCTAGAGGCTGATTTTCTCCAAGCCAGCAAATCTCTTCAGGGAGGCGAGGAAAGATCTTACTGAATGAAGAGGTGATCTAAGGTCAGCATTAAATAGATGTGTTGCTTTTCCCAGAGTTGGCTGAAAATATCAAGTGACTTCCTCTACCGAGAAGTTACAGTTTGATGATTAACAGAATTTCCTCACAGCTTTACAGGCTTCAATTTTTATTCCCCCAAGTGCTGTCCTTATTGCCTTCTCTCCTCTTCAGGGACCAGCTCTTAGAGATCCCAGTCCCCAGGGAGGAATGGCAGAGTCGCAGTTTCCAAGGCGAGATTGGGTACTAAGGGGAAGCATGGGAGGGGAGGTGGGGGGAGGGAAAAACCACAGTCTCTGACCCTGAGGGGCTTATAATTTATCTGATATGTCTTATAGTGCTTGAAAATTTCCCTCCTCCCAACGTCACTCCCACCAACCACCAGTGATTGTAGGATCCCATGGCTATAAATACATAGTCCCTAGAAATACATACTCCCTGAATTTTCTGAAATCATATAAAGGAAAATGTATAACTCTTTTCATCAGACACGAGTTAGAACATGTGTTTCTCTTTTTGTCTTAATTTCCAGGCTTTGTGAACTAAACTCATTGCTTCAGTGCAGTGACTCTCTAATCCCCAATTCTTTTGCATACTACTCCTGCTGCTGGTGTATAATGTCTTATTTGCTTGGTCCATCTTTATGTGGACTTGTATTAGGTCACCTCATAAATTATTCTAATCCACTTTAGATGCCCTTTTGTACTAAAGTGTGATATATATACTCATCCATTCATTTATTTATTCCATGGGTTGGGTAAAGGGTAAGCTGCTGTAACAAAAAGTGACGACCCCTTCTTTCTTATATACACACTCCCAATGTGAGCAGCCCAGGCTGGCAGGTGAGCGGGAGGCTCTGCCCCATGAGTTCTTTTGAAGAGCCAGGTTCCCAAGTCTCGTTGACCTGCCATGTAGTGGGGTGATGTCTTGCGTGATCAAGGGTGAGCCATAATCACGTCTGTATTTCGGCTTGTGGGAAATTGAGAGACAAGAACTTCAGGGCAAACTGCTTATCATTTTAAAAAAATTAATAACTTTCTTTTTAGAGTTATTTTAGGTTCACAGCAAAATTGATCAGAGTACAGAAAGCTCCCATGTCCCCCCTGTCTCCACACATGCACATACTTCCCACTATCAACATCCCGCACCAGATTAAATACATTTGTTACAATCTATGTACCTACATGGACATGTCATTATCAACCAAAGACCATAGTTTAAGTTAGGGTTCACTCACATTGTTGTACATTCTATGGGTTTGGACAAATGTGTAATGACTTATATCCCCCACTGTAGAACCAAACAGAACAGTTGCACTGACCTAACCATCATCTGTGCTCCACCTATTCATTCCTTCCCCCACCCTCTGGCAACCACTGATCTTCTGTCTCCATAGTTTTGCTTTCCTTTCCCAGGACATCAAATAGTTCAAATCTACAGTATGTAGCCTTTCAAATTTTTCAGTATTCAGCCTTTTCAGATTGGCTTTTTTCACTTAATAATATGCATTTAGGCTTCCTCCATGTTTTTTCTTGGTTTTTTAGCATTGAGTAATATTCCATTGTCTGATACATCACAGTTATTCCTCTCAACTACTGAAGGACACGGTCACTGATTTCAGGTTTAGGCAATTATTAATGAAGCTGCTATAAACATTAGTGTCCAGGTTTCTGTCTGGACATAGGTTTTTCTATTTTGTTGATGTTCAAAAAAAAAAAAATAGCTCTCAGGGCTTCCCTGGTGGCGCAGTGGTGGAGAGTCCACCTGCTGATGCAGGGGACACGGGTTCGTGCCCCGGTCCGGGAAGATCCCACATGCCGTGGAGCGGCTGGGCCCATGAGTCATGGCCGCTGGGCCTGCGCGTCCGGAGCCTGTGCTCCGCAACGGGAGAGGCCACAACAGTGACAGGTCCGCGTACCGCAAAAAAAAAAAAAAAAAAAGCTCTTAATTTCATTGATCTTTTCTATTGTTTTCTTAGTCTCTATTTTATTTATTTCCACTCTGATCTTTGTAATTTCCTTCCTTCTAACTTTGGGCTTATTTAGTTCTTCTTTTTCTAGTTCCTTGAGATGTAAAATTAGGTTGTTTATTCAAGATCTTTCTTTTTTCTTAATGTACGCATGTATCTCTATGAACTTCCCCTTTAAAATTGCTTTTGCTGCATCCCATAGGTTTTGGTATGTTGTATTTCTGTTTTCACTTCTCTCAAGATATTTTTTTATTTCTCTTTTGATTTCTTCTTTGACCCATCGGTTTTTCAGTAGCATGTTGATTAATTTTCACATATCTGTGAATTTTCCAGTTTTCTTCCTGTCTTTGATGTCGTTTAATACCATTGTGGTCAGAAGAGATGCTTGATATAATTTCAGTCTTCTTAAATGTATTAAGACGTGTTTTGTGGCCTCACATATGATCTATCCTGGAGAACGTTTCATGTGCCCTCGAGAAGAATGTGTATTCCGCTGCTATTGGATGGGAAGTTGTGGTTCTCTGTATCTGCCCATTTTTCTCTCTAATTTTAGGGGCAGTGGTTTGCCTTGTGACCTAACGTTTTTGACAGGCCTAAGAAAAGTTGTTGATTTTCCAGTTTGTTCAGTTTTTTACTTGTTGGATAGAGTGGCGGCTTCCAAGCTTCTTCCATGCTGGAGCAGACAGTTACTTATCTTTATTTTTCTTTTTAAGTCTTTATTGAATTTGTTACAATATTGCTTCTTTTTTTTTTTTTTTTAATGTTTTTTATGTTTTTGTTTTTTGGCCAGGAGGCATGTGGGAGCTTAGGTCCCTGACCAGGGATCAAACCCACACTCCCTGCATTGGAGGGTGAAGTCCCAACCACTGGACGGCCAGGGAAGTCCCTACTTATCTTTTAAATTAGTAATAAACTGGAATTTGTCCTCATCACTTCTGCTTACACCCATGGCCCAGTCACAGAGCCAAATAAGCTGCAAGGGAGATTGGGAAATGTAATCTCCATCACGTTCATTTATAAAATATTTTTGGTTGCCTACTGTGCTAGACATTGTTCTAGGCACCGGGGATGTAGCCGTGAACAAAATAGACAAGGTTTTTTTCTGTTGAGGGGAGAGATGGGTAAACATATGAATGAATGAATGAATGAATGAATGCTACATAAATAAATTAATTAAATAAATGATTTGTCAGATGCTGATATATGTGATAGAAGGAAACCAAAGGCAGGGCAAGGGGGTAGGGAGTGTGGACAGTAGAAATGTCAATTTAAAATAGAACAATTGGGGATGGCTCACTTAAAAGGTGACATTTCAGCACAGGCCTGATGGAGGTGTGGGAGTGATTCAGGGCTATACTTGAGGTGAAGAATGTTCCAAGCAGAGGGGGCAGCTGAGTCCAGAGGCTCTGAGCAGGGGTGCAGGGCTGCTGGCATAAGTGAGAAGCAGCAAAGGGGCCATGTGGAACAGAGTGGGTGGTGGGGCTGAGGGTGAGGACTCATAAGAAATGAGGTGAGTCCTTGGACTACACCGTGTAGATAATGATCAAAATCGTATCAATTTGTTTCCAAAGTAGTTATCGAAGACCGATTTTTCATTCATTTATCTATTCATTAAATAAATGCATTGTGCCTCTCTTACCTGCCAGGCCCTATTATATGCATGGGCAGTATAATAATGGGTTAGATAAAGACGTGCTGTAAATCAATAAAGAGAGATAAGATTCCACACCCCCAGAAAAGGGGACCCTCTTGCACTGTTGGTGGGAATGTAAACTGATACAGCCACTATGCAGAACAGTAGGAAGATTCCTTAAAAAACTAAAAATAGAACTACCATATGACCCAGCAATCCCACTGCTGGGCATATACCCTGAGAAAACCATGATTCAAAAAGAGACGTGTACCACAATGTTCATTGCAGTTCTATTTACAATAGCCAGGGCATGGAAGCAACCTAAGTGTCCACTGACAGATGAATGGATAAAGAAGATGTGGCACATATATACAGTGGAATATTACTCAGCCATAAAAGAAACAAAACTGAGTTATTTGCAGTGAGGTGGATGGACCTAGAGTCTGTCATACAGTGTGAAATAAGTCAGAAAGAGAAAAACAAATACCGTATGCTAACACATGTATATGGAATCTAAAAAAAAAAAAAAATTGGTTCTGATGAACCTAGGGGCTGGACAGGAACAAAGACGCAGACGTAGAGAATGGACTTGAGGGCACAGGGAGGGGGAAGGGTGAACTGGGATGAAGTGAGAGAGTAACATTGACATATATACACTACCAAATGTAAAATAGATAGCTAGTGGGAAGTAGCTGCATAGCACAGGGAGATCAGCTCAGTGCTTTGTGACCACCTAGAGGGGTGGGATAGGGAGGGTGGGAGGGAGGCTCAAGAGGGAGGGGATACGGGGATATATATATATACATATAGCGATTCACTTTGTTATACAGCAGAAACTAACATTGTAAAGCAATTATACTCCAATAAAGATGTTAAAAAGAAAAAAGGGCTTCCCTGGTGGCACAGTGGTTGAGAGTCCAACTGCCGACGCAGGGGACACGGGTTCGTGCCAGGTCCGGGAAGATCCCACATGCCGTGGAGCAGCTAGGCCCATGAGCCATGGCCGCTGAGCCTGCACGTCCGGAGCCTGTGCTCCGCAACGGGAGAGGCCACAACAGTGAGAGGCCCGCGTACCTCAAAAAAAAAAAAGATTTCACACTCCCAATGCAGGGGGCCTGGGTTCAATCCCTGGTCAGGGAACTAGATCCCACATGCATGCTGCAACCAAGAGTTCGCATGCCACAACTAAGGAGCCCACTAGCCACAACTAAGACCCAGTGCAACCAAATAAGTAATATAAATAAGATTCTCTCAGGTGATGAAGTTTATCTTTTAAAAGTACAAAAGTTTATCCAGTGTGATAGGTAATCTTATGTGTCAACTTGACTGGGGCATGGGATGCCCAGATATCTGGTTAAACATTATTCATGGATGTGTCTGTGAGGGTGTTTCTCGGAGAGATTAGCATTTGGATCTGATTGAGGAAAGCCAATTACCCCACTCAATATGAAATGGCATCCTCCAACCCCCGAGGCCTGGATACAGCAAAAATGTGGAAGAAGGGAGATTCTCTTTCTTTGCCTGACTGCCTATCTGGAACATCTGTCTTTTCCTGCCCTTGCACTGGGACTTACACCATGGGCACTCCTAATTCTCAGGCCTTCCAATTTGGGCTAGAATCAAACCACCAGTTTTCCTGGGCCTCCAGCATGCAGACAGTAGATCATGATACTTCTCAGCCTCCAAAACTGTATGAGTTAATTCTTCATAATAAATCTCTTTATACAGATCCTATCTATTCTGTTTTTCTGGAGAACGCTGACGCATAAATCTGGAACTACAAAACCAGCCGCAGAGTTCTACAGAAATACAGAATTCGGTAGAAATACAGAATCCCCACTGCGAGCACCTTCTCTAGACTCTTAGTTCCTTGAGGGTGGGAATTGTACCTTTATTGCTGAATTTATTCAACTAAACTTTTTTTTTCAAATAAAACACAATTACTAATGAAAATAGCAATTAAAGAATACAGTTATTGTTCACTTAGTGTGTCAGCGATGTCAAGCACTAGTGAGCTGGTAACTGATTTATCTTAATGTATTTAATTATCATACCAACCTCGTAAGGAGGGTAGTATTATCCTTATTTCCAGATTAGAAAACTGGGATTTAGAAAGGACAAGTAATTGGTGTAAGGGCACACAGCTAATAAGTGGTAGGTCTAGCACTGGAAACTGAATCTACCTGACTCCAAGTCTTATCTTTTTTGCTACCGATACCCTCAATATACAACATGGAGCTTTTCAAGGTCACTTATCAAATGAAGAGGTTTGTCTAGATGATCTTGGCCCAGTCCATGGAGCACTTGTTGAGTTCTTACTATATACCGGTGCTGAGCGCTAGGAATACAAGGTTGAAAGGCATGATGTTTCCCATAAGGAAAACAGGCAACTTAATAGACATTCCCTGCACTAAGATGAGTGCTCTGAAAGGCGTGAGCCCAGAGGAGATGCGGGATTCACTGACCTTCTGAAAGAGGTCAAATCTGACCTGAGTCTTGGAGGATGAGTATAAGGTAGGCAGGTGAAAAATGGGGACAGAATTCTAGGGAGTCAAAACAGAATGAGAAAAGGCACACAATGTAAGGTGACAGGAAGGGGACCCTCCTTCTCCATTCCTGTGGCTTGTTCTCATATGGAGGGCAGTCCCCTATCCCTTCCTGCCCACTCTCTCACCCTTTACTTCTCCTCAGGGAGAACTGGAGAGTTCTGAAATTGGAGTGAATGCTGAGGAGTAAATCTGAGAAGAATTGACAAAAAAGACTGGAACCTAGCAAAAAAAAGATATTCTATATCCAAAGACATAATGAAGAAACCACGAGACAGTAGAAGGGGTGCACTCAAAATACAATCAAATCCCATACCCCCTGGGTGGGTGACCCACAAACTGGAGAATAATTGTACCACTGAAGTTTTCCCACAGGAGTGAGAGTTCTGAGCCCCACATCAGGCTGGGAATCTGGCATCAGGAGGAGGAACCCCCAGAACATTTGGCTCTGAAGGCCAGCGGGACTTGATTGCAGGAGCTCCACAGGACTGCGGGAAACAGAGACTCCACTCTGGGAGGGTGCACACAAGGTCTCGTGTGCACCAGGACTCAGAGCAAAAGCAGTGACTTCATAGGAGCCTGGGCCAGACCTACCTGCTGGTCTTGGAGGGTCTCCTGGGGAGGGGGGGGTGGGCGGCAGTGGCTCTCTCTGGGGTCATAAAAGCTGGTGGCAGACATTTGGGGGAGTATTCACCTATACCTGGAGGTATACAAATTGCTTGGGTCATTAGCACCAGACCTGGCCCCACCCAACATCCTGTGAGCTCCAGTGCTAGAACATCTCAGGCCAAACAACCAACAGGGCGGGAACACAGCACCACCCATCAGCAGGCAGGCTGCCTAAAACTTCCTTAGCCCACAGCCCCTCTACACACACCCCCTAGACACGACCCTGCCCACCAGATCCAGCTCCACCCACCAGTGGGCAGGCACCAGCCCCTCCTACCCGGAAGCCTTGCACAAGCCTCTAGACCAGTCTCACCCACCAGGGGGCAGACACCAGAAGCAAGAAAACTACCATCTTTCAGCCTGGGGAACTGAGTCTGCAAACACAGGTCAGAACACATCCTGGGACCACCTGGTTCCTGGCCCTTGGGTGACAAGAGGGGCATGTACTGCTGGGACACATAGGACATCCCCTACAGAGGGCCACTTCTTCAAGGTCAAGCAAAGTAACTAAGCTACTACATACATGAAAATACAAATAGAAATTTAAACAAAATGAGACAGCAAAGAAGTGTGTTCCAGATGAAGGAACAAGATAAAACCCAGGAGAACATCTATGTGAAGTGGAGATAGGCAATCTACCCGAGAAAGGTGAGTCCTGAGCTACTTCAGGGGAGAAGATCCAGCACACGTGGGATAGTGTAGGAAGATGAAAGAGTGGGGCAGAAAGCAACCCTTTGGGGGGGTTCAAATATTTAAGAATTTGGCAGACGAGGAAGACTCTGTGAAATAGGACAAAAAGCAATCAACAGAGATGTAGAAGGAGACTCATAAGAGATGTCAAAGAAGTAGAGAATTTCAAGAAGAATTGAATGAGAAATAGTGTCAAACACAGTAGAAAGGCCCAAGTAGACTTAGACTGGGAGTGTCCAGTGGCTTTGGCAATTTGGAGGTGATGTTCTTGAAAGCAGTTTGAGTTGAGTGGTCTGATCAGAAGCCAGGTGGCAGTGGGTTGAAGAAGTGAAGACCCCAATTATTGGGGCTATTTTCAAGATGCTTGGCTGAGAGGTCAAGAGAGACTTGCTCCTCAAAAGGTGAACCTTGATGTATTTATAGGCTGAGGGCAATGAGCTAATAGAAAACAAGAGAGGAGATTTATAGAAGAAAGGGGAGTATGGATGGAACGAGATTTATCTCAGGGTGAAGGAGGTCATGAATAAAAAGCTGAGATGGGGGTAGGGAGGACGGTGTGTGTGTGTGCAGACAGGGGTGGGGATTATCTTGAACAGGAGAAGAGATACCTTCTTCCCTGAGACCTGAAAAAGGGTGAAGCGTGTTTATAAATGAGATAAACATTGTGTTGATGTTTTGGGTGGAGACTGGAGGAGACGGAGGAAGCAGAGGTTCATGCTGGTGGCCTTCACCTTCTTGATGAAATAGGAGGCAAGGTCATGTGCTGAGAAAATGTTGGGGCTTGAGAATGGAGTGAAGGTTTAGCATGAACACCAGGTGGAATGGGAGAGGACACAGTAACTACGGAAATGGTGACCTACCTGGAATTGGCGGGGTTAGAGAAGAAAGAGAAAGCCAGAGGCTCCTGCAAACTGGGTGAAAACGGAAAGAGCAAGGAACTCAGTGGTCTATGAAATACTAGTGGTGGCAATGAGGGCATGAAAGAGAAGTGGGCATCAGCAGATAGCAGTATTTTTCAATTACTCAGTTCTAACACAGTAATATTTGAACAGCTCTCTACATTTCAGGAAATGCTTTTGCAGACCTATTTCATTTGTTTTCACAGAAGCACTGTAAAGCATATGTTATTGTTTTCCTATTCTGCAGAAATGGAGAGTCACAGAAATAGTGACTTACTCGAGGTCAGAGGAGTAGTAAAGGCAGGACTTGAAACTAGATATTCGGTCCCCAGGCTTCACACAGATAGGATTTGATATTTAGAGACATTGGTGATCCAAGTCAGGAATAAAATATATGCCTTGGGTTGAGTTTTCTAGGAGGAACGGTGAATCTTTTCTCCTCTACTTGTGATCCTAAGCACAGGGCAGCCAAATGGCTCACTATCAAGGTGACTCTTGGCTTTACCGGGCTAATTGACCCATACAGCCTACAGAGGTCCACGCATGCCTTGTGTTAGTTCACATCTCCGTGCTTCTGTACTTGCTGCCCTTCTGCCTAACATATTCTCCCCGTGGTTGTCTCCTGGCTAACTCCTACATCTTGCAAAACCCCCCAACCACCTTTCTCCCTGAAGGCTAAGCCACGTGCCCTATTTTGTGCCCTTAATTGTACCCTGGGCTCTTCCTTTATTCCATCCCATTGAAGTTGTTGCCTGTACACCTGTCTCCCTCACTAGACTAAGAGCACCTTGAAGCCAAGAACTGTGTCTTATGTCTCTTTGCAGCTCCATACAAAGTGCCCAGCACAGCCCTTGGTGCAAATAAGGGTCAGTCACCTGCAAATATGGAAAATATGACCCTTTGGTACAACTCTCAGTGGAAACCAACTAAGAGCACGAGTTAGGCCGTCACATGGTCAGTCTGAACACAGCCTCACCCTTCTTTGGCTGAGATGACAAGATGTGACAGAAGTATTGAGGGGCAGATCATTAGCAAGAGCTTTCCTTCCTTCCACTGAGACTTGTCTTCCTTTTCTCCTCTAATGGTCTAGCATTTCAGCAGATCCAGAAATTGACTACTTTCCCCCACCTCTACTACTACTACTGCTGGTCCCAGCCAACATCATCTCTTGCCTGGATTATTGCAACAGCGTCTTAACTGGTCTCCCTGCTTTAACCTTCACGGGGTGCAGCGCATTTCCAGCACAGCGCCAGAGGGATCCTGTTACCATGTAGGTCAGATCATGTCCCTCCTCTGCTCAGCAGCCTCCAGTGGCTCTCGGTTCACCAAACGGGAAAGCCCAAGTCTTTTCAAATTCGTTCAGTGTCCCACGTGATCTGGCCCCTGTGAATGTTTTTCTTTTAAAAATTTATTTATTTATTTAGGCTGTGCCGGGTCTTAGTTGTGGCATGCGGGATCTTCCTTGCGGCATGTAGATCCTTTGTTGCGGGACTGTAGGATCTTCGTTGCAGCATGGGGGATATTTTATTTTATTTTATTTTATTTTACTTTTGGCTGCGTTGGGTCTTCGTTACCGCGCACGAGCTTTCTCTAGTTGCAGCAAGTGGGGTGCGTGGGCTTCTTATTGAAGTGGTTTCTCTTGTTGTGGAGCACAGGCTCTAGGCACATGGACTTCAGTAGTCATGGCACTTGGGCTCAGTAGCTGTGGCTCGCAGGCTCTAGAGCACAGCTCAGTAGTTGTGGCGCATGGGCCTAGTTGCTCTGCGGCATGCGGGATCTTCCTGGACCAGGGCTTGAACCCGTGTCCCCTGCATTGGCAGGCGGATTCTTAACCACTGCGCCACCAGAGAAGTCCCAGGGGATCTTTTAGTTGCAGCATGTGGGCTTCTTAGTTGCAGCATATGGACTTCTTAGTTGCAGGATGTGGGATCTAGTTCCCCGACCAGGGAATCAAACCCTGGGCCCCTGTGTTGGGAGCGTGGAGTCTTACCCACTGGACCACCAGGGAAGTCCCTGGCCCCTGTGAACTTTTTGACTCCACCTTCTACTTAGCTACCTTGGTGTCCTCACTGTTTCTTACCCACCAGGTCCACTCACCCCAGGACCTTGCGTTGCCATTCCCTTGCCTGGAGTCCTCCACCAGATTTCATCGTCACCCTCTCCTTTCCGCCCTTAGCTCTCCTACTCAGCTACATCCCTCTCCATAAAACTTTTTATAAAGCTTTTATTTTTATTTTTGGCAGCACCACGCGGCTTGCAGGATTTTAGCTCCCCGACCAGGGATCATTGCTGCCCCCGGCGGTGGAAGCTCGGAGTCCTAACCACTGAACCTCCAGGGAAGTCCCTCCCTGCTTTATTTTTTACTTAGCACTAACAGTGACTAGAATACTACGTGTCTTACTTACTGATCTTGTTTATTTTCTGTCTCCCCCAGTAGGACAGTGAATTAGGACCGCTTGGGTCATTTCTGTATCCCCTGTACCCTGAACGGTGTCTGGCACAGAGGACGCAAGGAATATTTGTTGAAGGAATGAGTTCTGATTCAAGGCTGACCTCTTATCTCCTGGTTAAAAATGGATGGTTCTCAAATTGTTTCATATGCATTAATTTGGTTTGTTTAACTAGAGTATATTCTTTTCAAAAGTAGAGACCTGGTTTACACTTTATGCCTGCTAATTAATGCAAAGTCGTGGCCCTCATAACTCAACTGCATCTGTCCTTTGTCCCATCCTCCCACTCTATGCCTGGGCCCATTCTACTGCTCTGTGCCTGGATCCATCCTTTCGCCCAGCTGAGGCCTGGGTCAGCTCGTCCCTCCCAGACCACTGTGCTTTCCTTTTTTTTTTTTTTTCGGTAAGCGGGCCTCTCACTGCTGTGGCCTCTCTCGTTGCGGAGCACAGGCTCCGGACGCGCAGGCTCAGCAGCCATGGCTTATGGGCCCAGCCGTTCCGCGGCATGTGGTATCTTCCCAGACCGGGGCACGAACCCGTGTCCCCTGAATCGGCAGGCGGACTCCCAACCACTGCACCACCAGGGCAGCCCTGTGCTTTCCTTTTAACTCTCTTTACTCCTCCTGTTGCCTTGTCTCAGGAAAACCTCATCACTCCTGGAGAAAATCTTCCTTTCCATCGCTTCTGCTGATTTAATCTTTGCTTTTTAATCAGATATGAGGAGGTGGGGGTGGGAGTGGGGAAGGTACTCAGACCATCATACATCATTTTATGGAAGAAAAAGCCTGACATTTTCATTGGCAAATAAATTCTGGAGCTCCAGGACTGGAAAGGACCTAAGAGGTCAGCTCATTCATCCTCACACCTCTGCGTCATTCTGTATTGAAAAACCGTCCCCAAATGCAACTAATTTTTCTCTGACTGCACTCTGAGGAAGCTACTTCCCTGACCTCCTTCAATAAGATGTTTTAGTGTCTTAGTGAAAAACATGAAATTATTATTAAAGCACTTGCAGCGCAATAGAGTTATGGAATTGGAGCACAATAAATGTAAATGTACAAATATATACTCAGTAAATGATTCTTTTCTTCTTCCTTGCTTCTATTCCTCTCCCCATCCCACCCAGATGCATTCCATGTTTAATGAATCATCTAAGTCTTCATTATAAAATTTTCAAATCCAAGAGAACCTTCCAGCTTGATGATCCCCCTAAACTTTTTCAAAGACTGTCCCTAAATCATTCCCACCTGAACATAACTGCAGTCGACTTAGCGGACAGACATCACAGTCTATGGAGACTGGCTTTGACTCCAGCTCCAAAATGAATCAGCAGTGTGAATTTGGGCACTTGACTCCTTACCATCTTTGTTTCCTCATCTGAAAAACGGGTGTAAAATTGCCAAGGTATGGAAGTGACCTAAGTGTCCACTAATGATAAATGGATAAAAAAGATGTGAGATATATATATATATATATATATATATATATATATATACATACATATGTATATATATACACACACATATATATATAATGGAATACTACTCAGCCATAAAAAAGAATGAAATTTTGTGATTTGCAGCAACATGGATGGACTTGGAGGGCATTATGCTAAGTGAAATAAGTCAGACAGAGAAAGACAAGTACTGTATGATATCATTTATATGTGGAATCTTAAAAATACAATGAACTAGTAAATATAACAAAAAAGAAGCAGACTCACATATATAGAGAACAAAGTAGTGGTTACCAGTGGGGAGAAGGAAAGGGGGAGGGACAATATAGGGTTAGAGGATTAAGAGGTACAAACTATTAGGTATAAAATAAACTACAAAGGGAACACAGGGAATATAGTAAATATTTTATAATAACTATAGAGTATAACCTTTAAAAATTGTGACTCACTATATTGTATACCTGTAATTTATATAATATTAGACATTATTTATTTATTTTGGCTGTGCTGGGTCTTAGTGGCGGCATGCGGAATCTTCATTGCCGTATGTGGGATCTTTTAGTTGCGGCATGCAGACTTTTAGTTGCAGCAAGCATGCGGGATCTAGTTTGGTTCCCCGACCAGGGAATCAAACCCCGGCCCCCTGAATTGGGAGCATGGAGTCTTACCCACTGGACCTCCAGGGAAGTCCCCTGAAACTTAGTATGTTAATCCATGAAAATGATAATAATGATAATAGGTAATATTTAATATGTATTGCTCATTGAATATATGTCAGGCATTAAGAAGTACTTTACGTATGTTAGTTCATTTAATAGTAAATCATGGAGTTGTTGCTTTCGTTATCATTATGATGATTGTTTTATTTTTTATGTTTTATTTATTATTTAGTTATTTATATTTTTTGGCCCCATGGCATGCAGGATCTTACTTCTCGGACCAGGGATCGAACCCATGCCCCTTGCAGTGGAAGCATGGAGTCCCAACCACTGGACCACTAGGGAAGTCCCACGGTGATCGTTTTAAAGGCCCATGAAGGAAGGTGACTGGTTTCTTTCTTCTTGAAGGATCTATTATTTGTTGTGAAAGTCAGTGAGATGCTGCTAAGACAGTGTGAGTGGTTGAAGTTCACGCAGCTAAAGAGGAAGGAGAAATGGGCTGAGAGAGGCATGATGGGAGGGGCAGTGAGTAAGTGGGGCCATTCTCGCTGCCTCAGTGCTGGGCCCTGGGTCACAGCTCAGGCCTGAGCGGAGCAGGGCAGTGGCACCAGCTGGAGAGGTGTGGCATGGAAGGCGTGCAACTTTGGGGCAATGTCTCTCAGTTTCTGTGATTTGTGAGAACACATCTCTCCAGAAGTGAAAGTGGTAGGGAGGAGGGGTTGTGAACTTTCAATCTGCAAAAACCCACAGCAGGTCAAACTGACCCAACCAAGAAGAAGCTTGAGTAGAGCCTAACGATGGTGTTAATAGTCTTGTCAGAGTGCTCCCAAAACGTTTTCATTTAGCTCTGACAGTTTTATTTAATTGTAAGAAAAAAGATGGAGAATGATTGTTTTCAAAAACATTAAAGAGGGCTTCCCTGGTGGCGCAGTGGTTGAGAGTCCACCTGCCGATGCAGGGGACACGGGTTCGTGCCCCGGTCCGGGAAGATCCCACATGTCGCGGAGCGGCTGGGCCCGTGAGCCATGGCCACTGAGCCTGCGTGAAAACATTAAAGAAAATTGAACAGGAGAAAATTTTGGCATCACAAGTGTATTGCAATTCCTCATAAAAGAGAAAGCCTGTTACACGTGATAGGTGTCTCTAGCAGCTGCATATCCAGGTGATCCCTGACACAGAAGGATCTGAGGTGTAATCGTTTCTTATACTAAAAGGTGGAGAGGGACCATTTAAAAATAATAATGCAATTCCTGTTACCAGTTCAGATTCCCCAGCCTGAAACGTCTTTCCATAAATTGTGACGCTCTATTGAAACTTTCAATTTGTTTTAATAACATATTTTTAACTTGAAGTATAGTTGATTACAATATTGTGCTAGCCTCAGGTGTACAGCAAAGTGATTTGGTTACACCTATATATGTATATATCTATATTCTTAAAAAAATTCTATTCCATTTTAGTTTATTACAAGATATTAAATATAGTTCCCTGTGCTATACAGTAAATCCTTGTTGTTTATTTTATATATAATAGTGTGTATCTGTTAGAGTTTGCTTTCTATGTCTGTCAGTCTGTTTCTGTTTTGTAAATAAGTTCATTTGTACTATTTTTTAGACTCCACATATAAGTGATATCATGTAATATTTGTCTTTGTCTGGCTTAGTTCACTCACTATGACAATCTCTAGGTCCATCCATGTTGCTGCAAATGGCGTTATTTCATTCTTTTTTATGGCTCAGTAATATTCCATTGTATATGGATATACCACATCTTTTTATCCATTCCTCTGCAGATAAACATTTAGGTTGCTTCCATGTCTTGGCTATTGTAAATAGTGCCTCTATGAACTTCGGGGGGCATGTATCTTTTCAAATTAGAGTTTGTATCTTTTCAAATTAGAGTTTTCATCTTTTCCAGATATATGCCCAAGAATGGGATTGCTGGGTCATATGGTAGCTCTATTTTTAGCTTTTTAAGCAACCTCCATACTGTTCTCCATAGTGGCTGCACCAATTTACATTCCCACCAACCGTCCAGGAGTGTTCCCTTTTCTCCACACCCTCTCCAACATTATTTGTAGACTTTTTGATGATGGCCTTTCTGACCAAAGTGAGGTGGTATCTCATTGTAATTTTGATTTGCATTTCACTGAGGACATTTTTGAATGGGTTCCTGAAATACTCAGAGAGGCAGCAGGGGGAACAGGATCAGTTCTGAGAAAGTCCCCTCCCACCTCAAGCTCCTGACTCTTTTATACCTTTGGCTCCTAAAGCCACAGCCGGGATTTTCTAACCTTAGACCCTCCCACCTGTTGTTTCCTCTTCCCCATTCTCTTGGTTGTTAGCTTCTTATCCTTTAAGTTCAGGATTAATTATCACCCCTCTACAGGCCTTTACTGACCAGTGTGGAGCCCCCGCTATGACTCCAGCTTACAGTGGGCTGGTTGTTCCATGGCCACATTAGCTTCTTTTATTTGTTCGTTTTCTTGTCAGTGGGATCACCTATGACTCTAAGGTCCACAAGGGCAGGTGGACAGGGTCATCCTGGCGCTAGCGTCTAAATATTTATTTATTTTGGCTGCACCGTGTCTTAGTTGCAGCATGCGGGATCTTCCTTGTGCCATGTGCCTTGTGGCACGCGGGATCTTTAGTTGCGGCATGTGGGCTTGTTTAGTTGCGGCATGCAGATCTCTTAGTTGCAGCATGCATGTGGGATCTAGTTCCCCGACCAGGGATTGAACCCAGGCCCTCCTCATTGGGAGTGTGGAGTCTTACCCACTGGACCACCAGGGAAGTCCCCTGGCACTAGCGTCTAGCACAGTTACTCTCACCTAATATAAAGAAGCCCAATAAACATTGGTTACGTGAGAGGAGTGAAAGTTACTATTTCCTTTTCATTTATCACACACTCATGGAAAATGTACGGAAGCACGAGTCCTTTCTCAGCTGTGCCATAAGATCTCTGTAGGAAATTCGTGCAGCTTATTTAGCTGAGGCTGGCTGCCATTCGACCTTGGGTTACTTGAGACCCGGAATAAGATTGTCATAATGTATTATTCAGGTTAATACAGTTTGATTTAGGGCTCATCTCCATTTGAGTAGTTGGTGACGGTTCTTCCTACTATTTAAAAGAGAAATGAAAATGCCTTCACCTTGGGCCCCTAGTATCTACAAAAGGAATATCTTACCCAGCACGGGAACCAAAAAACTACAGTCTCTTTCCTTTCCTTACAAAACTTCTGGATACTGTGCTAATACTACAGTAGTACTTGCCATAATGATTCTCATTTTACTAATGATGAAGATGGGGCCCAGAGAAGTTAGATAACTTTCCCCAGGCTCCAAACTTAGCAAGTGGAAAGAGGCAGGATCCAAAGCCAGGTCTGTTCAACGCCAGAACTCATATACTCAACTCTGCTACAAATGAAGAGTCCAATTGTGAATAGCATTGTCTGAGCCTGCACCACGAAGAACCTGGTATAAGCATCCTAGGAAACAAGAAGAGAAGGGGAGCTGCCCAGGATCCCTTCCTTGGGACACATCATCACAACACATACAAAAAATCTCTAAATGCAGCAAGCAAAGGCAAGCCTGACATTTCCAAGTGATTAAATATATGGAGGAGAGAAGAATAAGATGACAGGGGTAGGCAGGGCTGATTGGAAAGCCTTTCAAGAAGATGCATGTAGTTCAGTAGATTTTAACTAGAGAGAGAGGGATGGAGGAAGGAAGCATATAAGCAGGGCTTCCCTGGTGGTCACTCCTGGCCCCTTCAACACCATTAGCTGTATGGCCTTTGGGTTCCGGCTTGAAATAGAGCCAGGAAGGATAAGAAGGATGGCCAAGATATCGCATGTCTTAGCACAGCCACTATTGGCCTAGGGATTTGAGGCACCTACAAGTAGCTTTGAGATTCTTGAGGAACCGGGGTGGTGACTTTCAGGAAATAAGTTAATCTCTGTTTCCTCTCTGCTGTTGTGAATAAACAGTGTGACAAACTCCAGTGTGACAAACGGACATGGGGCTGACGTCAATAGTTCCTGACACTTTCGCTGGAGTAGGACCCATGAGAGTACGTCTTCCAGTATGGCTGCACCAAATCTGAAGTAATTATAATTTACTTCCCTGGTGGCGCAATGGTTAAGAATCTGCCTGCCAATACAGGGGACATGGGTTCGAGCCCTGGTCCGGGAAGATCCCACATTGCTGTGGAGCAACTAAGCCCATGCATCACAACTACTGAGCCTGTGCTCTAGAGCCCGTGAGCCACTACTGAAGCCCGTGCGCCTAGAGCCTCTACTCTGCAACAAGAGAAGCCACCACAGCGAGAAGCCCGCGCTCCGCAATGAAGAGTAGCCCCCGCTGTCCACAACTAGAGAAAGCCCATGCACAGCAATGAAGACCTAATGCAGCCAAAAATAAATTAATTAATTAATAAATTTTTTCAAAATAGAGAAAATTATAGGTTGAGTTCTAACAAAAGGAACATTTGTTCCTGCTGTTCAGGAGACCTCCTAACACTCTATAGGTCCTTTCTAGAGGACAAAGCCTTCCTTCTCTCAAAAATGATACCACAAAGAAGATCTCAGCTTCATTTAGGAGGATTAACTCTTTAAAGGTTTGGAACAGTGGATTCTGCGTAATGATAAGACAAGGAAACAAAAAAATTTTGAGGCCTCCCTACAACCTCTCCCCCCTCCCCCAGGGTGGGCTCCCTGTGGATAAAAGTATGATTCATTTATTCTAATTTCTTCAAATTTCATTGACTCTGTGTTTATTCTTCTTGGACCATGCTGTGCTATTTAGTATGCATTTAAAGTGCATTTTAGTGGCTATTTAAGGAGGCACGGGGGCTTCCCTGGTGGTGCAGTGGTTAAGAATCCTCCTGCCAATGCAGGGGACAATGGGTTCAAGCCCTGGTCTAGGAAGATACCACATGCCGCAAGGTAACTAAGCCTGTGCACCACAACTACTGAGCCCGTGTGCCACAACTACTGAAGCCTGTGCGCCTAGAGCCCGTGCTCCTCAACAAGAGAAGCCACTGCAATGAGAAGCCCGCGCACCACAACGAAGAGTAGCCACTGCTCGCCACAACAAGAGAAAAGCTCACGCACAGCAACGAAGACCCAACACAGCCAAAAATTAAATAAAAATAAATAAAATAAAATAATAAAATAAAATATTAAAAAAAATTATAAAGGAGGCACTTGCTTATCACCAGCATTTTATACGTGTATCTAATTAAGTTCAGGTTCTTGTGTTAATTATCATCCAGTTCTATAAAATTTATCAAGCTATCTGATTTTAATGCAATCCTACGGCAATCCTAGTGATTATGTATTTGTTCAACTGATCAAAAAGAACACATTAAATACAGACATGTAAGGTGAATTGCTTGAATTCATCTAACCATTAGGTTTGATCATAAAATGTTTATGAGAGTAAGATATACAATTTTAGTTGGACTTCATATTTTTAGGGCACCCACCATCAACTGTTATAAGCAGAATTTCACAATGTTAGTTTCAAACTCTGTCTTGACTGTGAATTACGTGTGTCTAAATTTGTTTTTAAAAATACAATACTAAATAAATAATACTAAGTTTGTTTTTTAAGAATTCTCTCTCTCTCTCAACATCAAGAATACTTTTTAAAAATGTCCTCTTCAGCTAGGATTTTAAACTTTCACAACGGGTATGTCAAAAAAGGTACTCAGTCCTTTTTTCCCTCACAGAGCAGATGAGTCATCGGGCCTGAACACTCAAATTCTTGCCACGAAACCCACAAACGTCCCAGGGTCCATGTCCACTCTGTTCCCCTCCCCTCGTGTGACAGCAGAGGATCCTTCCTCCTCCCATCCTCAGCTACTGCCTTACTCGTCCCCTGAATCTCAGCCTCGCCAGCCTTCTCAGTAACCTACATCTGGTCAATCTGTAGCTTCCTTTGGTACTTAAATATCCTCCAAATTACTCATATTTATAAAACACCCCCCACCTGACCCAATCCCCACCATCCACTACTGGTTCTATTTTATCCCCAGATTTGGAGCTTTACTTCGTAAAGTGCACGTCCTCACCAACCTTTCGTTTTGTACCCACTGTAGTCGAGCTCCCGCCCCCACCATCCTCCAGAGACTGGCGCAACGAGCTTACCTACGACCTCCCTGTTCTAGATGCTCCTCGGACCTTACTTTGCTTGTCTGCCGGGCAGCATTGTCACCACCGACTGTTCCCTCCGTTTTTATTTGAGTTTTATTTTTTAGTCTTTTTTTAACATCTTTATTACGGTATAATTGCTTTACAATGGTGTGTCAGTTTCTGCTTTATAACAAAGTGAATCAGTTATACATATACATATGTCCCCATATCTCCTCCCTCTTGCGTCTCCCTCCCACCCTCCCTATCCCACCCCTCTAGGTGGTCACAAAGCACTGAGCTGATCTCCCTGTGCTATGCGGCTGCTTCCCACTAGCTATTTATTTTATGTTTGGTAGTGTATATATGTCCATGCCACTCTCTCACTTTGTCCCAGTTTACCCTTCCCCCTCCCCGTATCTTCAAGTCCATTCTCTAGTAGGTCTGCGTCTTTATTCCCGCCTTGCCCCTAGGTTCTTCTGATGATTTTCTTTCTTTTTCTTTTTTTTTTTAGATTCCATATATATGTGTGTGTTAGCATACGGTATTAAACATTTCTCCAAAGAAGATATACAGATTGCCAACAAACACATGAAAGAATGCTCAACATCATTAATCATTAGAGAAATGCAAATCAAGACTACAATGAGATATCATCTCACACCAGTCAGAATGGCCATCATCAAAAAATCTACAAACAATAAATGCTGGAGAGGGTGTGGAGAAAAGGGAACCCTCTTGCACTGTTGGTGGGAATGTAAATTGATACAGCCACTATGGAGAAAGTATGGAGGTTGCTTAAAAAACTAAAAATAGAACTACCATAGAACCCAGCAATCCCACTACTGGGCATATACCCTGAGAAAACCATAATTCAAAAAGAGTCATGTACCAAAATGTTCATTGCAGCTCTATTTACAATAGCCAGGACACGGAAGCAACCTAAATGTCCATCGACAGATGAATGGATAAAGAAGATGTGGCACATATATACAATGGAATATTGCTCAGCCATAAAAAGAAACGAAATTGAGTTATTTGTAGTGAGGTGGATGGACCTAGAGACTGTCACACAGAGTGAAGTAAGTCAGAATGTTCTCTCCTTTGTGAAGCAGTCTCTTACCTTGGCTCCTACAAAGCGACATTCTCCTGGATAACCTCAGGTCTCTGGCTCCTTCCAAGTTCCTTTATTGGTTGCTCCCCTCCCCCTTCTCCCCTCCCCCTCTTTCTCCTCCCCCTCCTTCTCCTCCTCCTCCCCCTCCATCTCCTCTTTCTCCTCCTCCGCCCCCTGCTCCCACTCCCATTCTTGCTTCTGCTTCTGCTTCTTCTTCTGCTTGTCCTTCAAATATCCTTTAGGATCCCGTCCTTGGCCCTTTTCTTACTCAGCACCTGCTCTCTGGGCCATCTCTCTCATGGCTTTTATTAACATCTACATGCTATTTTCAAATCTATATCCTCCTGTCATCCTCTCATTCACACAGCAGGCAGCATATTTGTCATACACAGATCTTAACCTATCACTTCACTGAATACACTCACCAATGTGTTCCATCGCTTTTAGGATAAAATCAAAACTCTTTGCTGATCAGAAAAGACCCCAGGATTTGGTCTTACCTTATACTCCAGCCTCAGTCTCTTTCCAGTGTCCTCCTGGAATTCTACATTCTGGCTGTGCTAGACCACATTCACAGTTTCTAATGGTCCATGCTCTTTCAACTCTCAACCTTCCTCCATCCGGTTCTTTCTACCTGGAGCCCTCCTCTGACGGCCCACCCACCTGTCACCTTCAGGTCTCTGGTTAAGTGCGGCATCCTTTTGGGAGAGCTGTCCTCACCTCCAGGCTAGGTTAGGTCCTGCTGACTTCTGTCCGTTCCTATAAAAATATTCTCTATATCTTTATGACATTCATGTTTAATTGTTCACTGCTATATCCCACCTCCTAGCCCAAAGCCCAATATACATTAGGTGCTCACAACTATGTTCTAGTTGAATGAACAAATTTACCTAAATGATAATAGCATTATCTGAACATATTTGAGAATTTTCACATCCCTTCAGGAAGATGGGCCTTGTGTTCTCCCATCTGCAAATCAACTGTGCTCCTAAACCAATCTGTTCATGCAAAACAACTAAGCACTTGTATAAAACTGGGGAGGAAAAGGTGGGAACTCCAAAGGCAGCTGTGCTACTCTCCTGCTGTAGAAGACTTGGTGAGAGCTTAATTGAGAAGGTGTCTAACATGTGATTTAAATAACTCCTGGCTTTCTTTCCCTTTAGTCTTGCTGGGTGGTTTGCACATATTCTCTGTAACCTACTTGGAGTATTATGATTAATAGCTGATCATGAAAACATTGTCCCTTAAATATTTAAAAAATATTTAAGATACCCTTAAACGTGGCTGTATTAACTCTTAGACCTAGATTTTTTCAAAAGAGGGGGAAACCCTGTGATTTCTAATAGAGAAACAGGATTAGATATGCAGACATTAACTTCATAGAAACACTTCTAGGACCACAGTAGTTTCACAGAGTTGAAAAAAAAATCTTTTCATATACCTGCTTCTGGGTGAGTGACAAGTGATGGGATGGGGTCTTCCTGGGGCCCTGTGGGGATGTTGCTTCTGTCCAGATCTTGCCCTACTGATTTTCAGATTTTACCATTTTGTAAATATATTAGCCTGAATTTTTCCCTTTCTATAGCAGGACCCAAAATACTGGGAAATCTCAATCTAAGATAAACAAAATGTTTCATGAGAATCCAAAGATGACATTTAGTAAACCATCAGAATGGAGAGAGCCACCCTGATCTCCAGCAGCACCAAGAAGGGTACGTAGTCCCACTGGGAAGGGACGTGTGCACAGGCACACGCTGGATTTTAATTGGAGGTTGTTTTTTGGTGTATTTTGTTGTTGATCCTAAAATACATGGCTGGGAATGGAACAGTGGAGCCTTAAATGCAGTTAAATGGAACATAGCAGGGAGAGTGCATCATCACCTGGCTGGTTGAGCAGCAAGAGTTTCTAAAGACATGAGAGGGAGTAGATGACCTTTCAAGAGCCCTCTTGTCCAAAGGTTTTATGAATCCATGCACGTCCTCTGTCTAGACACGAAGGGTGGGTGCTCCTGCCTGCTTTTCCTGCTATAACGTGGGGAGAAGTATAACTGCTCCACCTACAGTCAGATCCCAGAAACTGTTCAGCCTCAGCCAGAAAAAAACAACAAAACAAAATAGGGGAGAAAAAACCTACTGGAAAGAACATAACTGCAGAGTCTATGACAAAGAAAATTCTCCCCAAATTATATTTACATTTAGTCCAGCCTTTAAAAGCAACTGTAACTTTCACATCCGTGTTTTTCACAGTTATCAACATTCATTCATATATTTAATGTCTATTATGTAAGACCATTTCATGAGAAAAGGAAGAGACTGAAGGTTTGACCCTTCCTTTGACAAGTGAGGAACAAAGACCTGGACAGGTGAAGTAGCTGACCATGGTTATTCAGTGACCCAAGCCAAGACCAAGGTGTTTGACTACTGATAAGACAGAGGTGTGAAGATTTCTCTACTTCTGAGACTGATCCAACACTGCGGTGCTGTCATCAAACATTATACCTCAAATTCGTCCTCCTTTCACTCACAGGCCCTGGTCCTCACTCCTCTGTATTACAGACAACCTGGATGCACCTTGTCCCTCTTCTGGCCTCCTCACTTCCTTACCGCTGCCCTTATAAACTTCTTCCCAGTTCTATAAACTTGCCAGTTCTTACCAGGCTCAGGTCACACTAAAGACCTGCCCTGAAGGCTCTTCTCCAGACACCACATGGCTTTGCTCGCTCTCTCTGTACATCCAGGTCTCTGCTCAAATGTCGTCTCCTCAGAGAGGGCTTCCTCGACTACCTTCTCTAAAACAACACCCCACGAGTTCTTCATTCACTATTTTTATTTAAAAAAATCAATCAAATATCTTCTGAAACTTTATTTTGAAGTGTAATGTATATACTGAACCATGCAGGAACCACAAAGCACTCCTCAACCTTCTGGAACTCCAGTGCCTACAACCAGACTGTCCCCGACATGGGGTCTTCCCTCCTTGACCCTACCTGACCTGCAGGACTTAATTGCTGAGAAACAGGAAGAGGAAGAGAGAAAACATTTCCTTAACCCTTTGATTCACGTATGGTCAGAATCCAGGGAACTGGTCTGTCTTGTTTTCAGTGGAAGGTACAACTCTGAGTGAGAAAAAAAGGAGCCGCTCTATCCTTGATGTGGGGACCATCTTTGATTCCTCTTTACTTCCCCTTTTGACTCCCTCAAGGCACTCAGCAAATGTCAGCTAATGAATAAATGAGAAATGTGTTGTTGGCTAAAAAGACAGTATTTAAGATTCTGCAGATTAAATATTTGTACCTAGTGCATAGTATGGCACCTAGTAGGGGTTCATTAATTACTGAAGACAATGACATTTCAACCATTTTATTAATTCATTCAGCAAAGTATTTATCAAACCTCAACCATGTCTTGGGCAATCTGTAAGAACACATGGTTTAATAAAAGGCGGATTCACATGTGATCTCTACTTTGTAAGAATCTGAGTGGGGTCTAGAATAAGTAGGATACATATAACAATGACAGATAACAGAAAGCAGTCAGTGCTGATAGGACTGCCAGTCAAGGGTTTTGAGTTTGAAGAAGTTAGGAGAACAAAGCAAGGAAGCTCTTTTCCCCTTAAACTGGTTTCCTTGGATATCCTTTTTCATGCTCATCCTGGCAACCTCATGGCCTCGAACTTTCCTTCTTAATGGGTTAATCCCAAATCTCTTTGTTCTGATTTGTCTCTCGGTTTCCATCCTCCTCTCAGACATCATCTCTATTGAGATACTCTGCCTGCACTGCAAACTCCATATATCAAAAACAGAAGTCATAATTCTCTGCCAATCTAACCTTGCCTTCTTGAAGATGGGAGGAAAAAAAAAAAACATGATACAGGGCAATGAGTTGGGAATTCATAGCATTCAGAGACAGGGAGGCATGGACAGAGACAGCAAAGATGACGACTCAATAAAAGTCTTTGGGGGGCTTCCCTGGTTGCACAGTGGTTAAGAATCTGCCTGCCAATGCAGGGGACATGGGTTAGAGCCCTGGTCTGGGAAGATCCCACATGCCACGGAGCAACTAAGCCCATGTGCCACAACTACTGAAGCCCATGCGCCTAGAACCCATGCTCTGAAACAAGAGAAGCCACCATGATGAGAAGTCTGCGCACCACAACGAAGAGTAGCCCCAGCTCGCCGCAACTAGAGAAAGCTCGCGCGCGGCAACAAAGACCCAACGCAGCCAAAAATTAAATAAATAAATAAAAAATTTTAAAAGTCTTTGGGTTTTTTAAAAACATATTTAGTGGAGTATAATTGCTTCACAATGTTAGTTTCTGCTGTATAACAAAGTGAATCAGCTATATGTATACATATATCCCCATATCCCCTTCCTCTTGAGCCCCCCTCCCACCCTCCCTATCCCACCCCTCTAGGTCGTCACAAAGCAACGAGCTGATCTCCCTGTGCTATGTGGCTGCTTCCCACTACGTATCTATTTTACATTTGGTAGTGTATATGTGTCAATGCTACTCTCTCACTTCGTCCCAGCTTACCCTTCTCACTCCCCCTGTCCTCAAGTCCATTCTCTACATCTGTGTCTTTATTCCTGTCCTGCCCCTAGGTTCATCAGGACCATTTTTTTTTTAGATTCCATATATATGTGTTAGCACACGGTATTTGATTTTCTCTTTTGCACTTACTTCACTCTGTAAGACAGGGTCTAGGTCCATCCATCTTACTACAAATAACTCAGTTTCCTTTCTCTTTATGGCTGAGTAATATTCCATTGTATATATGTGCCACATCTTCTTTATCCATTTATCTGTTGATGGACACTTAGGTTGCTTCCATGTCCTGGCTATTGTAAATAGAGCTGCAATGAACATTGTGGTACATGTCTCTTTTTGAATTATGGTTTTCTCTGGGTATATGACTAGTAGTGGTATTGCTGGGTCATATGGTAGTTCTTTTCTTAGTTTTTTAAGGAACCTCCATACCATTCTCCATAGTGACTGTACCAATTTACATTCCCACCAACAGTCCAGGAGGGTTACATTTTCTCCACACCCTCTCCAGCATTTATTGCTTGTAGATCTTTTGATGATGGCCATTCTGACCAGTGTGAGGTGATATCTCATTGTGGTTATGATTTGCATTTCTCTAATGATTAGTGATGTTGAGCATCCTTTCATGTGTTTGTTGGCAATCTGTATATTTTCTTTGAAGAAATTTAGGACTATTTAGGTCTATTTTAGGTCTAAATTTATGTCTATTTAGGACTTTGGCCCATTTTTGGACTGGGTTGTTTGTTTTTCTGATATTGAGCTGCATGAGCTGCTTATAAATTTTGGAGATTAATCCTTTGTCACTTTCTTCATTTGCAAATATTTTCTCCCATTCTGAGGGTTGTCTTTTTGTCTTGTTTATGGTTTCCTTTGTTGTGCAAAATCTTTGAAGTTTCATTAGGTCCCATTTGTTTATTTTTGTTTTTATTTCCATTTCTCTAGGAGGTGGGTCAAAAAGGATCTTGCTGTGATTTATGTCATAGAGTGTTCTGCCTATTTTTTCCTCTAAGAGTTTTATAGTGCCTGGCCTTACATTTAGGTCTTTAATCCATTTTGAGTTTATTTCTGTGTATGGTGTTAGGGAGTATTCTAATTTCATTCTTTTACATGTAGCTGTCCAGTTTTCCCAGCATCACTTATTGAAGGGGCTGTCTTGTCTCCATTGTATATTCTTGCCTACTTTATCAAAGATAAGGTGACCATATGTGCATGGGTTTATCTCTGGGCTTTCTATCCTGTTCCATTAATCTTTCTCTTTTAGTGCCAGTACCATATTGTCTTGATTACTGTAGCTTTGTAGTATAGTCTGAAGTCAGGGAACTTGATTCCTCCAGCTCTGTTTTTCTTTCTCAAGATTGCTTTGGCTATTCAGGGTCTTCTGTGTTTCCATACAAATTGTGAAATTTTTTGTTCTAGTTCTGTGAAAAATGCCAGTGGTAGTTTGATAGGGATTGCACTGAATCTGTAGATTGCTTTGGGCAGTATAGTCATTTTCACAATGTTGATTGTTCCAAACCAAGAACATAGTATATCTCTCCATCTGTTTGTATCATCTTTAATTTCTTTCATCAATGTCTTATAGTTTTCTGCATATAGGTCTTTTGTCTCCTTAAGTAGGTTTATTCCTAGGTATTTTATTTTTTTTGTTGCAATGGTAAATGGGAGCGTTTCCTTAATTTCTCTTTGAGATTTTTCATCATTAGTGTATAGGAAAGCAAGAGATTTCTGTGCATAAATTTTGTATACTGCTACTTTACCACATGCATTGATTAGCTCAAGTAGTTTTCTGGTAGCATCTTTAGAATTCTCTATGTATAGTATCATGTCATCTGCAAACAGTGACACTTTTCCTTCTTTTCTTATTTGTATTCCTTTTATTTCTTTTTCTTCTCTGATTGCTGTGGCTAAAACTTCCAGTGGTGAGAGTGGGCAACCTTGTCTTGTACCTGATCTTAGAGGAAATGCTTTCAGTTTTTCAGCTTTGAGAATGATGTTTGCTGTGGGTTTGTCTTATATGGCTTTTATTACGTTGAGGTAGGTTTCCTCTATGCCTACTTTCTGGAGTTTTTTTTTTATCATAAATGGGTGTTGAATTTTGTCAAAAGCTTTTTCTGCATCTATTGAGATTATCATACAGTTTTTATCCTTCAATTTGTTAAAATGGTGTAGCACATTGATTGATATGCATATAAACCCCACTTGATCATGGTGTACAATCCTCTTAATGTGCTATTGGATTCTGTTTGCAAGTATTTTGTTGAGGATTTTTGCATCTATGTTCATCAGTGATATTGGCCTGTAGTTTTCTTTTTTTGTGACCTCTTTGTCTGGTTTTGGTATCAGGGTGATGGTGGCCTTGTAGAATGAGTTTGGGAATGCTCCTCCCTCTGCTACATTTTGGAAGAGTTTGAGGAGGATAGGTGTTAGCTCTTCTCTAAATGTTTGATAGAATTTGCCTGTGAAGCCATCTGGTCCTGGGCTTTTGTTTATTGGAAGATTTTTAATCACAGTTTCAATTTCAATGCTTGTGATTGGTCTGTTCATTTTTCTATTTTTTCCTGGTTCAGCCTTGGAAGGTTGTGCTTTTCTAAGAATTTGTCCATTTGTTCCTGGTTGTCCATTTTATTGGCATATAGTTGCTTGTAGTAATCTCTCATGAACCTTTGTATTTCTGCAGTGTCAGTTGTTACTTCTTTTCCATTTCTAATTCTGTTGATTTGAGTCTTCTTCCTTTTTTTCTTGATGAGTCTGGCTAATGGTTTATCAATGTTGTTTGCCTTCTCAAAGAACCACCTTTTAGTTTTATGGATCTTTGCTGTTGTTTCCTTCATTTCTTTTTTATTTATTTCTGATCTGATCTTTATAATTTCTTTCCTTCTGCTAATTTTGGTTTTTTTTGTTTGTTCTTCTTTCTCTAATTGCTTTAGATGTAAAGTTAGACCGTTTATTTGAGATTTTTCTTGTTTCTTAAGGTAGGGTTTTATTGCTATAAATTCCCTCTTAGATCTGCTTTTGCTGCCTCTATAGGTTTCGGGTCATCATGTTTTCATTGTCATTTGTTTCTAGGTATTTTTTTATTTCCTCTTTGATTTCTTCAGTGATCTCTTGGTTATTTAGTAGCGTATTGTTTAGCCTCCATGTGTTTGTATTTTTTAGTTTTTTTCCTGTAATTGATATCTAGTCTCATAGCGTTGAGGTCAGAAAAGATACTTGATATGCTTTCAATTTTCTTAATTTTACCGAGGCTTGATTTGTGACCCAAGATATAATCTATTCTGGAGCATGTTCCCTAAGCACTTGAGAAGGAAGCATTTTCTGCTGTTTTGGGATGGAATGTCCTATAAATATTAATTAAGTCCATCTTATCTAATGTGTTATTTAAAGCTTGTGTTTCCTTATTTATTTTCATTTTGGATGATCTGTCCATTGGTGAAAGGGGGGTGTTAAAGTCCCCTACTATGATTGTGTTACTGTGGATTTCCCCTTTTATGGCTGTTAGCATTTGCCTCATATATTGAGGTGTTCCTATACTGCATGCATAAATATTTACAATTGTTATATCTTCTTCTTGCATTGATCCCTTGATCATTATGTAGTGTCCTTCTTTGTCTCTTGTAATAGTCTTTATTTTAAAGTCTGTTTTGTCTGATATGAGAATTGCTACTGCAGCTTTCTTTTGATTTCCATTTGCATGGAATATCTTTTTCCATCCCCTCACTTTGTCTGTATGTGTCCCTAGGTCTGAAGTAGGTCTCTTGTAGACAGCATATATATGGGTCTTGTTTTCGTATCTATTCAGCCAGTGTATGTCTTTTGATTGGAGCATTTAATCCATTTACATTTAGGAGAGTTATTGATATGTATGTTCCTATTACTATTTTCTTAATTGTTTTGTGTTTGTTATTGTAGGTCTCTTCCTTCTCTTGTGTTTCCTGCCTAGAGAAGTTCCTTTAGCATTTGTTGTAAAGCTGGTTTGGTGGTGCTGAATTCTCTTAGCTTTTGCTTGTCTGTAAAGGTTTTAATTTCTCTGTCAAATCTGAATGAGATCCTTGCTGGGTAGAGTAGTCTTGGTTGTAGGTTTTTCCTTTTCATCACTTTAAATATGTCTTGCCACTCCCTTCTGGCTTGCAGAGTGTCTGCTGAAAGATCAGCTGTTAACCTTATGGGGATTCCCTTGTATATTATTTGTTGCTTTCCCCTTGCTGCTTTTAATATATTTTCTTTGTATTTAATTTTTGATAGTTTGATATGTGTTTTGGCATGTTTCTCCTTGGATTTATGCTGTATGGAACTGTCTAAGCTTCTTGGACTTGATTGACTATTTCCTTTCCCATGTCAAGGAAGTTTTCAACTATAGTCTCTTCAAACATTTTCTCAGGCACTTTCTTTTTTTCTTCTTCTCTGGGACCCCTATAATTTGAATGTTGGTGCGTTTAATGTCCCAGAGGTCTCTGAGACTGTCCTCAATTCTTTTCATTCTTTTTTCTTTATTCTGCTGTGCAGCACTTATTTCCACTATTATATCTTTCAGGTCATTTATCTGTTCTCCTGCCTCAGTTATTCTGCTATTGGTTCCTTCTAGAAAATTTTTAATTTCAATTATTGTGTTGTTCATCATTGTTTGTTTGCTCTTTAGTTCTTCTAGGTCTTTGTTAAATGTTTCTTGTATTTTCTGTATTCTATCTCCAAGATTTTGGATCATCTTTACTACATTATTCTGAATTCTTTCTCAGGTAGACTGCCTATTACCTCATTTGTTTGGTCTGGTGGGTTTTTACCTTGCTCATTCATCTACTGCATATTTCTCTGTCTTCTCATTTTGTTTACCTTACTGTGTTTGGGGTCTCCTTTTCGCAGGCTGCAAGTTTGTAGCTCCCATTGTTTTTGCTGTCTGCCCCTAGTGGTTGAGGTTGGTTCAGTGGCTTGTGTAGGCTTCCTGGTGGAGGGTACTGGTGCTTGTGTTCTGGGTGGGACTGGATCTTGTCTTTCTGGTTGGCAGGGCCATGTCTGGTGGTGTGTTTGTGAACTTAGTATGATTTTAGGCAGCCTCTCTGCTAATGGGTGGTGTTGTGTTCCTGTCTTGCTAGCTGTTTGGCATGGGGCATCCAGCACTGGAGCCTGCTGGCCGTCGGGTGGAGCTGAGTCTTAGTTTTGAGATGGAGATCTCTGGGAGAGCTCTTGTTGATTGATATTACATGGGGCTGGTGGGTCTCTGGTGGTCCAATGTCCTGGACTTGGCTCTCCCACCTCGGAAGCTCAGGCCTGACACCAGGTCAGAGCACCAAGACCCTGTCAGCCACACAGCTAAGAAGAAAAGGAAGAAAAATAATAATAAAATAAATAAAATAAAAATTTTTTAAATTAAAGAAAAAAAGAGAGCAGCCAAACCAAACAAATCCACCAATGCTAACAAGCATTAAAAACTGAGATAAACATAAAAATCAGAAATAAATTAGTTGCAGACAGCAAACCCCAAGTCTACAGTTGCTCCCAAAATCCACTGCCTCAAATTTGGGAACATTCGTTGTCTACTCAGGTATTCCACAGATGCAGGTTTTATCTAGTTGATTGTGGGGATGTAATCCGCTGCTCCTGAGGCTGCTGGGAGAAATTTCTCTTTCTCTTCTTTGTTCACACATCTCCTGGGGTTTAGCTTTTGTTTTGGCCCCACCTCTGCGTCTAGGTCACCCTCAGGCATCTGTTCCCCGCCCAGACAGGAGGGGGTTAAAGCAGTGGCTGATCAGGGGGTTCTTGCTCTCTCAGGCCAGAGAGGGGGAGGGGTATGGTAGTCATAATTGGAATGCAGCGCAAGCCTGCAGTGTCAGAGGCCAGCGTGACTGTGCAACAGCCTGAAGCACGCCGTGTATTCTCCTGGGGAAGTTGTCCCTGGATCTTGGGACCCTGGCAGTGGCATGCTTCACAGGCTCCTAATGGGGCGTGTGCGTGTGTGTGTGTGTGCGTGTGTGTGTGTGTGTAGTGACCTGTACTCGCACACAGGATTCTTGGTGGCAGCGGCAGCAGCGTTAGTGGTTCATGCCTGTCTCTGGGGTCCGTGCTGATAGCCATGGCTCACACCCCTCTCTGGCGCTTGCTTAGGCGGTGCTCTGCCTTCTGTGGGCACACAGTGCAGGAACCCCCTCTCCTCATGCACCCCGAAACGATGGTCTCTTGCCTCTTCAGCAGGTCCAGACGTTTTCCCAGACTCCCTCCTGGCTAGCTGTGGCGCACTAGCCCCCTTCAGGCTGTCTTCACACAGCCAACCCCCGTCCTCTCCCTGGGATCTGACCTCCAAAGCCTGAGCCTCAGCTCCCAGCCCCCACCTGCCCCAGCGGGTGAGCAGACAAGCCTCTCGGGCTGGTGAGTGCTGGTCGGCACTGATCCTCTGTGCGGGCATCTCTCCGCTTTGCCCCCTGCAGCCCTGCTGCTGCGCTCTCCTCTGTGGCTTTGAAGCTTCCCCCCTTCACCTCCCCCCCCCCCCCGCCCCCCCGCCGCCGTCTCCGCCAGTGAAGGGGCTTCCTAGTGTGTGGAAACTTTTCCTCCTTCACAGCTCCCTCCCAGAGGTGCAGGTCCTGTCCCTATTCTTTTGTCTGTTTTTTTTTCTTTTGCCCTACCCAGGTACATGGGGATTTTCTTGCCTTTTGGGAAGTCTGAGGTCTTCTGCCAGCGTTCAGCAGGTGTTCTGTAGGAGTTGTTCCACATGTAGATGTAGTTTTGATGTATTTGTGGGGAGGAAGGTGATATCCACGTCTTACTCCTTTGCCATCTTGAAGGTCCCCCCAAGCCTTTGGGTTTTTCAAATGTTCTCTGTACTGCCTCCATGCATTTCCCAATTCCTACCATAACAGTGGAAAATGTAATCTTGATTTTCTCTTTCTATAACTATAGAAGGTGTGAATGTCGAGGGGGAAAGTTTTTCACCTGATATTCCTGTGGGAAGGAATTTAGGTCCTCACTTCCATAAACGCTGTGAATTCCTCTAATGGAGAACAGGACGATGTGGTGGTACTAAAAAAATGGTCAGACTACTTAACATAATACTGCTAAAAAAGGAGGGAGGACAGAGACTAGTTTGATTACTACTAAGACCTTTGAGGAAGCTTCCCTCACCCCATAAATTATATCCTTTCTTTTCTTTAGCTACACAGTATTAAGAATCTAAGGAAACTTTAACACTCATAATTGAAGTTATGGAACTAAGAGCACTAAGACATCCAGTGCATGGATAACTTGAAATACTTTTGAGCTCATTCATCCCTTCAATACCTTTACTGGGACCCTCAAAAAGAGGGAAATAAATTATACGGTAATGGCAAAATGGCTAGCTGGTCAAGCAACTGGTTACCCTGTCCTCACAGGGACATAGTTGGACACATTTCCCAGAATCTCTTCCAGTTAGACAGGCCATACAACTAAGTTTTGTCCAAAGGAACATGGGCAAGGGATATGTACAACTATCCTGGCCTGACCCATACAAATTTTCCACATGCACTTTCCCCTCTTCCCCTACAGGCTCCTTCAACAGAGAAGACACTGTAAACTGGGAGAACGGCAGAGCTCTCAGGTGGAAGGAGCCTGGGTCTCAGATGACTGTGGAAAACTGTCCACTGACCTGAAACATCCACACTGGACTTTACATGAGAGAGAAATAACCTTGGAAATGTTACACAACTGGGTCCCATTGTCCTTATGTCAAGGACTTTCAACAATGCCTGATCAAGAGTAAAAGCTCAATAAATATTAGCTTTCATTTTTATGGGAAACAAAGTTTACTTCTTCTTCATTTCCTTCTTTCTCTTGGGCAGAGTGGAGCACAGGGACCACGGGGATTAGTGAAAAGCACTTAGCTGCACTGAACCAGTTACAAAATACTAACTGGTATACTGGTACGTTTAAGTAAAGCAACACTGTAACAGGAACTCAAACAGAAACAACATTTTCTTCTGGATTCCAAGCATTAACTTTTAGGACTGGTCTCTTGCTAAAACACTCAAATCTAATAAAAGATGTAAAATACAAAAAGACAGTGATACTCCCTTCTCCCTTTGTCCCCTTGATATCAAGCATTTGGAGATATTCTAAAAGTTCTGACAACCCACATCATTTCTATGGTTTCAGATTGACATAAAATTTGTAAAGAATACTTTGTGATGTTACATTACTTAACTGATACACTTTAATAATAGTCATACTCAACTTTTATTGATTTTACATAAACAGCTTAGAGAATGCCTTTGGAAACCATGTTTTCCCAACGTATTTATGTTACAACACATGACATTTCTTTATGAAAGTATCTGTTAAATCTTTTTGCAGAGGGAGTGGGGAAAAATGAAGAAGGAGGAGGGGAAATAAGATTTCAAAACTAATCTTCAGTGATAGGCCTAAATATTTGGCAATTATTTCCTTTTATAGAAAATCACAGGATTGTAACTTTGAAACATACCAAAAGTGCAGTGCATCAATTTAATTTAAAAAACCAGTGTGTCTAATATATTCTTTGGGCATCAAATTTCCCTTTCTAAATATAATCAGGGTCATACGATTTTACACTTACTAAATAATGGTTGAAAACAATAACCATCAAAATCTTTAAATAATCCCAGATCTGGATTAAATCATGGTAGTATTAATATTTTCTAAAATTCCAATTTATTTGTTTATCAGTAAAACGTAACAGTTGACAATGTCTCCAGAGAATAAGTTTTCTATGTGTAGGAAGACAATAATCTTATAACACCTGCTATTAATCAGGTCACTGAGCTACTAATACATTATATCACGATATTTTTTCACACTGATTTTTCCACTTCAACAAAGTACAAGTAGTTGTTATCATACCAATTCTGAGTACTTAATCATTCCTGAAACAAGGAACCATCTTCATATTCGTACTTCTTTGTTATGGTGTTTAGTCTTGATATCATTAAGCACAATGAATTTTACTTAATGAATATGGATGAATTAAGGCAAAAGGACATAACCTAGTCCCCTCAATAATTTATCCTCTACCTTTTAAAAAACTGTTGTTGAGGCTATACAAATTACAGATCTACTGGCCGGAAAGACACAGCTTCTCCCTTAGACCAACATTCAGTATTTTGAGCACGAGGTTAAAGTCATGGTGTTCACGGCAGGTTCCCTTGTTCTACCATTGTGGTCGTTCCTCACCTGTACCCACAATACTGATTTTCAAATGATACTGTTCACTTGCTATGCGTCCTGGCTGTAGATTATTTTCCTTGATTAAAAATATTTAATAATTGGGCAATAATCTACTCAGTTTTTTTAAACTCTCCATTGAATAATTTTTCATTTTTACAACCACTTACTGCATGGCTGTTGCGGTTTTCTTCTGTCATCTTCTTCACATAATTAAGTGGTCCGTTCCCTTCAAAGGAGGAGGGATTTTTGAATGAGCCTCCAATTCTATCCCACAATGTGAAATACTGTCCATAGTTATAGTCAAAGAGCATGTGGTGGTCTGTATGATGAGCTGAGCCATTAATAAATGGCCTGAAGATACGGGGAACACGAAAATCACCATCATGAATAGAAATTGTCCAGATATTGACCAAGACGTACAAACCTAAATAAACTACCTTGTGCAATGGGAAGATAAATGGGTATATGTGGTAAGGTAGACCCTGAAGGAAGCCATCCAGAGGATGAAAAGCATGACTTGCAAATGGAGTTGGAATCTTCCAGATATGATGAGGTTTGTGTAAGTGCTACAGAAGAAAAGAAGACCATATTAATGCCACAGACTTTACCCAGTGCAACAACTGACTTAGCTTTTCATGCTCATGGTGTGAGAAATGACCTAACTAAAAAAGTCCCTTTGAATTTAGCAAATTACTTTATAAAATTCCCTCCCCTTCTTTACCCCAAGACAGTAAGATTTTAACACAGCCCCTCCAGACCCATAAAGAAGGATACAAACAAAATGTATCTTGTACCTGTCATGACTAAGGCTACTTAGGTATTTAATAAGTTAGGGAAAATTCTTGAAAATAGAGACAGGATTTATAATTATACATTGCTGAAATGTGTATTTTCTCTCTTCCCCTACAAATGACCCTACCTTATTACCTTATATACAAGTCTATGATGAAGGCCTCTGTGAATCCAGTAGATCAGCATGTCAGTGAAAAAGAGAAAGGACAGTACACTAGCAATGAATCGAAACCAGCCTACAAGAGACAACAGGATATGGCAGAATCAAGATTCAGCGCCCAGGATCAGAGTTTACTTTTGACATGTCCATCTAAGAAGACGAAATTTGATCCTAGACATAAACCCTGTAAACTATCTGCTTTGGTTAATTCAGTACATCACAACCTCCATCTCCCTTGACTCTCTGGGATCTGCTCATTTCCCTCTCACAAAAACTTGAAGCATCCCACCTACAATATTTCTTCATTAAACTATGAGGATATTTATGAAACAGAAAGAGTAAACCCCTATGGCATCTTTATCATTTAAATGTTGGAGAATAGTGCTATTTATTTTTTCTTCATATTAATCATCATAGAACATATCTTTACATATTAACTCCCCTGCTTAGAATTTTATTTTCCCTTGAAATACTGTAAGCCTAGCATTTACTCCATAACCCAACCCCTTCTGATCTTTCCAACCTCATATGCTCGTGTACTAACCAGGCTGGTTCACTCAATATCCTCCCAACATCTTCAAAGTCTTACCTCTATACTTTTACTCAAACTATCTAGAATGCCCTCTCTCCTTTTATTTTTATTCATATTTTGATCCACTTTCCAAGGCCGAGCCAATTCAGCACACTGGTGTGTAATTTTTGTTCCCTCCCTTAAATAACTAACCTCTTACTTGCTGACACCAGCAAGCTTGGATTCCAGTCCCAGACCCACCACTTATTTGTTAAGTGAGCTTGGCAAGTTACTGAAATTCTCTGTACACTTAATTTACTCACCTATAAAAGGAGCATCGTAATAGTGCCTATCTCATAGAGTTAATAGAATAAAATGGATTGGTAACACGTGAAAAGCTTAGAACTGAAGTTGGTACATATCAACAATAAATGTTAACTATGATTCTTACTTTCTAATACTAGATACTAGAAATGTATCTTGATGAGATAATTCCAGAATTTCACAAAATTTTAGTTTAGTCACTGTAGTACTGTTTATAATAGAAAACCAAGAAAAACCTAAAGGTCTAAAAATTACGGGTCATTTAAATAAACTATGGATATCTATACAATGCAATACTATAAATATATACTGTATAACGTCAATATTTATTGACATGAAAATATGGGCATAAACACTGCTAAGAGAAAAAAATCAGAGTTCAAACCAGTATGCATAGTAAGGGTTTCAATTCTGTAATGTAAATAACGAAGTACTACAGGCATAGAAAAGAGAAAGAATATACATCAAAAGAGTTACAGTTTCCAGGTAGCAGAATGATGGATTTTTTTAAAAAATCGGTGTTTTCTGATTTTTTATAAATATCATGTACTACCTGAGCTTTTTTTCCAGATGTTTGAATTCAATAAAGATAATAGGAAACAAATTCAAGGCTCTAGCTCTGATCATGCCAATCTTCCCCTGGGCACAATTTCATCTACAACAAAGACTTTAAAGAAGCAGATTTGGTTCTTTAGAGAAACCCATCTGTTCCAGACATTTACACTATACACTCACCGTATGGAAACTCCTCTATGCTGTCATACAGTTTGCTGTAACCTCTCACCTCTAGCAGGAACACTGAGACCGTGGGGAGGCTTATCCATGGCACTGACTGGACAGAATGCATAATCTCTCGATAGACTTGGTTCTGAAAATGAAGTTTCCAATATTTACAAACCATAAAATCTATGGTAAACAAAACTAGCATAAAATTGTTCTGGACTGGATTTTTAAAATCTCTTTTATATGAAGGAGCTTACCTCCAAATTGCTTCTACTGAAGTGTTACTATGTGGGCGTGGGTGTATAAGAAAAACATTTCTTTTGTATGAAGCAAATGCAACAAATATTTTAGATTCTGAAACTTTTTTTCCTTCCCACAAAATCCCTATTCCAAAGTTCTATTTACAGAATAATCAGTTCTTTCATAATTAACTTTCATACTCAATCCTCTCTATTTTTTTTCAGTCCTTGTAGTGACTGACAAATACAAATAACAGAAAAGTGATTGTAAACAAGTCTGAATTTACTGAGTTTGGATTATCTGGTCAAAAAATATATACATAGTAAAAGCATATTTCAGTTTGTGAAAGTCAAATATCAAAACAATTACACAAATGTATACATTTATTTATTTATCACTATCAGCAAAGAAATTCTCATCTATGTATCTAGCAAGACCAGGCTTACAGTTTAAAAAAAAAAAAAAAAAAAGGGGCTTCCCTGGTGGCACAGTGGTTAAGAATCCGCCTGCCAATGCAGGGGACACGGGTTCGAGCCCTGGTCTGGGAAGATCCCACACGCCGCGGAGCAACTAAGCCCGTGCGCCACAACTACTGAGCCTGAGCTCTAGAGCCCGCAAGCCACAACTACTGAGCCCGTGTGCCACAACTACTGAAGCCTGTGCACCTAGAGCCCGTGCTCCGCAACAGGAGAAGCCACCACAATGAGAAGCCAGCGCACCGCAACTAACAGTAGCCCCCGCTCACCGCCAACTAGAGAAAGCCTGTGCACAGCAACGAAGACCCAATACAGCCAAAAATAAATAAATTAAAAAAAAAAAAAACCTCAAAAAAAACTTAAAAAAAATTACAACTTACTTATCTGTTTAAATTAAATTAAAGAAAAGAAAGAGGGGATTAGCCTTTCCAAAAATATCTAACCCATTTGGGGCTGTTTTCAGAAACTCCAAAAAGATTAAAACCAGTTTAATCTGAAAATCTCACAAATACATATTGTTATTTTTACTGTAATAATTAAAAAATAGGTAAGAAAATCACTTACCTTTAAAAATTGTGGGTGTTTCATTAATGAATGATCATAGACAAAATAATAACTCAGCGTTGCGAATAAGAAATAAAGGATATAAGCACCGAGATTTGTTATAATCAGGAGACTGACAGCTTGTCGGAAGATGCTGTCCTCTGGCCATGTGGCTGGATATATGTATGGTGTAAAAAAATAATAATCTGCAGCATTGAGTACAAGATCCATCTTAGCCCCTAAAGGATAAACATGTACAAAAATTATTTACCCATGTTGACATTTCTCAAAGCAAAAAATTTTCAGAAAAACTATATATAAAGTTCCTGCCTTCATAAGTATATGTAGTACAAGTCTGCTGCTACCAGAATTCACTAAATGCCATCTCTAGAGCCAGAAGGATCTTCAAAGTCATCTCTAGTTCAGTCTCTTGATATAATACATAGCAACACTGAAGTTCAGTTAGAGAAACTGAGGCCCATGAAGTTTCTTCTCCAAGGTCAAGCTGAAAGGTGGCATAAGTCCAGATCTAATTGCACCTTAGTGTTCTCTTCCACTATGTCCTATTGCCATAGGACATGGCAAGAGTAAACATGGCAAATAGTAAAGATGTGGAACACAGGGCACTAGGTACTCAGGCATATGGTTTACTCCTTCAGCTGCAAGTTTCAGCAGCATCTTTCTCCTAAAAGGACTCATATTTCAGAGATTTTTGCTTCAATGCTGAGACTTAAGATGAATTCCCTAAAAGGTATCTATTCTGTGACTGTAACCAAAGAAGTCAGGGACTATCTATTCTCGTGACTAACCCTAACTCTCATTGACAGAACAAAGGGAGATGTATTCTTGGCAGTGACAAATAGAATACATTTATTCCTCACCTCCCTCTCCTCCCCACCCCAGTCAGGGGCTGGCAAACTGTGGCCCACGGGCCGAACCCAGGGCCTGTTTCTGTAAAGTAGCTTTGTTGGAACACAGCTATGTCCAGGTGTGTTTATGCTGTCTATGGCTGCTTCTCTGTACTACAAAGTCAGGGCTGAGTCACAGCAATAGACAGCATGGCTCACAAAGCCGAAAACGTTTATTATCTAGCCCTTTAAAAGGAAAGTTTGCCAACTCCTGTTCCAGATGCTTAAACTTTGAAAAACTTTAGTCGATTCTATATTCATGATCCTGAATCTAGTTCAACAACTTCATGGTCAGCTTCTGTGAGCTGACCACTGACTCTATCATTTAGGATCTACTTTCTCCTTCTTCACTGCACTGTTTGTAGTGGGAAATGTGTCCTGTATTCCAAACACCTCTCATCTATAATTAAAACTTTTGAACAACAACAATAACAAAAAACCAGTCTGAAAATTGCCACTGGGTTTTTAGTCTCTTAAAATCAAATTCTAGAAGCTCTTTATTTATTAGGGTGTTTAGCCCCTTGTTTGTGATATGAGTTGCAAGCATTTTTTCTCACATTGACATGGAAAGAAATTTTTAATCAACTAATGCAGATATTGACATACATCCTTCATCATATATTGCTAATTCACTCAAACAACAATTAAATATAAAGCACCGCACTAGGTGATGAGCATACAAAGATTAAAAAGATATAGTCTATAAATCCACGTTCAAGGTTAGGCAACTATAGAAATGAATAGTTACATCAATATGACAAGCGCTATAATAAAGGTATATATATGCAAATTGTGTGAAATCAGAAAAGACAACACAACTACCTCAGCTTACGACAGAAGGCTGTATAGTGAAGAATTTTGATTTGGGCTTTGAAGAACATTACCAGAAAAAAAAAAAAAAAAAGGTTAGGAATAGCTATTTCAAGTAGAAATAACAACTGCAAAGGCATGGAAAGGTCATGGTCCATTCATGGTTCAAGGGATGTGGCCCATTAGGAATATATCGTACTGATGAGAAGCAGGGAGACTAGGTTACTCCTGAGGTAGACTAACCTAGAGAAGATGATCGCCTGACCCCAGGCAAGAGCTGTGAGAATAGACACATTCATCAGAGACTTGGCAAGTGAGATAACCCATGGGACTTGATAACTGATTAGATACTGGAGTGTGAAAGAAGAAAAAAATCTACTGGGAATTTGGTACTAGCAGATGCAAACTATTATATATAGAACGGATAAACAACAAGCTCCTACTGTATAGCACAGGGAACTATATTCAATATCCTGTAATAAACCATAATGGAAAAGAATATGAAAAAGGATATACATATGTATAACTAAATCACTTTGCTGTATACCAGAAACTAACAAAACATTGTAAATCAACTATACTTCAATTAAAAAAAAAAGAAAGAAATCTATGTTGATTGTGAGATTTTACCTTGCCTGAATGGATGGTGATGCTATGATAATCAAAATTGGGAATACTGTGGAGCTAGCAGACTTGGGTGCAACAGGGACTTTGAGGGTGCGAGGAAGGATGGGTTCAGTTTGGGTCTTTTAAAAAAATTTTTAATTAATTAATTTATTTTGGCTGAGTTGGGTCTTCGTTGCTGCGCGCGGGCTTTCTTTAGTTGCGGGGAGCAGGGGCTACTCTTCATTGCGGTGCACGGGCTTCTCATTGCGGTGGCTTCTCCTGTTGTGGAGCAGGGGCTCCAGTTGTGTGGGCTTCAACAGTTGTGGCACGTGGGCTCAGTAGTTGTGGAGCACAGGCTTAGTTGCTCCGCAGCCTGTGGGATCTTCCCTGACCAGGGCTCGAACCCGTGTCCCATGCATTGGCAGGTGGATTCTTAACCTCTGTGCCACCAGGGAAGTCCCTAGCTTGGGTCTTAAGTCTACTTGCTGTGGCTCATCTGGGCTCCTAGGCGAGAGCAGTAGACTACATGCAAATATGAATCTGAAGTTCAAAAGGGAGCCTAGTAGTATCACAACAGTTGAAGCCATAAAGGATGGAGCAGCAGGTTAAGTACATAAAGTAATACCAGAAACATAAACAATGAAGAAGAACCCAACAATTCAAAAGAATATTGCTATACCACTAAAGGTTGGTAAGAGTTGGTAAACTAGTCTTGCATGTTACCTATAGTGCCAACAGCCATAATTCCATATAGTATTTGGGACAGCACCGTGTAGCCAAAAATAACTCAAACGTTAACCATGAATCTTCTTTATTCAACCTTTAATATCCGATGTAAGTGAAAACTTTAATAAGATCTCAGTCCTTAATTATAAAAAAACTCTTTAATTTTGCTTTTAACTGAAGACCATGTGAGTTGTGTTGATTTGCATATGCCCTGTACGTAACTGCTGTGACAGTAAACCAGCACCTAGAAGGGAGGAGGGAATGAACCTCCGTCCATCTGGAGGCAGTTGAGATACTGTGAGATGAAACCTGTTGTTAAGTGTTTTCAGATTTTGGTTTCAATTAATTCTATTTGTGGGATGTAGTAATTAGGTATTCACAAATATATTGCTGTAATTTCTGACATCTAACATAAAAAAAGTTTGAAATCGCTAACAATTACCATCTCAAAACTGCAATTCAATTTTGAAGTTTATATTCAAACCCACATCTGTGAAATGGAGAAAGCACATCTACTTTACAGAATTGTTCTAAGATTTAGAGACGAAGTACATAGTGGTGTGGTACTATCTGACATGGGGAAGCTCATCAACAAATAGGAGCTATTATTACTACTGTTACAGGAACCAAAGCTGGGCCCAAATCACTTTAACCTATAGTAGAAACAGATGTCATTTGATGTTTTAAAGAAATAACTGTTCATTTCTAATATCAATATTTACTGTATATGAGGTATTGTAAATATTAACTCATTTAACCCTCTCAAGATACACCCTAAAAGTCAGGTGCTAGTATTATTCTTGTCTTATAAGAAAGCTGGACACAGAAAATTCCCAGAGTCATCAAGTAAATAAATGCTGGAGAAGGGATTCAGTCACTCCCTGGCTGGTTGCAAAATCCATGGACTTGAACCAAGTTCTACTGCTTCTTCATTAGTATCTCTTCAGCTCCTTAAATTCTCAGTGACTCTACAAACTCACATACTTCTGCACAGAATTTTTTTTTTTTAATTTTTAATTTTTTGGCTGCATTGGGTCTTTGTTGCTGCGCGTGGGCTTTCTCTGGTTGCGGTGAACGGGGGCTACTCTTTGTTGCAGTGCTCGGGTTTTGCATGGTGGTGGCTTCTCTTGTTGTGGTTGTGGAGCACGGGCTCTAAGTGCACCGGCTTCAGTAGTTGCAGCATGTGGGCTTAGTAGTTGCGGCACGCAGGCCCTAGAGCACGCAGGCTTCAGTAGTTGAGGCGCGTGGGCTCAGTAGTTGTGGCTCGTGGGCTCTAGAGCGCAGGCTCAGCAGTTATGACACATGGGCTTAGTTGCTCCACGGCATGTGGGATCTTCTGGGACCAGGGCTCGAACCTGTGTCCCCTGCATTGGCAGGTGGATTCTCAACCACTGTGCCACCAGGGAAGCCCATTTTGCATATAATTTTAAGGGGTTTATATCCACTAAAGTCAGGGGCTCTACAGACCCTAAGTTAAGTACCCCTAACAAATAGAAACTTAGTTTATTTTACTTTGGCTGAAACAAAGAAACCTTTTCTTAAAACATAGTTATCAACAAAACACAATTAGGCTTAAAATGACTTGAGTCATTCTGCTTTACTTTAAAAGTATAGATAATATACTGTTAGTATAATAGCTAACATTTAGTGAAAACCAGGTATTACTTAAAAAGCACTTTTTATGTATCATCTCGCTTGATTCTCACAACTATATGAGGTAGATACTTCTATAACCCCCATTTTAAAGATAGGGAAAATGAAGGCAGGAATATTTAAATAAGTTGTTAACTAATGTAACAATAACAAATAACAAGTAACAGCTGGGATGTATATTCCAGAGCCCGTTCTCCTAGCTACTACATTGTAATATCTAGGTGTAAGCATGCAGATGGGGAATTCTGATTATCCCATGTTAATTATATTACATAATGAATGGGAAAGCACTCTGTAAATGAGCAAGGGTCATGTATTTATTTTTAGGTGCTTATCATTAGAAACTTAAAAAGAAAAAAAATCAATGGTGATATAAAGACAGGTAACCTACAGGTAGTTATAAAGTTGTTATCACCTACAGGTGATATAAAGACAGGTGGTTTGGCTACCACAAACTTTCCAGTTTGGAAACTTATCTCCTATACCACCTGCAAATTTGCTCTGCTGTTACACAGGGATGCTAGCAGACACGATTCTTCCTATTAGGATGCTAAACTAATAGATTATTTCCCTTTCCTTCTTGTCTTCTCAAACCGTGGATTGTTGTCCCTCCGTCCTAATTACACTGCAGTAACTGGGGCTTGCTTCAACCTAATTCCTTTGCTGCTTGAAAGAAAAAAAAAATCCCCTCAAGAACAGAGGGAAATCCGTCGCAAAATGCTTTATTAGTGTTCAGTGGACAAACTTGCCTTGGATAAGAGATCTCCAATAGCCAGTATCAAACATTTCATTTTTTTCAGGCCCATCCACATGTCTGTTTCTTTCACCTCTCCCTGTGCCCTGACATACCCCCGCTCTGTCCGGGCAGAGGCCCCTAATCTGGAGGTCTCTGGCGGCAACCAGCCTCCCGCCAGCCCCGGCCAGCGCGCGTGCCCTGCGTCCCGCAGGCTCCCCATCACAGCCGCCGCCTAGCCGCTTGTTTTCAGGACACCCGGCTACCTGGTGTCTGTCTCTGCTAACCGTCTCTGCTAACCGTCTCTGCTAACAGTCAGCGCAGGAGTCCTCAGGTCAAGTTTCGCAGACAGAACCCCAGAGTCAGCCTAGTGCCTTACATCTAGGAGGCAGTCAACGAACGCCTGCGGGAAACTGAAGAAGGGGGCAGACGCACTCTCAACTTCCCCACCTGGGTCTTGCCTTAGTCTCTCCACCCCCTTTTCCTCCTCTTCTCTCGCTTCCAGCCCAGGTGTATTCCCTCATTTCCCCGCCCCCCTGTCATCCCTACCTAGAGAGGGTCCGCCGCCGGCTGCCGATTCGGTTCCTGCGGTGCCCCGGCTGCTCCAGCCACTGGACCGCGTCTGTCAGCAAGCAGGCAAGGTCTGGAAGGGCGTAGCCTGACCCCACGCTCGGGGCGACCGGCGCCGCCAACCAATCAGAGGCCGGCGGCATAAGCCGATATGACGGCAGATCGCGTGACTTGGCCGCGAGGGGCTCTCCGCGGTCACGTGGGCGCCGCGCGCTCCGACACGCCCCCGTTTCGTGCCCGGGAACTGAAGGGAAGAGAGGACCTGATTTAGGTACTAAGGTGGTGGAGGGTGGAGTTTCAGGTTGTATTTGTTTCTTTGCTTTTTCACTGGTGCTGGTGTGTGTAGCTCAAAGTCTTGTACTGAGCAGGTTTACGTTATTTATGCAAACAATCCTTGCTCTGCCTTGAGGGAACTAGATGATACTTCTTTTGAAATGCACGTTGGAAGCATTTTCTACTTAAGAGAAGGAGGCGCAAATACTTGTTAGACAACTTAGTAATACGTATTTCTCAACCCCAGCCTGCGCTTTTCTATAACACAGAATGGCTAGAATTTGACTGAACCAGTTTAGGTAGGTGTTGAAATGCCAGAAACCTTTTCATAGTACAGATAAAGCAGATCTATGCAGACTAAACGGGAGTATCTGTAGATTCCTAGAGGTTTGCTTCTGCGCGCGTGTGTGGTTTTTATTTTTGTCGTTGTTAGCTTTTCTAAATATGAATTGCAGTGGTCACACTTGTAAGTAAACCTTTCTGGAAGTCTCAGAGGAGTGGTTCTCAAAGTCCAACCAGCAGTGTCCAACAAATTTAGAGTTTCCTGGAAACACAAGTTCTTGGGAGCCACCTCAGACCTGCTAGATTAGAAACTCTGGGAGGACCCCAGGAAGCTGGGTTTAACAAACCCTGGATTGATACCCATGTTTGATAAAGTTTGGGAACCACAGTTCTAGTGAATTTGACCATCAGAAGAAAATCCGAAGAAAGTCCTTTGATTTTGTTCCCTCTAGAGTGATAGATAGAAGAAAATCCCGTAAAGTGAGAGATGACTAACGTTAGAAAAGAATATTTGTTTCCTTATAGGATCATCTGAAGTGCTGCAGTGTAAGGAGATAAATTATTAGACTCTAATCATGAAAACCTTTTATATGAGTATTGTTTTAAATATCTGTGGCTTGCCTCCTACTTTCTTTTTTTAAATTAACATATATTAGTTTCAGATGTACAATATAATGGCTTGATATTTGTATATATTGTAAAATTACCTCCTACTTTCTAATTCACATTTCTTCACTTTTGTTTCCTTTGTTATTGTTCTTATTTCATCCTTTAATTTTTGTGATTAAGATTTTTACGTTCATTTCTGGGGAAAATTAAAATGTGGTTTAAAGGTGTTTAGCTAGTACAAAGTTTCCAGATTTGTGATTACTGTAGGGTAAAGCTCGCCTGCGTGGTTGGTTAGTCTACAAGTATATTTATCCCCTTTACTTGAATTAACTTCAGATTAAAAAGAATAACAGACTTCTCTTGAAAGATTGGGAAATTATGTTACATAAATTAATAGATTTATGAAAGGTTGGGAAATTAAATTACATAAATTGATAAAATTTGAGTCTGCCAAGAAAAAGAATTGTTGTTTCTATGAAAACTAAGAAGAATGCTTCAGAAAGACCAGATAAGGATGAATGCTAATAAAATACACATCGAATTGGGTGTGGGTCAGGTGGTTATAAAAGTCTGGAGAAATTTTTAAAGATATGTGCATTTTGTTGTATATTTATTTCCTTCTCAATTTTAGAAGTGTCTTCGTCACATTATCCAAGCATGTTTAAATTTTATATCAAGTATTTATCTCCCCCTCCTCAGTAAAATACTTGTTGGTTTTCTGATCGTACTACTGCTATTTCCTTTACTAATAGTTAAGGTAAACATTCCAGAGTGGTTTTTTGATGAAATATTTAAAAATGATCTCCCATGTAGGGGATTGAGAGGTATAAACTATTTATTATGTATAAAATAAGCTACAAGGATATATTGTACAATGCAAGGAACATAGCCAATATTTTTAATAACTATAAATGAAGTATAACCTTTAAAAATCACGAATCACAATATTGTACACCTATAACATAGAATATTGTACATCAACTATACTTCAATTTAAAAAATAAATAAATACATTATATGCATAGAATCACATTACTTATAAGTAACACAGAACTGTTGACAAGAAATTAATACTAAAATTAACTAAATTTAGACCTTAAAAAAATTATCTCCCATAATAGGAATTCTACTGCCTCATAATTTTTAGCATCAGATACACAGAACATATATCTTCTGTGTATCGAAATATCTCATCATATTAGGAAGACATTTCTTGTACTTTTTTTTCCCTCTGACTTCTGTTGTCCACAGTGGAGAGCATACCTCAATTTCGTTTTTTTACTGAAATGTTTTTGCCTAATTAGAAACTGAAACTAGAGAGTTACTTATTGAGTCAATCTTTTTCTCAGGTGTTGTCTTCTCAGATTTTTATTGTCAAAAGCATTTCTTGCATGCCTGCTAAGAAAAGACCTTTGTACTCAATGCTCTGTGAAGTACTACTGCAGAGCATACGGAAAGCTCTGGAATGTTTAGGATAATATGTACCATGACTTCTCATATTTCTGCACTGTGGTATCCCTTATGCCCAAGAAGAAGGTGTAAAGGAAGATGAACAAGCAGCAGCAACAACAATTACAGTAATATTAGCAGCAGTAAGCATATGTATAGAATTGTTTAGTACAAAAACACGGATAGAATGATTGGTAAAGAAGTAAAGTCAGTGACATTAAGATTACTTTTGGTTGTGCAAGCTTAGTTTTTTTTTTTTTATTTATTTTTTTATTTTTTAATAGACCTTTATTGGAGTAGAATCGCTTCACAGTACTGTGTTAGTTTCTGTCGCACAACAAAGCGAATCCCCATATGCACACACCACATCCCCTCCCTCTTGAGCCTCCCTCCCACCCTCGCTATCCCACCCCTCTAGGTCATTGCAAAGCACCGAGCCCATCTCCCTGTGCTATGCTGCTGCTTCCCACCAGCCAATTACTTTACACGTGGTAGTGTATATATGTTTTTTTTTTAAACATCTTTATTGGGGTATAATTGCTTTACAATGGTGTGTTAGTTTCTGCTTTATAACAAAGTGAATCAGCTATACATATACATATGTTCCCATATGTCTTCCCACTTGCGTCTCCCTCCCTCCCACTCTCCCCATCCCACCCTTCCAGGCTGTCACAAAGCACCGAGCTAATATCCCTGTGCCTTGCGGCTGCTTCCCCCCAGCAAGCTTAGTTTTGATAAGATTTAATCATCCTGATCTAAGAGGAAAAGGAACCATTATTCCCCTGAGAGCCTCCCTATGATAATATTTTTTTCCTAGACCTTCTAGTGTTGTGATGTCAAATATGGTAGAGGCTAGCTATGTGTGGTTAAATTTAAATAAGTTAAAAAATAACAAATTCATTTCCTCAGTTGCCCTAGGCAGATTTCGAGGGCTCACTGGCCACTTGTGGCTCTTGGCTATCATACTGGATCCTGTAGGAATCGAACATTTCCATCATCATTGAAAATTCTGTTGGGCAGCACTGTTTATCTTCCATGTCTCTACTTTACCTTTCTTGTGTGTGTGTGTGTGTGTGTGTGTGTGTGTGTGTGTGTCTGTTATAGTTATAATGACTACTTTAATATTCTTGTTTGCTAATTCTAACCCTTGTGTCAATTCTTTTTTTTTTTAATTGAGATGCAGTTGATTTATAATATTATAGTGGTTTACATCAGCACTGCTGGTGTAGTGGTAACATGCAGGAGCCCCAATATTATTATATTAGCTTCAGGTATACAACATGACGATTCAAAATTTTTATAGATTATACCCCATTTAAAGTTATGAGAAATATTGGCTATATTACCTGTGCTGTACAATATATCCCTGTAGCTTCTTTATTTTGTACATAGTAGTTTGTACCTCTTAATTCCATACCGCTATCTTGCCCCTCTTTCTTCTCCCCATTGGTGACCACTAGTTCGTTACCTGTAACAGTCTGTTTCTTTTTTGTGATATCCACTAGTTTGTTTTATTTTTTAGATTCCATATATAAGTGATAACATATAATATTTGTCTTTTTCTGACTTATTTCATTAAGCATAATACCCTTCAGATCCATCCATGTTGTTGCAAATGGGAAAATTTCTTTTTTTATGGCTGAGTAGTATTCCATTGTGTGTGTGTGTATGTGTTTCATATCTTCTTTATCCATTCAGCTGTTGACGGACACTTAGATTGCTTCCATATCTTGGCTGTTGTAAATAATGCTTCTGTGAACATTGGGATACATATATTTTTTCTAATTAGTATTTTTGTTTTCTTCAGATTTATACCCAGGAGTAGAATTGCTGGATGGTATGGTGGTTCTATTTTTAGTTTTCTGAGGAACCTCCATGCTGGTTTCCAAGTGGCTGCACCAATTTACATTCCCGCCACCAGTGCACAAGTGTTCCCTTTCTCTACATCCTTGCCAACATTTGTTATTTGTGGTCTTTTTGATGATAGCCATTCTGACAGGTGTGAGGTGATATCTCACTGTGGTTTTGATTTGCATGTCTCTGATGATTAGCAATGTTAAGCATCTTTTCATGTGCCTGTTGGCCATCTGTATGCCTTTTTGGGAAAAATGTCTATTCAGGGTCTTCTGTTCTTTTTTTAACCAGGTTGTTTGGTTTTTGATATTGAGTTGTTTGAGCTGTATATATATTTTGTATATTAACCCCTTACTGGCTGTATCATCTGCAAATATTTTCTCCCACCCAGGAGGTTTTCTTTTCATTTTGTTGATGGTTTCCTTTGCTGTGCAAAATCTTGTAAGTTTAATTAGGTCCCGTTTGTTTATTTCTGCTTTTGTCTCCTTTGCCTTAGGAGACAGAGCCAAAAAAATATTGCTACGATTTATGTCAAAGAGTGTTCTAACAATGTTTTCTTCTAGGAGTTTTATGGTTTCTGGTCTTACATTTAGGGATTTAATCCATTTTGAGTTTATTTTTGTATATAGTGTTAGAGAATGCTCTAATTTCATTCTTTTACATGTAACTGTCCAGTTTTCCCAGCACCATTTATTGAAGAGGCCGTCTTTCCTCCATTGTATGTTCTTTCCTCCTTTGTCATGTATTAATTGACCACTGGTGTGTGGGTTTATTTCTGGGCTCTGTATTCTGTTCCATTGATCTATGTGTTTGTTTTTGTGCCAGTATTATATGGTTTTGATTACTGTAGCTTTGTGGTATAGCCTGAAGTCAAGGAGCATGATACCTCCAGCTCTGTTCTTTTTTCTCAAGATTGTTTTGGCTATTTGGGGTCTTTTGTGTTTCCACACGAATTTTAAAATTATTTGTTCTAGTTCTTTGAAAAATGCCATTAGTATTTTGATAGGGATTGCATTAAATTTGTAGATTACCTTGAGTAGTATTATTAATACTACAATATTCTTCTAATCCATGAACACAGTATATCTTTCCATCTGTTTGTGTCATCTTCAATTTCTTTCATCAGCATTGTATAGTTTGCCAAGTACAGGTCTTTTACCTCATTAGTTAGATTTATTCCTAGATGTTTTATTCTTTTTTTTTTTTTGCGGTACGCAGGCCTCTCACTGCTGTGGCCTCTCCCGTTGTGGAGCACAGGCTCCGTACGCACAGGCTCAGCAGCCATGGCTCACGGGCCCAGCTGCTCCGCGGCATGTGGGATCTTCCCGGACCAGAGCACGAACCCGTGTCCCCTGCATCGGCAGGCGGACTCTCAACCACTGCGCCACCAGGGAAGCCCCTGTTTTATTCTTTTTGATGTGCTTGTAAATGGGATTGTTTCCTTAATTTCTTTTTCTGATAGTTTGTTGTTAGTGTATAGAGATGCAACAGATTTCTGTATATTAATTTTGTATTCTGCAACTGTACTGAATTCACTGATGAGCAGACTAGAGAATTGTTTAAAAGCCTTCAAATCTAGTAGTAGTCTGCATTCAATCTGCTTTGCAAGAGTCTTTATTTGTCTCCACTTTGAACAAAATGAAACTGGAAATCCAATGCAAAGCACTAGAGGTACAGTCTATACAAGAAAGACTACTTAGAACTCCAGTCAGAAGAACCATACTCAAAAGAAAGGCTTTAATGACTGGGGAATAAATATTTAGGTTAAAAATAAAATTCTTAAGGTATACATATTGATAAGAATGTAGGCTAGGCTTCATGTGACAGACACCCAAAATATTAGCGATTTACTCCAGAGAAAAGTTTATTTTCCTTTCACATAAAGGTGTAAATTAGCATAATTATCTATGGTAGCAAATAAACCCTCAAATTGTAATGACTGAGACACAATGGAGATTTATTTTTCACTCACGTAACAGGTCAGATGGATGATCCTGGTCAGTGGGTAGCCCTGCTCCACATGGTGATTCAGGAATCTAGGCTTTTCCATCTTGTAGCTCTGTCATTATCATAACTTTCTGCATATTAAATAGAGAAATAGGAAAGAAGGTATGAAGCATGCATAGCTTTTCAAAGACCCAGTCTAAAAGCTTCACGCGTTACCTCTCACATTCTGTTGGCTACAGCTCAGTCACATGACCACATCTAACTATTAGGGAGGCTGAGAAATGTAGTCTTTATTCTGGTAGTATATTTGTTCAGCTAAAGTCAAGAGTTTCCATTTCTGTAATAGTTACCTATTACTTTGTAATAAATTACCCCAAAACATAAGGGCATGGATGAATAACCATTTGCTTCACAATTTCTGTGGGTTGAGAATCTGGTTGCAGCCTAGCTGGAGCCTCTGGCTCTGGATCTCTCAGAGGTTACAGTCAAGGTAGCAGCCAGGGCTGCAGTCATCTCAAGGCTGTATTTGGGGAGGATCCCTTCCAAACTCACTCAGTTGACTGTCAGCAACCTCAAAAGTTCTGCTTCTAAGCTCACCCACACCACCATTTGCAGCTGCTAGGTTCTCATTGGCTATCGTCAGAGAGATTGGTTTCTTGCCATGTGGGTGGTGAGAGATGCTCTTTGTTCTTCTTTCTTTACAAAAGAACCAAAAGGCTCAAGGTTGAGTCACTTGCCCTAAAACTACAAACCAAGAAGGAATTCCTGTTGCAGCCCTTCCCAGGAGTGGAATTTTAAACCAATCAGTCTGGAATTTCTTGGTCAGCACTGGTGAGCTAATCTGCCTAAGACCCCCCCCACCCCCCCCCCACCCCCCCCCACACACACACCTTCCTTCCCCTAAGGGAAGGTCATCTTGCCTGAAAAAACCCACTCTTTTAACTTCCTTGTCCCACCCTCTTTCTGCCTATAAAAACCTTCCATTTTGGTTTTTTTGTTCTTGTTGTTTTTTTACAGTCTAGTGTTTATTTTATGTTATGGCAGTTACACTTGAATTTCAAAAATTTAAAACATAAAAAGTGGTTAGGGACTGCCGGCTTGAAAAAAAATGCACAACGTAAGAGTTGTGAGTTAAGTTTTACTTGGGGCAAAATGAGGACTATAGCCCTGGAGATAGCATCTCAGATAGCTCTGAGAAACTGCTCCAGAGAGGTAGGGGGGAAGGTCAGTACACATGTGATTTTGGTCAATCGGGAGTACATGCAAACAAGTACATATTTTTTTGCAAAAAGTTTCTGCTAGTCTTGTGATGGTACTGCTAGTCATGAGGAGCAGACGTGACCATGAAGGATTTTAGAGCTTTTCTAGACATGAGGAGATACAAGTATCGGGCTCATGAAATCATCTCCTTGAAAATATCTATCTGAAGATCTGTTCTGTCAGTTTTTCCCGGAGCACAGAATGCCTCATTTCTGCTCTCCACCCTGAACTCCTTTCGGGGGGTATTGAACGTCAGCCGCTGCAGCAGCACGTGATTTAATCCTTGGAGAGGTAGACGGCACCTGCCAATTTGTATTTGACAGGACTAACATTTGTATCAACAGTTAATAAATGTCTAAGATTGTTTATTATACAGCAGGGTACAATGGTAGTGCTAATGCCAACAGGGCACTATGGAAATTAGTCTAAAAATTATCATTTGGGCTTCCCTGGTGGCGCAGTGGTTGAGAGTCTGCCTGCCGATACAGGGGACGCGGGTTCGTGCCCCGGTCCGGGAGGATCCCACATGCCGCGGAGCGGCTGGGCCCGTGAGCCATGGCCGCTGAGCCTGCACGTCCGGAGCCCTGTGCTCCGCAACGGGAGGGGCCACAACGGTGAGACGCCCGCGTACCACAAAAAAAAAAAAAAAAAATTATAATTCATCTTTATACAAGCAACAACACTTACTGCTGTTTTAGAATTTTGAGATATAGTCTGCTTCTAACGGTAAGCAGTCCTTGAACATTTTTAATGTTATACAGTGTTATAGTAATTAGTTTGGCAAATGTTTCAAAATAAAGTAGAAATATATTCATAACATGACAGAAATGCACATCCTGTTTTGTTTTCAATAAGAACCATAATAGGTACAGGTCAGAACTCTTACCTATGTGAAATAATTTACACATGGATGAGTGCTATAATATCACCATCTAAAATAATCACTAAATAGGGGCTTCCCAGGTGGTGCAGTGGTTAAGAATCCGCCTGCCGATGCAGGGGACATGGGTTTGATCCCTGCCGCAGAGCAACTAAGCCCATGCACCACAACTACTGAGCCTGTGCTCTAGAGCCCGTGAGCCACAACTACTGAGCCTGTGCACCTAGGGCCCGTGCTCCGCAACAAGAGAAGCCACTGCAAGAAGCCCGTGCACCACAACAAAGAGTAGCCCCCCCTCGCCACAACTAGAGAAAGCCCCCGCGCAGTAACGAAGACCCAACACAGCCAAAAATAAAAACAATTAAATAAATTTATATTTTTAAAAACTTATTAAAAAAATAAAATAATCACTAAACACAATTCTTTTTCAGAAATAAGCAAAGGAAAAACCTTCCATTTTGCACAACTCCTGCGAGTATCTCTCAGCTGGCCAGATGAGATGCTGCCCAAATTCGTGAATTGTTTAATAAGCCAATTGGATCTTCAAATTTACCAGGTTGAATTTTGTTTTTTAACAAGGTAGTAGTTGAAGGAGCAGTATCCATAAAGAACCCTGTGAATTACAGGGAATGGAAGCAATGCTGCTTCAGAAGCAGGTGATAAAATGAGGCTGTTGCAAAGGAAGAGATCTTCCTCTATCCTTCTAGGTTCCTTTGGCTGGTCTAAGAATTAAAGTGACGTGAAACAGATTAACAGGGAAAAATCAAACAAAAGTTTAATAACATGTACACATGGGAGAGACCCAGGAAATGAATAACTCACCAAAATGGCCAAAGTCCTCACCTTAAATACCATCCTCAGCCAAAGACAAAAGATGTTAGAGGTAGTGGTTTTAGGACTGCAAAGGAGAGGAAAGCAATTCACATGGACATGGGAAAGCAAATGTTAGGTAAACAAACGCCTGCTAGGCCATGCCACAGCAGGACATAACATCACACCCATAAGTTCCCAGAAATAACTAAGGGAGACTTTGGGTGAGACCTACGGTAAAGGAGCAAATAATCTGTGACATTTGAACTATTCATGTTGAGGTGTTGGCGTTCATAACCGTGGCCTGGTGGGGCCTGAGGAAATCGGAATTGTAAATAGAAAATTTGACTAAATAGAATTGGAGCACAGAGAGAATATTGACTTAGTCTAAGGAACTCAAAGCAGCTTCACAGCTCAAGTTAAGACTTTAAAGGAGAAGTGGGAGTCACTCATGTCAGGTGATAGATGTGACTAGGTCAGAGGAGCTGCCTCTGCAATGGGTGACAAATCAAAGCATGTAGCATGTTCTGGGATGAGAAAATGGGACTATAGTGTGGCTAAAGCTGAGCATCGTTTTATAAACGAGACAGAAGGAGGAAGGGCTGCGTGAGTTCTATTTGTTGGAATTCTTTGAGGTCTGAGATGAATTCCTCCATGGGGGAATTTAATTTGCTTCTGTCAGGCTTCTGGGGATTCTGCTAATCCAAGATCACTCTAATTTCAACTCTCATTTTGAAGTGTTTAATACCACCAAGATGACAAGGATTTGGCCTGAGAGCTGGCTTTCGGTTCTAAATTCTCACCAGTGATTCCCTCCCTTTGCTGTACTCAGCTGTGAGTGTGATTCTTTGGAGTCCCCTGGGGCTGGAGGTGAGAGGTGGGAGGTGGGGAGAGATATTTTCATGAAAAAGTTTACCCAGATACCCAGGTCACCAAATAATGAGAAACAGAATGAAAGTCATCTTTCTGATGAAAGAAGCTAGCATTTTATTTACCGGCATTTTTCTCTACTGAGAAGACTATTTCCGAAATCTTTGCTTTAGAAAATGTTGGGTAAAGGAAAGAACATGGAATGGCTGGTCCAAATGTCAGAGAGATGGTTTTTTGTTTTCCCTAAACATCTTTTATTTACTCACTGCTTTGCTTGTCACCGATGGACTTTAAATGCCAGAGCTAATTTTTAGTCTGGTCCCTAGTTCAGTGACATAGAACTTCAGTTGCCTCCTATGTAAAAATAGAACACTAATGCATACTGTACTCATTTTCAGCGGCTGCCCTAACAAAGTACCACGCATTGGGTGGCTTAAAGCAATAGAAATTTATCGTCTGACAGTTCTGGAGGCTAGAAGTCCACAATCAAGGTGCTGACAGGGCCATGCTCCCTCTGAAACCTTTAGGGAAGAGCCTTCCATGCCTCTTCCTAGCTTCGGGTGGTGGCCATCAATCCTGGGTGTTGCTTGCCTTGCAGTTGCCTCACTCCACCGTCTGCCTCTGGTATTACATGGTGCTCTCTCTTGTGTCTGCCCCAGTTCCCCTTTTCTTATTAAGGACATCAGTCATATGGAATTAAGCACCCACCCTACTCCAGCATGACCTCATTTTATCAATAGTTAACATTTATCTACAACAACCCTATTTCCAAATAAGGTCACATTCTGAAATACTAGGAGTTAGGACTCCACCTATCTTTTTTTGGAACTCAATTCAACTCATAACACATGCCTTTTAGGTCACTCACTCCCTTCTGTCTTCCTCAATACACACCATGCATATCTTATATGCCTCAGTTATAGCACTTGTCATTGTTTAAAATAAACTATTATTGACATGTAGCATACATACAGATGAAAACATACAAACTACAAATGTACATCTTGAGGAACGATCACAAAATTAACACACACGTTACCATCACCCAGATAAAAAAGAGGACATTCATTACCAGCACCCCAGAACCCTCCTCATGCCCCCTCCGAGTTACATTCCTTCCTAACCAAAGGTAGTCACCGTCCTGATTTCTAATATTATAGATTTGTTTTGCCTGTTTTTGAAGTTTACATGATTAGAATGATTCTGTTCCTATTCTGTCTTTTGTGTCGTTTATTTGATAGTATGTCTGTGGGTTAATGCAAATTGTCAGTGTAGCAATCCTTTATTTTCTTTTCTGCATGGTAGTCCATTGTATGACTATATCATACTTATTTATCCATTACACCGTTGATAAACATTTAGGTTGTTTTCAGTTTGCACTCTTACAAATAATGTTGTCAAGGACTTTCTTACATACATCTTTGATACATGTAAGTATGCATTTCTGTTTTGTATATCTGTAGGAGTAAATAGCTGGATCTTAGATTTTACATATGTTTGGCTTGAGTACATTACCGTCAAACAAGTTTTCAATGTTTGTAGCAATTTATATTTCCTTCAGAGGTATACATTTGTCTATTCTCGTGCCAAAAACAGTAGCACATAAAAGTTTCAGTTGCTCCAGATTCTTTTGTGGTACCCAATATGGGATACTATCAGTTTGTTAAGTTCTAACTATTCTTTGGGTATGTAATGGTATTTTACACAGATACTGGTTTTAATTTAAGCTGCCTCATTGACTAATGTTTTCATGTTTATTGGCCATTTGAATATCTGCTTTTTTGATGTGCCTCTTCTGACATTTCACCCCTATATTTACCTACTGAATTGTCTACATTAAAAAATTACTTTGTAGCCAATCTTTATATATTCTGGATATATACTTTTTCAGTTGTATGTATTGTAGGTATCTTCTCCCAAACTGTAGCTTGAATTTTGTTTGTCTTAATGACATCTTTTTATATACATCTTTTGTTCAATTTATTCCTAGGTATTTGATTTTTATGCTATTTCAAATGATATGTTGCTGTTTTTTTTTCTTTTTTTAAAATTGAAGTATAGTTGATTTACAATTGTTAGTTTACATTAGATTTACAGTTGTTAGTTTACTAACAATTTACAATTGTTAGTTGTGTTAGTTTCTGGTATACAGCAAAGTGATTCAGTTATACACACATATATATATATATATATTCTTTTTCATATTCTTTTCCACTATAGTTTATTACAGGATATTGAGTATAGTTCCCTGTGCTATACAATAGGACCTTGTTGTTTATCCATTCTATATATAATAGTTAGCATCTGCTAGTCCCAAACTCCCAATCCAACCCTCCCACCGCTACTTGGCAACAAGAAGTCTGTTCTCTATGTCTGTGAGTCTGTTTCTGTCTCATACATAAGTTCATTTGTGTCATATTTTAGATTCCACATATAAGTGATATCATATGGTATTTGTCTTTCTCTTTCTGACTTACTTTGCTTAGTATGATAATCTCTAGGTCCATCCATGTAGCTGCAAATGGCGTTATTTCATTCTTTTTTATAGCTGAGTAATATTCCACTGTATATATATATATATATATATATATATATATATATATATATATATACACAACATCTTCTTTATCCACTCATCTGTCGATGGACATTTAGGTTGTTTCCATGTCTTGGCTATTGTAAATAGTGTTGCTATGAACATAGGGGTGCATGTATCTTTTCAAATTAGAGTTTTGTCCTGATATATGCCCAGGAGTGGGATTGCTGGATCATATGACAACTCTATTTTTAGTTTTTTGAGGATGATTCGCAGTTCTAATGTCAAATTATCAATCTTTCTTTTATATTTGGTGTTCTTTGGATTCTATTTATGAAATCTTTGCTTACCCCAAAGTCACGAAGACATTCTAAATTATCTTCTGAAAACATTGTCTTAGTTTTTGCATTTAGATCTACAATCCACCTGAAATTAATTTTTATGTATGGTATGATATAAGAATCAAGACTCATCCCCCACCCACCCCAACCCATGACTATCCAATTAACCCAACACCATTTACTGGAAAAAAAAAAAAAGTCTATTCCTCATCGCTCTGTAGTGCCATCTTTGTCAACACTCCACGTATCCATATATATAAGGTCTGTTTCTAGAATCTGTTTGGTTGCTTTTTCTAACTATTCTTGCACTAAAGCACATCATCTTCATTCCTGAAGGTTTATGATAAGACTTGATATCCAGTAGTATAAACCCTCTAACTTTGTTCTCTTTAAGGGTCATCTTGGCTGTTCTGGCCTTTTTGCATTTTCATGTAAGTTTTCTTATCAGATTGTCAATATTATTATTATTATTTTATTATTATTTATTTTTTTGGCTGCACCACGTGGCCTGAGGGATCTTAGTTCCCTGACCAAGGATCAAACCCAGGCCATGGCAGTGAAAATGCTGAGTCCTAATCACTGGTCCACCAGGGAATTCCCCAGATTGTCAATTTTATTATTATTATTTTTTTTTTTTGCGGTACGCGGGCCTCTCACTGTTGTGGCCTCTCCCGCTGCGGAGCACAGGCTCCGGATGTGCAGGTCCAGCGGCCATGGCCCACGGGCCCAGCTGCTCCGCGGCATGTGGGATCCTCCCGGACCGGGGCACGAACCCGCGTCCCCCGCATCGGCAGGCGGACTCTCAACCACTGCGCCACCAAGGAAGCCCCAGATTGTCAATTTTAACAAAAAAGATCCTCTGGCATTTTGATTGTGATTGCCTTGGGTCTATAGATTGTTATGGGGTGCCTTGATTCTTTCACAACATTGAGTCTTTTGACTCATGAACATGAACTTTCCATTTTTTTAAAGGTGTCCTTTAATTTCTTTCAATAATGTTAAATATTTTTTTTGTAGAAATCTTGCAGCTTTCATTAGATTCCTTCCTAGATGATTGATGCCTTTGAAGCTATTTAAATTTTTTTGCTTTTTTAAAAAACTTTTTTTAAGAGGAGTTTTAGATTCACAGCAAAATTAAGAGAAAGATACAGAGATTTCTCTTACGCACCCTGCCCCTAAGTATGTGTAGCCTCCTGCATTATCAACATCCTCCACGAGAGTGGTATATTTGTTACAACTGATGGACCTACATATCATATCACCCAAAGCCCATAGTTTACAGTAGGGTTCACTCTTGGTGTTGTACATTCTATGGGTTTGAAGAAATGTATAATGACATGTATCCATCATCATAGTATCATAAAGAGTATTTTCACTGTCCCCCACCACCTCCCGCAAATCCTCTGTGCTCACCTATGCATCCCTCTCCACTGTATTCCGCTCCTGCCCCCCACGACCCCTGGCAACCACTGATTTTTTTTTTTTTACTGTCTTCATAGTATTTCCTTTTCCAGAATATCGTATTATCATACAGTTAGATCTGTTCTCAGATTGACTTCTTTCACTTAATAGTATGCATTTAAAGTTCCCCCATGTCTTTTCATGGCTTGATAGCTCATTTCTTTTTAGTGCTAAATAATATTCCATTGTCTGTATGTACCACAGTTTATCCATTAACCTACTGAAGATAGATATCTTGATTGCTTCCACATTTTGTCAGTTATGAATAAAACTGCCGTAAACATCTGTGTGCAGATTTTTATATGGGTATAAGTTTTCAACTCCTTTGGATAAATACCAAGGGCAAATTGTATTACTGTATTTAAATTTTTAAATTTTATACAATTTATTATTGTATACTGATCTCATATCCAGCAATCTTGCTAAATCTGTTCATTAGTTCTGTTTTCTAGAGACCTGTTGGCTTTCCATATGTGATCTTGTCATATATGAATAATGATATTCATATTTCCAATCCACTTATTTTTTTGTCTTATTACATTGGCTGGGGGCCTCTGGTACAATATTAAATAGAATTGTTGATAGTGAATATCTCTGTCTTGTTCCTGTTCTCAAGAATTAAGCTTCCAGTCTTTTGCTTCAAATGCTATGTTTGCTATAATTTTTTATTGACACCTATGATCAGATTAGGGAAGTTTCTTTCTATTCCTGATTTGCTAAGATATTTTATTATGAAATAATTTTGAAAATTTTATCAGATGCTCTTTTTGCATCTATTGAGACAACCACATGATTTTTCACCTTCGTTCTGTTGATGTAGTGAATTTCCATTGATGGCATTAAAGTATTAAACCAACTTTGCATTCTTGAAGTAAATGTAACTGAGCCTTGGTGTAGTCTTTTATATCCGGCCAAAATAATCTTTGCTAATATTTGTTTAAGGTTTTTTTGTCTATGTGTTTGGGTGAAATTAGCTTGTAATTTTCCTTTCTTAGAATATTTCTGACAGATTTGAGTATGAAGCTTATGCCGGCCTCAAAATAAGTTGAAAAATATTATTTATTTTACTAGTCTTTGAAGAGTTTGTGTGAGATTGGTGTTGTTTCTTTCCTTAAATAGCTTGAAGACTTCACTAGCTAATCAATGTGTGCCTGGAAGGTCTTTTTGTTAACTTTTTATTTTGGAATGATTTTAGACTTACAAAAAATTTGTAAAAACAGTGCAGATAGTCCCTGTATACCAATAGCTCTTAACTGGGGGTGATTTTGCCCCTCCAGAGGACATTTGCAAATATATGAAGACATTTTACTTGGTCACAATTTGGGAGCGGAGGGAGGTAGTGCTAATGGCATCTGATGGGTAGAGGCCAGGGGTGCTGCTAAACCTACAGTACACAAGACTGGCCCTCATGACAAGGAATTATCCAGCCCCCTATGCCAGTAGCGCTGATATTGAGAAACCTTGAATGAGGTCGTTCATATCAGCTCTTCAGACTCATATTTCAGGTACAAGAACTAGAAAACAAGCTTGTATTAGAAAAATTGAACTAAAAATTAAATTATTTTAGTCGGATATTATGATCATTATGTGTGTATATATATCATGGATGTTTTATTGCATGTAGATGTCCCAGTTCATTCAGGAAAACACAAACCATTCTAGATATTTTAATAGTAAGGGCTTTAGTACAGTGAATTGATGCTTATAAAATCATCGAAGCGGGAGGGGCAGTGAGAGTCAAGGGAGAGCTGGTGCTGCCTTTCAGACACTCAGAAAGTAGAGAATCAGGATGACAGTTGCCAGTGATCTCACCTGCCCATAACACTGAATTGGGTGATTTGCAGAAGTTCATCCAAAAGCTTTTGCAAACTTCGCATCTGCCTTTTGCCAGTGCATCTACCTTCTTGAGAGGAGAAATGCTAGTTTATACTTCTCTTCCATCTTCCTAATGGCCTATAAATCGGAACCTTATTGGCAAGGAATTCTTGGCAATGTCATTATCCTTCCAGCCCCTTAAAGAGGAAAGGATAGAAAGGGGTGAGGGTTGTGCTGAGTTAACAGCAGACAGTATGGCACCGTCCAACCATTGGGTTACTCAACATTCTTACACCCCCTCCTGTCCATATTTATCTTCCATACAAAAGTAATAACACAGCATCCCATTTCTGCCTAATGTGATGCAGTTATCACTTCTTCAAACAAAAACATCCACCCTCTTCCCCCAAAAGTGAAGTCTCAGCGTTCCATGAGTCACTAGCTATATCCGGGTAATAATCATTCTTTTCTAATACGATCACAATCATCCTTTGATATGTAACTGCAAATTAAAATGTTAATATTCACCATTATGACTTATATACAAGAGTAGGAAAAGGGAGAGAGAGAGAAAAAAATTATACTCTGGCTATGGGAGAAACAGTATTATAGATCGTTGCTGGTGTAGAACATATACCATATTTTGTATGAGGGCATGTCAGCCCTTCATCTTCTTGTCACTGAACCTGAACTGAGTTGAATTTATTCAGCTATAACTGAATCTTCCACAGGCCATTCTACTGTTCTGTACTGCCAGCTGCTTTGTGTTGATGGGATACGTGGTAAAATAAGCGAATCCTGTGGGTACGGTCACTTCTTTTACTGTAAAATGAAATCCATTGTCAGAAGCTGTGTTGCGTGAGATACCACGATGGTCAATCGTCGTTTGGAAGTTTGTCTGCGGTGTTGCTAGCAGAAGAGCTATGGCCAGGGAAAGCATACAACTATCCAGTATAAGTGTCTATTCCAGTGAAAACAAATTGCTGGCCTTCCCATGATGATTTCTAAGGAAATCAACCTGCTACCCTGTGGATAACTGCACCCTCAAAGGAATTGTGCCATGTCAGGAACTCAGCATTTATTTATGTTAACAGTTGGGCCTTCACACTGGCTTAGATAGATGAACCTTAGTGAGGAACACGCATGTCGGTGATCTCAGCAAAACCTCGGTGTGTGCCATCCGCCCACTTTACTTGAACTTGCGGAGCAAATACTTGAACGGCCATGGAAAGAGGCTGCTAATGACCTACAGAACAGGACATCTTGATCACCTAATTATTGAAAGCTGCCTCAGTAATGAATGATCTATGAGTTCACTTGAGACTCAAATGTCCTCGTACACTGTGTCCATTGTGCGAAGTTGATCCCTAGACCTCCTTGTCACCAGTTTTCCAATCTTGTTCCCTCTAAGTGCCTGACAATGTGGCCAAAGTGTTAGCCCCTGCCCACGAATCTAAATAGGTCTGTATAGATCTGGCGAGCTCTCTTTCTGGGCAAACTGAACAACTAGATGCACTGCTTATATGAGATGAATGCTCCCAGTGGGAGTGTCCCTTTTCCTCGTTGTCATTCAGGGCTACCCTGAGTGCAGCTATTAACGCTACAGCTATCCACTTCTGGCGGATAGCAATTTATTGTGTATCATCATCTGCAAACTAGTTCCACGTTTTTCCTTCCTTAACTAACTGGTGATAGGGATGAGTTAAAGGAGAGTTGACAATTCATCAGGAGTAGGTGCCACTCCTAGCCGCTCAAGCTAAACATTGAAAACAGAAGCTCTGATACATTTACCCTTATCAGTAAATTCCTACCTGGTCTAGTGCTCTTAAAATTCAGTCTCAGCTTTCTGTTCATATAAATTGGCAAAATATTGCAATCCTTTTGATGACCTTCCTGGGTCAGTCCTTGTACACATCCCCATAGAGCAAGGATTAGCAAACTCTGGCTTGTGAGATGACAACCTGTTTTTGTCAATAAAGTTTTATCAGAATACTATGATGCCCATTTTTTAACATATTGTTTATATCTGCTTTTGCAACAACAGTGTTGAATAGTTGTAACGGAGATTCTATAGCCTGCAAGCCTAAAATATTTTCTATGCAGCTCTTTAAAGAAAAAATGCCAATCCCTGCCCTAGATTACAATAGAATATAACTCTAGTTTTATATCTAGAAGCAATGAGAGATGGTGGAGGTGCATTTGAGGAGAATCAGGATCTGCTTTAAGGGAAAAAATTGTGGGGTCTTCAGGCCTGGGAGGAAGGAAGTGCTAATTTCACTGGAACAGAAGAATGCAGATGTCCAGGCTTCTCAGTTCATTGGAATGCACACATAAATATCATCATTTCAGTATTCAGGATCTCACTCTTTTTCAATTAACATCCAAAGTTTTACATAAGAGACTTGACAAGGAAGTGACTGCTGTTTATATTGTAATTCTGCAATCTTCAGTATAATAATTTAAATGTTTTGGGTTTTTTGTCTGTTTGTTTTTTTGGACATATCAACCCCTGAGACTACAAAAGATAAGAGACTTTTTCAAGGGATTCCTAGAAGTTCTATGGTTCTCTCTTGATACTTTGACCCAAGATTTTAAAACCCTGATCTTGTCATTTTACTTCTTTTTTAAAAAATTATTGTTTATTTAGGTAACATTGGCTTATAACATTATATGTTTCATGTGTACAACATTATATTTCTACTTCTGTATACCCTACAGCGTGCTCACCACCAAAAATTTAGTTTTCATCCATCACCATACATTTGATCCCCTTTGCCCACTGTGCGCCGTCCTCTCTGGTGACCACTACTCTGTTGTCTGTATCTATGTATTTGCTTTTGTTTGGTTTAGTTTGTTAATTTATGTTGTTTTTTTTCCTTGTTTGTTTTTTAGATTCTACATATAAAAGAAATCATGCTGTATTTGTCTTTCTCTGTCTGACTTATTTCTCTTAGCATAATACCTTGAGGTTCATTTTTGTTGTCCAAATGGTAAGATTTCATCTTTTTTTATGGCTGAGTAGCATTCCATTGTACATATATACCACATCTTTTTTTATCTATTCATCCACTGATGGGCCCTTAGGTTTTTTCCATATTTTGGCTCTTGTTAATAATGCTGTGCTGAACATAGGGGTGCATATATCTTTTCTAATTAGTGTTTTCATATTTTTTGGATAAATACCCATAAATGGGATAGCTGGATCATACAGTAGTTAGTTCCATTTTTAATTTTTTGAGGAACCTCCATACTGTTCTCCATAGTGGCTGCACCAATTTACATTCCCACCGACAGTGTAGTTGGGTTCCCTTTTCTCCACATCCTTGTCGCCATTTGTTATTTCTTGCCTTTTTGATAATAGCCATTCTAACATGTGGAGGTTATATCTCATTGTGGTTTTAATTTGCATGTCCCTCATAATTAGTGATGTTGAACACCTTTTCATATGCCTGTTGACCATCTGTATGTCTTCTTTGGGAAAATGTCTCTTCAACTCTTCTGCCCATTTTAAAATCAGGTTGTTTTTTTTAAGTTGTTGAGTTGTATAAGTTCTTTACATATTTTGGATATTAACCCCTTATTGGATATATCATTTGCAAATATTTTCTCCTATTCAGTAGGTTGTCTTTTCATTTTGTTAATGGTTTTCTTTGCTGTACAGGAGAGTTTTAGTTTGATGTAATCCCATTTAGTTTAATGTTTATTTTTGGGTTTGTTTCTCTTGCCTGAGGAGACATATCAAAAAAAAATGTTTCTAAGACTGATGTCAAGAGCATACTGCCTATGTTTTCTCTAGAAGTTTTATGGTTTCAGGTCTTACATTTATGTCTTTAATCCATTTAAAATTAATTTTTGTATCCGGTGTGTGAAAGTAGTCCAGTTAGATTTTTTTTGCATGTGGCTGTTCAGTTTTCCCAATGCTATTTATTGAAGAGGCTGTCATTTCCCCATTGTATGATGCCTCCTTTGTCATAGATTAATTGCTCATATAAGTGTGGGTTCAATTCTGGCTCTCTTACTCTGTTCCATTGATTTATGTGTCTGTTTTTGTGCCAGTACCATGTTGTTTTGATTACTGTGGCTTTTTAATATAGTTTGACATCAGGGAGCATGATACTTTGCAGCTTTTTTCTTCCTTCTCAAGATTATTTGGGGTCTTTTGTGTTTCCATACAAATTTTAGAATTATTTGTTCTAGTTCTGTGAAAAATGCCATTGGTATTTTGATAGGGATTACACTGAATCTGTACATTGCCTCGGGGAATATGGTCATTTTACCAACATTAATTCTTCCAATCTATGAGCACGGTATATCTTTCCATCTATTTGTGTCATCTACAGTTTCTTTCATGAATGTCTTATAGTTTTCCAAGTATAGGTCTTTTACCACCTTGGTTAGATTTATTCCTAGGTACTCTATCCTTTTTGATGCAATGTAAATGAGATTTAAAAAAAAATTCTCTTCCTTATAGTTTGTTGTTAGTGTATAGAAATGCAAGAGATTTTTGTATGTTAATTTTGTATCCTGCAACTTTCCTGAGTTTATTTATTATTTTTAATAGATTTTTTGAGGCATCTTTAGGATTTTCATGTATAGTATCCTGTCATCTGCAAACAGTGATGGTTTTACTTCTTCCTTTCTAATTTGATGTCTCTAATTTTGTCTCCTTTTCTGGTTGATAAGTCTAGGACTTCCAATACCATGTTGGAACAAAAGTGGTGAGAGTGGGCATGCTTGTCTTCTTCCTGATCTTAGAGGAAATGCTTTTAGCTTTTGACAGTTGAATATGATATCAGCTCTGGGCTTGTCATATATGGTCTTTACTGTGTTGAGGTATGTTCCCTCTATACCCACTTTGTTGAGAGGTTTTATCAATATAATAAATGGACATTGAATTTTGTCAAAAGCTTTTTCTATTGAGATGATCGTATGATTTTTATTTTTCAATTTGTTAATGTGGTGTATCACATTGATTGATTTGCAAATATTGAACCATACTTGCACCCCTGGGTTAAATCCCAGTTGATCATGGTGAATGACCCTTTTAATGTATTATTGAATTTGGTTTGCTAATATTTTGTTGAGGATTTGTGCACCTGTGTTCATCGGTGATATTGGCCTGAAATTTTCTTCTTTTGTGGTGCTTTTGTCTGGTTTTGGTATACAGGTGATGCTGGCTTTATTGTGTTATGTCAATTTCTCCCTTTATGTTTGTTAATACTTGCTGTATGTATTTAGGTGATCCTAGGTTGGATGCATATATTTTTACAATTGTATATATTGATCCCTTTATCATTATGTAATGTCTTTGTCACTTATTATAGTCTTTGTTTGAAAGTCTATTTTGTCTAAGTATTGCTACCCCAGTTTTCATTTTGTTTCCATTTGCATGGATACCTTTTTCCATCCCCCCCACTTTCAGTATGTGTGTTTCTGTACATCTCAAGCAAGTTTCTTGTAGGCAGCATATATATGGGTGTTGTTTTTGTATCCATTCAGTCACTCTGTGTTTTGATTGGAGCATTTGGTCCATTTACATTTAAAGTAATTATTGATATGTATGTACTTATTACCATTTTGTTAATTGTTTTCTGTTTGTTTTGTATTCCTTTTTTCTTCTTATGTTCTTTTCCCTTGTGATCTGATGACTGTGTTTGGTGTTATGTTTGGATTCCTCTTTCTTTTTTTGTGTGTATCTACTATATGTTGTTGGTTTGTGGTTACCATGTGGTGTATATACAAGAAAAAATTTTTAAGTTGATCTCTTAAATTCAAATGCATTAAGAAAAACCCTGCATGTTTACTCTCCACCCCCCCCGCCAAGTTTAATGTTTTTGACTTCACATTTTACATCTATTTGTTTTGTGTATACCTTAACTACTTAATGTGGCTGTAGATGATTTTACTACTTTTGTCTTTTAATTTTTATTTTAACCTTTAATCTTTAAAAGTGGCTCATCTACTACATTTACCATATATTTGCCTTTACCAATGAGATTTTTCCTTTTGTAATTTTCATATTTCTAATTGTAGTCTTTTCTTGTCCACTTAGAGAAGTCCCTTTAATATTTCTTGTAAAGCCAATTTAGTGGTGCTGGATTCTTAGCTTTTGCTTGCCTGTAAAACTCTTATCTCTCCTTCATCTGAATGATAGCCTTGCCAAGTATTCTTGGCTGTAGGTTTTTTCCTTTCATCACTAATTATATCATGTCACTCCCTTCTGACCTGCAGAGTTTCTCCTGAAACTTTCTACTGAAAGTCAGTGATAGTCTTATGGGAGTTCCCTTGTATGTAACTGGTTGCTTTTCCCTTACTGCTTTTAAGATTCTCTTTTGATCTTTAAGTTTTGCAATTTTAATTACAGTATATCTTGGTACATTCCTTTTGGGATTGATCTTGTTTGGAATTCTTTGTGCTTCCTGGACCTGGATGCCTGTTTCCATTCCCAGGATAGGAAAGTTTTCAGCTTTTATCTTTTCAAATAAATTCTCTGCCCCTTTCTCTCTCTCTTTTGCTTCTGGGACCCCTGTAATGTGAATGTTAGTATGCTTGATGGTGTCATAGAAGTCTCTTAACACTATTCTCATTTAGAACAATTTCTTCTTCTTTTTTCTGCTTCGCTTGGGTAATTTCGACTACTCTGTCTTCCAGTTCACTGATTTGTTCCCCTGTATCATCTAATCTGTTGATTCCTTCTAGTGTAATTTTTCAGTCATTGTACTCTTCAGCTCTGTTTGGTTCTTCTTGTTTATATTTTCTAAGTCTTTGTAAAACTTCTCACTGTGAACATCTTTTCTTCTCCCAGGTTTGTTGAGCATCTTTATGATTATTATCTTGAACTCTTTATTGGGTAGATTGCTTATCTTCACTTTGCTTAGTTCTTCTGGGATTTTATCTGGTTCGTTTGTTTGCAACATATTCCTATGTTGCCTCATTTTACCTGATTCTCTGTGTTTATTTGTAGGTATTGTATAGATTGGTTACGTTTCCTGATCTTGGAGAAGTGGGTTTATGCAGGAGATGTCCTATGGGGTCCAGCAGCACACACCCTTCTGGTCCCTTGAGCTATGTGCTCTAGGAGTGCCCCCTGTGTGGGCTGCATGTGCCCTTCTGATGTGGTGGAGCCAACTACTATGGACACACTGGTAAGTGAGGCTGGTCCCTGGCCCAGTTGGCTGCCAAGCCCTGCCTGGTTTGGAGCCTGCCAGCTGCGGGTGGATGGGGCCAGGTCTTGGGGTGGCTGGTTGTTCAGCCTGGGGGTGTCCCGGTACTGGTGCCAACTGTCTGGTGGGCAGGGAATCCCCTGGCACTAAGGCTAGAGGGAGGACTCCAAAATGGCACTTGCCAGCGCCAAGGTCCTTGTGGTAGAGTGACCTCCCCAAAATGTCTGCCTCCAGCATCTGTGTCCCCACGGGGTGTCCCAGTTGCCTCCTATTTCTCCAGGAAGCTCTCCAAGATCAGCAAGTGGGTCTGACCTAGGCATCTTTCAAATAACTGCCTCCGTACTGGGTCTCAGGGCATATGAGTTTTTGCATGAGCCTTTTAAGAGTGGAGTCTCTGCTTCTTACAGCTCTCCAGCTCTCCCACACGCCGCAAGCCTTCAAAGCTAGATGTTCTGGGGGCTCCTCTCCCTGATGAAGGACCTCAACTTGTCCTGGATATTCAACTTCTGCAGTTACAGTCACTCCAGGTGCTACCAGTCCCCCAGCACACTGCTACCTCATGACAAGTTGAGGATCTTGGGCGTGAGGGGCAGGCTGTCTACCCCCAGGCCCTGGCCACTGCACCTAGTCCCCACTCATCACCCACTGACCCACTTATTGCTCCGAAGCTGGTCCAGGCCTTTCTGCCCTGTTTTAAATGAATTGAATATTCTTTGGAATTCCATTTTACCTTCTCTAGCTATTCCTATTTGAGGAATTTTTTTAGTGGTGTTTTAAAGATTACAATATACATCTTTGACTTACCATAGTTTATTTTATTTTATTTTTTTGCGGTACACGGGCCTCTCACTGTTGTGGCCTCTCCCGTTGTGGAGCACAGGCTCCAAACATGCAGGCTCAGCAGCCATGGCTCCGCGGCATGTGGGGTCTTCCCGGACAGGGGCATGAACCAGTGTCCCCTGCATCGGCAGGCGGACTCTCAACCACTGCGCCACCAGGGAAGCCCTACCATAGTTTATTTTTAAATAGTATATTATACTACTTTGTGAGCAGTATAAGAACCTTACGACAATATGGTTCTATTTATCTCCTCTTCCTTTTGTGCTCTGTCGTGTGTTTTATTTCTACATACGCTATAAACACCACAAAACATTGTTATTGTTTTTGCTTTAAGTAGCCCATAGTCTTTTAAAGCAGTTTAGATATAAGTGTATGTCTATCTCTTAAACATAATGAAATCGGTCTTTTTTTATTTACCCACATACTTTTCTTGTGTTCTTCATTCCTTCCTTCAGCTCTAAATTTCCATTTGGCATCATTTCTCTTTAGCCTGAGTAACTCTTTTAGCATTTCTTGTAGTGCGGCTCTTCTGGAGATGAAATTGCTTCACTTTGGTCAATCTGAAAATGTCTTTATTTTACGTTTGCTTTTGCAGGATATATTTTGCTGCATGTAGAATTCTAGGTTGTCTTTTTTTTTCTTCAAGTGCTTAAAAGTTGTCTTTTCATTGTCTCTGGCCCATCTTGTTTCTAATAAGAAGTCAGCAATCGTTCCTATTGTTGTTTCCTTGTATGTAATATATAATGGCTGCTGTTGAGATTTCCTCTTTATCTTGGTTTTCGGCAGTTTGAGTCTGATATGCCTAGGTGTGTGGTGTTTTGTGTGTGTGTGTGTGTGTGTCTGTGTGCACGCACACACATGCTCAGAGTTTGCTAATCGAAATCTTTAAAAAATTTTGGAAAATTCTCAGCCATTATCTCTTCAGTGATTTCTTCGGCCCCATTCTCTCTCCTTTTCCTGTCATAGTCTAATTATTACATCTATGTGTCCCATAGATCTCAGATACTTGATTGTATTTTCTCTCATTTTTATTTTTTCATTTCAGGTTATATAATTTCTACTGTCTTTAACTTTATAGATCTTTTTCTTCCTTGGTGTCCAGGATGCTTCTGATTCCATCAAATAAATTCTTCACTTGTAACAGCATATTTTTCGTTTCTAGCACTTCCATGTGATCCCTTTTTATCATTTCCATCTCTCTGCTGACATTCCCCATATGTTTGTGAATGTTCTCCGGCTTTTCTAGTAGGTCCTCTAACACATTTTTATAGTTATTTTAAAGTCCCTCTCTCATAATTCCGATATCTGATTCATCTCCCAGTCTGCTTCTTTCCTCCCATGATCATGGGGTCCATTTCCTTGTTTCTTGGTGTGTCTCATAGTCTTCATTGTACATTGGACATAGTGTATAAAAGAGCATTAGTGACTGAAATAAATAATATTTCCTCCAGAAAATCGCTCATCCCTGATTCTATCAGGATGCTAAGAATCCCTAGCCCTGTAGAAGCACCAAATAAGTACCAGTAAGACATCAGATGTTCCTTTGTTAATCTACAGCTTTCTGAACCATGAATGATGTCTCTCTCTGCTTCACAGTCTGAATTCTAGCTTTTCAAGTCACTGGAAATATCTCTTTGTCCTCCAGTCCCGTCCCTGCCTTTGTGCACCTAAGGAGACCTCCCTGTGCTCTACTGTCTTGCTTTCAGCCTGGCAGTTACTGCTTTGCACTCAGTAAAAGCCCAGGTGCTGCAGAGAGATTTCTCCTCTCCTCTTTCTGCCTTGCTACGTCTCTGCAACGGGCCACTGTCTCAACTCGGAAAAGGTCTGAGCACCTTATACGGGATCTCTCTAAGCACTTTTGCTCTCCTTTCAGCCTTCAGCATACTATCTATGTGCCCTTGTTGAAGGCCTGTGGGAAATAGTGGCAGGTAGGTGATACTCTTTCTGTGGCTGGGTTCCTTGGGATTCTAATGCATCATGGAAGCTCACGTGCGGTCTTTACAAATTCATTAAAATATGGCTGGTTTCTCTTTATCACCTACTATGAAGTATTCTGTCCTCTTTCAGTTGCTCTGCTAGAATGAAAACACCTATAGGTCTCTACTCTTAAAGAAAGGCCTCTTTACTTTCTAGATTTTCATTTGGTTAGATTTAGTTCTATCCTCAGATCTCTGGTGGGTTTAAAAAATTATGATTTTGTAGGTTATATGGTTTGTTGTTATTGTTAGGGTGGTAGCAACTACCCTTGTGACTCGAACTGAGAAGGCCTCGGCTTTTAATGGCCTCTAATGAATAGGAGACAAAGTCTGGATCCAAAGAAGGGTGGGAAGTAGAATCCAAGATTCTAGCATAAGCCAGAACTCTAAGAAGGGTTGATGTAGAAAATAATGTTTCAAAGGGAGGTTTGTCTGTTTGCATGTGGCTCTAGGATAAGCAGGGAAAGAAAGATCGAAAGAGAAAGAAAGAGAGAAAGAAGGAAAGAACGAAGGAAAGAAGGAAGGAAGGAAAGAAAGAAAGAAAGAAAGAAAGAAAGAAAGAAAGAAAGAAAAAGAAAGAAAGAAAAAGAAAAGAAAGTAAGCTCACACTCGTGCTGATTTGGGGACATAATTCATGCCACCTACATGGTCTGAATACCAGATGCCTGGCACTAGTGGGTCAAATCTTCCCTGTGTAATTCATGTGAAACATTGATTTCAGCTCTTCCTATGCCTAGGATAGTCATGACCTACAGTCCTGAAGTACACAGCTGTTCCAAATCACTCGATGCTGGACATCCTAACTGATGTTTTTGCCGTTCATGCATCAACTGGGCCTTCTCATCATTTTACAAAGGAAGGAACTCAAGTGTGTCAGTACAGGAGAGAAAGTAAAGAAGATCTGCACACCATGGTTCCTTAAGATGGAGGGCAGGCTGCACGCTGATATAAGCTACCCTGCCAGTTTCATGGGTGTCATCAACATTGACAAGAGTGGTGGGAATTTCCATCTGATCTGTGACCCAAGTTGTTCATCAGATTGTGCCCGAGGAGGCCAAGTATAAGTTCTGTGAAGTGAGGAAGATCTTTGTGGGCACCATCCAGATGGACATCTTCTGGATTGATTTGGACCTTGGCCAAATCAATTAGCCATTTCATCAAGTTCTGCTAACCCATGTACATTGATGGGGAGTGCTAACCTGGGACAGATTGATGGTATCACCAACACACACACACACACACACACACACACAGAAAGAGAGAGAACCTGACTCTTGACCTGAGTCATGTGTAGGAAGCCAACGGCAATAGCTTTGCCACCAGGCTTTCCCAACATATTCATCATTGGAGAAAACAGCAAACGATGCATTTCCCTGCACCGAAGAAAGAGTACTTGCCTCAGTATTGCTGAAGACAGAGACAAAGACAACAGAGCAATGGGTGGGATGATTTCCAGAGGAGAGAAGTAGAGAGCTTCTTTGGCTAATTAAAGATGTATTAGCAGGGAGGAGAAAACAGAAACAAAACATTATTTTCAGAGAATTACCACCAAAGGAACATGTACTCACAATTAAAAAAAAAAAAATTACTAAAACACATGAAGAAACAAGCCCAAATAAACAAAAGTCAGCAGAAAAAAATAAAAGAAACTAAAGTGTCAGCCTCCCAAGATTGATATTGGAATTATTAGACTACACAGCAAGAACGTTTAATCTATCTAAGTTTTAGCTGCATGAATGAAAATGAGAATCTTAAAATCATAGCGCTGAATGAAAATAAGAGCAAGTCCCCAATCAATAAAATGGGTAAATGAATTTTAATCCATTTATACCACACAATATCATAGAGCAGTTTTAAAAAATGCACTAGAAATGTGCATATCAAGATGGGGGAATCTCAGAAATAGAAAGATGAGTGAGAGAAACGTTAAAAAATGCATATGAATTCTTTATATAAGTTTCAAGACCTGTAAAAATTAAATATTATATTAGTTAGGGATACGTAATAAAACTTTTTTAAAGTAGCTAGTAATTTATAATTCAGAATGCTGGTTTCATAGGGATGAAAAGGGGAGGGAGAAGCTCAGAGAGGGGGCATGGTGGGCTTAAAAGATTTATTGGGCTGTGTTTTATTTCTTAAGCCAGGAGGTTTAATGTAAAGGTATTTGTTTTTAGTAACATCACTTAAGTATATGAGTACAGTTTATTCATTATTTTGTATAAATAAATTATTTTTTTAAAAACTCAAATAAATCTTGTGTTAAGGTCAGTGGCCTAAATCCTTGCTAGGAAGACCTCACTGAATAAAAAAACCATTCTCTTTCTTGGAAGACAAAATATCAAATAGGTCCATCTAGTGGTGAATTAGAGAATCTCAAATACAGGGATACTCCAGCTGAAGGAATACCCTGGGATGTAAGGCATTTACTCAAAAATAGCCCATTCAGTGAACATTGGGGTGCATGTATCTTTTTTTTTTGGCCCCACCGCGCGGCATGCGGGAACTTAGTTCCCCGACCAGGGATTAAACCTGCACCCCCTGCGTTGGAAGCATGGAATCTTAACCACTGGACTGCCAGGGAAGTCCCTGTATCTTTTCGAATTACGGTTTTCCCCAGATATTAAAAAAAAAATAGCCCATTCAAAAACCACGTACACACACACAAAAAAAATCTTGATTGATTGAATGAAGAACTCTTTGTCTTCAGACACATGGTAAAATTCTTTGGTTTGTCTCTAACTGGTTGAAAGACTAAAACTCAACCTCAGGTAATTTGTGAGACCCCAGCCTCCTTTGTCTGCATCACTTCTGCCCCTCGTTGGCAGGTTTCCCCCCTCACTTCAGGTGCTGCGGTGCTTTCCTCCAGACCTCCTGTTAGTAACTGCGTCTTCCCTGCCTGAGCATTGGATGACTCCTTCCTACCCCATTCTTCACCTGAGCTCAGTGCTGCTCTCACCTCTGCTTTAGAGCCATGGTGTATATACTCAGGCAGCTATTCAAGATTTAGGTCCCTCTGTATGTACGAACATACCGTTAAATGAAACTCGGCAGGGGATGGAACTGCACGTAGCATGTGTTCCCATTCATACTTTTTAAAAGGATGTATATGTTGTCACGTATATAGAATATCTGGGGAAGGACATACAAGAAACTGATAAACCTTTAGGGAAGGGCACTCTGGAGAAATTAAGTGAGAAAGAAACTTACATTTGGTTTTTTACTATTTATTGATGCTGATTGAGTTTTGTTACAATGTGCATGTGTGACTTCATACAAATTTTAAAGAGAAAATAGTGTGTTCTATATATGTAGATGCTATCACACTGATAAATAAGCTTCCTACAGATAAAGAGCATTGATGCTTTCTAATGGATGTTATATCTTAGTGGTTATAAACCAACGCTGTGGTATAAGGCAGCCTTAGATTGTCAGGGGAATGGTCTTGCCTGGATTGAAAGAATCTCTCTTGCATGTCTTTGGTTATATTCATTGCCCTTAATACTTAGCTGCACCTTTAGCTTTAAATGGTTTATCTGACAACTGACATGTTTTTCCAATTAGGTTGAAAAAAATCAGTTTAGGCGTTTTATTGACGTTGGAGCCTTGATACTTTATAAATTGCCTGAAATCTAACAGTATTTCTGACCTGCACTTGACCTTTGCAGGATCTACCTTGGACTCTAATTGGAAGAAACACTGTAATTCCTTTTGTATAGCAAACTCCCAAATGAACATGCAATCAAGTGTCACTTCAGCAAAAGCATGAGTGTTTCCTGAGCAGATCTTTTGTAGTGGATGGCATGCTTGTTTCCTCAACATTCCTTCTCCCTTCCCATTGTGTGGCAGCAATGAGCTTTGAGGAAATGAGCTGAGCTCCATTGATGGGCTCTGGTCAGGAAGCCAGGGATTACTTCAAGGACCTAGTCCTACCTTTGTGTGAGGGGATGTAAACTGGCCCCCAAAGGCTGAAGATAAAGACTTTCCATTTGTTTTCTTAGGGAGAGGCAATTTCTCTCAACTGCTGGATGTAAATAAAGAAGTCAGCGGGCCTTACTGTAACCAGCAGCTGTCCTACGACCCAGAGGGGGACGAGTCACCAGTCGTAGAATGATACAAACCCTGTGGTTACAGAGCAAAGAGATAGAAAGAACCTATGTTCTTGATGACACAAGTGAGTTGCTCAAACAACCAACCCTGGAGGCTGACCCATCTCTGGACTTTGTGTAAATGCCAGCTGGTCAGTTTTTTAGTGTTTGAGTCAAATGCGCTTGGTTGATTTTTCTATTTCTTCCAACTGGAAGCATCGTGGAGCATATTTCAATAGAACAGTAAGAAAAACCCTCAATATATAAATTATACAATGTCTAAGCTAGATCTTGAATACCCTTCTCCAGATGAATTTCTTGAATATTTTAATTATAGAAGTGTAAATATATTTTAGAGTATGGATATTCATAAGAAGGATTGGATTTTACATTCTCATATTAGTATGGTAGAGTGTCTTTATCTGTTCAGGCTGCTAGAACAGAATACCATAGACTGTGTGGCTTAAGTAACAAACATGTATTTCTCATGGTTCTGGAGGCTGGAAGTCCAACTTGTCAGCATGGTCAAGTTCTTGGTGAGAGCCTTCTTCCTGATTTACAATGGCCACCTTTTTGCTGTATCCTCTCATGGCAGAGAGATAATCTCTCTCATGTTTCTTTTTATAAGAGCACTAATCTCATTCATGAGAGCTCCATCCTCATGACCTAATTACTTCCCAAAGGCCCTACCTCCAAATATCATCACAGTGGGGATTAGGGCTTCAACATATGAATTTGGGAAAGACAAACTTTCAGTGCATAGAATGGAGTATAACATGAATAGTATTAAACACTAATCTAGATAAATCTTCTATTGTTAGAGACAGAGAAAGAACCCTAGATTAACCATTAAGCAAATAAGCACATGTTCAGGTGTTTTAGTTCATTTGCGCTGTTATGACAAAAATACCATAAACTGGTTGGCTTATAAAGAACAAACATTTATTTCTGACAGTTCTGGAGGCTGGGAAGTCCAGGATCAAGGCTCCGGCAGATTCATTGTCTGATGAGACAGACATGGAAGACATTCACTTCCTGGTTTGTAGATGGCCATCTTTTTTTGCTGTATCCTCACACAGAGAAAGAGGTAAGGGATCTCTCTGGGACCTTTTATATAAGGACACTAATTCCATTCATGAGGGCCCACCCTCATGACGTAATCACCTCCCCCCAAATCACTCCTTTTAACATCATCACGTTAGGGTTTAGAAACTAACACTGTGACTCAGAAGCTATATATAAGTTCGTTGGCTTTTTACTTATGTATCTATATCTACTCTGCTGATCGTAGACTGTAAACTCCTAATTCAATTCCTTTCATGGTTTTAGATACATTGAAATTTTCCATTTTTCCTTAAGTCAGTTTTAGTTAGTAACATTTGTGTTTGCAGGAAATTATCTGTGTTTTCTAACTTAATGGCAGAAAGTTGTCCACAATATTGTTTTATTTTAAAAATCCCTGGTGTACTTGTTATATCCTTTTTTATTCCAACAATTTTCTACTTTCTCCCTGACTTTCTCTTTACCAGTCATGATGTCAGGGATTTTATTTTCTCTCACTTTACTAGTCTTACTAAGCAACCATCTTTTTTTTTTTTAATTTATAAATTTATTTATTTATTTTTAGCTGCATTTGGTCTTCGTTGCTGCATGTGGGCTTTCTCTAGCTGTGTTGAGCTGGGGCTACTCTTTGTTGTGGTGCGCGGGCTTCTCATTGAGGTGGCTTCTCTTGTTGCGGAGCACAGGCTCTAGGCATGCAGGCTTCAGTAGCTGTGGGACACAGGCTCAGTAGTTGTGGCTCGCAGGCTGTAGAACGCAGGCTCAGTAGTTGTGGTGCATGGGCTTCGTTGCTCTGTGGCATGTGGGATCTCCCTGGACTAGGGCTCAAACCCGTGTACCCTGCATTGGGAGGCGGATTCTTAACCACTGTGCCACTAGGGAAGTCCCACTAAGCAACCGTCTTGATGATGGTAAATAATCAAAAAAAAAAAAAAAAAAAGAACAAAAAGGAGAGAAAAGAAAGTAAGGAAAAGGGACTATTCATTCCATATATTAGAATGCATTTTAAATCTAGCACTGATATAAAAACAGAAATTTCAAATAGTATGGCAAAGTGGAAAATCTATAAATATGTGAAATTACACATAAAAATTTAATATATAATGAGTGTCATAAATGAGATTAATATGTGTGTATATATATTTGTGTGTGTATAAGTATATGCATATAATATATACACTTTGTAAACCTCATCAGTAAAGTACATGAACAGTCCAATTACACAAAAGGAAAATCAACTAATAAACAGTTTTAAATCTAATATTGGTAATCATAGTAACACAAATCTAAACAGCAATAAAATACCACTTACATCTACAAATAAGAAAAAAGATAAAACAGCAAGTGTAATATTTACGTAGGTGTGTCTCCAAGGTAATTTTTTTTTTTTTTTTTTTTTGCGGTACGCGGACCTCTCACTGTTGTGGCCTCTCCCGTTGCGGAGCACAGGCTCCGGACGCGCAAGCTCCGCGGCCATGGCTCACGGGCCCAGCCACTTCACGGCATGTGGGATCTTCCCGGACCGGGGCACAAACCCGTGTCCCCTGCATCAGCAGGCAGACTCTCAACCACTGCGCCACCAGGGAAGCCCCAAGATAATTTTTAAGCTCAACGTTTTTAAGAATTATTCTTTTTGAATTCATTTTGAATCCCTATTTGACAATATGCATTAAAAATCCATAGAAATTCATACCCTCTGTTCTAATGAAGCATATCATAAGGATTTATCTTAAAATAATTCAAAAGATAAAACTATATTCATGATGATGTTTACCACAGCATTAAATTATAAAGTTGAAATTGGAAAAAACTTAAAATGTTCAATGATAAATGCAGTGATTAGGAAAAGCATCATCTATAAACTGGGTTAAACATGATGTGCTTCTTAAAAATTAGAAAAGTGAAGTTTGGTGTGTGTGTATCACCATTTACTGAGCACTGGCTATGAAGCAGATACTTTATATATATTTATTTCCAAAGCTCATATTCACTCTGCAAGTTAAGTATTTTTCATTCTCAGTTTAAAGAATCTGGGTCCAGTTGCTCTGTGAGATTAAGTCACGTATTCAAGGCAGCATAGCTAGTGAGTGATGGAGCTGGGCCTTGATCCCATGCCAGTACAGTGCCTGCCACACCCAGGGCCTGGTCAAAGGGGACAGGCCCGGCTCACAATTCCTGCTGAGGGAACAGCCTTTGGTAGCACATTCTGTACTATGTGATTTCTGCATCTTTAGCCCATCCACCCCTCCTACCACCACCGAGGCTGGGGCCTCACCTAAGGGCAGCCAGTCCAAAGTCAGGCTAGTAGCTCATGATATGGTCTGTCATGGAAGGCTCTGCTAGAGAGGAGATGAATTATCTAAATTCTCACTCTTATTGGTTTAATTTTAGAAATAGGAAGCAAATCAGGCAGTTGTTGGGAAAAGAGGCTGGGAGAATGTTAGACAAGCCAGAGGGCTTTTAATAATACTCTCAAGAACACTGCTAACTAGGTGAGACAGAACTAGACTGCTAGATCACCCATGCCAGAAAGACTGAGGTGGGTTCAACTCAGGCAGAAAAAAAGTAATCAAAAAGTAAAGGGAAATAGTTGTCGACCACACTAAATTCTGCAAACAGTGCCTGTATGTCCGTAATCATATTCGTTACATACTCTAGTCCCTTCATGACCTTGTCACTTCTGCAGGCTCATCTCTTAACTCCACCCAAGCCAAACAATTCAGGTGTCTGGGGGTATACTGTGCTGGTGATCAATGTTGCCTTTCAGCTCCAAATTCACCCTTTCGCCTGAATGAATAAGTACATCATGCTGTCCCCTCCCTGGAAAGTATCTTCACTTGTCTAGCTTATTCCCTTGCATCCTACAAGACTTGGCTCAAGAGAAAGTACCTCTAAGGAGCTTCCCGTGATCTTCTCCATCAAACGGAATCCACATAAGCACGATTCCATGGAGACCCTCTTGGCTATATAACAGCTTCATATCAGGAGAAGTTAATCTGAGTAATGATCAGATATAAAATGAGCAGAAAACAGAAGAGAGGAGTAGGTAGCAGATGTTACAAGGACTGACAGGAACCAACCTAATACCAATCCCTAAATGTGCTAGAGGAAAGTGCTCCCTCAAGAAAGGGAGGCACTAGCAGGTGCAAACTAGTATATATAGAACGGATAAACAACAAGGTCCTACTGTATATACAGCACAGGGAACTATAATCAATATCCTGGGATAAACCGTAATGGAAAAGAATATAAAAAAGAATGTATATATATGTATAACTGAATCACTTTGCTGTACAGCAGAAATTAACACAACATTGGAAATTGACCATACCTCAATTTAAAAAATAAATTAAAAAAAAAAAGGGACCTCCTTGGTGGCACAGTGGTTAAGAATCTGCCTGCCAATGCAGGGGCCGTGGGTTCGAGCCCTGGTCCAGGAAGATCCCAGGTGCCGCGGGGCAACTAAGCCCGTGTGCCACAACTACTGAGCCTGCACTCTAGAGCCCGTGAGCCACAACTACTGAGCCCACGTGGCACAACTACTGAGGCCCGTGCGCCTAGAGCCTGTGCTCTGCAACGAGAGAAGCCACCACAATGGGAAGCCCGCGCACCGCAGCGAGGAGAAGCCCCTGCTCGCCGCAACTAGAGAAAGCCCACGCACAGCAACGAAGACCCAGCGCAGCCAAAAACAAACAAACAAATAAATAAATAAGGGAGGCAGACACTTGGGTTAGAATCATTCACATATCCTTATCTTACCTCCTGAGTTAAAGTAGATATATTTTAAGATATCTACATACATACATGTATATATATTATTATACTTATATATATGTGTATATAATTGAAAGTTTGAAATCAACAGACTTTTTATCCATTTGTAACTGGGACAAAACTGATATGATTCTAAATTAATGAGAATGACACACTATAATAGCAATTTGTGTTGCAAACTGTCTGAGGCAACCATCTGTACTACACAAATAAATTTGCCTCTGAGTCTGCAAGACAGCACTTTCCCAGAGTCCTACAGAGAGTCCAGATGCAGATTTTCCTGGCTCACTGCCTTTGCTTTATCCATTTGGCTAACCAGCTCGTGCGCAAATTTATATGTAAAATTAAAAAGCTGGCTCAGGCCTCGAGAGTGAGGTGCAGAAATAATAACAGCAATTTGTATTTATGTAAGTAGAATATTTATCCTAAGTGATCAGATCATATCAAAATGTTCTCTCATTCATTTACAGCCATTTATTCAAAGCAGAGAAAGTATAAATAAATATTTCAAAAGCATGATTTGGTGAGAAGTATACCCAGCAGTCTACATTGGTTTAAACCAGACATGGGTGTTGTGATTTGTATGTCCCTTAGGGAATGTTTCTTTAAATTCAGAAATGCTGCTTTTTACCAACAGATTGAGATCCCATAAAGTTGTATTTCTTCATGTACTGTGCCTAAGATCTACGAAACACTGAGCTCAGAACTAGAAATAAACAGAACCGTAAGACTCAAACTTTGTAATGCAAGAAATTTACAGCTTAATTTTTCTCCCCCCACCCAGCTTTATTGAGATATAATTGACATATAATATGGTATAAGTTTAAGGGGCACAGTGCGATGATACATGTATATATGGCAAAATGTTTACCACAGTAAGGTTAGTTAGCACATCCTTCACCTCACATAAATACCATTGTTGTTATTGTGAGAACATTTAAAATCTAACCTTATAGCAACTTTCAAGTGTACAATACAATGTTGTTAACTATAGTCACCATACTGTACATTAGCCACCCCCCCCCAAACTTATTCCTCTTATAATTTGAAGTTTGTACCCTTTGGCCAACATCTCCTCTTCCCCCATTCCCAGCCCCTGGTAAGCATACTTCTACTCTTTGCTTCTATGAGTTCAGCTATTTTAGAGTTTACTATAAGTGAGATCATATAGCATTTGTCTTTCTCTACTTATTCTATTTAGCATAATGCCCTCAAAGTCCATTTATGTTGTCAAGAATGGCAAGAGTTCCCTTTTTTAAAGGCTGAATAAACACTCCACCATGTATATCTATATCTATCTATATCTAAATCTAGATTCATCCATTTATAGACACTTAGGTTGTTTCCATGTCTTGGCTATTGTGAATAATGATGCGGTAACACAGAATAGTGATTTCATTTCCTTTGGATTTCTACGCAGAAGTGGAATTGCTGGATCGTATGGTAGTTGTATTTTTAATTTTTTGAGGAAACTCCATACTGCTTTCCACAGTGGTTGTACCAATTTACATTTCATCAACAATGCACAAGGGTTCCCTTTCTTCACATCCTTGCCAACACATGTTATCTCTTATCTTTTCTGATAATGACCATTTTAACAGGTGTGAGGTGATATCTCACTGTGGTTTGGATTTGCATTTCTCTGATGATTAGTGATGTTGAGCACATTTTCATGTGCCTGTTGGTCGTTTGTTTGTCTTATTTGGAAAAATATCTATTCAGGCCCATTGCTCATTTTTTAATAGGATTATCTGTGAGTTTTTAATTTTGCTATTGAGTTATATGAGCTCCTTTTATATTTTAGATATTAACTTCCTGTCAGAGAGATGGTTTGCAAATATTTTCTCCTATTCCATAGGTTGCCTTTCATCTTGTTCATTGTTTCTTTTGCTGTGCAGAGCTTTTTACTTTGATGTACTCCCACTTACTGATTTCTTTCCTTTGCTGCTTGTGTTTTTAGTGTCATATCAAAAAAGCCTTGCTAAGACCAGTATCAAGGAGATTTTTATCTATGTTTTCTTCTAGGAATTTTATGGTTTTAGGTATTACATTTAAGCTCTTAATCCATTTCGAGATAATTTTTGTGAGTGGTATTAGATAGGGCATCAATTTTCATTCATTTGCATGTGATTATCCAGTTTTCCCATCACCATTTATTGAAGAGACTGTCCTTTACCCATTGAGTATTCTTGGATCCCTTGTCAAATATTGGATGACTGTGTATTTATTTCTGGGCTCTCCATTCTATTCCATTGGTCTTTGTGTCTTTTTTTATGCCTGTATCATGAAGTAATTGCCTTGAAATCAGGAAGTGTGATGTCTTCACCTTTGTTCTTTCTCAAGATTGCTTTGTCTATTGGGGGTCTTTTGTAGTTACTTATGAATTTTAGGGTTGTTTTTTCTATTTCTGTAAAAAATACAACTTTGATGGAGTTTGCAGTCTGTCCTTAGATGGCTTTGGGTAGTATAAACATTTTAACAATGTCAACTCTCCCAGTTCATGAACATGAAATATCTGTGCATTTATTTGTGTCATCTTCAATGTCTTTCATCAGTGTCTTACAGTTTTTACTTCCTGGTTAAATTTATTCCTAAGTAGTTTATTCTTTTCGATACTATTGTAAATGGGATTGTTTTATTTCTTTTTCAGATAGTTATTGTTAGTGTACAGAAATGCAACTGATTTTTGTATATTGATTTTGTATCCTGTAACTTTACTGGACTCATTTGTTTCTATTTCTTTTTGGCTGCACCATGCAGTTTGCAGGATCTTAGTTCCCTGACCAGGGATTGAACCCAGGCCCCTGCAGTGAAAGCACTAAGTCCTAACCACTAGACTACCAGGGAGTTCCCTCTAATGTTTTTTTTATGGTGCCTTTAGGATTTTCTATATACAGGATTATGTCGTCAGCAAACCAAGACAGTTTTACTTCTTCTTTTCTGATTTGGATGCCTTTTATTTCTTCTAATTGCCTAATTGCTCTGGCTAGGACTTCTAGTACCATGCTAAATAGGAACAGTAATAGTGGGCACCCTTGTCTTGTTCCTGATCTTAGAGGGAAGCTTTCTACCTTTCACTGTTGAGTATGATGTTAGCTGTGGACTTGCCATATATTGCCTTTATTATGTTTAGGTATGTTCCTTCTGTACCCACTTTGTGGAGAGTTTTTGTCATGAAACTATGTTGACTTTTGTCAAATGCTTTTTCTGCATCTATTGAGATGATCATGTGATTCACATTATTAATTTGCATGTGTTGAACCATCCTTGCATCCCAGAGATAAATCTCACTTGCTCATGATGTATGATCCTTTTAATGTGCTATTGAATTTGGTTTGCTAGTATTTTGTTGAGATTTTTCGCATCTGTATGTATCAGGGATATTGACCTGTTGATATTGATCAACGTTTTCTTTTCTTGTAGTGATATTATCTGGCTTTGGTAACAGAGTAATGCTGACCTTATAAAATGAGTTTGGGAGTGTTCCCACCTCTTTAACTTTTTGGAAGAGTTTGAGAGGGATTGATATTAATTCCTCTTTAAATGTTTGGTAGGATTAATCCATGAAACCATCTTGTTATGGGCTTTTCTATGTTGGGAGGTTTTTGTTTAGCAATTCACTCTCCTTATTCATTATTGGTCTGTTCAGGTTTCCTGTTTTCTTCCTGAGTCAGTTTTGGTAGGTTGTAAGTTCTAGGAATTAATCCATTTTTTCTAGGTTTGTCCAATTCGTTGACATATAATTGTTCATAGTTGTCTTTTATAATCCTTTGGGTTTCTGTGTATTGGTTGTAATGTCCCCTCTTTCATTTATAATATTATTTATTTGAGCCCTCTTTTTTTTCTTAGTAAGTCTAGTTGAAGTTTTCAATTTTACTTAACTTTTCATAAAACCGTTTTGTTACATTCTCTATTTCTGCCCAGATCTTTGTTATTTCCTTATTTTCTGTTAATAATTGACTCTGGGCTTAGTTTTTTCTTTTTCTAGTTCCTTGAGATGTAAAGTTAGGTTGTTTATTTGAGATCTTTCTTTTTTTCTTAATATACACATTTATTGCTATACACTTCCCACCTGAACAATTTTTGCTGTATCTCATATGTTTTGGTATGTTGTTTCCATTTTCATTTGTTTGAAAATATTTTTTGATTTCCCTTTTGATTTCTTCTTTGACCCATTAGTTGTTCAGGAGTGAACAACCACATTTTTATGGATTGTCAAGCTTTTCTCTTTTTGTTGATTTCTAATTTCATACCATTGTGGTTGGAAAAGGTACTTGGTATGATTTCAATCTTTTTAAAATTGATAAGTCTTGTTTTGTGGCCTAACATACAATCTATCCTAGAGAATGTGACATGTGCGCTTAGGAATGTGTCTTCTGCTGCTTTTGGATGGAATACTCTATATATTTCTGCTAGATCCACTTGGTCTAAAATATAATTCAAGTCCAGTGTTTCTGTATCAATTTTCTGTCTCGATGATCTATCCTTTGCTGAAAACTGGATATTTAATTTTCCTACCATAATTTTATTGTTGTCTATTTCTCCCTTGTATCTGTTGGTGTATGCTTAATATAGTTAGGAGCACCAATGTTGCATACCTATATATTTATAATTGTTATATCCTCTTGATACATTGACCTCTTTATCATTTTATAATGACCTTCTTTGTCTCTTAATATGGTTTTTGACTTAAAGTCTATTTTGTCTGATGTAAGTGTAGCTACCCCTGCTCTCTTTTGGTTTCCATTTACATCAAATATCTTTTTTGATTCCTTCACTTTGACCCTGAATGTGTCCTTAAAGTCACAGTGAGTCTCTGGTAGACAGCATGTAGTTGGGTCTTGTTTTTTTATCCATTCAGTCACTCTGTATACTTTGGTTGGACAATTTAATCCATTTACGCTTAAATTAATCATTGGTCAATAAGGACTTATTAATGTCACCTTGTTAATTGTTTTCTGGCTGTTCCATAGTTCTTTTGTTCCTTTCTTCACCTCTTGCTGTTTTCCTTTGTGCATTGAGGATTTTCAGTAGTGGTGTACTTTAATTTCCTGCTTTTTAGTGTGTCTTTACCTATTATAGATTTGGTTTTGTGACTACCCTTATGCTTACATGAAACTTCTTTTTTTTTTTAATTTTTAAAAAAATATTTATTTGGCTGCACTGGGTCTTTAGTTGGGGCATGTGGGATCTTCATTGCAGGGGACGGGATCTTCATTGCAGCTTGCAGGATCCTTTTAGTTGAGGCGTGTGGAATCTTTAGTTGTGGCATGCAGGCTCTTAGCTGCAGCATGCAGGATCTAGTTCCCTGACCAGGGGTTGAACCTGGGTCCCCTGCATTGGTAGCACGGAATCTTAACTGCTGGACCACCAGGGAAGTCCCTACGTGAAACTTCTTATAGACAGGTTTAAGAGTCTATGTTAAGTGATAACAACTTAATTTCAATTGCATGTAAAAACTCTACCCTTTTATTCCCTCCTCCACATCTTATTATTTTTATGTCACAATTTACATGTTCTTATGCTGTGTATCCATTAACAGATTATTGTAGCTATAGCTATTTTTAATACTTCTGTCCTTTTACCTTTATGCTGGAGTTTAATATTAGCACCCACCATGTTACAGTATTGGAGTATTCTGAGTTTGATTATATATTTTTCTAGTGTGTTTTGTATTTTCATATATATTTTCATGTTACTAATTAGCATTCTTTCATTTCAGCTTGAAGAACTCCTTTCCACATTTCTTGTAAGGAAGGTGTAGTTATGGTGAACTCCCTCAGCTTCTGTGTGTCTGAGATTCTTTATCTTTCCTTTATTTCTGAAGGACGACTTTGCTGGGTAGTGTATTCTTGGCTGGCAGGTTTTTTTCTTTCAGCACTTTGAATGTATCATCCCACTCTTTTGCAGCCTATAATGTTTTTGCTGAGAAAGCAGCTGATAGCTCTATGGGGATTCCCTTGTAAGTCACAAGCTTCTATTCTCTTGCTGCTCTCCAGATTCTCTCTTTGTCTTTGATTTTAGACAGTAGTATTATAATATATCTTGGGGAAATCATTTGGGGTTGAAATTTTGGGGTGACCAGTTAGCTTCATGAACTTGGATGTCTAATTCCCTCCTGTTTTGGGAAGTTCTCAGCCATTATTCTTTAAGTAAGTTTTCTTTTTTTTTTTTTTTGCCTTGTTCTCTCAGTTTATTTTATTTTTCTTTGAATTTTTAAATTTATTTATTTAATATATCAGGTTCTTATTACTTATCTATTTTATACATATTAGTGTATATATGCCAATCTCAATCTCCCAATTCAGAAAATGTGGAACGCTTCACAAATTTGCGTGCCATCCTTGCGCAGGGGCCATGCTAATCTTCTCTGTATCATTCCAATTTTAGTATATGTGCTGCCAAAGTGAGCACAAGTAAGTTTTCTTTCCCTTTCTTCCTCTCTTCCCCTTCTGGGACTCTAATAATGCATCAATTGTTTCTTTTAAGGATGCCCCATACGTTCTGTAGGCTTCTTTTCATTCCTTTTAATTTTTTTCTTTTTGTTCCTCTGACTGGATAATTTCAAATGATCTGTCTTTGAATTATTGATTGATGCTTTCTTCTGCTTATCCAGTCGGCTATTGAACTTCTCTGTTGAATTCTTCAGGTCAGTCACTGTGTTTTTCATCTCCAAAATTTCTGTTTAGTTCTTTCTTGTGTTTTCTCTTTCTTGAACTCCTCATTTTGTTTCATATTGTTTTCCTGATTTTCTTAAATTGTTTATCCGTGTTCTCTTGTAGCTCTCTGAGCATCTCGAGAACAATTATTTTGAATTCTTTATCAGGCATTCACGTATCTTCATTTTCTTGAGGTTACTGGAAGTTTACTGTGTTCCTTCAGTGGTGTCATGGTTCCATGACTCTTTGTGATCTCTCTAGCCTTGTATGTGAAGAAACAGTCCCTTTCAGATTTTATGGACTGACCTTGGTAAGGAAAGACCTCTACAGCATGCTGGAGCATGTTGTGACTCTAGGTCCACACATGTGGGGACTTGTGATGGTCCATGTCCAGGGGTTATGATGTCTCATCAGCTTGGGCTGCTAGGGTCCATGACATCAACAACTGCATGGTCCTAGACGAGGACTGCAAGGGTCTGCAGTGGCTGCAGGGCCTGTTAGTGTCCTCATTGGTGCCTCCAGTTCCAGTGGCTAGGGACCAGGGCAGGCAGTGGTGGTGGCCAGAGCTGGTGATGTGCAGACACTTGTCTGTGGGGGCTGGGTACAGATGCCTTGTAGTGGCATGGACCAGGTACAGAGAAGCACATAGTGGTGGTGGCCAGGGTCTGCAGCAAGGTGCCAGGGCCAACTGTGGGTGCATTGGCAGCTGCACGGGCCCTGGCTGTCAGTGTCCACTCTGTGGCTACAGGGTCTCCCTATGGGCACAGCATAGCTGTGGAGGCCAGCAATAGGAGTTGGCCTGGGGACAGGCAAGTGCATAGGTGGAGGGTCTAGCTGCAGGTGAGTCGCACAGGACAGGCCAGTGTCAGGAGACAGGGCTGGATCCAGGCCCACAAGCCACTGTAGGGCCCCTGGCTATTGGCATTCACTCCTGTGCCTGCAGGATCTCCTCAAGGGTGTGCACATAGCAGTGGAGACTAGTGATGGAAGTCAGGCCAAGCGTGTGCAGGTACACAGCTAGAGGGGCTAGCTAGCCCCAGATGTGCACAGAGTGTGTGGAGGGGTCTGCTGCCAGGGTCTAGGCTGGCATCTTGTATTCATATAGCCACAGAGGCTGGGGCTGGCTGCCAGTATGGATCCCGGCTGTAGGGGTGAGGGAAGTCGAGGATGGATGCTCAGGTGGCTGGCATCTGTGATCAGGAAAACCTTTGGAGGAAGTCTCAATGGTGGACTCTGTAGGGGGTCCATGCTGGCTCTGCTGGGCATTGGTTTCTTCAGTGGCAAAAGCTGCTGGTGTCCTCTGCAGAGCAGGTCACTGGGAACCATGGTCGCTCCGCTATGTGGCTAGTACTGATAGCCCTGCTTTTCTTCCTTGTCCCTAGCTATGTCTATATGTCTCAGCCTTTTCAGTTTCTGGGTGGGGTGAGACCAATGTGAGCCCCTTGTGCAGTGCCCTAAGCAGCTGATAAAGCTCTCACTCTCCCTTTCCCAGTGAGGAGAGCTCTTCAAGCTGGGGAGCTCCCTCCTGGTGCTGACAGGGTTCACCTGGGGGATGGGATGATGCAGGCAACATGATTCTGTTCTTCCTTTTTTGTGTGGTTATTCTCGGGTGTTTTGTTCTACTGTGTTGCTGAAGTTTCTTAAGTGGACTCTGAACTCCCTCAGAGCCATTTTTGTTTGTGAATAGCTGTCTAATTGTTGGTCTTTGTCAGGGGCTGGAGGGTGGTGTCTCCTACTCTGCCACAATGGTCATGTCACTCAGCATAATCTTTCTTAACAGTAATTTTGCACTGCTTCTAAAAATAAGACACATACTCTAGTATGCTTTTAAAAATATCTTTTTATGGATTTAATACAGACTAATTGTAAAAAATTTAAAACTACAGAAAAGTAAAAAGAAGAAAGTGAAGCCATCTGCAATCTTAATACTCAAACATAACTACTGTTAACCAGTCGGTACACTTTTCTTTTAGTCTTTTTTAAATGCTCATATTAAAATTTAAATTTTACGTAGTTCATACAGATCTTAATTTTCAAATGAAACAATGTGAATTTTCTGAAGTGGCAAAATATTCTTCACAAACTTTATTTTAAAGACTGCAAACTTATTTATTATATACAACCAATAAATATTATTTTTTACACACATCTGATTACGTCAATTCCCCATTGCTCTCAGGTTTAAGTACAAACTTGGCATGGCCTACGAGACTGTTCTTAAACTTTCCCTTGCCTTGTCTCATGCTTCTTTTTCCTCCTTTACGTTCTAGACTGAGGGTGTACTCACTCAGTTTCCATGTATCATATTCTCTCTCACTTCCAGGACTCTGTCCATTCTAAAACATTATTATTCTTTTTTGTCCATGCTGATCATTCTAACACATTATTATTCTTTTTTGTCCATGCTGATTATTCTAACACATTATTATTCTTTTTCCTCTCCATCACTTACTTCTACCCACTTCTGCTCCCACTCATGTTTTCTAATTAACACCTACTAATCTCTGATGGAAGGAGAAGGTATAGACAGAAGAAAAGAGGGAAGCCTCTGATCAAGTCCTTGGAACAGAATAGAGTTCATAAGTAGACCCAGGCATGTATCATCAACTGATTTTGACTAGAGAGAGAAGGTAATTAAATGAAGAAACGACAGTCTTTTCAACAAACGGTGCTGGAACAGCACGGTATTTTTATAGAAAGGAAGAATTTCAACCTTTACCTCACACCATACATAAAGATTAACTCAAAATAAATCATGGACCAAAATGTAAACATTTAAACTACACAACTTCTAGCTAAAACCAGAACATAATCTTTGAGATTTTGGAGTCAGCAAATAATTCTTAGATAGGACACAAAAGCATGAATCATAAGAGAAATAAATTCGTAAAATAAACTTCATCGAAATTAAAATCTGCTCTCTTGAGCACCATTTAAAAAATGAAAGACAAGCTGTAAAGTGGGGAAAAAATTTTACAATACATGTAAGTGACCCAGGACTTATCTAGAATATAGAGAACTCTTGTATCTCAGTAATAAGAAAACAGCCCGTAAAAAATAAGCAAAAGATTTAAACAAACACTTTACAAAAAATATATGCAAATGGCCCATGAGCACATGAGATGTTAAACATCATTAGTCATCAGGGAAATGAAAATTATAACCACAATGAGATATCACAAAACATCTATTAGAATGACTAAAAAAGATGGACGACGACAAGTGTGGTGAGGTGTGAAGTGACTGGAACTCTGATGGTTGGTAAAAGGAGAATGTAAAATGGTACAACCACTTTGGAACCAACTTGGCATTTCTCATAAATTTAAAGATCCACTTTATGACCCAGCAATTCAACCCAAAGTATTTATCCAAGTGAAATGAAAATACATGTCCACACAAAGACTGGTATGTGAATGTTCATGGCAGTTTTCTTTGTAGAAACCCCAAACTGGAAGCATCTCAAATGTCTGTCAACAGGTAGATGGCTTCCATACTGCTCACTAATAAAAAGGAATGAACCACTGATAGATGAAATAACATAGATAAATCTCAGAAACTTGCTGAGAAAAATAAGTCAGAAAAAAAGAAAATATACAATCCCATTAATAGAAAGCTCTCGGAAAACTTTAAAGTATAAAAACAGAAAGTGTATCAGTGGTTGTCTAGGATCAGGGTGGTTGTGGGGATTGATTGGAAGGGGCATAAGGGTACCTTTGGGGGTGAGGGACATGTTCTATATCTTAATTGTGGTAGTGGTTGCTACAGAGATGTATATATTTGTCAGAATTCATTAAACTGTACACTTAAGATGTGTACCTTTTATTGTCTGTAAATTATACATCAATAAGTTTGATATTTAAAAAGTGTGTCCGTTGCTCTTGAGAAGTTTGGTAAGTCAAGGACAGAGAAGGGACTATTGCAAATGGCAATATTAAAGTCATGGGTGACTTACTTAAGAATAGTTTCAATGAAGGGATGAAGACCAAAACCTGACTGAAGCAGGTTGAAGAGAGAATGGTGGTTGAGACAGTGGAAATACCGCTGTACATAATTCTTTCAAGGATTTTTGCTTTGAACGGAAGCAGAGAAATCGGGTGGTACTTGAGAGGCATGTGGGAGTCAAGGGAAAGATTGGGGTTATTAAGGCATAAGTGTATGCCGATGGGAGTGATCCAGTAAAGAGAGTGAGATTGATGATACAGGAGAAAAAGAAAGTATTGCCGGAGAAAGTTGTTGAGAAGGCGAGAGCATGTGGGATATTAAGCACAAGAGGAGATACTTACCTCTCATAGGAGCTGGTATGCATTGTCCACTGTAACAGCAGAGAAGGCAGGTTAGGTGGGTACAGATGCATGGAGATTGGTAGATATGCTGGTGGGAGAGTGAAGGATTGCTCATCTGCTGGCTGGTTTTTCTCAGTGAATTAAGAATGAGTGGGGTAGAAGGTGGAGGCTTAGGAAGGGAGATTAAGGTGGGAAACAGTCTCTGGAGAGAGAGAGAATTCACTAGCAAATATAGCACGACTGGTTGAGATGACTGCCCACTAGAGAATTTTTAGTCATTCATTCAAAGGGAAACCAATGGGCAGAGGTGTGCGGCTTTCTCTAGCAATCCTCAGCTTATGGGCTGCAGGCACGTAGAGCACAGAATCTTGCACTGAACTAAGGTTGACACTTTGCAGGTGATTATGCAGAAAAAGCTGGGCAGAGGTTTTAGTATGGTTGCAAGGGAGTGTATATAATGGACCATAGAATCTAAGGTAGGTAACAAGGGAATGATGGCAAGAAGCGTGTGATGGATGGAGAAGTGGTCAGGTCAATAGCTTGCAGGCTCTGCCGGGATCAGAGAATTGCTAGAATGGGAGTAAATGAGCTGAAAGGCTAAGAGTTGGAGTATGCTCCAGGAGTATGAAGCTTGAAATCAAGCTTTGAGATTGGGTTCAATTCTTTAGATGATGAGGGTTAGGGTATGACAATGGAAATGATGGCTGAGGGGCAGGTGGAAGTCAGAGACCTGACAAGTCCAAGGCATTTGAAATCACCAAGCATGATGACAGGAGTAGAGATAGAAAGGAGGGCAAGTGAGCCAGGACTAGAGGTACAAGTAAATGAGAGTGAGTGACCAAGTAGGACTCAGTAGGTGACAACCACCCGGAAGGGGAGCAGTTGTGAAGTCTGATGGCTGGCTTGTCTTTACTCTGAACCACTGAATACTATTTCCCCCTTTATATAGTTTTGAAGGTGGAGAGAAAGAAGGAAAACAAAATAGATTGTATCTATGTTCTTAAAGTGTTGAATTTTCCTCTCTATTTTACTGATTTCAAGTCCACCTTGAATCACCTAATCATACTTTGCTGGATGAGTAAAGTTTGAGAGCTCTCCGCTGATGGGATTAAAAGTGTTTGGAAGGATTTTCTTGACGATAACCCGATGCAAACAGCCATTTACAGCACTGTGAATGCAATTGCTACTGAAGGGATTAAATAACAGCTGAACCTTATTAACTATGTTATATGTGGCCCAAAGATCCAACTTTTAAAAAAAATTAATTAATTTATTTTTGGCTGCGTTGGGTCTTCTTTGCTGCGCAAGGGCTTTCTCTAGTTGTGGTGAGCAGGGGCTACTCTTCGTTGCGGTGCGCGGGCTTCTCATTGCGGTGGCTTCTCTTGTTGCAGAGCACGGGCTCTAGGTGCGCGGGCTTCAGTAGTTGTGGCTCACGGGCTCTAGAGCACAGGCTCAGTAGTTGTGGTGCATGGGCTTAGTTGCTCCGTGGTGTGTGGGATCTTCCCGGACTAGGGATGGAACCTATGTCCCCTGCATTGGCAGGCGGATTCTCAACCATTGCCCCACCAGGGAAGCCCGATCCAACTATTTTTATTCAGAGTTATGCCAAGACCCCATTTACTGTGTGGGGCAGACACTCATGCCCAGCATCCTCATTTCTACTTGTGATATCACTCAAATTTTAAAAATCTATTATTAATAAATATATTAAAAACAATTACCTACCATGTTGAATACCTACCATGTGCCAGACATTTGGCTAGCTATAATATTAATATCAGTATTAACATTAATTGAATCTTATTATGTTCCAGGCATTTATGCTTTGACTGTGTAATCTAATTTACTCTCCACAGTAGCCGGATGAAGGGTTAAAGCTAAGATGAGATTATGGTTCAAAAATTCTTGCCTAAGATCTCATAGTTATTAAAACTGAATGCAAATGGGGTTCAAAAGTCTGAAGTTGACTCTGAGGTTTCTGCATGAACAGTATGTCCTATTTGCTGTACAGCGATCCTTACTACATGCAGAGGTGAATGGTCCCCTGAATGGTATCACCCAGTGGAGGGAGGTAGACCTCTCAACAAATAGGTACAAGACCACAATGGGTGCTAGGAGGAAGGCTTGAATTATGTAGTAAGTGGTGAGCTCAAGAGCCACGTCAAAGGAAAAATATTCAGCATTTAGCAGATTGGCTAGTTGCCTGGCTACAGTAACAGCCTCCTAGGTGGTGGGCTCCTGTCACCAGGCCTTTCCTTCCATACCATTCTGAATATCCCTGCTAGAAGTCATCTTCCTAAAACACCTGTGCACTTGCTCAGTTTTTCCTGTGTCTTGTATCCAGACATCTGCACTTAGCTTTTAATTCCCATGCTTTTTTTTTTTTTTCTGGGTGGTAGGAAAACAGGTGATTTTAATTTTCTTTTTTTAAACATCTTCATTGGAGTATGAATGCTTTACAATGTTGTGTTAGTTTCTGCTGTATAACAAAGTGAATCAGCTATATGTATACATATATCCCCATACACAAAAATAAACTCAAAATGGATTAAAGACCTAAATGTAAGGCCAGAAACTATGAAACTCTTAGAGGCAAACATAGGCAGAACACTCGATGACATAAATCACAGCAAGATCCTTCTTTGACCCACCTCCTAGAGAAATGGAAATAAAAACAAAAATAAACAAATGGGACCTAATGAAAAGCTTTTGCACAGCAAAGGAAACCATAAACAAGAGGAAAAGACAACCCTCAGAATGGGAGAAAATATTTGCAAATGAAGCAACTGACTAAGGATTAATCTCCCATGGTTTTTAATGAAGTTATTTCTAAGAACTCTTAAGAACTCCAGCAGGAGTAAACATGTGTGGGGCTTTCTGTCCCAGACTCCCTCTGTCCCAATTCCTCTGAGGAATTGCCTTCTCTGCTGTGCCCATACCCACTTCTCCCCATGGTCCCCCCTCCATGGCAGGAAACAGGCCACAAGCATTCCTGCATTTGACGAGTATTCCTTTCCTACAGGAGAGGCTGAACTGTTTCTCAGTTTCAGTGCTAAAACCCTAGATTGGGACTTTTCATTCGAGTTGAAAAAAAACTCTGAAAAAATGAATCACAGCCAACAGCAGGCAGTAAGAGGGTGTGAGGGTGCGGGCACATCCTCCTCTATATCCACAATACAAGGAGCACTGTGTCCAAACATGGAAAGAGAGAAAGCAAGAGAATGCTAGAGCAAGCATGGTTTCTTTGTTAAGTATGTAACATTTGGGGAATCTGGGAAGAGGCATAAGATTTATCTTCTAAGATATCGGAAAATTCTTTGAACTATTTTTAAACCTTTCTATAAGTCTGAAATTAGTCCAAAACAAATGTTCAGCAAATTTTGTGATATGTGTGGGCTTTTTTTTTTTTTAACCAGAATAAAAACGTAAAATAAAATAAAATACAAGTGGTTTCTGGGAGGGGACGGTCAGCTTCAGTTTCCATGGTGCGTGTCACTCCCACTGCCCTGCACTTGATTTTGCACAGGTACCTTGACGACCTAGCCTCGTGAAGGTGTTTCAAGGGATGTGCAGTTAGAATGACCTTACTGGGGACGATATTGAGCACAGGGTCTAGGGATTTTGATGTTATTTTATATCAGCAAACAGGTCATTGGTGGTTTTGAACAGTCAAGCAATATTATTTCGAAAGAGAACTCTATGTGGAGGACAATTTGGAAGCAGAGTGACCTCAGGGAGACTTAACTAAGAACAATGGAAAAGGAAAGGAGAAATGTGAGCTCAATTTTAAAGGAAGAACTGACAGATTTGGCTACTGCTGGTGGTACCATTGATGGAAATGGGGGACACTGGATATGTTTGGGGATACGTAAACATAGAGAGCTACAGAGCATTATAAATAGTGGCAGGGAAAAAGTAGAGGGACTTCCCTGGCAGTCCAGTGCTTAAGACTCCACGCTTCCACTGCAGGGGGTGCGGGTTCAATCCTTGGTCGGAGAACTAAGATCTCCGCATGCTGTGTGGCGCGGCCGAAAAAAAAAAAAACAACATAAGAAAAAAACAAATAAATCTAACCTGAGCAAAAAAAGGAGAATCACCTTATGAAAAAAAGGCATGGATAAAATCATAAGGTGGGTAAATATTTATGTAATGGGGGGTATTTCTAAATATGACATCAAACAGAGAAAGCTTGGAATATAAAATTTTTAAAAAATATTTATTTATTTATTTGGCTGCGCTGGGTCTTAGTTGCAGTACGCGGGATCTCTTAGTTGCAGCATGCAGAATCTAGTTCCCTGACCAGGGATTGAACCCGGGCCCTCTGCATTGGAAGCATGGAGTCTTAACCACTGGACCACCAGGAAAGTCCTGAACTATAAATTTTAAATTGTATAGATTTTTTAAACCCCCCCACACAAATTAAAAAGTAAATGAATGACCTGAGAATAAACTTTGCAATGTACATTTATATATCTATTTAAGATATATTCTCAATATCAGTAAAGCCATAGTAAAAGACAAACTCCCAATTATGAAATTGGTTAAAGGCAGCCAATTTACAAAAGAAAACACACATATGGCTGAAGGAAGGAAGGGAGGGAGGGAGGGAGAAAAGAAAGTAGTTCAGTCATTAACAGTCACATAATTAAATTAGAAAAGCTACTGTGTTCCACCCATCAAATTGCAAAGATTCAAAAATGATAGTAAGCCGGGGAGTTTGGGGAGTTATGCAAAGAAACAGGCAGTCACATACGTGATTGGTGGGAACAGAAGTCTTTCTGGAAGAAATGTACATACCTATTGTCCAGCACTTTCCTTTCTAGAAATTAATCCAGAGTAAGTAATCGTAAGTGTATACAGTAACTTATCTACAAGAATATTCATTAAAAGTGTTTAAAATAATAAATTTATTGCAAATGAAGCAACTGACAAAGGATTAATCTCCAAAATTTACAAGCAGCTCATGCAGCTCAATATCAAAAACCAAACAACCCAATCCAAAAATGGGCAGAAGATCTAAATAGACATTTCTCCAAAGAAGATATACAGATTGCTAAGAAATACATGAAAGAATGCTCAACATCATTAATCATTAGAGAAATGCAAATCAAAACTACAATGAGATATCATCTCACACCGGTCAGGATGTCCATCATCAAAAAATCTACAAACAATAAATGCTGGAGAGGGTGTGGAGAAAAGGGAACACTCTTGCACTGTTGGTGGGAATGTAAATTGATACAGTCACTATGGAGAACAGTATGGAGGTTCCTTAAAAAACTACAAATAGAACTACCATACAACCCAGCAATCCCACTACTGGGCATATACCCTGAGAAAACCATAATTCAAAAAGAGTCATGTACCAAAATGTTCATTGCAGCTCTGTTTACAATAGCCAGGACATGGAAGCAACCTAAGTGTCCATTGACAGATGAATGGATAAAGAAGATGTGGCACATATATACAATGGAATATTACTGAGCCATAAAAAGAAATGAAATTGAGTTATTTGTAGTGAGGTGGATGGACTAGAGTCTGTCATACAGAGTGAAGTAAGTCAGAAAGAGAAAAACAAATACTGTGTGCTAACATATATATATGGAATCTAAAAAAAAAAAAATGGTCACGAAGAACCTAGGGGCAAGATGGGAATAAAGATGCAGACCTACTAGAGAATGGACTTGAGGATACTGGGAGGGGGAAGGGTAAGCTGGGACAAAGTGAGAGAGTGGCGTGGACATATATACACTACCAAACGTAAAATAGATAGCTAGTGGGAAGTAGCCGCATAGCACAGGGAGATCAGCTCGGTGCTTTGTGACCACCTAGAGGGGTGGGATAGGGAGGGTGGGAGGGAGGGAGACGCAAGAGGGAAGAGATATGGGGACATATGTGTAGGTATAACTGATTCACTTTGTTATAAAGCAGAAGCTAACACACCATTGTAAAGCAATTATACTCCAGTAAAGATGTTTAAAAAAATAAAATAAAATAATAAAATTTAAAACAACCTAAATGTATAAATTAGGGGATTGCTTAGATAAATTATGGTAATAAAATGCTCAGTAGCCATTATAAATGTTATTATAGATGTATGTCATAAGGATGAAGAGTTATTCAGTAAAAAGAAAAAGAGAAGAACAAAAATCATGTATATTGTAATATCATTCTTGTTAAAAAATTCAAAGATAAAAATCTGGAAGTACATGTATCAAAATAATATTAATAAAATTGTTTGTGAAGGCCAGGTATGGAAATTATTTCTTTCCCTCATGTTTTCTTACTGTATTTTCTAATGTTTGTACAAATAGTTTTATTACTTTTATAATCTTTTTAATTATACTTTTTTAGTTTAGCAATCTTAGATTTATAGGAAAGTTGAAAAGATAATAGATCCCTACATCCTTTGCCCAGTTTCATCTATTGTTGTTGCTTTATTGAGATATAATTCACACACCATACAAGTCACCTATTTAAAGTATACAATTCAGTAGTTCTTAATATATTCACAGAGTTTTACAATCATCACCATACTCAATTTTAGAACATTTTCATCATTTCACAATTAAATCTTATACCCATTGGCAGTCCCCATTTTCCCTCAGTGTAGACAACCAATACTCTACTTTTTGTCTCTATAGATTTGACTGTTCTGAACATTTCACATTAAAGGAGTTATACAGTATGTAGCCTTTTGTGACTGATGATGTTTTCAAGGTATGTCCATGTTGCAGCATGTTTAAGTACTTCATTCCTTTTGATTTCTGCATAATATTCCATTGTAGGGAGATACCGTATTTTATTTTTCTGTTCATCAGTGGAAGGACACTTGGGTTGTTTCCACTTTTGGGCTATTATGAATAATACTGCTATGAACATTAGTGTACAAGTTTTTGTGTGGACATGTGTTTTCATTTCTTTTGGATGTATACCTAGGAGCAGAATTGCCGGGTCATATGGTAACTCTATGTTTAACGTTTTGAGGAACTGCCAGAATGTTTTCCAAAGGCACTACACCATTTTACATCCCCACAGCAGTGTATGAGGTTTCTAATTTCTTGGAATATCCTTGGCAATATTTGTTATATTGTCTTTGTTATTCTAGCCATCTTAGTGGAAAAGTGAAATGTTATCTCATCGTGGTTTGAATTTGCATTTTCCTAAGGACTCTTGATGCTGAGCATCTTTTCAGGTCCTTATTGGTCATTCGTATGTCTTCTTTGGAGAAATATCTATTCAGATAATTTGCCCATTTTAAAATCAGATTATTTGTTTTTTTTATTGTTGAGTTATTAGGGTCCATTATATATTCTAGACACAAGTCTTTTATCAGATATATGATTTGCAAATACCTTCTCCTATTCTGTGGGTTGTCTTTTCACTTTTTTGATGGTGCCCTTTCAGCAAAAAAGTTTTTAATTTTGATTAAGTCAAATTTATCTATCTTTTGCTTTTGGTGTCATATCTACAGAACCATTGCCTAACCCAAAGGAATAATTATCTAAGAGTTTACTCAAGAAATGTAACTGTTAGCCTTTACATTTAGGTCTATGACTCATTTTGAATTAATCTTTGTGTATAGTATGAGAGAGGGGTTCAAATTCATTCTTTTGCTTGTGGATATCCAGTTGTCCCAGCACCATTTGTTGAAAAGGCTGTTCTTTCCCCATTGACTTGTCTTGATCCCCTTGTCAAAAATCAATAAACTATGAATGTATGGGTTTATTTCTGGACTCTCAACTCTATCCCATTGATTTAAATAGGCATATGCCAGTACCACACAGTCTTAGTTACTGTAACTTTGTATTAAGTTTTAAAGTTGAAGAGTGTGAATCATTCAAGTTTGTTAGTTTTTTTTCAAGATTCTTTTGGCAATCTAGGTCCCTTGTATATTCTTATGTACTTTAGGGTCAGTTTCCCAATTTCTAGGGGAAAAAAGGTAGCTGGAATTTTGATAAGGATTGCGTTTTGACTCTGTGAATCAATTTAGAGAGTCCTTCCATCTGTAATGGGTTGAATGGTGGCCCCAAAAGGATAGGTTACGTCCTAAACTCGGGAACCTGTGAATGTGGATTTTTCTGGAAAGTGACTCTTTATAGATGTAATTAAGTTAAGGGCTTCAAAATAAGATCATCTTGGATTTACAGCTAAATCCAATGACAGTTGTTCTTATAAGATAAAGGTAGAGGGAGATTTTAAGACTTAAGACACACAGAGGAGAAGACCATGTAAAGATGGAGGCAGAGGTTGGAGTCATATAACCAACCTCAAACCAAAAAATGCCTGGAGCCACCAGAAGCTGGAACAGGCAAGGAAAGATTCAGAGGGAGCATATCCTTGAGGACACCTTGAGTTCAGACTTCTGACCTCCACAGCTGTGGGAGAGAATAGATTTCTATTGTTTTAGGCTACCCACTTTGTGGTAATTTGTTACAGTAGCTTTAAGAAACTAATACATAATCAAACAGCATTAAATCTTCCAACCCATGAATATGGTATATGTTTCCACTTATTTAGGCCTTCTTTAATTTCTTTCAGTGATGTTTTACAGTTTTCAATATACCCATCTTTCACTCCTTCTGTTAAATTTATTCCTAAGGATTTTGTTCTTATCGATGCTATTATAAATAGACTTTAAATTTTTTAAATTCTTGGATTGTATAGAAATACAGTTGTTTCTTGTGTCTACAACTTTGTTGAACCTGATTATTAGCTCTGATAGGTTTTTTGCATATGTGGATTTCTTGAGGTTTTATAAAAATAACACCATGACATCTGCAAATAGAAATACTTTTGCTTCTTCCTTTCTTAGCTAGATGCCTTCCTTTTTTTCTTGCCCTTTTGTCCTGGCTTGAACCTCCAGTACAACGTTAAATGGAAGTGGTGAGAGCATGTGCACAGCATTATGCAACTACGTGGCCCTCTAGATTCCCAGGAATATGTCAGATAATTGCAAAGCCCCACATAAACATCTTATTCCTCAACTTTTTATTTTACCCCCAGTTTTTTGGTTATCCTGTTGCGTTTTGAATGAACACCAGCTCCTTTTTGCTACCTTCAGTGTTTGCCAGGCTGCTGGTTTTAACTGTGATTGTGGGCTGTTGGTTTTCAGGGTTATCATAGAGTGAGAAGGGGATGGAAATAGGGCAAGTTAAATGCCACAAGGCTCATTGTTCTTATCAAGATGCAGCCTTTTTTCTTGAAACAATGTTCCCTGATTGTTTATAGACTTTGATTAATTTCCAGAGTTCTGAAAAGCTGATCATGACAATTTTCACCAGTGTTCCCTTTTCTTTTATGGAGTAGAGAATTTTTGGAGGTCATTTTCATTACTATCACCCTTATAGTCTTCTTAAGCTTAGATTTTAAAACTGAAAATGTATTGTCAAATGTGTTTTAAGTACTGAGAAAGAGGTCTGTATACAAAGAATATTGATGTAGATCTTCCAATAGCCAAACATCTTATTGTGCAATGAGATGTTGAAGAAAAGGCAGTGAGAGTATGATGAGTTTGATCTGCATCCTGACTATGTAAGTGATCTATATGGCTAGGTGCTGTGTGTAAATACCAGCTTGAGGAGAGGTTTATTCATGTATTAAATCTAGAAATAAATAATCCATGTTCCTCAAGATTTATTAATAAAACATCGGCAATGTTATTAGGAATTAAGGTGGCCTGCATGGCTATGTTAAAGATGACTGAGGAATATTTTGCTCTGGAAAATTCAGCTCCCGGCTCCCCTAAGCATTTGAAGTCCGTCTCTCACTTCTTAATTTTTGCCTCTTCTTCTTTTCCAACAAATGACTCTGCAACTTATACAACCAAATCTCCCAAACATTTTTGTCTCTTTGCAAGACTATGAGCTTTCAGTCATTTTAGAATCTTAAAAAGGTGTACTAGGTCACAGCATCCTCTGGCTGGTAGATAATTAAAATCAGCACACAACTGCAACGTATACCCTCTAAAGCAACGGTCAGTTCTCAGCCTTTTTGCTGCCATGACACGCTTGATAAATGATTCTTTTACGTGGAAAACACTCTCAAGGGCACATTTGTATTTGGACAAACATCTCCCAAATTTGGAAGTCATGCACTGTGGTAATTTGTAATCATCAGAAGAGTTAACAGGTAGCTCTTTGTGATCTATTGCGGGAGATAAACTTGGGCTGTGCGGCAGGACATTCTTAGCGTTCTCGCTGTGATGCCACTCCCTTGTCTCCCAGAATTCATATATATATACATCTATACAGATATATGTATATATGAATATAAACACACATACATACATAAAGTAAATCTTTTGGAAATTTCAGCACTTTAACTAAAACAATTTAACATATTGCTTTTGGTTCAGAGTCTGTGCAGCCAGATTGTGTAGGATAGAATCTGGCTTCACTGTGTACTAGCTGTGTGATGCTCTGGCAAGGTACTTGACCTCTGTCCTTCAGCATCCTCATCTATCAAGTGGACATAATAGTGCCTATGTCATAAGGCCATTGTGAAGACACCTGAGATCACGTATGTAAAGAACCAATTCTGCTTCTCGTAGTGGACACTCTTGTTTGGAACAGATCACTGTGACTCACCTTGCACTTGATTGCTTGAAAAGATTAAGAGTTACCTAATAAAACTACGTGAGTTTGGTTGAATAAGTTTTCACACCCATTCAGGACACTGTGTCAGTAATCTTGAAACCTTTTTGGTTTCAGAGACTGAATCCTTTATTCACATGAAATCATAAGGAGAACCCCAATGTGGGAAACAGAAACAGATGCCCTATTTGTAGTGGAGGGTGGGAGGTCTGCAGTCGCATCTATTCTGTCTGCAGTGGCACTTGTAGAGTTGTAAGGAATTCTAGGGATCCAAGGAAGACAGTTTGAAAGCCTGTAGTCTGTTTGGTTATGCTCTTGCAATATCAACATTCTCTTTCTTGGCAACCTCTGAGCATGTAAAATTAAGTCTAATCTCCAACCTAGCTTGTTATGTCTTGGGCAAAATCAACATGTAGGCTTGCATTATTCAAGGCTGTGAGCTCAATTAGCAATTTCATCAATGTATGTGTTTAGGAAATTATCTGCCTTGGGAGTGCAGTACACCATTTGGAAAGTAAAACCTTATAGGGTAGTGGCTTTCAAACTTTAAAAAACATTAGTATCACCTGGAGGGCTTGTTAAACCACAGATTTCTGGGCCCTACCACCAGTTTCTGATTTGGTAGGTCTGGGATGGGATTTGAAAATGTGCTTTTCTTTTTTCTTTTTTGTAAACAATTTTATTGAGATATAATTCGTGTACCATATTATGAATCCACTTAAAGTGCACAATTCAGTGGTTTTTAGTATATTCACAGAGTTGTGCAACCATCACCACAATCAATTATAGAATCAATTTTCATCACCCCAAAAAGAAACCCTGTACCCTTTATCAGTCACTTTCAGTTTCCTCCCAACCCCAGCCCTGGGCAACCACCAATTTGCTTTCTGTTTCTAGAGATTTGCCTATTGGGGACATTTCATATAATATGTGGTCTCTTTTTAAAAAAATTCATTTTATTAAAGTATAGTTGATTTACAATGTTGTGTTCATTTCTACTGTACAGCAAAGTGATTCAGTTATATATATATATATGTATATATTCTTTTTCATATTCTTTTCCATTACGGTTTATCACAGGATAGTTCCCTGTGCTATACAGTAGGACCTTGTTGTTTATCCATTCTGTATATAACAGTTTGCATCTGTTAATCCCAAACTCCCAATGCAACGCTCTCCCACCCCCCTCCCCCTTGGCAACCACCAGTCTCTTCTCTATGTCCCTGATCCTGTTTCTGTTTCATTTGTGTCATATCTTAGATTCCACATATAAGTGATATCATATGACATTTGTCTTTTTCTTTCTTACTTACTTCACTTAGTACGATGATCTCTAGCTCCATGTCCACCCATGTTGCTGCAAATGGCATTATTTCATTCTTTTTCATGGCTGAGTAGTATTCCATTTTATATATATATATATATATATATATATATATATATATATATATATGACACATCTTCTTTATCCATTCATCTGTTGATGGACATTTAGGTTGCTTCCATGTCTTGGCTATTGTTAATAGTGCTGCAATGAACATTGAGGTACATATATCTTTTTGAATTATAGTTTTCTCTGAATATATGCCCAGGAGTGGGACTGCTGTATCAGAACGTCCATACTGTTCTCCATAGTGGCTGCACCAACTTACATTCCTACCAACAGTGTAGGAGAGTTCCCTTGAAAATATGCATCCTTAACAAGTTCTGGGTGATGCTGTTGCTGCTGGTCTGGGACCACTTCGAAAACCATTATTATTAAAGATGAGAGTAAGTGGAGTGGTTGGTTAGTCCATAACACCAGGGACTTATTTTTGATAAAACAATCTATGTTAATCTGCAACCTTGTGAAAGTTTGAGATTTAATTTAACAGTTATTTATTGAATTCCTACTATGGGCCAAAAAACACTGTGCTAAATACTGAGAGTAAAATAGACTAACTATACTGTATCTTCTTGAGAAGGATTGTATTTTGGTGTGGGACAGTCCAGTAAATGGGCAATTACAATATGGTGTGCTAAGTACGAGGTGCTAGGGAACATCTACGTGGGCACCTACCGCATCTTTGGGCTCAAAGACTTTCTCAAGAAGATGATACCTACTCTTTTTTTTTTTTTTTTTTTTTTTAGCGGTATGCGGGCCTCTCACTGTTGTGGCCTCTCCCGTTGTGGAGCACAGGCTCCGGACGCTCAGGCCCAGCAGCCATGGCTCACGGGCCCAGCCGCTCCGCGGCATGTGGGATCCTCCCGGACCGGGGCACGAACCCGTGTCCCCTGCATCGGCAGGCGGACTCTCAACCACTGCGCCACCAGGGAAGCCCCCGATACCTACTCTTAAAATAAAAAAGCACACTCTCACTTAGAAGACAACCTAAGGAATATTTGGTAGGTTTTAGGTTGTATTTGCTGGTGGTTAACATTTATATATCAAAATAATCTTGTCATTGAGTCTAAAATTCAGTTCTTTTTATATTTACTATTCTAAGAGCTAAGACAAGTTTCTGGCAAGGCATGGAAGCATGACCCATTGTACAAGCAAATGTGGAAGGGGGAATTATTGTTTTCTATGCTTGAGCAGCAGGAACAGTAATAAGAGAAGTTCCTGTAAGCGGTTTTCATTTCTCTTTCTTTTAAAGTGTAATTAGAATGACTGGTCTATCGTGTAGGTTATAATATTTGCTGGTAAACAACTTATTGATAGGTTTCTTCTGAAACACTTGATAGGAGTGATTAAAATGCATGAGACTGGGCTTCCCTGGTGGCGCAGTGGTTGAGAGTCCGCCTGCCGATGCAGGGGACACGGGTTCGGGCCCCAGTCCGGGAAGATCCCACATGCCGTGGAGCGACTGGGCCCGTGAGCCGTGGCCGCCGAGCCTGTGCATCCGGAGCCTGTGCTCCGCAACGGGAGAGGCCACAACAGTGAGAAGCCCACGTACCGCAAAAAAAAAAAAAAAAAAAAAAAAAAATATATATATATATATCAAAAATTTTGATCAATCTAAAGTAGTTCTTAGAAAGAAATTTATAACCTTAAATGCTTATGTTAGAAAAAAAGAATTATACAAAATTACTTAGCTAATTCTACATTTTGAGGAGTTAAAAAAATAGCAAAATTAGCTCAAAGAAAGAATGTAATAAAAACAAAGGCAGAAACTAATAAAATAGAACACATAAATACAAGTAGGAAAGATGAACAAAACCAAAGATTGATTGTTTGAAACACAAATTGACAAATCTTTGCCAAGATTGATAAAGAAAAAAAGAGAAAAGGCCCAAAAGATCAATGTCAGGAATGAAGAAAAGGGGAGAGGGGATTACTGGAGATGTTACAGACATTAAAAAGATGACATTAAAAAGACATTAAATAGATACAATCAACTTAATGCCAATAACATTTAACATTTAAATAGAATGGAAACTCCCTAGAAAAATATAACTGCTAAGACTCAGTTTTATTAAAAATATTAATATTTTATTAATTTTATAATTTATAATGATTATAATAATTAATATTAAAATATTTATTAAAAATAAAACTCCGGGGAGGGGACGTGGGGATAGTTACCTGTGCTCGCACACAGGCTTCTTGGTGGTGGCAGCAGCAGCCTTAGCGTCTCATACCCGTCTCTAGAGCTCGTTTAGGCGGTCCTCTGAATCCCCTCTCCTCGTGCACCCCGAAACAATGGTCTCTTGCCTCTTAGGCAGGTGCAGACTTTTTCCCGGACTCCCTCCGCCTAACTGTGGCGCACTAGCCCCTTTCAGGCTGTGTTCACTCAGCCACCCCCAGTCCTCTCTCTGGGGTCTGACCTCCGAAGCCCGAGCCTCAGCTCCCAGCCCCCGCCCGTCCCGGCGGGTGAGCAGACAAGCCTCTCGGCCTGTTGAGTGCCAGTCGCCCCGATCCTCTGTGCGGGAATCTCCCCGCTTTGCCCTCTGCACCCCCGTTTCTGCGCTCTCCTCCGCGGCTCCGAAGCTTCCCACCTCTGCCACCCACAGTCTCCACCGCGAAGGGGCTTCCTAATGTGTGGAAACCTTTCCTCCTTCACAGCTCCCTCCCAGAGGTGCAGGTCCCGTCCCTATTCTTTTGTCTCTGTTTTTCCTTTTTTCTTTTGCCCTACCCAGGTACGTGGGGAGTTTCTTGCCTTTTGGGAGGTCTGAGGTCTTCTGCCAGCGTTCAGTAGGTGTTCTGTAGGAGTTGTTCCACGTGTAGATGTATTTCTGGTGTATCTGTGGGGAGGAAGGTGATCTCCGCGTCTTACTCCTCCGCCATCTTGAAGGTCTCCAGCCAAGTCGTTCTTGATAGAAAGAACAGAATCAAGGGATGTGTCCTTCTAGATATCAAGATTTATTATAAAGCTGTAAGTTATCAAGATAGTGTGGTTTTAGGTCAGGGATAAATAGATAGGCCAGTGGATAAAATAGAGAACTCAGAAATAATCCATGCGCACAAAGGAGGCATTGCGATTCAATGGAGAAAGGATAATTCTACAAATGGTGCTTGGGCTATTTGTTACCAAATGAAAAGAAAAAGTGTATCCCAATCTCACACAAAAATCAATCCTAGTAGATTAAAGACAAATATAAAATGAAAATTTTAAACTTTGGGGAGAAGAGCTTTATGAACTTGAGGTAAGAAAGGTTTTTTTAAAAACACACACAGGCAGATGCCACTAACTGATTGATAAATCAACTATATTAAAATTAAGAATGTGTATTCCTTACAAAAACAGTAGAGTAAAAACAGATCACAAATTGGGAGAAGATATTTTCAACATATGTAATCATAAAGATTAGAGTCCAGAATGTAAAAGAATTCTGTGAATCAATAAGAATGACAATTTATCAGAAAAAACTGAGCAAAAGACATAAACAGATGGCACAGAAGAAGAAACAAAAATGACTCATAACCTTAATAGTAATCTAGACAATTTAAATAAGAAATACGATACACTGTTTCACACTCAACAGATTGGCAAAAATAAAGAAAGATTTACAAAACCAGGTTTGGTCAAGGAAGCCAAGCAATGTCAACTCTCACGCATGAGGTTCAGAGAACAAATGGATACAATCACTTTGGTAGACTGTTAGCATTACTTTGTAAAGTTGAACATCCCCTGTGACCCAGCAAGTTCACTCCTGGATATATACCTTGGGAAGGAAAAATGTGCATGGTAGCGCTGTTGATAACAACAGTAGAAGAAACATGATGCAATTCAAATGTCCTTCTGTAATAGAATAGTAAATAAACTGTGGGTTATTCCTATAATGGAGTACTACAGTCGGCCCTCTGTATCCTTGGCTTCTACATTTGCAGATTCAATCAATCACCGATTGAAAATATTTGGGGGGAAAAAAATTACAGAAAGGTCCAAAAGGGAACACTTGAATTTGCTGTGGACTGGCGACCATTTACACAGCATTTACATTGTATTCACAACTATTTACATAGCATTTACATCGTATTGGGTATTATAAGTAAGCTAGAGGTGATTTAAAGTACGCGGAAGGATATGTGTAGGCTTTATGCAAATAGTATGCCATTTTCTATAAGGGACTTGAGCATCTGTGGATTTTGGTATCTGAGGGGGGTCCTGGAACCAATCCCCCGAGGATATCAAGGACGACTGTATACAAAAGTAAAAATGAATGAACTAGAGTTACATACATTAGCATGGATGAATCTCAAAAATGATGGCGTTGAGTGAAAAAAGCAAGTCAGTAAATACATACAGTATGATCCATTTTATATACAATTTGAACAAAGGAAAAGGGAAGTCATTTATTGTTTGGGGTTACATATATAGGTGGTAAGATTAAAAGGAGAAAATATGAATGATTTAAAAGATAATGATTACCTTGAGGAGGGTTACGTGCATAGATTTGATTGGGGAGAGTCGTTCAAGGAGGTTTCAGGATATGTATAGGTAATGCTCTATTTTGTGACCTATGTGGTTGGCACCTGGGTGTTCAGCTTATTATGATTGTTTATCTTTATACACTGTCTTGTATGTATATAACCTACTTCACAACAAAAATTTTAATTAAACATTTACAATTCTGCAAAGTGAACATCTGGACATTTTCTTTCATTATTTACAAACGTGTCTCAAAGCCTTTTAATAAATTAGAAATCACATTCATAAGTAAAAAAATAACATTAACACTAGAAAACCCAATTAATTTGCTGCTATGTACCTGATGATTGTAGAATTCTGGCTAAGTATCGAAAATTTTCAAGAATAATGAAGCTTATTCTGTTATTTTGCTCCTACTGAGGTATCCCTACATAATAATTACTTAAAACCTCATCTTTAAAAAGTATACTTTATAATATACATAATATATTAGTAAACCAGTACCGATATCTAACTTGTACATAAGCATAAATATTATATTGGAGCATGCTCAAAAATCCCTTACTGAGTGGGCAATCAAAACATTTGAAGACCACTGCTCAAGAAACCGTTTGCCAGCCCCTCTGTAACCAAGGGTGCCTAAGAGTCACCTGAGCACACGTTTAAAATGCTGTCTCCCGGACATACCCCCAGGATTCTGTTAAGTTAGTATGGAGAGGGCCCCGGAACATGCATTTTTAATACACACTCCAGGCTGTTCTGATATAAGTAGTTCCCCTGCCGCAATTTTGCTCTAAGTTTAGATAACAATCAAGCCACATCTTTAGAGAGCTGTGTACCCAGACTGTGCAGAATGGCTTTGACTGAATTGAACTTTGGCATGATGCCATTGAGGGGCTCTGGCAGAAGGAAATGGCCTTTTAAAATTCATGCCAGCAACTGGGATGAAGCTATGATTGATGATATAATGTATGGAGAGGGCAGATCATAAAGCCCAGCACAGAGTGCGTACTCAATAAATGGTCACTTCTTATGTTATAATTCTGTCTTATGTGTTAATTATCCTTATGAGAGCACTTAGGAGCAAGTTCCTTCTGCTCTAAGTATAGGGAATAATTATGCTATTCTTTATAATACAGCAATTTGATGGTCTCCTTCTTAGTTCAGTTTATTTTGATACTGGGTTCAAATGGCTGTCATAGTGACAAAAGATACTTCCTACGAATATGGAGATCCCAACAGAAAAATGAGTCATTGGTTGGACTTACTAAATGGTTATACCTATTTACTTATCCCAAGTAGTCTGTTTTTATACTATAGACATTCCATTGAGTGACTTTGCATTGTTTCCTAGGCAGCTTAGAACCAAATTAGTGGCTCTTCTTTAGCATCTATGTAGAATTTTATGACATGCAAAAAAACATATAATTTTTTTAAAATTAAAAAATTTTTTTTGCCGTACGCGGGCCTCTCGCTGTTGTGGCCTCTCCCGTTGCGGAGCACAGGCTCCGGAAGCGCAGGCTCAGCGGCCATGGCTCACGGGCCCAGCCGCTCCGCGGCACGTGGGATCTTCCCGGACCGGGGAACGAACCCGCATCCCCTGCATCAGCAGGCGGACTCTTAACCACTGTGCCACCAGGGAAGCCCCAAAACATATAATTTTTTATACTATTTTACGTTCTTACCCCTTTTTCTCACCTACTTCTAAATAATGCATTTGGGGGTTATTTCTATATTCCTGTATTGCCTTAAAGAGGTGTTGGAGTAGAGCCAGAGGAAGGGAAAGAAGAAGGTGTGAGTAGGGACATGGATGAGAAGAGGAAGAAAAGTGAGCAGCTAGAAGGGACCCAAGCATCTAGGTCAGTTCAAGCTCATTCATGCCCTGGGGCAATAGTCAGAATTAGGGTTCAAGTAGGCAGTTCATATTCCATGGATATTTCTCTTTCTCTTTCATGGATATTTATCCACTGGTTCTATATTTATCCACTAGTTCTATATATATCCACTAGTTCTATAATACTAACAAATTAATTAGCTCTTTTATAGAGAATTACCTGTTATTTTTGCTTATAGACTGGTCTCCATTGTATCGTATAAGTCAGTGGTCCCCAACCTTTTAGGCACCAGGGACCAGTTTCGTGGAAGGCAATTTTTCCACGGACAGAGGGATGGGGGCTAGGTAGGGGGGATGTTTCAGGCGGTAATGAGAGAGATGGGGAGCGATGGGGGGCGGCAGATGAGGCTTTGCTCTCTCTCCTGCCGCCCGCCGCTCACCTCCTGCTGTGCGGCCGGGTTCCTAACAGGCCTCGGACCTGTACTGGTCTGTGGCCCGGGGGATGGGGACACCTGGTAAGGTTTGAGATGCATCTTTTTAATTAACTGGGGGAAATTTCCAAGTGTTCAGTTTGGAGGATGAGAGAGGAGCAGTCCTTCTTCAATTTTTCTTGGATTCTTAGAAAGTTTGTTTTAATCTTTTCATTGGTCGAATTTTCATAGGCTAATGGAATTGTTATCAGTCTAACTAGCCTTAATAGGACTTTGTGAGGATTGCTATTTTGAAAAGAAGTTTCTATTTTTAAGTGCTAGTTAAGATCAATGTTTCATCTTATATTTCTTCCTACTGATAACATTTAGGAAGAATATCCAAGTGCAATAGTAATGGGTCTGAAATGAGTGTGTTTACATAATTTTTAATAAATGAAAACTGCTCATTTTCTTTTCATTAATGCTTCACTGTTTTTAATAGCTTTTAATGTCTCATACCTTTTTGGAAAGGCTGCATGCTCGATAATTTTCCCTTTTAGACAGAACTTTAGCATTCAGAAACACCAGCAAGGTTTTTGGAGAACATTCCAATAAGAGGTATCTATATGAATGCTTTTACAATAAGTGGGCTAGTATTCTTAAGAGGTTAATAACTTTGCTGATTTGGTCCCTCTGCAGGTTAAAATTAATTGGGAAAAAGAAGCCACTCAAATACTTTACAGGACAGACAAAGGGTATTAGGGAATGGTAAACAAAACAGGTTTTAAAGTAATTCATGGTATACTCTCTCACTGACACTGAAAAGCAGTGTTTTACTACAAGAAGAAATTTATTCTTATACCTTTTTAATGATTTGTAATGTCAATAAGGAAAGAGAAATAGGAAAAGGCAGTTTAATTGGCATTCTTAGAAACACGGTCCTCTGCTAACTTCTCTTCCATACAGTACAACGACAAAGATGGCATTGAGATAATGAAGATTGAAAAAAAAAGCCTGCTGTATACTTATTATATACAGAGCCCCATGCTAAGTGGCTTAGATTTGTCATTTCACTAAGTACTTCGAAAAAGCATAGAGAATAAGTAGTATTATTCCTATTTTATAGACTTGGTAGGTTCTCAGAAAGATTCAGTAACTTGCCTGATATCTTCGTACACTCAACACAATTGGCCACTCTATCCTGCTTGAAATACTCTTTTTCCATGGTATCAGTCACATTTTCCTCTTGAGTTTTGCTCGGCTTTTCCTGGCTATTCCTCAGTTTCCTTTGGTCACTCCTCCCTCTCCCTAACCTCTAAATTTTGATCCTGCAGATTCTCAGACCCCCTGAAAGTGGGGCCCCTTCCCTCTCTAATTCTGTCCTCTGCTTAAATGCCATCTAAATGTATAGGATTCCTATATATGGCTTATCACCACCCCAGACTAGTCTGACAAGCTCCTGTCATACATCTTCCTGCCTACTTGACACCTCTGCTTGGATCTCTTACAGGCATTGCGTGCTCAACATGTACCAAACTGAACAGTTGATTTTCTCCCTGACACTATTTCTCACTCTTTTTCTATCTCAGTAAATGACATCATCATCCATCCTGCTGTACAAATCAGAAACAGTTTTGATTTCTATCTTTCCTCTATCTTCAAATCCCATGTATGACTTAGTCTCACAGCTTCTTCCTTCAAAATATAGCTCAAAGTCATCTATTTCTTCCTAAGTCCCTGGGCTTTTGCCAACCACCCAGCCCTGTACAAGAGTCCCTTGTTTTTCCTGCTTCCTCTCTTTCTCTCTACAAATCCATTCTCCATGTAGCGTTTAGAGTTATTTTTTCATGGCAGTTGGTAGGAATAAATAGGCAGAGCACAGAGGGTTTTCAGGGCAATGAAAGTATTCTGTATGATACTATAATGGTGGGTACATGTCATCATACTTTTGCCAAAACCCACAGGGCGTACATCACCAAGAGTGAACCCTAGTGTAAACTATGGGCTGCGGATGATGATGTGTCAGTGCAGGTTCATTGATTGTAACAAATGCACGGCTCGGTGTAAGATGTTGATGGGGGGGGAGCTATGCATGTGTGTGGGCAGGGGATATTCGGGAAATCTGTGTAGCTTCTGCTCGATTTTGCTGTGAACCAAAGACTGCTCTAAAAGATAAAGTATTTCTTAAAAAGTAAATTGGGGGCTTCCCTGGTGGCGCAGTGGTTGAGAGTCCGCCTGCCGATGCAGGGGACACGGGTTCGTGCCCCGGTCTGGGAAGATCCCACATGCCGCGGAGCGGCTGGGCCCGTGAGCCATGGCCGCTGAGCCTGCGCGTCCGGAGCCTGTCCTCCGCAACGGGAGAGGCCACAACAGTGAGAGGCCCGCGTAACGCATAAAAAAAAAAAAAAAAAAAGTAAATTGGATGATACCACTCTCCTACTAACAATCTTCTAGTGGCTTACAATTGCCCTTGACTTAGAATTCAGATTTTTTATGGCTGAAAAGGCCCCTGCCTACCTCTCCAGCCATACATAGCGTGTGGCAACCCACAACAGCTCTCCACTTCCCTGCAAATGCCATTCTCAAGCCTCAGGGCCTTGCCCTTGCTCTGGCCTCTGTCTGAACCCCCTCATTCATGCTTGCTTGGTTCCTTCTTTTCCCTTAAATCTCAGCTGAAATGATACCACTCAGAAGACCTACTTGACCACTGTATCTAAATGAATTTTCTACCCCCATTTCCCCCCATAGCATCCTGTTTGCTTTCTCATAGGACTTTTCTCCTTTGGAAATTACATCTTTATCAGTTTTCATTTACTGCTGTAGACCAATACCTGGTACAAGGGAGGCAATCAATAAATATTTGAAAAATGAATGAATGAATGGGTGAAATGTATCTGGCTAGTAAGTGGTGAAACTAGGACTCAAACCCAGAATCTGTCTGACTCCAGAATCTGTGTTCTGAACTCTTATGCTAGGAGTAAAATCAATTCGTGTTCAGTGGAATTTTAGAGTAAAATTAATTTTAGCATAAAAATCTAAAATTCTTTTTAAATGTGATAATCCACATGATAACCCTCCAAGGACAACAGAGTACTTGATTGACCTCTCTCTTAGTGATGCTGAATAACATAAAGTATCCAGCAGTATACAGTATGACAGTATGGATAACCTGTCATATTTGGCATTTTATTTACTAAGATGCCCAGACAAGATGCCTTGCAATAATTCTTTTAACTTTGTCAAATATTCTGGGAAATCAAATAAAATGACTTTCGGAAAGTTACTTAACTTCTTTAGACCAGCATCTATAAAATAGGAAAATAATGATTTCTTAGGATTATTTAGGAGGAATACAGAAAATAGATGAAAAGTTCTCACCACAGGGTTGGTATACGGTAAGTAAATAATAACTGTGGTTATTTAAAAAAGTCTTAATTCTTCGATTGATTTAAAAACTCTAATCTTCAGGTTAAGTAAACAGGGCTCCTTTTTAAACTATTTCTCAATTCTGACATGATTTGGATGAGCTGGATTGACATGCCAAGTCATCAAAGACTAATGATAGCTGGAAAAAATAAGCAGGAGAGTTTCCTCTTCAGGGGGACCCGAGAAATCCACAGGCAGCTTCTAAATCTCGATGAACTGACTTCTAAATTTCCATTGAGTTTACACTTTATTGCAAAGGACAACTATAGTCCTGATTTGAAGTCAGTGCCATTTTTGGAATTTGTGTCTGGTTCATGAGCTTACATTTCTGACAAAGCTTTGAGGAATATACAAGAAAAAGGGAGCAACGTATATGTTTTTCCAAATTACTTTTTTTTTTTTTTTCTTGTGGCACGCGGGCCTCTCTCTCACTGCTGCGGCCTCTCACCGCTGCGGCCTCTCACTGCTGCGGGCGCACAGGCTCCAGACGCGCAGGCTCAGCGGCCATGGCCCCACGGGCCCACGGGCCCACGGGCCCAGCCGCTCCGCGGCATGTGGGATCCTCCCGGACCAGGGCAAGAACCCGCGTCCCCTGCATCGGCAGGTGGACTCCCAACCACTGCACCACCAGGGAAGCCCCCCAAATTACTTTTAAAGAGAAGTTTGATTCCGTTCATTGATTCTGCCTAGAACAACAACAAAGTAAAACAAACACACACTGATATTTAGGGATAGGAATTTTTCTTTTCTTTCCTTTTTTTTTTTTTTTTTTTGTTTCAGGGGACTTTTTTTTTTTTTTTTTGAGATCAGTTTGAGAGGACCATATTTCTTTCATAAGAAAAAAACCTCAGAATTTCTTTTCTGTCTCTCAGGTTTTGGATGTTATCGTGACAAAACTAGACAAGCTGGCAGAGGGAGCCATGGAAATTTTTGAGAATCTGAAAACGTAACAAATGGAGTTGAATGGATTTTGAACAATAGATTCCTCACCTAACTCAGGAGAAATTAAATAGAACTTTTGCTAAATAGTTCACATTTTAGAGAAGAAAAACTCAGACCTAAATACTACAAATTTTAAGACTCATCACAATGAGAGTCTTTTCTTACAACTCATCCTGGAGTCTTACATTTACACACACACACAGACACCTGTATAAATAAGTGGAACCTCAGCTGTCCTTGATGACTGGGACTTAGGCAAAAGAGAATGGCCAAGCCAACAGTTTTACAACATCCTAGGGGGAAATTATTGGTATTTCTTATGTATCTTATGAACTGGACTTAATATTTATTTACTTGTGCAACATAATCAGTTTCGTGTTGTTTTAAAATAGGCATTTGTTCAGAAGGTAATTGTATCAAGACACTTCGTTCTTTCCTTTACACGGCTTAGTGTCTAGAAGGCATATTTTATTAAATTCAGACTTTCTTCCTCAGGGTAAAATCCAGTCTTTACATTTCATTTCTTGGATCTGGATCCCATTAGATTTTTACTCACTGAATTAAATCTGAGGGAGTCACGGGTCTCCTTCTTAGAGTGTTTCCAAACATCTCAGAAAGAGAATTAAGATAATTTTCTCCCACCTTTTAACGAAATCTGCTTAGGAGTTTTAGCAAGAGAGAACTTTCCTTTTCTTGTCATTTTTGGAAGGGGAAGTTAGTTACCTTTGATGGCATCTGGTCAACCTGGCTCTCTCGAGGACCCATGAGAAGTAAGGGCCAACCCCGATCCATCTGCGTTCTCTCTACTATCGTCAGCTGCACTTTCTTACATGTTAGAGTGAAATCTTCTTGTCCTACCTTCACAAAACTGAAAGGTTATACCACTCATTTTTCCAACCTATGTACATTTACATTCTTCTGGTGAGAAGGAAAAGCCCAGAATAGGATTGGAATAAATAATGTAGGAATTTGTGAAAATGCTTGCATTTTCAGTTGTTCATAAAAATAAAGCTGCCATAGGAGCATGCATTGTCAGTGATCACTTCATGTTTTGGAAGTGGCATTTAAAGAACCCACTTCTAAGATTAGACTAAAAGATGAGGCATTGTGTTGTTTCTGTAATATCCAGGCACCTCAGGATGACACTTTTTGGTAGAAGACTTAGAAATACACCCATACATTCCACAACATTTTATTATGGAAAATTTCAACCATCTTCCAATTTTAAGTTCTGTAGTTTCAAGCTGCCAACACAGTATGGAAAACTCAAAAGGAGAGGAAATATAAAAGAGTTCATACTGCTGTAGCTGTGAGGTCTCCTGGCTTCTAGGAGTCACGGGTACCTCTTTGGGGGTCTACCCAGGAAAGCTGACTTCTGATGAATTTGTGTTTTTAGAGTATAATACCTGGGAACACAGCAATGTCCTCATTTGTTGTGACTGTCGTAAACTGCTCTTCCTAAACTTAAAAGTGTTTAGAGTTGTACGTGCAGATGCGTTTCCCTAGGGTTTAGGCAACCTGTGCTTTCAGGGCAATTTGCCTAAATAGTGTGCATTCAAACTCACTGCAGTCATTCGCTAAATTGTTTACTATGGTCCAAGGTGGTGGCGGGTCTTTAAGGTAAATGTGGTAAGATTTCTCTCCCTCTGTTGACTTAGTTCTTGATTTCCACTTAAACTTAACTAGTGAAAGTAATTGTTTATGAAAAGGGCCAAAAGGGCAAAAGTACAACTAATAAATGTTAACACATGGGAGATGTGAATACAATCTACAGGGGCCAAGCGTCTCTAGACTCTGCTAATCTGGAATTAATATTTAGAATATTTCCACTCCTGTCTTGGAGGTTCAAAGTAAGCATTTAGAATCTGTGGCTTTTTTAGAGCAAAAAAAAAAAAAAAAAAAAAGGGTTCTGTGCTATCCACAGTTCTCACTTTATGCGTTTAATATTCTGCTACAGCGCCTAGACACTTTCACATTTTATGTTCATTTATCATTCATCATTTTCCCTTGTCGAATTAGTTTGCCAAATTGCTTTCTGCTCAGGACTCTTCAAGAGAGCAGAGTTCCTCTTTTGCAGGGATGAAGACATTTCTTAACAGCATTTTGCAGTCGTGAATTCAGAGACTCATGGAGAACATCATTGAATGTACACTTGTAACTCCTTGATTTGAATGATCCATGTAGATACGTAAACTACACTCAAGGACTAGGACGGCTGGTTGCATTGAGAATGTTTGTGGCAGGTAAGAGGAAAGTACAGGAGCCACGCATTTTTGTCTTTGATTAACACATAATTAACTTAATAGCATATTTCTATGTGAATAGAGTGTTTAAATCAGAAAACTTTTGTGAGTCCTAGATAGATCCAATGCAAAGATTTTCAAGACCTAAAGTACAGTAATTAAAAATGTTATCCTTCATAGTAAAATCATATATTTTTGCCCAACTAAAAATAGGGTAATATCAGTGGATTATTGTACCCTAAACTATTCCCCAAAGAAATTCAGGAGTTAGTGGGGGAAACCAAGAATGGTATGTCATGGTTTGTTTGTTCTTAAAAGGCACAAAAGGCTGAAAATACTGCTATCATTCTCATATGTCTCATTAGAAGCTGGAAATTACTCAATAAACCTGTAAGCCCAAGCACACATATGAGTGGGTTTGCATTTTTCCTTAGCTAGTACTTTAAGCCATTGTAACTTCAACCTAACGCTTTCCCTCTGATTTCTCTGTCAAAATGCAGCATGATTTAGGATTGAATAATAGTAAATACAGGTGGGAAAGCATTTGTTATGAAAGATGCTCCATGCGCATAAGGTATTGTTATTTATCTGATGAGAGAATGTCTAAGTTTCAAAACTATTTCATCATCAATATTTTATGCTAATGAATGAAACAGCAGCTAAGCCAGAGGCCACATGCAAACAGAAACACACTGCAAAATATACAAAGAACATTCTTCCTCCATTTGTTTCCTTAGCAAATAGAACTTGATTACCGAGTTCTTCATGGAGCGATGAGTCTTTGTGTTTTATTTCTGACTATAGACAGAGATCTGTCCCTCTGCCACGGAGGTGTTGTCTTAGAGTCATATTTCAGCAAACATAATTAAACCATCACAAACAGAGTCTTCCATTAGTCAAACCAGAGTTATGGTTGTTGTGCTTTAGATTCCTAAGAAAGCATTTCACGTTCTGCTGGGGGAAAAGAAAGACCGCTAAATATTTCATGGCTTTTCTTGATCACATTGTTTATTTCTCAGCATTTTAAAGAGATACTTAATTTTTCTCGACAGCTATTTTTGTCAACACGTTAGAGAGATAGATACTAAGGGCAAAATTTGCATGGGATACCAAGAGCTGGTATTTTCCTGGAATGATGCTTACTGGGTGTATAAGAATAAATCTCACGCTGTTCTCCAGAAATGTCCTTGGCATATGATGTGTTCTCTAGAGCTACATTCTGGTAATGTTCCACATCTAAGGTTTCGAGGAGGGGGAGAAATCATATTTTGATTGGTGTCGTTCAATATACGTTTGGGTTTCATGCAAAAATAAAATGCGGACACTAGAGGGTGCTGTTTGATTTTCTTTTTCACTGAGTTGTGCTGCGGATTCCCGTGAATCAGGGCCCTGAAAAATACCATCGTGTTCTAACCAGGACCAAATCGCACTGCTCTACAGGATGTAGAAATACCCTGAGTTCAAGGAGAGAGGCCGGAAGGTTCAAAATGGGGTAGATGCTAAATTAATTCAGAATTAGTAAAGAAGTCATTCTTTATTACTTTAAACCTGTATGATTGTCATTTTCTGATAATTACTTAATTTCCTTGGTTGAAAGAAGTTTTATTAGATTTCAAGCTCTCGCTAAATGTCAAATGGTTCTAAAAATAGCTAGAATATTAGACAATGTGAAACAACTGGTGCTCTCAAGTTTTGGCACTAGGATTTTGAGCAGAGCGCATACTTACTACTGGTTAAGAAACTAATTATAGAATTCTCAATTGTCAGAAATGCCAGACCCCGCGATGTTGTTTCTTTTTGATATCAGAGAAATACCAAGTTAATAAGATTCCCAATTTTCACCTTCACTGAACATGTGCTTCCCCCTCACCCCAGCCCCCCATCCCCCCACCCTGCTTCCTTGAAGCAAATCTTTTTGAGTGGCAGGAGAAGGCAGTGTTCTGGAGTTCTCTAAATATATGATATCATATGGTTTATGTTTGTATCGTGTCATTTTCTAACCTAAGAATATTTTTTAAAAAGCTTAAAGTTCTCGTTTTATAGAGAGGAAAGTTAAGGTATTGTGATCTTAAATGATTTATTTCAAGCCGGGAATTAAATTAGTAGAAAGGTCAGGATCATCTCCCAGTTCTTCTGCCTTGCAGACAGTCAGCTAAGGGACCTGTTTGTTTTTAGTTCTGTAGATGTGTTTCTCTTTAATACAGATGGGCATGACTGGCTCAGAGACTACTGGCAGCCATCACCATAGACTTCCGGTTCTCCTCCCTCCCAGTTTCATGGGAAGTTCACAATTCCCCCTCTCTGAAAGTTAGTTCCAGCCATGTACCTTGCTTCAGCCAGTGAAATGGTAACAGAAGTGTGTGTGTCCCTTCTGGGGTGTGACCCCTAGCTGAGGTGAGCCCCAGAGCCTCGTTTTGAGCTGGCAGCATCAAAAGATAATGAAGTGTCAAGAAATAACAAGTGCTGGTGAGGACTTGGGGGAAAAGGGAATCCCTTATTGGTGGGAATGTAAATGGGTGTAGCCACTGTGGAGAACAGTATGGAGGTTCCTCTATAAATTAAAAATAGAACTACCATACAATCCAGCAATTCCACTTCTGGGCATTTATCCAAAGGAGATGAAAACACTAACTCAAAAAGATACCTGCACCCCGGTGTTCACAGCAGCATTATTTATAATAGCCAAGATACGGAAACAACCTAAGTATCCATCAGTGGGTGAATGGATAAAGAAGATGTGGTCTATATATACAATGGAATATTACTGAGCCATAAAAAGGAAGAAAGTCTGCCATTTGCAATAACATGGATGGGCCTTGAGGGCATTAAGCTAAATAAAATAAGTCAGACAGGGAAAGACACACATAGTATGTTCTTACTTATATGGGGGAATCTAAAAACAAAACAAAACAAAAAACATAGAATGGATTGGTGGTTGCCAGAGGCATGGTAAAATGGGTGAAGAGGGTCAAAAGATACAAACTTCCAGTTACAAAATAGATACATCCTCGGGATGTAATGTACAGCATGGTGAGTATAGCTAATAATACCGTATTGCATATTTGAAAGCTGCTAAAAGAGTAGATCTTAAAAGTTCTCATCACAGGAGAAAAGATTGTAACTGTGTATGGTGATGGATGTTAACTAGACTTTTGTGATGATCATTTCCTAGTGTGTATATATATATAGAATCATTATGTCATATTCCTGAAACTGATGTAATGCTATACGTCAATTATATCTCAATAATAATGTGATACAGGGCTTCCCTGGTGGCGCAGTAGTTGAGAGTCCGCCTGCCGATGCAGGGGACACGGGTTCGTGCCCGGGTCTGGGAAGATCCCACATGCCGCGGAGCGGCTGGGCCCGTGAGCCATGGCCGCTGAGCCTGCGCATCCGGAGCCCGTGCTCCGCAACGGGAGAGGCCACGGCAGTGAGAGGCCCGCGTACCGCAAAAAAAAAATAATAGTAATAATGTGATTCTGACACAGGAACAGACAAATGAGCCAATGGAAGAGAATCCAGAGCTCACAAAGAGAACCACAGAGGTTGAAACTTGATATATGATAAAGGCGGTACTGAAGTCCCATGGGGAAAGGATGAATTGTTCAATAAATTCTGTTGAGAGAAAAAAAAGATAATAAAGTCTCATCAACCTCCCTCCCAGGATGGAAGTAAGGATCAGAGCCCCCTGATGTGAGAAAGAGAGAAATCTTTGTTGTTTAAGCCACTGAGATTCTGGGGTGTTCTAATATGGCTCTACACCTAGCTTATCCTGATGACAGACAAAGGTGTCCACCAAGTGAGAAGACCAAAGGCCAAGAATTAAAGTGTGGTAAGAAAGGATTTAATTAAAAATCTAAAAAACAATTATAGTGTTTAATTTAGAAATTTCTAGTGACTTTGATATGAAAATCAATAAAGAGAAGTTATTAAATATGAAAACATTTCCTCCTTGTATGTCTTCAGTTAAAATTCATCTAAGGAAATCAAGTTAAAAAAATAAATGAGATATTACTGTGTTCAACTCAGAATCTGACTGTGAAAAGCTAAACCTTAGACTATGGAAATGAGAATGGAGCTCTAAGTCTGCTGATCTTGAAGTGGGGGAAAGTCTGGAGTTGAGGATTTTCACGTGAAAAAAAACATGTACATGACATCAATTTCCATCATGGTGAGGAAGAGATACTGTGTCTCTCCTAGAACAGATGGTTTGATTCCTTAATCCATCTCAATGTTCAGCATTTCCCCAAAAGATCCTAAGATGTTTAAGTTGAAGCAGATGCATATTTTTCTCCATCAATACTGGTTGTCCTCTTGGCCGCATAGCATCTATGACTGCCAAGCTAGAGCTTGTGGACCCTCCCTGGGGCTGGGAGAGCAAAGCCGCTCAGTGCAGACTCAGTCTATACCCCGCTTCTTCAGCCCAGTGACAGTGTGATGTCGGGCCTTTTATACGTAAGACAACAGGAGTCGTACCCACAACCCACGGTCAAGGACGCTAGGATTTCTGCTCAGCGTTTCTGCCCAGAGTTCCCAGAGAAAGAAAAAAATGCCATCAGCTTAAATCCAAAACAACTTCAAAATAAACCTGAAGTGGCGTTTACTTTGTTTTTAACCTTAAAAAGAGAGGCACCCCAGGGATATATTTACCAGGCCCTCTATTGTGTAGTTAATTATAGTAAATGTGGGCTTTTTGTGCCACATACAAAAGAGGACGCTGCTTGCTTCTCTTCTACATGGCACCTCACTAAACAACCTGCTAATGCTCTGTCAGGACAAATAGCCACATTAACAAAACGCTGGCCAGCAGGGCCTACCTGCTCCAGGCGCTGCTGCTGGGTTTTTGGTTTTTTTGTTTTTTTTAAATCAGAGGATGCTATTTGGTGTGCAAAGCTTACCATCGATAAGTGATTCCAGCCACGGAGTAATGAGAATAATTGAACACAAAGTTTATTTAAGCATAAAACACGTTAAAAATGATTTGGTTGATTTGTGAGAGAGAAGAGTTTGGGTCTGAAGAGACGGATGGGGTGTTGGGATTCTCCAGGTCTTCAAACAATACATGCGGTGGCCACGTGGCCCGTCAGGGCTGGAGGACACAGCGGCGGGTGTGGGGAGGGGAGCAACACAGGCGCATCGAGGTCAGATGCTTCCAAACATCGGAGAGATTCCTTAGAGGGAGTCAAACCTTCCAATCACCGCTTCTCAGTATTCGATATCGTTCCAACAGGCCCTTTCTCTATAAAAACTATGATACAGAAACAGCACTGGTGGGATAGATTTCTCTGGTCAGATTTCCGACAGACGTGTCTAACCAGAATTTTTTCCTTTACTGGTTTTTCATGCGAACCAACGTTTCTAGTGACAACTAATTGGAAATTTTAGGCAAGATATATGTTTTCCACAACTGGCTTTTAGAAGCCCAGTTGCATACCTTGAAAGAGGAGCATGGCATTTCCCTCTTTTCTGGAACCCTGACCGTTTGGGGCAGGTGGCATCACTTTGAGACAGTGGGCAATCTCAAATAGGTTTTGACTTAAGGGCACACACCTTTTATCCTACAGGGAGTTGAAGTAAGTAAATTACAGTACTTTATATAGCAACCTTGAGTTAATTATGAGGTCGTGCCTGATGTATAGACAAAATGCCATAATGAAATCTGGGTCATGATGAGAAGCAGCGTCCAAACTTGAAGTTCAATGGAAGAATTAGAGGCTGTGAACAGAGAGAGACATAGTAAGTCCTATGGAAAAAAATATACCTGTTTGACATGGATCAGACATCTTTGTGGCATTCCAATAAAGGAACCTACTTTCTTCATTGCCAAGAACCCACTGTCTCCAAATGGCCTGGACTCAGGCAGCACGGAAGCGAAATTAACCCAACCTTTAGGAGAGTCCTGCTAACTTAGAGGGTACCAGGGACACCTGGCAGCCAAGGCTATTGCAGGAAACCTTGTTTGTTGGATCACACACCCCAGTCCCAGCTCAACCCAGGTAGACATGGGGCCAGATCTAAGGCCAATATTTGGTACTTAAATGGCTGGATAACTTCCTTCTTTAAATATCACCTTCATCTATACAAGCAGCTCATGCAGCTCAATATCAAAAAGACAAACAACCCAATCCAAAAATGGGCAGAAGACCTAAATAGACATTTCTCCAGAGAAGATACACAGATTGCCAGCAAACACATGAAAGGATGCTCAACATCATTAATCATTAGAGAAATGCAAATCAGAACTACAATGAGGTATCACCTCACACCAGTCAGAATGGCCATCATCAAAAAATCTACAAACAGTAAATGCTGGAGAGGGTGTGGAGAAAAGGGAACCCTCTTGCACTGTTAGTGGGAATGTAAATTGATACAGCCACTATGGAGAACAGTATGGAGGTTCCTTAAAAAATTAAAAATAGAACTACCATATGACCCAGCAATCCCACTACTGGGCATATACCCTGAGAAAACCATAATTCAAAAAGAGAAGTGTACCACAATGTTCATTGCAGCTCTATTTACAATAGCCAGGGCATGGAAGCAACCTAAGTGTCCATCGACAGGTGAATGGATAAAGAAGATGTGGCACATACATACAATGGAATATTACTCAGCCATAAAAAGAAACAAAATTGAGTCACTTGTAGTGAGGTGGATGGACCTAGAGTCTGTCATACAGAGTGAAGTAAGTCAGAAAGAGAAAAACAAATACCATATGCTAACACATATATATGGAATCTAAAAACAAAAAAAAAATGGTCCTGATGAACCTAGGGGCAGGATAGGAATAAAGACACAGATGTAGAGAATGGACTTGAGGACACGGGGAGGGGGAAGGGTAAGCTGGGACAAAGTGAGAGAATGGCATTGACATATACACACTACCAAATGTAAAATAGATAGCTAGTGGGAAGCAGCCGCATAGCACAGGGAGATCAGCTCCGTGCTTTGCGACCACCTAGAGCTGTGGGAGGGTGGGAGGGAGATGCAAGAGGAAGGGCATATGGGGGTATACATATGCATATAGCTGATTCACTTTGTTATACAGCAGAAACTAACACAACATTGTAAAGCAATTATACTCCAATAAAGATATTGAAAAAAAAAATCACTTTTATCTTTTAGATAAAAGAGCAGGGGGCTTCCCTGGTGGTGCAGTGGTTGAGAGTCCGCCTGCCGATGTAGGGGACACGGGTTCGTGCCCCGGTCCAGGAAGATCCCCACATGCTGTGGAGCGGCTGGGCCCGTGAGCCATGGCCGCTGAGCCTGCGCTCCGAAGCCTGTGCTCCACAACGGGAGAGGCCACAACAGTGAGAGGCCCGCGTAACGCAAAAAAAAACAAAAAAAAAAACAGGGACCAAAAGGTTTAAAAAAAAAACCAAAATGATGCTAGAATTCCTTGGGCGTTTTCCTCATCTCTCCTTCTTACTTTCTGGAAGTCTCATAGATCAGTTGCTGACCGAGTGGGCCTCATAGGACTGTCTCCTTCTCAGGGTCAAGAACTTCCTATGTCCCCAGCTGCCGGCCCTGAACGGGAGTCGTGCTCACCTCTGCAGCTCTTGCCGTCCTCCTGCAGGGTCCCCGTCACGCAGCTGCACAGAGGCCCGTCCACCCGGCTCGTGCAGATCTGCTCACACCCTCCGTTGTCCTCACACCAGTCCAGCCCTGAAAAAGAGCCGCTGGACAAGTTACCTGCAGACAGTCCAGCTCTTCAACTCGTATCTAAGGGCAAGGCCTTAAAGAGAGGAGTGGAAGGAAAAAATCCCGGTACTGTCATGAGTTTTTAATAGTCCGTGAAAAGATTTCATTATGGAAGCGGGCAGGCTTCTCAAACTGGGGTCCCCAAACTGGCATCCTCAAGCTCCTTGTTCACCAGATTCACATAGTAGGCGAAACACACCCCAGACTTAGCCCGAGCCTTCAAATCCCACTGTTTTAATCATTTATAGTGTATTTTAGGGAACATACATACTTTTTCTCCTAATAGGTCCCACCGAAATGATCTGTTCTTTAGGTTCCTTGGTGTAATCTGTGGCAATCCTGGAATTTTGAGGGCAATTCTGAAAGACAGAACACCGGAGGGAAATTTTCACACAATTAAGCTGATAACTTATTCTTCACCACGTTTCCACCTCCAAAAGAGGCAGTGGCTCAGCCTGGAGCACTACTGCAGCTCAGATTAATTAGAATCAATCCATTCTTGATCACTGAGCCCACTGGGACTCGGGGCTTTATGTGGAACAGAATTAAATATATTCTCCACACCAGAATTAGATTCAAAGAGGCTCCCTTCCCAGGGAGGAGGATCCTGTATCAGATCAGACAATAATGTACACAGCAGCATCTGTAAGTAGCTCTGACCATAATTCACATCTCGATTCGGCCAACATGGGGCGAGCATAAAGCTGCAGTGTTAAAGGTGAGGGACGAGGTACTAGTGCAGTAAAATCTTAGGGACGTAGCCTCTTGTGGTGGGGATGTAAGCCTGGCGTGGACCAGATGATTGGTTTGTCACCTCATCCCGCCAGCCCCTCCAGAGCCTCAGGCCTGGGTGTGGATTTGGACGACCTGTGGGATAATCCCTGTCTAAAGGACACCTGGATAAAGCGTATCCTGAACCCGGGAGTTTGCTTCTGTGTTGGAGGGGAGCTTGGCCCCATCGCTCACCTCAGATGCGGGTGGCCTGACTCTGGCATATTGGTTCTCAGACAGGGCTAATTTTGCCCCCCGAGGGACACTGGGTAAAGTCGGGAGGCATTTTGGGTGTTGCAAGTGGAGAGCAGGTGATACTGGGGTCTACTGGGTAGAGGCCAGGGATGCTGCTAAACAGCCTACAGAGCACAGGGCAGCCCTACAACAAAGAATCGTTTGGTCCAAAATGTCTGTAGTGCTGAGGTTTGAGAAACCCTGGTCTAGTGTTACGCCGACAACAGACTGACATTGCTAAGTCAGGTAAAAGGAGTAAGTGGTCATCATTCTACCCTGCTCTCTCATTGTTCCGGATGACTGCCACTCCTAGGCATCTGCAGATGGTTCCACGTCAGCCACTGCCAGGTGCAGTGAGTCCTAAAGAACTCTAAAGAGCCGCCGACGTCGGGATTCGTGACTCCCCCCGTGGGGAAAACTGGGACTGAGAGAAATAAAGCCAAGCACTGAATTTTCACGCTCTCACTTACTATTTTACAGGAGTACTTTTCTGAATCACAGAGGGACACTGCGCAGTGAAGATGGACTTCATCGTAATCCCCAATGAACTTAAAGACGGTGACGTGGAAGCGACAGGTGAGGGAGACACCGTTTTCCTCGATGCCAATGGTGTTGTCTTTAATGTTCTGACACCTGTTCGGAAAAAAGGGACTCTCTGCTTCACACTTTCACGTTTCATACAAAAACCATCATGAACGGTAAAAATGCCTTTGCGTTTGAAGGTGACCTCTGGAGTGTGTGGGTCTGTCATTTACTACGACTCCCTTATAGTTTCAGTTTGTTGGAAAAGCATCAAATAGCACCTCAAATTAGGATCTTAACTACAGCTAAAAACAAAATGACCACAGGCCTGCACTCAATTTCCCTACCCGCCCGTTTCTCACTCCTCCCCCTCACAATGCTGTGTTTTACTGATATCAGTTTAATAAACACAAGATGAGTCCTTACATCTTCTGTACTTTCTTCAGTTAATTATCAGTTTTGGCAGGGGCCGCTTTTTCAAGCTCTATTGGCAAATCTGTTTTCACTTGTGGGAGCTGGAGAAGACGGACCAGCAGTCAAAGGTGAGCTGAACGATTGTTCTGATGTAGGGATCACTCCCTTCCCCTCTCCTTTTGGTACTGAGCCAACAGGCAGGGACACAGGTATCTCGCCTCCTCCTGTTAGAGTTTCTTAGATGGACCACAGTCTCTTATGCCCCAGGGTCTTTCATGTACTGTTTCCCCCACCTGGAAGCCTCCCTGCACTCCTTCTGCTGCTAACTAACCCTGCTCTTTCTCCAGTGCCCATCTGTGGCTCCCCCTCCTATATACACATGCCCTGACCAGGCAGGAACAGGTGGCTTTGCCTGGATTTGCCAACAACACCCTGGTGAGCCCCTGGGGTGCAGGAACCAAGGTGTAGTCCTCACTGTGTCTCCAACACACTGAAGGGCACGCAGTTAAGTATTTAAAAAGATGTGGTACATATATACAATGGAATATTACTCAGCCGTTAAAAAGAACGAAATAATGCCACTTGCAGCAACATGGATGGGCCTGGAGGTTATCATACTAAGTGAAGTAAGTCAGACAGAGAAAGATAAATATATGATATTCTGCTTATATGCGGAATCTAAAAAAAGTGATACAAATGAACTTATTTATAAAACAGAAATCGACTCACAGACTTAGAGAAAGAACTTATGGTTACCGGGGGGGAAGGCTGGGGGCGAGGGATAGATTGGGAGTTTGGGGTTGACATGTACATACTGCTATATTTAAAATAGATAACCAACAAGGACGTACTGTAAAACAATAAATAAAAATGAAAAATAAATTAAACAGAATACTTAGATGCTCTTTAGTCAAACTCACACAAATATTTGCCTGAGAAGCAATAAAAGCTATGACCCGTCTTTCAGCTCTGAGAGAACGTGTATGTGTATATATAAAGCTGTACTTTTACTTTTGAAACATTACGTACAGTATTAACTCTCAGAACCGTTTTGTTTGAAATATGGTATTAAAATTATACTTAATTTTTAGACCAAAAAAAAAAAATCTTTTTTTTAGACTGCGTGAATCAGTGACTGAATGAATGAATTGTGCTTCCACGGCCAAGGTTGGCCCACTGCGGCCAAGAAGCTCTTTAAAACGATCTTATCGAGATAAAAAGGGTGACTCTTTTCCTTACGTTTCCTTCCCCTGGCCCCCAGGATTCGGTAGCTTTGTGATAAGGAAAATTAAAAATGGAAATTATCCGTCAGCATTCCCACACCTATTCAGTTTGGTAGTTAGTCCATAAGGCAATAGTTTCCTTAAATGCTTTGAAACAAAAACTTACTTGCCATACTTCTCCTTGTCACTGTGACTCATTTGAATAATCTAAATTGGTTCAAGGATTCTACAACATTCTCAGCCCTCCAGTCTTCACGCAGACCTTCCGTCTTAACTAGACCCCCAACTCCCAGGGAGATGATTCGAGGTTTAAGTGTCAGAAGAACAGGAAGCAGAAGGAAGGAGCCTCGGGAAGCAGGGACAGGCTGTCTGGTTGCCGCCTTAGGGGGACAAACAAACCGAGCACCAGAATCCTTTGTCCACTATCAGAGGAACAAGTGTCCTTTCCTCTGGGCACATGAAGAGAACAGAGAAGTGACCTTCGTGTGCCCAGACCTTGGCATCACTGGTAGATGGCGGCGGCGTCTCTGCCTCCAACGTAGCTGGAGAGGAGCGGCTGGCCCCTCCCCCCAAATTCTGAGGCGGACCCACTCTGCTGCACTGGGCGGCAGTTTTCCCGTAAGCTCACTGGGAAAAACCAATAACCACATCCCTCCAAGAAAGGTCAAGAGGACTCATGAATTAAATTCTCTCACACGATGAAATTACTTCACACCCAACAACAGTTTAATTTGAAGACCTTCCTGCAGACCCTGGGGGGAGCTGAGATTTATGAACCCGCTTACTTACTCTCCCTCTCTGGGTCAACTCTATTAAATACTATGTAAAAAATGCTAAATGCCACAGTGTCCTTCAAAGGCGGCCCAAGCCTGCCCACCCGGGTTGTACAGCGGCTCAGATCGCAGCTCTTTTACTTTGGGAAAGGGCCATGGCTGGGGCGCGGGGAGGGGGAGGGAGAGGAAGGGAACAGATGAAGAAACGGAGACCTGTGATGTTAGCCAGAGCATCTGGGCCTGTTAAGACACCACACAGTCACCAAGTCCTTCCCTCTGCCTCTAGGGAGGCTAAAAATCAACTCAAAAAGGTAGTGCCTTCATGAGGCCTTTGCTGAAAATCCCAGTCTGTGCCTCAGCAACGCAGGCCACAAGCCACACCTGGCCAGGTAGGGAGTTGATGCGTCTTGGTGCTTGAAAGATTTCTTCCTCTGCCCCTTGCTGGTTGGGTGTCCTTGGGTGAGCTGTGTACAGGCTCTGAGCCTGTTCATGTGTGAAACAGTGGCTATTTATTGTCTGTCTGCCTAGAACCATACTCTTCTTCTCTGGGAGAACCATCCCTTCCTTCCCCAACTTTAAGGGTAATTACAGTATCCGCAGCACTCCCTGGGAGGGACCACTCCAGGGAGGGATGCTGACTCAGGCCTGGGATAGGGTTCAAGAAACACTACCCCCAAACCTGGCGCCTTGAATATTTTAAGCTGAAGGAGTTTGAGAAAATGGCAGAACCAGGAATGTCACTCTTCTCACCCGAAACAGGTCATAAAGCCCTTATGTGAGAGGTGCCCTCCCTATACCAGAAGGAAAGGAGCATCCTTATTTCTGAAGACAAAGGGACACTGAGATGAAACTGAACAGTCTGGCTAAGATTCCCCGCAGTTTACTACAATTACCACACACTCTTGACCTTCTCCACGACTGTCCACTCTTCATCAAGCCGGGCATAACTGCTCAGCATGAACTGTTTCTTCGAGTCTTCGTTTCCTTATGAAGACTCCCAAGTCACGTAGAACTTACATTAGATAAATGTTATGATTTTTTCCTGTTAATCTGTCTTTGTCCATTTAATGTTCAGACCCAGCCAGGAACCCTAAGAGGGTCAAGAAAAACTTTGTCCTCCACAACACCAGGCAATTTAATGTTGCATCTCCTCCAAACAAGGCAGAGGAAATCCATCCGAGAAAGGCTAATCATACTCCTTCTCAGGGATTCCCTGAATTGGGGTTAGAAGGAATGCTCGCTCCGGGGGGTTACAATGCTGAAAAAAATGCCAGTGTCTAACGAGGTCAATGAGAGAGACAGAGACAGAGAGGGACAGTGACTGAGACAGAGAAACAGAGAGCAAGGGATAGAGGGAGGGAGGGAGTCGACAGCATCTGGCTTCCTGGACCCAATCCCTGAAGCCACATCTGCTTAACGTGATTTGGTTTTGTAACCATTAAGCGCCTTGCTTTTGCATAAACTAGTTTGAAATGGTCTCTACCGCTTATAAGAGAAAGAATTTTGATTAACATAGTCAACTGCTTTTAAGAATTATGGTACTGGGATGATGGAAATGTTCCAAAATTAGATTATGGTGATGGTTGCACTTCTCTGTAAATTTACTAAAAATCATTGAATTTTGCACTTAGAGCAAGTACATTATATTGTATATAAATTATGTATGCAATAAAAAAGCATTGTTGCTTGACAAAACCAGTAAGTATGTTTATAAACTAAAGATAATTATCATGGCGGTTGTTTGGTCCAGTCTTTTCTTCTTTCTCATTCACCCATTCATTTTTTCATTCATTCAACAACTTTGTTGCACAGCCATGCTGTTTCAGGAAATATGCTAGGTGCTGGGCATATACTGGTAAGTAAAAAAAAAAAAAAAGTTCATAAGCTATTATTCTAATCCCTTTTAAATTTTCATAGATGTTCTATTCACCAACCTTTAGTTATTCTCCTTACATCCTTTCGTTTGCAGATAATCCACATTCAACTCAGATTGAAATTCAAGTAGGCAGGACAGAATGCCCTCTTGGGTCACATTGAGAGTAAAGCATTTTCTAGTTAATGCCACATGGAACTGGTGATCTACCACTAAACTGCTGTGGATTTAAGCACTGCTTGATTCACTAAGCCTCAGCCTTCTCATCTGTAAAATGGGGCTTATAATATCTACCTCATACGTTGTCATCAGGATTAGACAGTTCTTGGGTGCAAAACGCTGGCCCTGTAGGTCGTCAACAAATGTTAGTTCCCATTCTCTTCCCTAAAAAACAATGTAGGCAAATCTAATACTAAAGGCTCTGAGACTGTCCTCCGAGAAGAGGCTACCCACCCTTCTTCAATGATGAAGTATCGGAGCTTGTCATTGCTGTCGCGGGAGGGGGTGGCGTAGCATTTGTTCAGCGTCAGAATCAGATGCGTGGAATCGGCTCCAACCACAAAGACCCCTACATACAGCACATCTCGAGTCGTCAGCACCACTTCGCCCTGGCGGTATGGATGTTTGTAGGAGGCATTTTTGTAGAGCGCCATCTTGGTGGTGAAGCTGCCTTCTTGGGTTGGAACTGTCAGGTTAATGACGCTACAAGAGAAACAGTCATAAGTCGGGGAACCCCAAGCAACGTTATCTATTCAATTACTTACCGTTTTCCAGGCTGAAAATGCAGAGGGAAGGCCAAGCAGAGAGTAGTAAAGTCTAATAATTAAATGTAATTAATTAAATCTAATTTTAATTAAAATTAAAAATTCAGTTCCTCAGCACCTCTCTCGCCCTGGCACATTTCAAGAGCTCAATGGCCACATACAGCTACTGTATTGGACAGTACTGATATAGGACATTCCCATCACTGTAGAAAGTTCTATCAAACAATGCTGGTCTAAGGCATCTGGGTTCAGAAAATATGAATTATTCTCTCCCTAGTGCTTCAGAGACAGATGCTAGCAGTTTTGACTGTGCTAACCTTAACTGTCAAGGAAAAGACAGAGCAACGTGCACAGCCCATGAGATTCTCTACCTTAGCATAGGCTTCACGACAGAGTCCAAGGAGATCTTGATATCCAGCTCATAAGCACATGAAAATTCCACACTGATCGTCCTGTCCCTGGTGATGATGTTGCCAGTATTGTTGGCACTTTCTATCCAAATGGTGTTTTTATACATGATATGAGTGGCATTGGACTGCAAAGCAAAGGGAGGTCAGAAATCATTAAATCTGGGCGCAAGTATGTGGCTTGCATTTCAAATCCACGGGCCGGAAAGTGGAAAAATGGCTTCATTTCATATATAACCCAGAGGCCAATATAAGTCAGGATGGAGCTAGTCTCAGCACTTACTAGAAAAAAAGTATTACAATAGATGTCAACAGCACCCTTGAATGCCCACGGAGGGTGATTTCATGTACCCCTGAATTCTAAGTACAACCGATCCCCAGTTATCTGTGGGAACCCAAGCTGGGGACAGCATGAAGTATTGCCATCCTGAGGTAATATATATCTTCTCTTTCAAGTCTTAATTCAAAATCCAGCCTCCGCCAAGTCTTGTACCAGACAGCCCACAAGTACCAAAATGAACACATGCATGTTTCACCGTCTCGCACCTTTCACTCCCTGATAAAAAGTGTTAATGAACACAGTTATCAAAAAAAGACAGTAGGAAGGCACAGGAGGAAGAGAAGTGAGATGCTTTGCTAACCTATGAATTGGATAACCCGACACAAAATGTTGTGACCTTGCTGTATTTCTGCAGCCAACTGTTAAGTGATGTCTGGGATACCCTTACACCCTGAAATAGCTGAACCCAGCTGTCTTTACCTGGAAGAACAACAGAAGCACGAGAGAGGTAAAAACATGTGTCAACATGCAGGGCAAAGGACAGCAGACAGCGCAAACCAGGGAAGGAAGCATGTCACTTATCTTGCTTTCAGTTCAACCACTTAGCACCCAATGATTATCTTCCCGCTGTCCTTCATTTCGCACATGCCTTTTGCTGTTTTCCAAGGAGCATGTTTCTAAGTCGAACCCCTGAAGTTGGCTTAAGAACAATCAATGTGCAAACACCTGGAGCTGTCACCACCTCAGCCAGGTGCTCTTTCCTGCCCTCGTTCCTCACCTGCACAATGTTTCCACAGTTCCCTTTGGTGTTGTTGATCTGAAAGGAGATAAAGTCCTCTCCCTCAATGCCGGTGCACTGCCTGTCATTGATCCGCACACCCTCCCTCTCGAAGCCGAGCTGGAAGAGTTTGCACTTAGATATGGACACTTCCATCTGGGCAGCCTTGCAGGTCACCTCTGCGTCAATGATGTCGTGGGAGTCTGTGGGGAAACAGTCATTATGAGAGGCACGTCAGTGGGAGTTGGTCTTGCTGTGTGGGTGGGTGAAGCACCCCATTCTCTTTAGAAGAGGCTGATGGGCTTCACACAGAGGCTGTAGCATTTCTAATGAAGCTCTGATCAAACTAAATGAGTATATGAACTCATTCAAAGCAATAACTTGGGCAATGCAAGGCCTTTTTTTTTTTGTCCATGCTGTGCGGCACGTGGGATCTTAGTTCCCCGACCAGGGGTCGAACCCACGCCCCCTGCATTGGAAGCGAGGAGTCTTAACCACTGGACCACCAGGGAAGTCCCCAGAGAGCCTTTTTTTAAAGGTGAAAATGCTATACAAAGCGTCTTTGATCTTTTCTTCCTAAACCCAGGATTTCCGCCCCGCTTTGGTGGTAGCTACTGTCCGTAAGCTCCATACCGCATCTGGCTCACTGTGGCCTGGCTAAAGAACGTGCCCCCAGTGAGGGCAGCCCTGGTCAGGCCACTCCACAGCCCAGCTGGCACCCAGGCCGGCACTCAGAGCTCTTGTTTTTTGAAATGGAATGCGCCAATGGACATTTTCCGTGAGTACACAAACACAGGCTAATAAGCACTAAAGAAACGGAGAGAAACGTTTTTATCTGCTTAGGTGAAGCCTTTGAACAGCACATGTGGGCCCTTTCTGCAGAGCCTTCTGGTCAACCAGGCTTTCATTCTCTGATGATGCTAAATGTGGCATGTGCCTTCTGAGTTCCTCGATTCAGCCAAGGACACGGAGCTGGGAAGCAAAGCAGGTCCCCCACAAGCCGACAAAACGAGTGTGCTCTTGGCCAGGGGACAAGGCCATTCCTACCTTATGGGGACTCCTACCTGGAGTCCTAGTTGTTTGCCGTTTGCTTCAACATTTCTGCTTTCTTCAGGACCCACCGAAAAGCTTCGGGCCAGATAAAGCTGGCTTTAAACACGTCTTACATCACCTGGCACTCTCATCCTGATTCTTTCATGTTTTCGTCAAACCAACTTATCTCCCTGTGAGTCTAAAAGATCAGTTTGGATCCCTCTGATGTTGAACATGGCCTCAGATGGAGCTGGCTGATGCTATGCATGTCCAAATTTGCGTGTTATCATTTATTGAAGAAAAGGATGTAGCTACAAGGAAACGAACATTAGCCTGCTCTGAAGAGGTCGGGTTCCTTCCTTGTTCTGCTTAAATGCTCATGAAAGCTTCATTACTTGGGTTTCTAACCCACAGTGTGGGACGTGCGGGCTCCCACCCGAAAGCCTTCCTACATGGCTGCCGGGCGTCTCCTGCGGGGCCTGTCTGGCTGGGGGTGGGGTGGCGGCAGGTGTCACTCACTGTTTCCGTAGGGAGGGGGCTCCATGCAGCCACACAGCTCCCCTCCGTTTTCCAGCTCACAGGTTCGATTGGGACAGTCCGCCCCCAGACAGGGATCTTCAACCACTCCTGCTAAAAAGGAAAACAAACAGAAACACAACTTGATTTTCACACCAACGCACGGCAGCATGTGGTCACACTCTGGACTCGCCACTTCAGTGGACCTGGTGCGGTCAGATGGCAGATGCAAACCAACAGACAGGGCAGCCTTCCGGGAAATCATGACGATAGCGAGTAATTGGGTCCTTGCTACGTGCTTCGTGCTTTGGTGGCATTACCTCTTCCGACCCTTACAAGCTCTGCCAGCTAAGTATTGTAACTTGGCATCACAGCTGAAATGCACCCAAGGTCACACACAGGTGAAGGTAAGTGGGGAAGATGGAATACACAGACACGTTTAACTGTCGGGACATCCCGAGACTGCTGCACTTCCTGCTCTGTACCACAATCATATGCATTGGTATCGTTATATTTATATAAAGAGTAGGGTCCAAGCCATTTACCTCTAGATTCCCAGCACCCAGCCACCTCATAGTAGATGCTCAACAAATACTTGTCAACAATGAAGATTTTAGGGCCAGTAAGGTCCCAGAGACGTCCCTCAAACCAGGACTTCTTAGTCTTTTTTTTGATTCATGGTCCAGCTACCCCACAAACTTCTACTTAATGTTATAAAAATAGACAAACTACCTACACACAACTCACCAGCATTGACTTAGAGTAACGGTACTGTTTTACCAAGAAGGGGAAAACTCTAAGTAAAATACAGATGTATGTGAAGTGCCATCACCAACAGGTTATAAACAATATTTCTGTAGTAGATGAGCCCATAGGCCACCTGTGAGCTCGTCAACATTTCAGTTTGAGTGAGAACTACTGATTGAGAGCATTTCTTTTAGACATTCACTTGTTTTCTTTGAGTTCTTTATTTTTGATATGAGTTTGTTTTCTGATGATTTGACTCAATATAACAAAAGCACATTTCACTTACATATTTCAGTTGTTATTTCTAATTGTGTTCCCTTGGAAATTTTTAATTTTTAAAGTTTTGTCAAATTGCCATGCAAAAAAAAAAAAAAAAAAAAAAAATCAAGTAGTCCTGAGAAGCTTAAAGTGAAACCCAGCAGTCCCTCGCCTAGGCCCTCTCCACTTCCCTGTCATTTTTCTTGGTCATTTTAAAAGTCTTTTGGTGGTTTCATCAGATATTTAACTCTATGTTTGTAAATGGTAAGCAAAAACTGTTTTCATTTAATTTTTACTTTTATCAGAATAATACTGGTAAAAAGTCAAATAATGCTGTATTGAAGAATGGCAATCCCATGTCCCAATCTTCTTATCTTCCAGTTCTAATGCTTCTGAGACAACTATTTTAAATCTTTTAATTCTTCTAGTTTTTACGTCCATATATCGAAATATCACTATTTTTCTTGATTTTTCAGTATTAGATCTCTGTCGACTTCCTCTTAGAGAAGATTAGGATTTAGTAGACGCTCACTTCTTTATTTAAAGACTGTCTCCCTATCCAGGTGTAATAATCCTCATCGTCGTGGCATATGATGGTGAGTGTTGAAGAAATAGCAATGATTCAGTCCCAGCACGAGCCAAGTTCTCTTCACGAGTTCAAAAGCAAAACAAAACCCCCGAGCTATCCCATAGCTGCAGATGCTGCTCCCGACCCTCTGCTAAGTAACTATTATACGTGGGAGGATGGGTATGGCGGAGCATCAGCCTGTCTTCATTCCTAGAAAGACGACTGAAGGAAAGCCATCAGCATCAGTTACAGGCACTTACTTTTTAAAGGCTTCCTTTTGTAAAGACGCTTTTGCTTGCCCAGTGGGTTCAGCACCTAACACCGCTGCTAAGCACACAACAGCCGCTCCATGTATGTGCTGGTTGATTAACACAATATGAACACCACCCAAGAGAATAAGGGAAAGAAAGTGTGGAGGTTACAGCTTCCAGGAAGGGAAGAACCTCACTTACAAACATGGTGGTCCACCTACCGCTTGGCAAATACGACATGCCCAATTCTGAGGGAAGTTTTAAGGTTAAAAGCAAAAATTCATACTTAAAAAAAAAAAAATCCAGACCATTTTTAAAGTTCAAAACAGTTAACGTTTTTTAAAGTATTGTTTATTAACAGAACAGGGTAAAATACTGAAGTTATCAAACAAACTATTTCTGTTGCTTGCTAACAGAGACCGGTCATTTGCTTGTTAAGAGTTTCTGAAGTCACTGAATGCATATTTTAATGAACCACATTGTTTTCAGGTTCTGAATTAAGTACATCCCTACTCTTGCTCAGGTTTGGTCTGCAGATTTACTGATGTGCACGCTCAGTCTTGGAGTGAACAGGGCCAGTTTTCACGGCAGTACCTGTATGCACATCGGGTTGGTGGTGCGTGTTGAGGGACAGGCACACATCCTGTCGGCCGCAATGTCATACTGCATTCATGGGACAGATTGATCAGTATGTATACGCACACACATATAGGGATGTGACAAATTTATGTGTGATTACGTACATATTTATTTGCTCCATGTATTTGATTAACATGGTAAGAAAATGAACAAAGAGAATAATGGATAACGCAGATCAAAATAGTTTTCTTACTACAGAAAAAAAATGCAAGAATCTACAGATCTTTATTTCATTAGTAATATATGTGTGATCCCTTTATGAATCCAGCCATGGCTTCCCTGCAACCGGGCGGATACAGCCAGCTCAATTCCAACTCGACTTGCCACTTGCCATGTGCCTTCTCGTTCTGATCTGGGCTCTGACCCATGTTAAGGGAGCCATGTTAAGTAGAGCTGAGTTTGGGGCACTGAAATCAATCAGGAATCCTATACTCTGTCCAGCTATCTTAAAGTCACTAGCTACACTGGTGTTTCTCCAACCCAGAGAACCTCACCTTCCCCAGCGGGTGTTCCAAATTCCATAACTGGTCAGGCAATTAGAGGGGAGTCAGGCTCCACTGAAAATGCGCCCCATGAAATCTGCTACAGCTCACACAGCTCTCCACCCTCCAACCCTGGAAGCAGATCTATGGGTCAAGACGCAGACCAGCCAGCCGGCCCTGGACACAGTGATGCCACTGGCAAAGCTGTGCTTTCAACTTAGAAAAGAGTCTGCAGAAATAAAATAATTCTCTTACAGCAATTCTCTTTCTCAATCCACTCGGTGCTGAGGATCCCGAAGGAGCGGCAAGACTCCCCATAGGCAGCCAGGGAGCCGCACAGCTGGTACTTCTTGTGGTTGTAGCAGCCGTCCAGGTAGCAGGACTCGTAGAAGGGAAGGGGGTCGAGCAGCCCATAGCAGGGCTGGAAGAAGCCCTTCATGTCTGTGAGCTTCAGGCAGTAGCCGTCGCCCTGCATCTTCTGGATGTGCACGTTGTCACACATGGCCGCGTACTGGGAGAACTGCAGCTCGTTGCAGCTGGGGGCGAGAGGTCTGGTCAGGGTAGGAAGCAAAACGAGGCATCCAAGATGGCCGATGAAAGGGCAGACCGTGGCAGTGCCCTTTTCAGCTAACCCAGAAGTTAGTGTGGGATGCTGATCCCAACACTAACAGACTGTGTGACCTTAGGAAAGTCACGGTAATTTCTATTGTTACGCCACTGGGATAAGTGAGGGTAAAATAAAGTTTTGGACTGGTAGCCAAAGTGTCAGACAAAAGGTAGATATTGATATAATAACCATTAACCTTCGATATAACTGATGCAATAACTATTAACGGGTGTTCATATAATAACAACCACCACCAATAATAATAATAGTTACTATCACTATTAATAATCATAGCCACGACAGTTGGTAGAATTAAAGATTTGAAAGGAAGTCCAGAAACTTCTCAACCAGTTCCAGTTTAGCTATCAGAGACCGAAAGTAAAATCATCACAAGAAAATTGGTGTCAGGCTGAAATCGTTTATAAAGGAAGAAAAAAAGGAAGAAAGGAAGGGAAAGGAAGCTTAAACAGACTCATAACTCCTCAGGAGGAACTGAAGCTTGCTCACCTTTGGAAGCCCCAGAATAGCTTAAGTGTACAAAGTAGTCATTTTTCTAACTGTGGGCCCTAGAAGTGACATTTTAGTGAAAGCATCACATTAGGAATTCTGGAATCTAATCCTGGCTTTGCCACTTATAGGACCCCCTCAACGTAAATCATTCCACTCTAGCCTCTGTTTCACCTAGAAAAGAGACTGGACCGGATGGTGCCCAAGGTTCTTTCCAGCTCTGGGTCCCATAATGCACAGGATAGTTTAATTTATGGCACATTTTTCGGTTTACACCTGCAGAAGGGTCACAGAGGGTTTGGAGCTTCATGTTCACACCTGGGAATTTAGCTGATGTTTGGTGTATTAAAGCACAAGGGGACAGAACCATTGTACGAGCAAAGAAATGCCAGGAAAGAGAAGCATATCTATAGATCCTGAGAGGAATTAACATAATTCAGCAGCCCAGAAGGGCCCTAAATTAAACACCTTTGGAGTAACTTGTTTAGCTCATTCTATTTCAGCTGGCCAGAGAGAGGCCTGATAATACCCTCGCGGACTTCTGCTTTTAAAAAGGCTTTCTTGATTCCCACCAACTTGGACCTGCCCAAAACCAAGCCTCTGGTAAGAGTCACAGACACACAGTCTCAGCACGGGGGAGCAAGGGATAGCCCTCATCTCCTGGGTTAAATCTTAATCCCACCCCCCAGCAGGGGTGCCCAGTTGCAGTCGGGCAGCTGGCCAAGGTTTCGGAATTCTAATCTTGGGAGCACTCTTCTGTTTAGCCGAGGGCTGGATGACACAACAATTTAGACTTTTATCATCTAAGCCTAGTTCCTCCCTCTGCTGTTCAAGAAACTGCTGTGCCTATTTGTATGATGAAAACTCCAAAGACCTTCAGCTTAGCTCTTTGTAGGAGTCCGGAAGGGTGATGCTGTACAAAGTCCCTTCCTCAGCAACACCTGTCATGGACGTGGGAGGACTGGGGCCCCTGAGTCTAGCGGCTGGAAGTTCTCACCTCTTCTGCATACCGTTGGTTTTCCAGCTCTGGGCCAGCACCACGCTGCTCACCACAGGCCTCCCCCGCAGGGTCACGTAATCATCGGTTAAGTCCCCGTTGAAGTTGCCACAAAGGCCACACACTTTGTTCTGCAGCCTCTCACTGATGCTGATTTTTATTACGTTGAAACCATTGTAGTGTATCTGGATGTCAGGGCTGGTGTCGATCACCAGGAACCCCTCGCTGCTGTAGATTTTGGTTGCCAACCCGGTTATAAACGGAACATTCACTTGTGTGCCATTCACCTGTCAAAGGAGAAAGAAAAAGTATATGACCCTCAAAGCAGGGGCTGGCAAACATTTACTGTAAAGGGCCAGAGTAAATATTTTAGACTTTGCGGCCCATATGATCTCTGTCAACTCTGTCCTCGTGGCAGGAAAGCTGCCAGAGACAACAGTAACTAAATGAGTGAGGCTGTGTTCCACTAAAGCTTTATTTACAAAAACAGGCAGCAAGGAGATTTGGCTGAATTTCATATTTTGCTGACCCCCTGCCCTAGAATTTGAGTACTCCCTCATCTAAGTGTCCACAGTTCCCCCCAAAGAAGCAAAATATGAAGGCAGAGAGTTACAAAAAAAAAAAATGATGGAAAAGTATAACTCACAACAAATGGCTGGATTTTTGTATAAAACTTTCTCTAGCATAAACCAATTACTGAAAACGAAATCCCAATCCCGTGCTAAAGAGGGTCTAACACGGTTAAAATGAACCCGGGGGTCATTGCTATGTTAATTGTTTTCTTGTTTATAATGTTGAAACAGGAGGTACCCTCCCAGAGGTCCTATAGGTACAGTATTTTCTCCATTTGTCATTTTCTTGCTTTATAACAGTTTCTTTTTTCTTTAGCCCTTAGGACAGAACATAACATGCCTTTCCTGTACTTACAAAATAAATTCTTCTCCCCACCCCAGGTTATTAGTAACTTTCATTTCTTAAAAAAACCAGAAGCCTTTAAAAAATATGATTCTTTACTATTTTAGTGGCTGGGGGTATTTTATTCAGCACAATGTCAGTTTTGCTGTCACGTGGTCCCTTTTCACTTTCTTGCTGCTGTATTCTGGACCAATGCAGTTGTGTCTATGTGGGCCAATTTGCAAAAGGAATTGGAGTGTCAAAAACAGTAGCAGCTTTCATTGACGTTAAAAACCAGTATTAAAATCCAGACTTTTCCTTTTAAGCCTGCAAAATACTGCCAGTCTTTTCCCTGAGGCTGGATACTAAGCTATTTGATGACTCTTCAAATAAAGATACTCCCAGTACACAATTATCTGAGCTGGTGGTAGAAAGCAGATACAGTAACACTCAATTCCAAAAATGCTCCTGTGTGTGTGCTGGCTCTCTCCCCGGCCCTCCCTAGCTGGAACCGCAACCCGGGGTAACGGGGTGCTGACTCCATGGTTCTGGTCTGTCTGCTGTGAACAGCCTGGTTTAGCTGAGAGGCTGGGGGTCACCACCACTAGTTCCGAGCAGATTATCTTCTTAAATGGAGGGATGGGAGGAATGCAAGTTGGAGAGGTGTATTAGTTATGGGGGTGGGTTGGAGATTCACATTTATTTATATACGGGTCTAAGATTCACAAGAAACCAGGCAGCAGGCCTAGGGAAGGGCCAACCTAAGAGAAAGCCACCATATCCTTCCTCTGCTTTCTTTCCCTTGGTGTGTCATCAGGGGGCGCTCTCATAGCGAGGGACGATCCCTCCCTGCCGTTTTTGTTTGTTTGTTTAACATCTTTATTGGAGTATAATTGCTCTACAATGGTTTGTTAGTTTCTGCTGTATAACAAAGTGAATCAGCTATACATATACATATACCCCCATATCTCCTCCTTCTTGCATCTCCCTTCCGTTTTTATTTAGTAGCTGTGCTTATAGGCAAACGCTTGCCTTCTCTCAGTTTCTATAACGGATGGCAGAGACGAAAGAGTGGGTCTTGGTACAGGTAGGCAGAGCTAAGAATAATTTTAAAGGCTCTTAAAAGCAAATGAGATGCTTTTTGGAAATTAATTCAGAGTAAAAGTTGACTTAGCTACCATTTTATCACCTGAGGCTCTATCAGTACCCACACCGACCTTATAGCACCCACACCTGAGGCACCCACACCGACCTTATAGCCCTGAGACACTGTATATTTCCTTTGGAAATCGTTAGTCAAGGACTAAATGGGGCCCACGCTTACGCTTATAGAATCTTTATATTTTCATTCTTTAAAATCTGGTCGTCGGTGTATGGTACGTATGAAGCAACAGCCTGTTATCCTCAAACCTCACGGAAAACCACAGCAAACAACCCCCTAGACACGCCCACGTTCCAGAGTACGTTTCTTAAGAATCAAGGACAGGCTTGTCACCTTGACAGTGTGCCGGTCGTTGATGAGAATCTGCTCTTCGTTAATGTAGAAATAGACGGGCGAAATGATGGTGAGATTGGGGGACGACCACTTGTCGAAGTTTATGATGAGCTGGAAGGAGATGTCGGGGAGCTTCTGGCAGATGGTGGAGAGCACGAAGGCGCAGTTGGCTGGGAAGCGGAGGAAGGCGCCGTCGAAGGTGCGGAAGACGCCGCCGCCGGCCGCCAGGCAGTAGGAGGTCTTGGTGCTGAAGCAGCCGCGCACCCCGTTGCGCAGCGCGCACTCTTCGTCTGACTTGCACTGGCGCGGGTCGCACTGGATCAGGTTGCGCCGGAAACAGCGGCAGCGCCGCGTGCAGTCGCTGTTCCAGAACAGCTGCTTGGGCTGGAAGAGAGGCGCCGTTTGCATGCAACCCAGGCTGTGGTCAGAGTTGGGGCCCCCAGAGCCCAGACCACCTGGACCCTTTCCAGGCGGGGCTGGCCTATCAGTAAGGGGGCTGGAATTTGCAACAAGGAGCAGTAGGGAGGCTGGTTCAATTCAAACGTTAAACCCCCTGCATGTAACTCAGATGCCAATGTGTAGTTTAGTCTTTATTGGTTTCAGTCAAGAATTTGGGAATCTCTGCGGCTGGACTGTAGAACTAATCACAGCCAACCAACCGGAACGGGCAGCTGTCAGAGGAACTAAGTGAAGAGGAAAAACAGTTGGTAGGAAATTAATCTAACAAGTACCAGCTCCACTTCAAGGAAGAAATTTAAATTCACTCAATAATGATAAACCCCACCCTTCAATCTTAAATAGGCTAAAAGAAAGCGATAACCAACTCTTACGATGAACCATTTCAACATTCCACGATACTCACTGTTGCAAACGTCTTCCTTGTATCTAATCTACTTCCAATTTACTTCTGTTGCAAATACTCCATTGCTATGTCCTGAAGTGAGAGACCTAGATAACAGTGAGGTCCCACGAAAGGAGAGCTTTGAGATCAGGCCACCTGGGGTTTGATCCCAGCCCTACATGTGCCACCCTGAGGGGCACTACCAAGCTCCCAGAGTGTCAGTTTCCTCTCTCGAAACTGGAGATAATAATAATGTCTTGCAAGGCAGTTGTGAAGATTAAATAAGACATGTGAAGCACATTTTCCGGCTGAGAGAAGGTACTCAATAAATAATAGCTGCTGTTGTTACCGGAGAAGGACCGCTCACCCTCTTTCAGATAGTGAGGAATTATATAAAGTTATATTAAATCCTACGACCAAGTGGATCATCAGTTGGTAGCAGCTATTATTTTTCACTCTCTGCAATCTGTAGACATGACTCTGCTTGGGGACCTCGTGCTCTTGATCTTGCACTTGTTCTAGAGCAAGAATTCCAGGGAACTGTTGGAAATCGGTCGTGATTGTCCAAGTGGAGTGTGGTCCCAACGAGTGGACTACTTCATAGACATGTGGCCACTCGGGGCATTAATTCAATTTTCTAAAACGGTGCTATCCAGAGGTGGTTTATTTATTTATTGTTTTTGCGGTACGCAGGCCTCTCACTGTTGTGGCCTCTCCCGTTGCGGAGCACAGGCTCCGGACGCGCAGGCTCAGCGGCCATGGCTCACGGGCCCAGCCGCTCCGCGGCATGTGGGATCTTCCTGGACCGGGGCACGAACCCGTGTCCCCTGCATCGGCAGGCGGACTCTCAACCACCACGCCTCCAGGGAAGCCCCAGAGGTGTTTAAATGGCACAAGATGGGCCTATGCTACTGTCTGGTCACCATTTTCCATTTTAACTATAGACTTATCAAAACCCTGGATATCAAATACAGATCTGACTCAGATCCAAGGGTAAGTAGATAGAGGGTGAGATCTTCCAGGAAGAGTTTTCTCAATCTGGTGCACTTCAAGATTCCAGTGCACTGCTGATTCTTTCATCCTCAAAATGAAGTAGTTTCTGGAAACAAGTCTTCCCTCCTTCCAGACCTGTAAAATATTGACTTTCTTTCTCTTGTCAGATTTGCAGAAAAATTGAGCGGATGGTCTGGCCTCTCTCTGATAAGAAGTCAGACATTACATGGGTGGAAAGAGCAAAATAACCTGAAGTATGTGGATATGATCAAGGGTAGAGAACTCATCCCACAGGAGAACTTGATCATGAAACTGGCATCACAGTAAAGAGACAGGCCCAGTGCTGCTTTCTCCACCTTAATTAGACCTGACAACATCAGCTGGGTGATTACCCTACATGCTAATGGCTAGATGTGTTCTCTTTTTATTTCCAAAGAAATCTGTTGAATAAACAAGCCTCCAAGCTTGTTTGAATTGTGGCAAGTAGATGTGGATTATCTGTTTTGTGAGTTTGCTACTTCCCAGATATATGTTGTTGTCAAAACCCACTGACTTTCTGATGAAAAGCGGATAATAATGTTTATAAGTGCTAATAGTTGCCGAGAGCTGTATTGTGCCTTCCTGAGAGCTCCAAGGGCTTTTACACGCATCATTTCATTAACACACCTGGATTTTTCATTTATAAAATGCTTCTTAAGAGAATGAACAAAAACAATAGCAGTTACCAATTATTGAACTACTAGGTGCCAGGTACTAAGGCACCTGGCATTGATTACTTATACAACGACCATACTGAGTTGGTATTATTGGTAATATTTTGTAGATAAGGCAACAGAAGCTCAGAGAAATGACACAGTTTGCTCAATGTCACATCAACAGCATTGGTTCAGCTAGGATCAAACCCAAATCTCATTCTATTATGTCACAGACACTCAGGATCTCTGTGGAGGGGTGCATGACACACTTGCTAGATGGAAACATTTCAGTAAATCTCTGGACAGGGGAGCAGAGATTATAATAGTGTTTTTCAGTTTTGAGCCTGGTTATCTCTTCTCCCAGATTGTGGGAAAACGGAATCTATTATTATTTTCTCCCACATGGTCTGCCTCTTCCTTTCAAATAATCAATATTTCTAAGAGCTTAACTTCAAAACTCACCTCTACCAAGAAGCCTTCCTTGATCAATTTTACTATTTTACTCTACTTTTTCCCATCTTTCTAATACAACATTTAAACAAATTTCCCACCGAAAATGAGACCAAAGGTAACGTCCATATTGATTTTCTTTTATCTCCTCTCAAAGTAAAGCCAACTTAGTTGTTCTTGAACAAGAACAATGCATCTTTACAGAAAGGAGGCATTATTTATTTTTTGCCTAGTTTATTTCCAGTTCAGACATTTCAATTAGATTTTTTTAATGCTGTGGCTCTTTTTCATCTTAAAATTGATTAGTTCTCTAGGGTATTATATTTCACTTGTTGATATGTTATTTTGTAATTGTCCTCTTGTTCTTTAAAGTGCTTTTTTTTTTTTTTTGCGGTACGCGGGCCTCACTGTTGTGGCCTCTCCCATTGCGAGCACAGGCTCCGGACGCGCAGGCTCAGTGGTCATGGCTCATGGGCCCAGCCGCTCCGCGGCACGTGGGATCTTCCCGGACCGGGGCACGAACCTGTGTCCCCTGCATCGGCAGGCGGACTCTCAACCACTGCGCCACCAGGGAAGCCCTAAAGTGCATTTTTTCCCCCTCTCCTGAATAGATTTTCAAGTTCCTTAAGGCAGGGAACATGCTTTATCATCCCCAACGATACCACTAGCACAGGATCTGCAAATAGCAGCTATTCCATCGATGCTATTGTTAACTGTCTACTCGCCAGCCAGCGTAAGGTGTTGATATCCTTTAAACAGAGAATGGCCTGGAGGCAGAACCAAGGGCTAAATACCCTCTCCAGGAAAGATCTCTTCTAGCTTAGCATCACAGCACATAAAGAAAGATTACAGGGTAGAAAAGTAAATGATTTTGTGAGCTAATATGTTTTACTCAAAGAAGGGCATCTTCATCAGCTTTATGTGAAGCCCCCAAAAAGAGAGAAGCAGAGGGTAGGACACAACTCTCGGGGGATGGTACTAGAGTGACAAATGACACATGCAGAAATGGCAGCCCTCACTCTCTCTAATGGAGCTGCAATAAGCAGAAGAGGGAAAGCCCCATCTGCTAGCCTCGAGCTCTATCTTTTGCAGTTAAAAGTGTCCTTAGCTGAGACAGCTACAAATGTCAGATTCACCACCGTCCTATTTCCAAACAGTAGCCACATCAGAAGCTTTCTAACTAAGATTTACAGGAGAAGAAATCAGAAGGGCCTAGAGAAAGGCGTGGAGGAGAGAGAAACACAAATGCTAGCGAGGAAGGGTGGGAGAGTGAGACCCAAACACGTTTCCCAATCTGGTACTCCGTGCACAAGAGCCTCACCAGACCTGTCCTTGACCTCTCGGCCCCCAGCTCTGCCTGCCTGCGAATCCACACCACGATCTTTGTAATCAAGTGGGAAGATGGGTCCACCGTGGCCCGCCTCTTGGAGCGGGAGAGAAATCTGCCCAGCAAGGAGGACCCGGTGGGCGGGGCACCCCTACCTCGTAGTACTTGCCGTCAGAGTAGCAGCCGCAGCTGTGGGGCAGGATGCAGCTCTTGCCATTGAGGACGTAGCCGGCGTCGCACTGGCAGCCCTCCACGCAGTAGTGGTTGCAGTCGCTCTTCAGGCGGATCGCGGCACAGCGGGGCTGGCACACGCTCACGCAGCTCTCGTAGTGGCTGTTGGGAGGGCAGGTGACGGCTGGAACGGGAGACGAGAGTCAAGATCGACAGTCACCAGGACGGTCAACGCTTTCCTCTGGCCCATCGCTCACCCACTTGCGGAGACGGAGGCCCGGCGGGGAGGAAGCTTTGCCACCTTCCCTCTTTCCTACTCTCTCTGCTTATGGAAAGCCTCTATCTGACTTATCCCTGTGGGAGTAATGGACCAAAGAGCAGATGGAGGTGACAAGACTCCTCACACCATCTTTGTCCTGTCCTCAGCCTTGTTTCCTGAGGTCCTCTAGAACCTGTTGCCTTAAACCCATCTCCCAACATGCATCTTGACTCCAGTGAGTCACTGGATGGCCCCCTGGGGGTGCCCCATATTCACTCCTGTCTTTAGGTCCCCAGGTGTGTTGATCTCCCTTCCCCAACCCCTGCTTCATCCTCCCAGCCTAACTGAATCCTGCATTCTTCAAGCCCCAGGTGGAGTCCCAACTTATCTGCAGAACTCCCTACTCTTATACCAATACCAACTCAGAACTTCCAGGACCTTTTTCTAAGACAGTAGTTTATAAACGGTAGGCCCCTGAGCCTCTTGATTTCTGAGAAGGCAAACGTGCACTGTGTGTGTGCCTGTGTATACAGACCGACCCATGTCAGCTATGTTCTGTGGTTTTCAAATGCATGTAGATGCTTTTCTGGAAGGCAGTTGGGGTCCTGGTGAAGAGCGTGGGCTCTGGAGCCAAGCTGTAAGAGACTGGAGCCATTACTTAATCTCTCTGGGCCTCAGTTCCTTATCTGTACAACACAGATACCCACAGCACCACTTCATGGCTCATTGGGAGGGAATGAGTGAGTCTGTGTACTTACAACAGTGCCAAGCAACTAAGTGTTCAGTAAGTGTTAGCTAATCATTAAAGATAGGTTTGCTTAAAAGTTTTACAGAAACTAATAATGCCATTTGCAGGGACATGGATGGACCTAGAGATTGTCATACTGAGTGAAGTAAGCCAGACAGAGAAAGACAAATATCATATGGTATCGCTTATACGTGGAATCTAAAAAAATGGTACAAATGAACTTATTGTCAATTCCACTCCTGGGTATATACTCAAAAGATTTGAGAGAAGTATTTCAAAGAGAGATTTATACACGTTGTCATAGCAGCATTATTCACAATAGCTAAACCATGGAAGCAATCCAAGTGTCCATCAATGGATGAGCAAAATGTCTATATACAATGGAATTATTCAGCCTTAAAAAGGAAGGAAATTCTGCAGTATACTACAAGGATGAACCTTGAGGACGTTATGCTAAGTGAAATAAAGCACCCACAAAAAGACAAATACTGGGGGACTTCCCTGGTGTCTCAGTGGTTAAGAATCCGCCTGCCAGCGCAGGGGACATGCATTCGAGCCCTGGTCTGGGAAGATCCCACATGCCGCAGAGCAACTAAGCCCATGCACCACAACTACTGAGCCTGCGTGCCTACAGCCTGTGCTCCGCAACAAAGAGAAGCCACCGCAACAGGAAGCCCACTCACGGCAACAAAGACTAGCCCCCGCTCGCCGCAACTAGAGAAAGCCCACGCACAGCAATGGAGACCAATGCAGCCAAAAATAAATTAAAAAAAAAAAAGACAAGTACTGTATGATTCCACTTCTCCAAGGTATCTAAAGTAGTTAAGTTCACAAAGACAGAAAGTAGAACATTGGTTGCCAGGGGCTGGGGTGGTGTGGGGTGGTGTGGGGTGCGGAGAATTATTGGAATGTTATGGAATGGAGAGTTATTATTTAGTGGGTACAGAGTTTCAGTTTTACAAGATGAAAAGAGTTCTGGAGATGGATGGTGGTGATGGTTGCACAGCAATGTGAATGTATTTAATGCCACTGAACTGTACACTTCAAAATGGTTAAGATGGTAAATTTTATGTCTGTATTACCACAATAAAACAATTTTAATGCCATATCTGCTATGTCCTTATTTCATGTGCATTCTTTGTGAGGTTGACTGTCTTTTCATTTGTTTGTAATCCATTTGTATGTCTTTCCTGTGAACTGCCTTTTCACATCCTTTGCACATTTTGTGTTGGTTGAATTTTTTTCTTATTGAATTGTAAAGGCTCTTTATAAATTAAAAATAGACTTTTGTCTGTCATGTGTTAAAAATATTTATCATTTGTCTTTTGACTTTGCTTCTTCTTTTTTTTTTTTTGGTATGTTTGTGACTTTGATTATGTTTTTGCCACGTAGAAATTTAAAAATTTAAAGTAATCAAATTTATCAGGTTTTCCCTTATGGCTCTGGTCATTTCTCTTAGAAAGTCCCTCTCTACTGCAAGATTACCAAAAAGACTCCTTTGTTTTTCTTCTAGTAGTTTTATAACTTAAATTTCTATGTTTAATCTTGGTTCTGTCTGGACTTTATTTTTTTTTCATTCCCTTTTCTTTTTAATTTAATTAAATTAACTAATTTTTTATACAGCAGGTTCTTATCAGTTATCTATTTTATACATATTAGTGCATACATGTCAATCCCAATCTCCCAATTCATCCCACCACTACACCCCCAGACTTTATTTTTTTATTTTTTTTTTTTTTTGGTACGCGGGCCTCTCACTGCTGTGGCCCCTCCCGCTGCGGAGCACAGGCTCCGGACGCACAGGCTCAGCGGCCATGGCCCACGGGCCCAGCCGCTCCTCAGCATGTGGGATCCTCCCGGACCGGGGCACGAACCCATGTCCCCTGCATAGGCAGGCGGACTCTCAACCACTCTGCCACCAGGGAAGCCCCGCCAGACTTTATTTTTGATTGAGGAAATGAAGGAAGTGTTTAAATAGTTTTCTGCCTGCTAGTTTGTCCCTTATTGAATAGTACATTTCCCCCCAGTGATCTGAAATGCCAGCTTTACTATATACTAATTTCTCTTTAGTGTTTGAGCCTGTTTCTGGACTTTCTCATCAGTCCACTGGTTGGTCTTTCTGGGAATGTGCCGGTATTGACTTGTTTTAATTACTGAAACTCTACAATACATTTTAATATCTGGGAAGATATACTATCGATTTAGAGATGTCCACTGTTGTTTCAAGTGTGCTGGTCCTATTTCTCCAACTAGACAATAAACTCATTATTTTACACTTCTGATTCTTCCAGGGCCCTCAAAATTGTGCTGAGAACATGACAGGTGGTTAATAAATATTTGATTCTTGAAAACAAACTTCCAAATTCCTAATTCTGATTTTCTCTACCCAAATGAAGTACTAAGAGCTGAGAGTGATGATGTCTCTACACCTGGATTTCTATCACGGTCACGAACGTGTCTCTTGCTGTGGCCAGTGGACTGATGTAGCCTTTGTGCCCAAGGTGGGTAGGATGTGTGGGTCCCTCTGAGGAGCAATGCAGCAATGCAATAGAATTGACCTTGTTTGAGCCCTGGCTTTGCAACTAACTAGCAGTGTCACCTTGGGCAGGTTACTTACTCTCACTAAACCTCTGCTTCCTCATCTGTAAAATGGGGATAATGAGTAGTAAAGATAAAATGAAGTGCGATTTTGCAAAGCTTCTGGTACAGGGCCTGGTACTTCAATGAAAGCTTCTGTTATTAATAGTAGGAGCAGTTGTAGTAATAGGAATAGGAATTTTAAAAAGTTGTTCCACTAGAATTTATTGAGTTTGCAGAGAAATATATAAGAAACCCCCTAATTACCAGATTTGGACCCAGGACTCTGAAGTAGCAAAAGCTGCCTCTGATAAAAGAGAAAATGATAATGATACTCAAACTTGGCTGACCACGTACCAGATGTCAGGCACCAGGTGGCCTGGTTTATGAGACATCATCACAGTTAATTCTCACGATGGCCCACTGAGGTTGGTACATGCCTTCACAGACCTGATCCTACAGAGCTGTACACCCTCTGCAGTACCTGCGGGCTCCCCAGCTCCTCAGGGCCTCCTGGCCTGACCAGGGTAAGAGAAGCAGTACTGCACAGGGGGAGAGCATTGTCTCTGGAGGCACTTTCCAACTTACCCGAGCCACTTGCCTTGGGAAAGTCACTGAATCACTCTGAGCTTCAGTTTCTTCCTCTAGAAAATGGGACTATTAATGGTGCCTACTTTACAGGGTTGCTGTAAAGTTACAGGAGTCAATGAGTGAGGACTCATATCGCACTTAGAATAGTGCCTGGCGGAGCTAAATACCTGCCGTGCGGGTTATTTGCTTCTCTTACCGTACCCTCACCATCCCGTGCTCTACTTTAAGTCCCCCATTAAGGGATTGAAAGAATGACAAATTCAGCTAAAGAATTTTAAGGATGGGTTAGTAATGAAGACAATCGGCCTCCCTTCCCCGCCCCCCCCCCCCCCCCCCCCCCCCCCCCGCCCCAAGTCTGTTTGTTCAACTTGGGTGAAGGAGTTTTCCAATGCATTTGCAAAGAAGGTAATTGAGTAATAAATTATCCCATTGACAGGAACAGCCAATATCGTTGAAAAACAACAGCATTCTACCTTGTTACCAACAAAGCGTACGTTTAACGGGCAGTTCTGGTTTAATCCTTTTTCTCCTGAAAACACCATTCTCATATCTCAACATGTGAGTGTTGAAATGGATTAATTCTTAGTAGAGGCGGGGGGTGGGCAGAGGGATGCTGTTCTGCCCTTGCTTCTCAGAGATTAACGTCATGTCAGATATGGTTACAAACAACTGTATTCAAGGCAGCCTGTGTTCACTGATCTCTCAGATTGAATTGGCTGAGTTAGGACTCCATCTCCCACGGCTTTCCTCTGTTCTGAAATTCAAAATGGAAAACTAAGCTGTCTCCAACTGTGTCCGCCCCCCCAATCTCCACCCACACGCCGTCTTTAAAGTATAATTTCTTTCTCTTATTTTAGCTTTTCTTTTTGCCAGTCACCACCACCACCTCTTCAGGAGCTCTCTTTTGGATCTTGGCCCCTGTCCTGAAATGCCAAGGTGGGGGAAGGTCTATCCCTCTCGTGGTAAGGACGCTTGGCCTGGGCCTTGCTGGCAGGCAGCTATCTAGGCCCGGATGGGGCCCGTGGCCAAGGGTGAGGCAGGACAGACTCTGCTCTGAGTGCCTTGGATGGAACTCCCTGTGACGGTGTATAGAGTAGGCAACCGATGTCTGGACAGAACTTTGAGGAGGGGAGAGGAAAAGTTGCTGGTGGAGGGGACAGACGGACAAGAAAAATAGTTTTCATATGCATTATGAAGGGTATCCGTTTCCCAAACTGTTTCCCCATCCTGCACCAGTTTCAGCCCCGTGAGTCCAAGCTGCATAGAAGTAGGGGACCTTCCTCCTCAAAGGTAAGGTCATAAGGGCTTACGAACTTGCTTCCTTTTCTTTCCTGGGAGTGACAAAAATTGATATCCATAAATTAAGGTGAGACTTCCTGGAATTAGCCTCCTCTAAAAACAGTTCTTCCCTACGGTCTCCCTGCCCATTGCAGCTGGAGGCAACGGATGTGGGCATACACTACCCCTCGCTCCCCATCCCAGCCACGCCACACAGCAGTGCAGTCGCCATGGCATGGCCACAGGAAAAGAGGGAACGCCCTGTAACAGGTCTCAAGAGGCAGCAGGCAGTGTCTCCTTCCTAAAACTGTCTCCCCGTCCTGCACCATCTTTAGGCCCCTGTGTCTACAGCCTGGTGTGCTGATTTAGAGGAAGGCAAGCTCTCTCGCCCCACTGAGCTCACCCCAGTGAATCCAGAGTAGCTCTAGAGATTTATCCAGACCCTGACGTTTTTATAGGCATATTTATTTTACTAAAGTCACCAGAGGCCAATTAGTCTGGACAGTCACTCCTACTGGCATCGCTCCCCCCAGCCCCTCACTCAGGGACTGAGCATGGCTGAAATGGCATCTTTCCCCCCGCCCCCACTTCCTCCCACCCTGTCCTCCCAATCTACATGAATCCAGTTATGTGGGATGTACACGAACTGTGTGAGCATTAAACGACAACACTGTTTCTGGTTTTTTATCCAAATCTCCCTTTCCCAGGATGAAAAGGGAGCTTACTCTCCGGGACCCCTGCTGGATCACATATTTAGAGCTCTTTGCATTCAGCATCCATGTGTAGCCTTTTTCATACAGTTAGGCCTCGAAGAAATTTGCTATAGCTAATGAGATTGAGATGGGAAAATAGACCAAGGCAGATTGGCCGAAGACCAATACTGGTTTCTCTTCCCCATCTTTTCCTATTGTGATGTGCTAAATGCAGACAAATTATTCCACTGTGAAGTGTATGAGTTGAGGGCAGGAGCTTTGGGGCTGGAAGGTCAAACCCTGACTCTGCCACTGAGATAGTAGGACCTTAGGCAAATTACTTAACTCCTCTGAGTCTCAGCTTCTCCCTAACTGGGTTATGGAGGAACAAATGTTGATCAAGTGTGTAGCACTGGGCTTGGCTCAAAGCGAGCCACGAATGTGAACGATACCACTTAACAGGCATGGAGTGTGCTAGGCTTTCAGTTACCCAGCTTGATCCTCCTCACGTTTCTGTAGCATAAAGAGTGTAGGCAGAGCATTACTGGGGGAAACTAAGGACTGGGGAGGAAAAGTGAAATGCTTCAAAGTCACACCGATCCCTAAGGACAGAGCAAGGCTAGAATCCAGGAGCTCTAGTTCTTTTTCTTGTTTTTCATTGACATGTCGTTGATGTGCATCTAATTCTTTTCCCAATGCTTTTAACATTCTGCTATATTTCATCAACGCAGAGACGGATATATGACATATATGAATCAAAGAGAAAAACACACTAAGAGAAAGTATATAAATGATCAGTACACTTAATGATGGGTCCATGAGGTTCTAGAACATACTAGGCTATCTACTAACTCACTCTTCCCTCGATTCGTCCTTTGTTAGAATCTTATTGTGCCCTTGCTGAGCCCAAATGCCATGTGTGCTGCTCTGTGCTTTATGTATGTGATCTTATTTCGTCCTCAGAGGAATACAGGGAATAAGCGGTATTAATCCCACTTTATAGATAAGAAAACGGAGGCTCCAGGCGGTTCAATCTCTTGTTTCAGTTAACAAACTCAATTCCAAAGTGCATTTCCTGAAATTGCCCCACTCAGTTTGCTCTGACTTGTACTGGATGACCGGCCTGCCCACACCAATCAAGATGGAAGGAGAGACAACGGGAAGGACTCACAGCAGGACGTGTAGTTCCTCCAGCCGGTCACTGCGATGCCCTGCGTCTGGCACGTGCTGGCGTAGTTCTGCAGCCAGCTGCAGGCGGTCTGCACGGCGCCGCCATCGATGCAAGAGTCAAACAGGCAGTTCTTGTAGAAGAAAGCGGGGTTGACCTTGCTGTGACACTTGGTGAAGCCTGAGTTCTGGTTGGGGATCAGGCTGCAGAGCTGCTGCACTTTGGAGAAACCTTCCACTTTGGCACAGGAAGGGCAGCGGTCGCCACAGCCAACCTGGCAGAAGGTGTCCCTCTTCACCCAGCTCTGTCCAAACTCATTGACGCTGGAGGCCAGCAGGCCCATGGGCATCTCCAGGTCGTCTTCGGGGTTGCCGTTATAGCGGCCACACAGGCCGTAGGTGATGTTCTGCATGCCCCGAGGGACCGTGATGGACAGGAAGGTCTTCCAATCATACACAACCTTCAGGCCAAAGTCAGTTTCCACCACCACATGGAAGCCAAAGGAAAAGATGTTTATCTTCCCTTGTCCCAACTTCAGGGGCAGATAGAGCCGTTCACTGTTGACCTGCAAGAGCAAGAGGGTGGGCACAGACAATACAGGTGGCCCAGGCAGCCCCGCCCCACTCTTCTAATGATTAGCCTCTGAGAGGCAGCCCCACGGGGGGTTGGAGCAGGTTGAATGAAATCTTTGCCTTTAGTGTTGTTTCTGTCCCTCAACTATTATTATTAGGATTTGAACAGACTTAAATGACTATCCTTTGTACACGAATATACCTATTTATTTCAGTGCCTTCTGTTTATAGCATTATTCCCTCCAGGAGTTCCAATTGTTTTCTCCAAGGTAATGAGAGGGTAATAAGAATTCAGTTAAAGTTTAGACTAAAATACCCAAACCTAAAACTCTTGTGCTTTACTGTGGATTTCTCTTAGGCAAGCCCCAATTTATTAATTCCTCTAGGATCTTCTTTTTCCTGAGGAATGACTTGATTTTGCTGGCGCCTCTGCCTAGGATGCCGTTCTTTACCTGCCAATATCCTTCTCATCCCCCAGACCCTGCTCAAATGTCGGCTTTTCTATAAGGCGGGATTTTCGGAGCTGGTGGTCAGGAAGAATCACTCCCTCGTCTGGGCAACCAGAACATGTTACTTATACTTCTCTCGTGTTCTCCTGCACCTCTGGCCAAGATCAAGCACGTGTACCCTGCTACTGAAGCACACATCGCATCTGTCTTATATTACAGCTGGTTGTCTACACCTCTGTCTCCACTACACGGTTAGGAGCAATCTGAGGGCAGGGACCACACTTTATTGATCTATACGGCCACCCTCCCCTCACCCCCTGCTGGGCGCCCAGCACAACGGAGAGGGCACTGGATGCATGTTTCCTCCCGCAGATTTTAAATTCAGAAAACAAGGAAATCCCTTAAGTCAAACTCCGGAACTGCACGGCCCTTGAACCATTTTGATGCGGGTGAGCCAAATCCTGCAGCCCTTGGCTGGTTGAGTGCTTGATGGAAAACAGACTGTTGTGAGGGCTAAGAGGAGAGCTGGGCTTCCTCCTGAAAGAAGAAGGTGGCTGCCCACAGGGTGGTGGTCGTAGATTGCTCCCTGCCAGGAAAGAACCCCCCTCCTGACCTCCTTAATCTCTCTCCCATCTGACACCCCTGCCCCCAGCCCCACTGCTACCACCTTAGTTCAGACTCTCATCACCCTCCACCTTGACTCTTGAATATGCCCCCGACTGGTCTCCCTACCCCGGTACTGCCCCACTCCTCCAGCCACTCACCACTGCCTCTCCAATAGTTTTTAATGCAATTGAAAGCAATTAATTAATACTTAAAACCCCCTGCAGAGGTTGAATAAAATGTGGGGTACGCTTAGCACATGGTACAGGGCTCTCCAGGAGCTGGCCCCTGCCTCTCGCGCCCAACCCACTCACTTCCTCCACCCCAGCCACACCCAGCACTTTGCTGCTCCCCAGATGGACCGAGCTGCCCCATTCCACGTGCCATTTCCTTTGCTGCGAGTGTGGTGGTGCCTTCTGTGTCCATCCTTAGCAGTTGCGATTGTGAGTTAACGATACTCGCAGCTGGCCTTGGCCAAAAGGGGGGCCCTTGGCCCAGGAGGTTATGACACCCCCATCCAGCCCCACCCCCACCCTAAGGGCAGCCCTCGGCCAATGACTGACCAACACGGGGGACCAACTCCGTGTGCAGGTCATGAACCAGAGCTCCCGGTGGCCCAGGCTGATGGCCAACTTAGACCACATCCACGCTGAGCTCTCTGCCCTTGGTTCTTCCCTCACTTTCAGGAATCCGCACCTCAGACTCTGCCTCTAGGGAACCAACCTAACACAGCAATGGTGTCCTTCCCCCATCCTCTCTCTCTCTGGGGCAATTTTCACCCTTCAAATTTCAACTCAGCGGTCTCCTTGCCTATGAATATTGGTCCAGGCAGAATTCACTCATTCATCCAGGAGCCATCAGTTTGGCACTGCTGTGCACCAAGCACCGTGCTAAACGCTGGAATAAAGCATAGGGCTCCTTCCCTAGGAGCTCACAGGCATGTGGCAGAGACAAGTACATAAACAGGTAATAATAACATCATCTGATGAAAGCAACGATAGAGATAAATAGATGCACAGGCACCAGACTCAGCCTGGGGACAGAATCGGGGATGCCCGCAGAGGACGGTGCCCACATCCGGTCCTGAAGGCTGAGTGACGTTGTCCAGTCAAGATGAATTTGGGGCTTGGGAATCAAATACGCCCACTACTAGGTAACTAATAAGGACCTGCCGTAGAGCACGGGGACTCTACTCAGTACTCTGGAATGGCCTATACGGCAAAAGAATCTAAACGAGAGTGGATGTATGTATATGTATAACTGATCCACCTCGCTGTACAGCAGAAACTAACACAACATTGTAACGCGACTATACCCCAATAAAAATTTAAAAAAATATAAACACTACTATATATAAAATAGACAACCAACAAGAACCTACTGTACAGCACAGGAAACTCTACTCAATATCTTGTAATAACCTATAATGGAAGGGAAGATGTAAAAAAAGACTATATATACATGTGTATGTATATATACATGTACACACACACACGCACATATATGTATGTATAACTGAATCACTTTACTGCACCCCTGAAACTAACACAACATTGTAAATTAACTATACTCCAATAAAAATTTAAAACAAAACAAAACAACAACAAAAAATGAAGGAATGAGAGTGAAGAAAAGGGAATCCCAAGAAAAGGGTGTAGCCTGAGCTGAGGCCAAGAGGAGGGGAAATGCCTGATAAATATGAGGAATTACAGCAACTGAATGATGCTGGAGCATAAAATGTGACCTCGGGGATGATGGGAGATGAAGATGGAGAGGCGGGGAGGGCCTGGACCACGGAGGGCCTCGTCTGTAACGTCCCATGAAATCAAGCCTGAAAAAGACTCATTTTTCAAAGAAGAAGCCGCCAGTGATCTTAGTAAGAGAACTTCAGTAGCGTGATGATACCAGAGGCTAGGTCGCAGAGGTTAAACGGCAAACAGGGGATATGGAAGCAGAGATGTCTCTCTCCGGGAGTTTGGTAGGAAAGGGGAGGAGAGGGATTGGTTAGAAGAGGGATTGGATTGAATCGGGGTCAAGGTTTATCTTAGAATGAATATGTTTATGGGTTGAAGAGAAAAGCCCAAGACACAGGAGGGGGAGGAGATGAGAGACAGGCAAGAGCCTGAGAGGGCCAAAAAGAGATGGTGTAGGTGGAGAGTGGCCATGGAGAGGGGAAGAGATACTTCGTTCTCTGGAAAGAGGACAGGAGGTGAAGAGGGCGTGGTGATGGGTCATTTCAGAGACAGCATGGAGGGGGGAAGAGGAAGAGGGAGATCGCGCCTGGTGAGCATAACTTTCTCACCTGGGAGGCCCAGAGACAGAGAGCACAGGTGTGCAAAGTCACCGAGGGAAGCAGAGGCCGTGGGGACTCCCACGAGCCTTGACAACTTGCACGAATAAACTAAAGGCTGAGCACCCAAGGGCTCACGCGTGCTGGCTGGCTTTTCCTCCTGAGTTTCTACGCATTCTCTATTCCTGGCTACTGGGTGTCAACGAGGGGGCGATACCTTGGAGAGGCCATGTGCCTGGATTACAGCTCAAGGCCTTCGAGTCCTGTCACTGCCCAGGAGCACCTGGGAAAGGAAGGCCTCGACGCAGACAGGCCTGCCCAGCTTCTCCCTGTCTCTCAGGCCCCAGGAATGCGGCCTCCATCCCTACATCACTGCCCTGTCTGTCCCTGTGAAACGGAGGGAAAGAGAGAGGCAGAGGAAGGGAGGGGTGGATAAGGATGGATGGAAGAGGCCGGCGCAGAGGAGGAAGAGAGCAGGGCATGGGGATGAGTGGGGGAAATGTGTTTCTAATACTGAAGTATTGGAAATAAGGCAACATATTCGCTTTTCAGTAGCGAGCTTTCCTTTAAACAACTGGCTGTGATTGCTGCTACAGCTGTTCTTCAGCTGTTCTGAGGTCCCCTTCACACCCCCGCCCTGGATCTCCACTGACGTTTCCTTGTCCTAGGACGCCCTTTGCCTCTTTCACGGCCTGGCCAGTGGATGCCTTCAGGGCTCAGGTCTGGATCATCTCTTGCAGAAGCCTTCCCTCCATCCCCCCAGGCGGCTCAGGCAACCTGTTCTCTCATGACACACCCCCCTTCCCCACTGCACGTCACATTTTTCTGGAACTTCATATCACGCTGACGTTCCCTGCAAACACGTCTGTCTCTCCCACTAGACCCTGAGTTCCCTTAGGACAGAAGCCATGTCTGACTCACGTTTCTACCCGAAGGGCTTGGCACAGAACAGCCTGTCAATGCAAGCCCATCAGATGCAACTGAGCCAGAGTGATGCTCAAAGCTTCCCTCTTCTCTCATGGCCACGGGGTGGGCAATCAGTGATAAAACACCAGCTCTGGAAGGTCCTGAGAGCCTTCACCTTGGCCTAGACCATGCAGGACCCGGCTGTGCAGAAGCCTGAGGGAGATGGAGGAGAGAGGCCGTCTCTGTGGAGCTCGGGCTGTAGACGGCTGAGGCGTGGGCTCTGCGGTGCCCAGGAGTGGCTCACCTCTGTCGCTTACCCCTACTCCCTGGCTGGTATAAACATAGCATATTTATTTCTAATTTCCCTCGGCTTGGTGGGTTTCCCCACAACCTCAGTACTGCTTAACGCCGAGAAAGGTCAGAATCACAGAGGGACCCGGTGTCCCAAGGAGTCACTTCCATGTCACCTCCGTTTTTGCAAGCACCAGCAGTGACCCGGGCTCTGTGCTGTGTTTTGCCTGGCGCTTCACCGCGCGCTGTCATTATGACGGCCGTTATTCTTCTCTCAGGGAGAGATGGTGACTAATAATAACATCATGGGAAAAACAAACACAAATCATTGAACAAGCAGATCCTGTAATGCATATTAATAATTCAAAGTAAATGCTAAATCTATCCCCTAGGCCTCAGAAGAAAAGAACCTTCAAGCATCCTGAACTTGGTCTTTCTGTCAAGAGATCTGAAAGCTGTACACTCTTATTCCCAGCTTGGGCATTTTGGACATCTGGTGACCTAGAAAGAAGAGCCCTGGAAAGGGTCCCCCCACCCCTTTAATCAGTTCCTCCTTCATGCCCATGACTCTCTAATTACTCCCTGTTGTAGACTGAATTGTATCCCCCCAAAAGGTATATCGAAGTCTTAACCCCCAGGACCTGTGAACGTGACCTTATTTGGAAATAGGGTCTTTGCAGATGTAATCATTAAGAGGAGATCATGTGGGGAAAGGGTGGGCCCTCAATCCAATGACTAGTGTCCTTAAAAGGAGAGAGAGATTTGGCACAGAGGGACGAAGGCCATGAAAATACGGAGGCAGAGACTGGAGTTATGCTGCCACAAGCCAAGGGTCACCTACAACCACCAGAAGCTGGAGGAAAGCCTGGAATAGAGGCTTCCCTAGGACCTCGGGGGGAGCATGGCCCTGAGGACACCTTGGTTTAGGACTCCTGGCCTCCAGAACTGTAACAGAATAGGTTTCTGCTGTTTCAGGCCACCTAGTCTGTGATGCTTTGTGACAGCAGCCCTAAGAACTAATATACCCTTCCCTCCGCATTTCTTTGTGGGAGGAAGAAACCAGCTGTGTAGTTCTCATGGCTCTCGACTTTAGGCGTGAGTGCCTCTCATGAGACACGCGCCTGGAAGGTGAGCTGACCCAAAGGGAGGGAAACACCTGGTGAGAGAAGAGAATCAGCCACTGGCGAGGAGAGAAGGGAGAGCAGGAAAAAGAACAAGTGTTCATGAAGATCCAGTGTCTATATGTGAAAATAACTGGGTCAGAAAACATGGGTAGCCTCAGATGTCTATATACCTAAACCTTGACAGCGTGTAACACAAGGCAGAAAATACGCTTTCATAGTACACTGGATGGGGCAGGGCCTGTTAACAGATTATACTTTACAAGAAGAAAAAAACCTGAAAGGTAGAAAGGTGGAAAAGTGTTGAATGTCACAGAGATAAGGAACAATATCCAAAATTATAAATCTAAGGGTAGAAATATGTCAGAGGAGGAGCAAAGGAGAAGAGGACAAACAAGATGCAGCCACATGGACAAAATGATTGATGTGTTTGTTTTAACACAATTGATGAAAGTGGAGGAGAGGGAAGTTATTGTAAAGAGCGACTTTGACTATCCGGACATCTGTTGGAAACCTTTTGTGGCTAAAAGCAAGGCATCTGATACACTCCTAACTTGTCCAGGTGGTAATTTCATCTCTCAAAGTGCTAAAGAAGTGACGAGCAGCAAAATAAAAGTCGTAGGAACCTTGGAAGAAAGGGCTTATTATGATATCTCCTTCGTTCATTTGACAAACGCTTTGAGTGTCACAGCACACAGTATATTCATTTAACATAAAGATGGATTATGTGTGGTTCCTGCCCTCAAGGAGTCCACTATGAATATTGAGTGAGCTGGACATGAACATCATGGAAAAATACAGTACGATTAATGCCATAAATGATAGAGGAACCAACTGTTAGGTGAAACACAGAGGGTACCAATGGCAGTTTGGGTAAAATACCCAAGAAAAGGAAGAAGAATGTTCATAGTGAGACTTCCATCTTAGATGCTAAGAAGGCACACTTTCCAGTAAACGTGAAAGGGAGGACAGTTTAAGAAGCTCAGAAACCTCTCTTTGTCAGAGAAGGGGCTTAAAGAAAATTCTAAGGAAGGAAAGAAGTCAGCAGAGTTGCCCAAGGAAGTCTTTAACAGCTCAGAATTTGAAAGGGAATGTATATGAGAGGAAGAGGAATCTCCTTAGAGATAAATTACACCGCAGACCTGGGAGGATGGTGTTAAAAGGTTGACATCCTAAGTCAGCTCCTCCGAAATGCTAAAGCAGTGGCTTGCTGGTGTCCCAAGTGTTGCTCAGGGCGGGCCCTTGGGGGAGGGGTGGCCGGCCTGTGGCTGCAGCTGACATCCTCAGGCTGGACTCGGAGTGCATGGAACTCCTCAGCCCCTACCCGCTCCTGTCTTCGTGGCCAAGGGAGTGAAAAGTAAGAAGACTGCAAGGGAGCCCCAGGGTGCTCCAGATGTAGACAAGACTCCTGAACTCCCAGGTCCCCTGGGAGCGAAAGGGAGACTGAAAGAGGCAGCAGGAGGCCCGAGGAGGCAAATATTTTGATCTCAGCTAAGGGAAGGAGGTGGATTAGACAGCAGTACCACTTATTGACGCCTAGTCCATGCTAGGTGCACATTCTCGTATACACACAGCGACTGTCTGAGGCCGCTCAGTGTAGCCAAGCTGGGACTCCATGTAGGTCTGTGCCGTCTCCAACACACTCAGCTACGACATGAAAGGCACCGTTCCTACAGCTGGCTCTGTTCCTAATTTGGTGCCTGTGACTTGGGTATTTTTCTCTCTGAGGGCCCTGTTTCCTCATCTGTAAGATAAAGTGATGGGAAGTCTCCAGGGCCCCTCTCTGCTCTAACATCCTCTGCTTTTCCTTGGATTCTGGACCTGCCTGGTTCAGCTGCAGCCTGACTTGCTGACCCGGGACCCCTATCCTCACATCCCCACGGCTCCCCTCCTGGGGGCTGGCCTGTGACCGCTCACCAGCACCGTGTGCTTGTAGGCCCTGTGAATCACGACGCTGTAGCCCAACACGGTCACGTCCACCTGCTTGACCCACAAGGCCAGTGACGGGTCCCGGTCCTCGTTCTTGGCTGTGACGACGAACTTGGGGAACGTGTCTGAGCTCGGCCTGCTTCCTGTGGTGCACAAGATGAGCGGGCAGCTGGTCTGGAAGTCAAAAGGGTAGCCGTCAAAGGTCAGGTAGTGGCCGTAGCCCGAGACGATGCAGGAGGCGTCGGTGCGGGCCTGGCAGTAGTAGAGGCCGCCCTCCTCCATGCAGTACTCGTCACCCTTGCAGGGGATGTTTTCACAGTGGACGCTGTTGTCTGTGCCATTGCAGTAGCAGAAGATCTGGCAGTCCAGGTCCACCCAGAAGGTCTCATTGGTGGCAAGTTGGTGTCCCTCAAAGTTGCAGCCACACTCGCTCCGGGGGACGCACTGGCTGCCTTGCAGGGCATAGCCCTCGTCACACTGACACCCCTCGGAGCAGCTGTCCACACAGATGGGGCCCAGTGCCAGGGTCTCACAGGTCTCTGTACACATCATGCACTCCTCGAAATGGCTGTTCTCCGGGCAGTCCAGAGCTGAGGGTGGGTGAGGAGGAGATGGGATTGAGAAAGGGACAGAGGTCAGAGACAGAGTCTGTGTACACTCATTGGTATGCATGGGTGTGTGCATGTGTGTGCACGTGTGGCTGTGCGCACAGTGTGGGGGCACGTGTGTGCGTGCAGGTATATAAGCTGCATGTGACTTATCTGTCCAGCACAGTGAGCTCAGCAAATGCCATGTGATCAGCACCACTGCCATCCTCATTTGGGGTGATCCACAAGGCTCAGCGAGCCCCTCACTCACGTGCTCCTCTAGTGCACTTAGCTTTTCAAGTAGAAGATTCTGAGACGACGGGCCTGTTCTGAGCACCTGCGGCACACCAGGCACTGTTCTAGGCATTTTAGTGTAATTTTCTCAACAATCTGGATGGTAAGGACAGTCATATCACCCCTGTCTTATAAGTGAGGAAACTGAAGTTCAGTGACTTAATCCAGCTGATAAGTACTGGAGAGAGATTCGAATCTGCGTCTCCCGACTCTGAGTCTCCTGACTCAAAGACTCCGGAAAGAGAGTCCTGGAAGGAACAAGTGCTCTGAGGCTGTAGAGACCTGTGGGTACCGTCTCTGAGCTTCAGTTTCTTCTCTTATTAAATAAGGACAGTACTTACCTAGGACTGCTGTTCTGAGGATTAATAACCTAATATATCAAGCCCACAGTAGGGTCTCAATAAACACTGCACCCTTTCCCTTCTTACACTTCCCTCCATTACAGATAGGTTTCATGGAGGTGTTTCTACTCTACACGTTGGACCTTCCCTGTGTCTTTCATCCCTCTGCTCCTGGTGTCCTCTGACCCCTTCCACCTCCTCACTGACCTCAGCACATGGTCCTGCCCACCTCCTTTATTCACACCCTTTGCCCCTCCTGCATGGCCTTCACAGAGCCAAATCCTACCCATCCTCCCGGTTTCATTTCAAGTCACTCTTCTGCCCAGAAGCCTTCCTTGATAGATCAAGACTGTGCGTCAGTAAGCACAGCACATACAATAAAGGCACATGCGGCTCACCATGGAATTCCGTGTAACTTCCCAGGTCTCTTTATTATTTTTGTTTGTCAAAACTTGACATGAGCCGGGATGAACTCAGGAATACAGAAGAAATCTACCCACAGGTCTGTGTTCTCTAAAGATCTGTGAACGTCGTCACCGTCTCCTGGGAGTTTAAGATCTTGCCTTTAAGGCTTTCTTTAGGTCTTATGCATACGATCACTCCTTAAGAGGGTTTTATAATCCAAGGACACAAAGGACACTGTAGAGAAATTGCATGGCAATAATAGTTCCGCCCACAAGTACCAGCTCAACAGTTCTGCCCTATGGACTGAAAGCCAATCTTTTTTCCCTCTGGGCTAAAGGACTGTCTCCACCTCCACTGACTAGTTGTAGGCTAGTTCGGCACTGATTAAATATGTCTGTATAGAGCGATTTTCACATTTGTCTCTAAATTATGAACGTTATAACACTGACTGCAGGTTTATGGTGATAGCAAATAACATGACTTATTTAAATGGCTCTCGTTTTATGACTTATCGTGTTGTCTGAATGTGTCTGAAAGTCTGGAACATGCAGACATGAAGGAATAAAACTTCCCCTGGCTCCTGAAATGCCTCTGAAATTACTTAATTGGGCAGCCTGGCTCTGCCAGCGAGAGCTGGTTAAAAATATCTGAACACAGAAGCAGTGGTTGCCTCTCTCCAGGTCCAAAGAAGATTGTGTTCCTGATTTGCAGCTGTCACTCAATCCAATCCCCACTCTGCAAAACCCTGACCAGATTAACCCCTTAGTACCCAGAGACTTGATTAATCAAGTGTGAGCCCTGGCCCTCCACCCGAGGAAGCCACGCTCCACGTGGCTGCTTCCGTCCACAAGTCTCTCTCTAAAAAAGGCACTTATGAGCGTTTGCTCCAGCTCTTCAGGCCCCGATGAAGGATGGGGAGAAGTGATTCTCAGCAGGCATCGCACACGGAAAAAGAGGGAATCACTGTCATCCCGCCACACTTCCTTCGCATGAGCCATGCCACCAAGCTGTGCTTTGTGCAGTACAAAAAAACAAACCACAGACACTTCCTGCTGGGTAGGAGTTCATAGTCTAAAAGCAGGCACAGACATGGCCTGGCAACAAAACGGATTTGGTATGGGGCAGACTCTGTAATCCCGTAACGTGAATGAACTGTAACTAGAAAGTTGAGTACAGGAGCAGGGGCAGAGATCAGTTTAGACGAGCTAGAGGTGGGGCAAAAGAGGATGTGGGAAGTGGGTTAAAGAGAAGCCTTTGAGAAAGCATTCTAAGGTCCCACTAGATGTGGTGGCCAGTAGGAACCTTGGAGCCTCCCTCCCTTTAGGTGACTTTATGAAAAGAGCATGCTTCCAGAATTCCACCTGCAGATTCACAGCCTCTGTTACTAATCCCCCCCGTGTGGCTAGGGTCACCAGGGATATAACCGCCCAACTCTGAGATGATATTCCATATGCTCCTCTGGACTTCCGGTGCTCAGAAACCAGAGCATTATTTTTAAATAACGATATGTGGCGGGCGGGGGGGAAGGCGCAGGGGATATTCTTAGCTCTGTCTAAGATGTTACTATTGCAAAGGCTTAGAGGCAAGGTAAGGATACCCCAATAGCAATGGGTAAGCCTCACTCAGACCATAGCTTCTAATAACATTCCCCAGCAAAATGAATCATGATTTTTCGGAGTGATGGTTGATTCTAGGCTGGGGCAGGGAAGGTTAAGAGGTGATGTGAAGCATCTCGTTAATCTAGAAAGTAAGAAAACGACAGAGGCATAGCCGAAGGACGTAGGAGGCAACTGGAAGGGGCACCCACAGGCCAAATCTGTCATAATGTTAAAGCCAAAATAACAAATGCGATATGAAACACGAACCATTGAAACAAACAGGAATCTGTGTGTCCATGTTGATAAGATAGATAGATGATTGAGGTAAATAAATAGATGGATGGATGGGTGGATGGATGATAGATAGGGGACAGGCAGGCAGAAGAGACAGGAGGGCTCTTGCTTACAGTAAAATGACATCTGCTGACGGGTACAAGTGGAGAGAGTGCTGGAGCTGTAAACTGTCAGCATGTAATCGTCATGCTGAAGATCAGTACAAGCAAAAGTCCTCAGTGGGCACTAAGCCGAGGAGGGGATTGTGATGACACGCAGCACGCTGCATGGCCTTAAAGTACTTCCCCACAGACTGCTCATCCGTCACAAGACAGAAACGTAGCGACACAGAGTGGTGATATTTGACAACCCCTGACCAGGGGATCGATGTGCCCATCACCAGCGAGAGGAGGCTGAACAGAGTGTGCCCCACATGTGACCTGATACCATGAGGAAAACATGCCTCTCCTAGGCAGGGGGCTGGGTGGGATGTAGAGCAGAACCCAGCCATGGCGAAGCATCAAATCCAAATGGAGGGCCATTCTATTTCAAAAGGGGGGAGACTGTAATCTTTAAAAATGACAAGATCATAAGAGACAAAGAAGCTAAGGAATTGTTCCAGACTTAAGGAGACCAAAGAGACATGACAGCTAAATGCCCCATGTGGTCGCGGACTAGATCTGCACTGAGGGGTAGGGGAAAGCCATAAAGGACACGACTGGGTCAACGGGCAAAATTGAAGTGGATATTAAGTTATCGCCTCCGTGTTAAATTTCCTGAACTCAGTAACTGTACTGGGCTGTGAATGAGCGTCTTGATTCTAAGGAAATATACACTTAACGTATTTAGGGGCAAAGGCGTATGATGTCTGCAACTTCCCTTCACACAGAGAGTCAGTGAGAGAGAGTGACAAAGCAAACAGGGCAAAATGCTGACAACACGTCATCTGGGTAAAAGCTCTATAGATAGTCTTGTAACCCTTCTGTAACTTCAAAATTATTTCAAAATAAAAAGTTAAAGAAATAAACAAACTTAGGCAGGAAGAAATATAATGGAAGAGACATAACCAGATGTAAAGGATGGAATCTCAGTGGTAGCCCTGGTCTTCGTGAGGGCCCACCTTCTTGGTGGGGAAGGGGTGGGAGATGTGGTCCAGGTGGGGCAGTCCTGCCTCCAGGCCTGGGTCCCGCCCTCAGCCACTTCTCCTTCTACCCTTCCATTTACTCCTCCCCCTGGGCTCGCCCAGAACCGAGGGGATTATATGTCTCATCTTCCCGGCAATTATTCTCATTACTATAAGTACTGCTGAGAGGGGTCAGATACTCTAGGCGCAAAATGAACAACCAGGCCCATGGGACTCTCTCAAGAACCACTGTCAGGTTTGCCCTGGGGAGCGGGGCTAATCTCTACTCCGGGAAAGGCACCCTGACGGATCACCATGTGCTGAAATGAATGGGGTCCTGCCTTGCCAAGAGAGAAGGCGCCCACTGAGACATCACAAAGATTTCCGGTCCTTTGACATGACGTGTTCCCTCTGCTAGACATAACGAAGGGTCAATAGCTAATTGTTCTACAACGAAGAGGGACTGTGTGATTAGAAACAACGATAAAGATGCGCAATAGTCTGGCCTGGGGGGACGAGCCTTCCAGGGGACACATCAGACTAGGGGAGATGCACAGGGTTAATGAGATTGTCCTCGAGTGCGATTGCGGTCTCGGTTATCAATGCCCCGCCCCGGCCGGCCGCCCCCATGGCGTCACCCGAACTCACGGCAGAAGTCGTGGGTCCTCCAGGGCTGCACCTCCACGTCGGCGTTCTTGCAGGCGCTCGCGTACCGGGCCACAGAGTCACAGAGCTCGGACTCGTTGCCCCCGCTCTGGCACAGGCGGAAGAGGCAGGTGCGGTAGTAGGCGGTGACGTTGACCACGCCGTGACACTCCAGGAAGGAGCTGTTGGAGGGGTCGTTGATGATGCCGCACATGGAACGGCTGCGGTAAAATTTCAGCAGCTCTGAGTCGTTGCCGCAGGCCTTCAGCAGGTCCCCACACTCCCCGTTGCAGATCTCCTCGAAAGTGGTCCAGCTTTCCAGGAACACCGCCAGGTTGTCCGTGCACTTGCCATTGGGGAGACAGAACTCCTCGCTGACGTTCGCGTTGAAGAAGCCACACAAGCCCCCCGTGCAGTTGAAGTAGGCGGTGGAGAGCCGGATGTACAGCAGACCCACGTCTGAGTATTGCACGGTCACGACACCCTTGGACTCGACGGTTGTGCTGTTTTTGTTTCGATAAATTTCCAGCTTCCCCGAAGGATGGAAAAAAGGCAGTTCCACTTCCTGACTGTTCACCTGAAAATTCAAATCGCTATCATCAGTTCCAGATACACACAGGGTGCCCACAATTTCCTAAGCTGTGAATAAAGACGTGGCTCTGCCCCATGACTAGCCCTTGGAGTAAGGTTGAGAAGCTGACAGTGTGCGGAAACCACACAGACATCAACTGTTTTTTTCATGGGCATCTTTGTTTCTTTCTTTCCAGCCTCTTCTGATCCAACACATTTGCTGTTTGTGTGTGTGTGAGACCCTAAGCTAGTTCCAAACAAAACTGAAGTGTGAGCAACAGTCACCGTAGACGTGTGGCTTCCTCCTGTCCCCGACGTCCTGCCTTCTTCTTCTCCCTTCAAATTTTACTTTTCCTGTGTCTCAGCCCCTTGGAAGCACACAGTATATATCTAATTATCTAGCTGTCCATCCACCTATCTACCTATTATTATTTTGATAAATTAATTTCTGCCAGTGTGTCAATGGGAATAAAAACACAGCCCTTTCGGTTTGTGGATGTATGCTTTATTCACTGCATTGACTTTTGCTTTCTAAATTAGATGTCATGTGATATTATGAAATGCACATGGCACTGGGAGGAGGGAGATCTGCTCCTCCCTCACCCTCCATCACCCCCGCTCTGCCACCTTCCAGCTGTCAGGCCCACAGCCCTCATTTAGCCCTTTGGGAGCCTCATGTGAAAACAAGGAGTTGCACTCGATGATGCCCAAGATTCCTTCTTACTAATGATCTGTGAGTCTGCACGCTTAGTGATGGGCATTTCAGACCAAGACAGCAGGGCGTGAGGCACCATGGCAGGCACCCCTTGTGCTACTCCACACGGATTCCCATCTACAGGTAAGAGATGCAGCATGGTACAGGGTAAAGAGCACAGACTCTGGAGCCAGCTGACCCAGGCTTGAATCCCACTTTTAGGGCTGTGTGTCCCGGGGGAAGTTACTTAACCTCTCTGTGCCTCTGTTTTCTCATCTGTAGAATGAGAATAATGATGTTATCTACCTCTTAGGATGAATGTGATACCGCTTAGGCTAGTGCTTGGCACACAGTAAGCATCCTATAAGTATCTGCTACTCTGGCGAGCTAGTTCTGCTCTAATTCGAGGAATTCCAGCTTCACTCCAGGTCTCCACCTGATGGACTTTTATTTGGTGCTGACAGTTAGAAAATGCTCCCATTTCGGAGTCATTGCCTTCCTAGGATCCGCTCACGGTCAGAGGCAGCCAGGCAAGCCTGAAGAGCGCGGCTCCTTCGCTTGGCGGGACTCATCAGAAAAGTCTCCAAGGCCACAGGGGTCTTACCTTGACCTCCGAAGCCCCGATGCCTCCTATCTTGACCTCCTGGTCGGCCACCAGGATCCGGAGACCCCGCAGCCAAGCAGGCCCTGCGTCCGGCTTCTTCTTGTTGATGTCGATTTCCAAGTACTCTGGCCGCTCAGGGCAGGTCTTGAGGAGCGTGTAGGAGAACTCGACGGGGAAGGGGTAGGCGGCGCCGTCAAAGGTGTGCAGCACCTGGTTCTGGCTGAGCAGGCACACGGTCTCCCGCTTGGGGAAGCAACCCTGGTAGCCGTTCTCCACTGTGCACACCTCCTCGCCACGGCACGTCTTGTTGAAGCAGTACACGTCGCCGCCCTCCTCACACAGGCACTGCACCGTGCAGTTGGCCGTGGCCCAGAAGAACTCGCCCATGGCGTAGTAGTGGCCGTCGAAGTCACAGCCGCACTTGTGCAGCGGAACGCACTGGCTGGTGCTGAGGACAAAGCCTGCGTTGCACTCGCAGCCCTCCGTGCAGGGCGTGGCGCAGGTGTGGGAGGCCGTCAGATCGGAGCACGTGTCCGGGCAGCTGCTGGTACACACGGAGTAGTGGCTGAAGCTCGGGCACTGCACCATGGACACTGACGTAGGGGAGAGGAGAGAGCGTGACAAGGTGAATGACCCAGGGGCTAACCGGCCAGATCCACCACGCACGGGGGCCTGGAGGAAGAACGCTCCTTCTGGACCAGTTGGCACCTGGAGGGAAGGCCGAGCCACCACTCACTGGGGGAAGGGAGACTGAGGGTGTGCGAGGGGCGCAACTGCTTTGGTAGTAACTACTGATGGAGCAGGATCTCGCTGGATCATCCTGACTGAAATAAAACTTCAGGTTCCCATCCTAACTAGACTCGACTGATCATGCAATACAGGTTTAGTACTGGGTGAATTACAACCATCGAGATGGTTTAAGATCTTCAACTGATGGGCATATAAGTTGGTCTGACTTTAAAGAACATGGCCCATTCCTAGGAGGAAATAAATCCAACTCACAGGAGAAATGAAAAATCTAACTCTTAGAGGAGGAATTTGAAAAAGTGAACTTTCAAACAGGGACCAAAGAAGACTGTGAAAATGAATTCTCTGGGATATTAAAAATAAGAAAGAACCTTAGCTATCTGAAAAGAACCTGTGTGCCTATTCCCCCAGGAGACTGAACTGGAACTGGATGCCTTCTGAAGGCCCTTCTTGCCTTGGAAAGCTTCGATTCTTATTTTAAGAACATCTGAGTCTGGTTTGAGTCTGGTTGACCCCAACAGGCGGAGACTCGAGAGACTGGTAGACGAGTTCTCTGAATTAAATACAATTCATCCCACTAAAATGAGAGACAGCGAGAGGAACGTGGAGGGTAGGATAGTAGTACCACTAGAAAAAAAATAGCCATTATAGGCAAACAATTAGGTAATTGGATGCTCTTGGATTGCACAAGGATCAAAGAGAAGTCATATTCAATCTCAACTTGAATCAGGATATGGATACTCCAGGCATGATAGAGGCTGGCCAGTCCACACACACAAAAACATTTAAATATACTGTCTTTTAGTAGCTTGATCAATTCTCTAAGAATTGATTCTGATACATATTGATTTATATGAATCCAACCTATACAGATAGGAAAAAATTGCCCTCTGGCCTTGGAACTGAAAGAAACTTTTAAATCTCACCTCCATAGCACTCTCAAATGCACGGATAATAATTTTCGGTTTACTCATATGGAGAAAACCAAGGACCAGGAAAGAAACAAAATTCCAAGAAGCAATTTGGTTTTTCGTTTGCTCGTTTTTAACATTTACATAACTAGGAAAAGTGAGAGAGATGTAAGTTGTATAGAAGGAAGACATAAGATAGCTAAATTGTTCCAAACGCTCAATCCAAAAGTGTAATTCCAAGGGGACAGCTGGATTTCCCACACTTTGGGGGCTTTTTTCCTCACCACCCGGCATTTTAGAACAAGGCCTCTTTCCGGGTCTGCTACCTGCCCTGTCTACTGCCCCTTTTGGACCAGCTGAAATGCTCTAGAGTAGGATTCACAGAACCTGAAGGTAGAGAGGAAACATCCAAGGACAAAAATGCCATGGGTTCCATCTGGGAGGTGCATTCCTCTCCCAAAGGCTGCTCTTGATTCCCCAGGCCAGTGTCCACATGTCCCCAACAGCTGTGGGGACAGCCACCTCCAGTTCAGAAACGGCCCCCTCCCTGCTCAACTCTGCCCGGGCCACCCCTGCTAAGGGCCCTCTTCCGGCCACGCATTCCGTGTCTCCTGACCACGGATGCCCATCAGTGGTTTCTCGTTTTCTGGCCACAGTACTGGGTGAGGAGAAAGGTCAAGATGCTTTTACAGTTCGTTCTTTATCATTTGCTATATTTCAACCTCACCCTGACTCTCGGGCAGTGTGTCTTAACAGGGAGCTCTCCGAGGAGCCCCGAAACCCTCTCCCGGCCCCCCTGCACAGGCGTGGCCTTCCGTGTGGACAGGATGCCAGCTTACCACACCCAGTCTGGATTCGCCAGTCTCCAATCGGAATGCCCTGGGCTTGGCACACGAGGGCGTAGGCCTGGATGGCCTGACACAGAAGTGTCCCGTTGTCCCTCACGCTGCATAGGTCATACACGCAGCTGTGCACGAAGGCCATGGGGTCCACGACAGTGCCACACTCCCACAGGGGGCCGTCGGTCTTGTTGAGGAAGCCGCAGTAGTCGGGGCCAAAGTAGAGGGCTTCAGTGGCCGTGTCACACTGGGTGCAATTATCCACGCAGCCCGAGTCACACTTCCAGTCGGCGTGGTAGACCCGCCAGCTCTCTCCCAGGTCTAGGATTGACATGGCTGGCCTGCCGTCGGGGCGCAGGAAATCATCCAGAGGGTTTTTGTTGTAGTTCCCACAAAGCCCGCAAGTGGAGTTGATGTAGGAGCCTGGGATGGAGATGGAGGCGTAGTGCTGGCCGTCAAACGTCACTAAGAGCCCAAAATCCGTTTCCACAGCAGTAGACATGCCACTCTGGTAGACTTTCACCGCCCCCAAGTCTAAGGTGACGGGCAAAGAAGCCACTAGGTCATTAACCTGCCAACAACAGCAATAGTAAAAAGGCAGGTGAGCAGGGGCCAGGGCAGTGGGTCCAGCTGAGGTCAGGAAAGGGGGGAGGGATGGAGGGACTCAGCGCCACAGAGAGAGTGGCCCCCAAAAGGCTTGGGTGCCAGCGGGCTTGCCTCCCAGGAAGGCAGAGGCCCCAGAACCTTCGAGAGCAGGCCGGCGTTTGAGTTGTGACAGACGTGCATTGCTTAGTGCCACTCTAAACCCCTCTGGGGACCAGGGGCTTGTCAACACTTCCCGGCTGGCTCTTGGGCCAGCTTCACGTCTTTTCTTGAAAGACTAGTTACCTGGCTTTTCCCCCTTTCTCCTCGAAATCCATTCTTTAAGTCTCAGCTTAAGGCACATACTTTCCATGACCCCCTCGCTGCCCTTAGCACCCCAACCCCTCCTCCCAGCTGGAAGGTGCTCTACAAACTGTCCCCACCATCGAGTTTTGAGGCTGCCCTGGTGTTATTCTCTGAGTGTTTCACCTTGTCACTTCCTGATACCAGGCCTATGTCATACCATCGTTCAACACAACAAATTTGAACACCTACTGGGTACCAGGCACGATGTTAGGTGCTGAGAAATAAAGAATAAAAAAAGTAATTGTCTCTGCCCGTTATGAGGTCTCGGTCTACTGAGGAAGAGGGACACAAATTGATATTTATGACATACAGTTTTAAATATGTGTTCATAGGTGATGCAGTGATGCAGTGGGAGAACGGTACCTGACCACTGATGCAGCCTGGGGACGGGGCGGGGGGTCATATAGGCTTTTTAGGAGCAGTTAAGTCTGACCTGGGTCTTTAGAGATAAAACAGAAGCAGCCAGAGGAAGAGTAGGGGGCAGAGAATTCCAGGACAAGTGAATAAAATCACGTGGTTAGAAGTAGCTGCATGAGAATAGGGACAGTCATGGGGTGTCACTGTACTGCAGAGGGAAGGGGACGGGCGGCTGGAGAGGGAGCTGGACACAGGCAGAGTCCATTCATTCAGTAGATGTCAACTCAGCCCTTTCTGTGTGTCAAGCTCTGTTCTAAGAGTTGGGGATTAGCAATGAGTGAAACGGACGAAAATTCCTGCCTCTTGGAACTGTCTATTCCTCTTCAGGAGACCAACAGCAAACAAAACCAATATGTAAAATACATAACAGCATCAGAAAAGTGTTCTGCAGGAAAATAAAGCTGGGAATGTGGATCCAAAGTGCTAGGGAAGAGGGTTTCTAATTTTAGACAGGAGGGTCGAGGAAGACCCCACGGGGAGGGGGATATTTGAGATGAGGAAGAAGCCTTGCAGTTATCTGGGGTGAGAGTGGCTTACGCAGAGGGGACGGCCAGGCCCTGGGGTGGAGCGTGCTGGGCGCTGGGTTCGCACGGGCCAGTGTGGCCGGAGCGGAGAGCCAGGAGCAGGCAGTGGTCAGGGAGGGCAGAGAGATAAGAGCAGCCAGAACAGGCACGGCCTTGTCAGCCATTGTAGAGACTTTGGCTGTGACTCTGAGGGAAGCCGAGAGCGAAGAGAGCGCCCAGAGCAAAAGATCGACATGATCTGACTTCCGTTTTGGAAGAATTGCTCTGAATTCTGTGTTGGGAACAGATCTTGGAGGGCCTTTGAAGCATGTTTTTAAGAGAAAACAAAACGCCACAAAAACAAAAACAACAACTTGGATTTCTCTTCTGTAGGAAGAGCTCCGAAAAGTTTTAAGTAAGAGAATGATGTGGTCGGACTTGTGTTTAAAAAAGTCCACTCTGGCCGGTACGAAGGGTATATTGAAGTAGGTGGAGATTAGAAACAGAGAAATCAGGCGGGCAACTGGTGCTGGAGGCCAGGGCTGATGAGGGCGAGGCCTGACCTGCACCCAGACGTGGAGGAGGGACAGCTCGTGGTGGACACTCCACAGGGCCTGGGGCTTTTTGCTGGGGGGAGTGAGAAATGGGGGAAGAATCAAGAGTGAGTCCCACAGGAATGAAGACGAAGACGTAGAGAATGGACTTGAGGACATGGGGAGGGGGAAGGGTAAGCTGGGACGATGTGAGAGAGTGGCATGGACATATATACACTACCACATGTAAAATAGATGGCTAGTGGGAAGCAGCCGCATAGCACAGGGAGATCAGCTCGGTGCTTTGTGACCACCTAGAGGGGTGGGATAGGGAGGGTGGGAGGGAGACACAAGAGGGAGGAGATATGGGGATATATGTATATGTATAACTGATTCACTTTGTTATAAAGCAGAAACTAACACACCATTGTAAAGCAATTATACTCCAATAAAGATGTTAAAAAAAAAAAGAGTGAGTCCCATGTGTAAGTGGCTTGATAAGCCTCCAACAGAGAGTTAGTTTTCTTCTTTTTCACCCTTAATGTGCCTGGCATCTCTAGACATCACTTTTGAGGGCTGGAATGGATGGTTAGTCCTAGAACAGCCCTGGTAGGCTGACTGTAAGTGCACGTCCAGGCTGCCCTGCACCTGTACCGATTTCTGGCACACAGGAAGATCAAGGGTCTTTAGTGCCACCATTGCTGCAACTCTCTGGGTTGTCTAGGAAGTGAGACAATAGACTGTCCAAGCATCGCTCCCAAGGTTTACCATGGCTAATGGCATGTGCAATTCTCTGTCCCTAGAAATTAGTATGACTTATGGGGGAAGGGAACAAAAAAACAGGCTTGAGATGTAAGCCATCCTATGAGAGCAGGAAGTAGAAAAAAAACCACCCAGGGGTTGATTGATTTATCCTTATCTCCCAGGTAGCAAGTTAGCCAACAAGGATGAGAAAAGCCACACTCTGAGGAAGGTCAGCCAGCGAGAGCGCTGGGTGATTATGGTGCATTGCTCTATGCTGAGATGTAGGAAGTGAAATCTCCTCCAAGGCAGTATAATCGTAAATGCCAAACACCTCCCTCGCTGAATGCCCTCCTCTCCTCTCACTCAGCCCCTGCTAACAAAGGACAGTGGTTGTGCTTCCGAGCAGAAGCCACAGGGTGCGGTGGGGGGGGGGGGGGGGGCGACTGTCTCTGGATGTTGCAACCGTCCCCCTGCTGCATCCGATCTCGTCCCACGCACACTGCCTGTGTCCCTACGCTGCCCATCGGCGTTGCCCAGATTTTCCCTTCGTTTTCGGCATCAGTGGTCGTTTCTCCCCCTTTCTTTCTCACGCATGTCTCAGTTTCAGCCACACCTTAGAGTCCTGTGCTTGTACCCCAGAGGGCTCGGAATGGGAGCAGCTGGGGACTCTCACCCAGCCCATGGCTTCTTATTTCTTTCCTGCTGTCCCAGTCCTCAGACCCTGATGAGCCAACGTTGATGAGTCTCCCTGTTTGCTTCCCTTCTTCTCCCCCCTTAACCATGTCTCTCCCAGGAGTGGGTAGGGGCAAGGTTAGGTGGGAGCAAGGTTGGGAGAGAGAAGTAGCATCGTAGGACAGGCCTTAGAATGAGAAGAACTTTCGGTGGGAATGGCAGTGTGGGAATGAGTATTGAGTGCCTACTGGGTGCCAGGCTTTGTACTAGCAGTCGCACATGTGGCTATCCTATTTCATCCTCACAACAACCTAAGAAGGTCCTTACCATCTCCCCCTTTTGCAGATGAGGAAACTGAGATTCAGGGCTTGCATTATTTGTGGGTGACAGGACCCGACCCTCCACTGCTTCCTGCTGCCTTTTGTTCAGTGCTGAGTTGAGACAGCCAAGTCCAAACTACAGCCAAGAGCCCTGCCTTCTAGACATGACACGATTACCCCATTTTACAGATGGAGAAAGTAAAGATCAGAGAGGCCACTCAGCTGGCAGTGGTGGCCCAAGGCTTGTGCAGACCTGACCCCAGAATCAGAGCTCTTCGTCACCATCAGCTATTTGGCGTTGGCACTCTTTTTCCTGGTGTACCCTAAACTACTCAGTTTTATCTGGGGGAGAAAGATGAAAACTGATAAGTATTAGTTAGAAGGAGACATTTACTATATATGGATGTTAGCTGGCTTTCTTTGGCTCCTATTAGCATACACAATCCTAAATTGTTTACTTTGTCACTCGAGAACATCTCAAAGGGGGAAAATGCATATTCAGAGCCCAGCTCCTAATCCCAGCATATGGAGAAAGGCAACCTGTTCGTTAAGATCTGTTTGCAGGGCCCCGCCTTGTGTGTCTGGAAGTTGGCAAATCAGGCTCCTTCTTGCCTCCCACCCCCTCTTGCCTGTCCCCACTTCACCCCGGGTGGGGTCTCTGCCATCCATGGAGGCACCCTCCCCAGCAGGGCAGGTGTATTCAGAGACGCTCGGAAGCCATTTGGCAAAAGGAAAAGGGACCCATTGTTTGCTTGCAGTTGGAATCACATAACCTTTTCTTTCTGAAACATTTACATTCACGTCCACATCTCCCTGTCGCTACAGAAAATTGAGGAATCCATGCCCTACGCTCGGACGATGGAAGAGAGCCACGCAAAATTAGCAGAGCTGCTGGGCCTGAAAGCAAGGGGCTGGTGTCCCTTTCCTTGTAAAAAAAAAGAGTCTGACTGTGAAGGGAAAAGAATTTTAATCAAAATGGAAAATAGGAATGCAGCATGAAGCTTTCTTCTCCAACTTCAGATATTGTACCCATCATCCCCACAAGACGAGGAAGTAGGGGAGAGCTAGCAAACATTTTTCTAGCTGGAAAGGTTAGCATCTATCCACAAGGACAGGTGTGGTGCTCAACAGCACAAGAGAAATTTAAAAGGGAAAAACTCCAAACTTCTGCAGCCGGATTCTTACCTCTGGTTTGATTTACAGAGCTGTCTCTAGGGAGACTAACCGAATACCAAGCAAACTGGCATTTTAACCACTGTAATAGCCCACTTTTCTAATTACGACACTGATACGCTGCACAGACCTAGGAAGGGCAGAGCCAGAAAAAGTGGAATTAGTTCCTTGGTGCTGCCTTTTGTCGGACACGCTGCATCAATTAAAACTACAACACGTTTTTAAAAAAAAGAAAGACCTCCCTACACTGGCATCAGTTCTGGTCTGTAATCTCTGTGACGACCTCCATGCTTGGGGATTAAGGACAGCATGGGGCTGCAGCAATCAACCCCTCGCGGTCCTGGTTATTATTGCTTGAATAAATACATGGTTGCCCTGAGGTCTCCATTAACATCATGAAACTTGGGGCCTCCACAAATTGAGTAATTGCCACTGGCTTTTTGTTCTCCCTCTTTTGTCAATGCCCCAGCCTGAAATCCAGGTAGACAGGGACAGGAGTCATTTGCATATGCTAAACGAACCACAGAGATCCGTGTTCTCTCCCATTCCAAGCAGGAGTGGGGAATTCTGTTAAAGGGGTCAAGCTTTCAGGGGAACTTTCCACCCAGGTTTCACTAAAGAAGTCACCGAGCCCACTCCAGCTGCCTGGACAGGCAGTGCCCATGGATACACCAATCAGTTTGGACGTTTGGACGTTTCTCTGAGAATGAAGCCACAGCTCTCGGGTAAACAGGATGGGGGGATGTGAGGACTGTTAATCAAAAGCTGCAGTGAATTACGGGTTTGTACTTTGTGTTTACACTGTCTCCAGGGCATGGCCAGGTGGCTACCATTGCTGCAAGCCAGGTTCATGAGAAACAATTTACTTCTGTTCCCAGTTATGTCTGAGCTTGGTTGTGTGTGTGTGTGTGTGTGTGTGTGTGTGTGTGTGTGTGTGTGTGTGTGTGTGTGTGTGTGTTTGTGTCAACTAAGAAGTTAAATGTACTTTAAGGTAAACAGCAGATAGACATGTCAAAGAGAAAGCTTAGGTTAGCTCTTGTACAAACAAAATTTAGCCTAGTAAAGAATTTTACAAGATATTTGCATGGATCTTTACAAAGATCCATGCATCTTTTTGGTACAAAGAGCAAACAGCAGTAGATCTGGGGAAGTCTTCCCCAGGCGGAAGCACCTCCAGCTTCTCCATCTCCCCGTGAAGGACGGAGAGGGTCTCACCTTGACTTTTCCATAGCTTCCTTTGGGGATGAGAATCTTGTAGCCATTCACCTCCACCGAGAGCTCCTTCACCCAGGAGACGGCTGAGCCCCCCCGGTGCTCGTTCTTTGCCTCCACGCTGAAGAAGGGGAGGCTGGAAGTATGCAAACACTGTCGGGCCAACAGGTAGGCACAGGAGCCTTGGAAGTGGAAGAGGAAGCCATCAAACGTGTGATAGTGTGGCTCCCCAAATACCACGCACGTGCTGGTCTCCACCGGGCTGCAGTAGAAGAATTTGCCTCTGGGTTCGCACACCTCGTAGGGGCTGCAGGAGACCTCCTGGCAGTAGATCTCGTTGTTGAAATCCAGACAGCGGCACTTAATGGTGCAGTTCAGGTCATCCCAGAACACCTCCCCTCGCCGAAGGAACTGTCCTGGGGAATAAGGACAGTAGAACTAACATTTATTGAGCATTTACCTTCTGTGCTGGGCATCGGGCTAAAGGCTTTACTTGCCTTATACCGTTTAATCCTCAAAAGAACCCGATTAGATATGAAGTGTTGCCCTCACTTGTCAAGTGAGGAAACTGAGGCTTAAGGGAAGTTAGGTAATTCATCCAAATCACTCAGCAACTCAACTGCGAAGCCAGGATTCCAAGCCAAGTCTGTCTGAATCCAATCTAAGCTCTTGACATTACTGTCACCACCACTGGTGAGCACACTTTCATTCAAGGAAAGACACATTGTCTCACTCCATGGGATACACCAGGACACACGGCAGTCCTTGCCTTCCTTTCGGCGATAAGAGGAAGGGTATTCTGAAAGAAGGCCCGCACCCACCCCCCGGGTAACTCGGCATCACTGTCGGTTCATTTGCTAACGTGAGCATTCATTCACTCATCCACTCATCCACTCATTCAATCAACAAACAGCTGCTGGGGGCTCAGTATGTGCCAGAAAAGAATCAGGAGTCAGACCCACAAATTTAAATCCCAGGCCTCCTGGGATGATTCTGGAACGGGCTGACCCCTGGCTTCCCACATTTCTGGGCTCGTAAATCCTACAGACACTGTTCCGGCAGAACTTACACCTACACCAGTTGTCTTCTCCCCTCATCCTAGGCCCGGTCTAAGTCCAGCACTCCTCTCTCTTTATCCCCTGGACAGAACTTCTTGACAGAACCTACGTCAGGAGGAGAGTGAGATGGGGAGGGGAATGGTCCTAAGGGATGTGCTAATGTTTAAAATACTTCTATTGCCTTGGTAGGCTTTCAGTCTTTAAAACCATTTCTCTAAAAGAATGATTTCCCCCACCAAAAACCTTGAAATCTACCAGTTCTTCATATCAACCTTCAGTTGACACGGGAGCATCTCTGGGCTGGGGGCTATGACCTAATCCTTGGTTGGGGGTCGGAGTCAAGAGAACTGGGCAATGGTCACAAATCTGCAATCAACTGCCAAGACTACTGGCTGAACTTCCGCCTGTCTTAATGTTCTAACCCATAGAATGTGGACAAGGTTATTTTCTCATCCCTGCCTCCTGGGGAACAGAGATGCTATAAAAAGTTGGCACAGGTCAATAAGGTAGAGGTATTTGTACATTGAGACTGTCTGAAAAGGAAAGTATCAAAGATACAACATTAAGAATTGTAAACAATATCATACACCAGGAGTAATTATGGTTTGAAACCGTAGTTTGAAAAGGTTTCTCAAATTTTTATAAAACTGAATACCTAATGCAGAGCACAAAGCTGCCAGCTGAGCCCAGGCAGAAGCCATGACAGTTGGACACTCCTTTCAATATCTGTCCAACAGGGACAATTATGTCTCAACGGGCAGTTATGTTTCATATGGCCCCTGAATGGGATAATAGATGTATTCACAGTCCCAGTAGGTCAGATGCATCAGCCCTGAAAACAGGCCCCTCCAACCTCAATGCTTTTTGGCACTCACCCAGGCTGCATATATTCTAACAGCCTCCACTCGGTATGATTTCCAGTCTCTGCTTTCTCAGGCTTCCAATAAATGAGGGGGAAATGTCTTTGAATAGAGGAGGTTTGGACCAAAAGGTAGACTCTCTGAGATAATTTTGTTTGCAAAATGATGATATAATAAACCAGCTCTATGCAACACTTCCCCTGTTATCGCCCAGGCCAAATCCCCATCTCATTAGATTGATGTACGTCCAGTGGCACATTAAAATACACAGCAGCCTGTATGAGGAGATTGAATTTGTCCTGTATATGAAACCCAAAGCCATAACTCAGGAGGGAAAGAATGAAGTCAAAGTGAGGACTTTGTACACTGCTGGCGTCTGACCAACCCCACAGCTCTGCGAGCCAGTGTTTTCCATTATCACAGCATTTCATTCCCGGGACTCAAGGAGAGGCTGTCACCTGGCACTTAGGTAGCACAGCCACAGCCAGTCAGCTCCATGACACTTGGACAAAGGCGAGAGGCGCTGGGTAGGTCCCTAGCCCAGGCCATAAAAGCGAGAGAGATAACGGGGCATTGGTTTGGTATCTTCATAGACGTTAGATGAAGACGTGTTTACACTCTGCAAGGGAGGAGAGTGCAATCTCTGAAATCCTGGTGACCTTTGGAGCTAGATTCTTTTCTGTCCAGTTTAATACTGGCTTAGCTCTAAACATTTATTTGCTCTTCCGAACATGGAGGACTTTACAGAGTCCACAGAGGCAAAGATGCCCAGGCAGGCCATCTTCACAAATGACCTTTCCTCAGAGCAAAAGCAGAGGTTTGATAAGTGTGACCACAGCGCAGGGGATGGGGGCAGAGGGTGTGGGCATTTCAGATCGGGTGAATATGGCCCTTCTGATTATTACACATATCAAAGCCCTCAGGGGTGCCGAGACTCAGAGGTCACCTGGCCATGCTCTCAACGGAAGGAGGGCAAGAGACCTCCTGAAATTTTCATCCCAACCCATAACTTTCTTAGGAATCTGGAAGCATTTTCCCCAGGGTCATCTTCTGTGCTTACACAGTACCCTGCACTCACATCTCTCATAATAGGTCTTACATTGTATCATCACTGTTTCTGTGCTGTCTTCTCTACCATGGTAGGGTCATGGGGGTCCAGAGCAAGCACCATCTTCACCAACCTAAGAGATTGGCTAAGCACATTTGGAAACATGCAGTGGCTGGAAGGCTAAATGGATGGATGGGTAGTTGGGTGGGTAGGTGAGTGGGTGAGTGGATGGGTAGATAAATGCACAGACAGATGGATAGATGATTGACTAATTCTAGTTGCTATAGCCTCCACTCCTAGAGGCAGAAATACGCCCAGAAATCCTGTTTTCTGAATACTTTTAGACATATAAGAAGCGGGAATCTATAAACCATGGTGTCCCTGTGAGAGTCCTGGGCTGTTTTGTACAGCCGAAGGGGTTTGGACATCTCAGAGGAGGCTCCAAACTTCGGATGCCAACGTAAAGGAGACCCACGGAGGTTCACCTACAGCTGTTCCCACAGACCTAAAGCCGGCTTTGATTCTCCCTACATTCCTGCATGTTTTGCTGCTGCTTGGAGGATTTTAGGAGAAGCTACCCTAAAGACTATGACACGTTTTTTCCTTTCTTTCTAATCATACTAGGAAGTACTGATTTTCTCTCGTACAGACTTGGTGATGCTCCAAGCTCACCCACTCCCATGGATCTACAAAGTGCAGATGGTAGAGCAGGAGTAAAGATGAGAAGGAAAATTTAAAGGGGGACATGGCAACAACAACGACAACAAAAATAATGTTAAACAGGAGGGCTCTCTTCTGTCCCTCTGGCTGCGAAATCATTCAAGAGCCTCGTCCACTTTGCAGTAGTTCCCAATGGGGAGCTGTGTTCATACCCCAGGCAAAGGCTTCAGAAACTGCGGTATGGCCAGCGCAGGGTTTCAGCTCCTGGAGTGATGAACGTGCATGCAAAAATTACCTTGATCTCCATTACCCAGAGGAGAGACTTCAAAGGGTAAAGCATCAGCCACGAGTCCCCCCTACCATGGCTTAAAAGCCTGCCTGTCTATCTCAACGAAACAAACCCTGCTTTGCCTCAGAGAAGAGGAAATGCCTTTACCTCTGGAGGTGCAGCCATTGGCTGGGTCAATTTCCTTCCCATCAACTTTAAATGCCCAGCGACCGGGAACATTGACGTTTGTGGTCTCTTGGATATTCACAATATCAGGGGTTCTTGACCCCGGAAGGCTGAAGTAATTGGTGATGTTTCCACCATTAAATCCTGCCTAGAGCACAAAAGGAAGAGCAGACTTTTGAGCACACACGTCATCCCCTAACCCCCGCCCCGACCTTGGTTTACTTGCCCACCATCTTGTTTTCAGCACACCTGAAATCAAGAGACCCCTTTTCCTGGAGTCTCTGGGGCCACCATTTCAGGTGATAATGGCCCGCTAGCTCATGCCACACCCAGATCCAGGTATCAAAGATGGGCAAGACTAGTCCCTCAGTCCACCTGCAGGATCAGACACGCTTCTCCAGTTCAAAGCAGGATTCCCCCCAGATGCTAAGAGCATAAGAAGAGAGTGCAGTGCTTCAGAAACACATAGGAGGATGAGCCAGAGAACCACCTACCTGTGCCATCACTCCCCCAAGACCCGTCAGGGGATCACCGCCGCTCGCTGTCCCAGTGGTCCAGTTGATTTCGTAATAATTGAAGAGCGTGAATGTATAGGTGCCGTCAGACACCAGGACGGCCTGGAAGGTGTTCACCTGCAGGATGCGAATGGGTGGGTGGGCTCAGGACTCACATCCCCAGGAGCTCCTCTCCCCAGTAGCAGCTCCCTTTACCCTGCCCCCTCCCCACTCAAGCAGCTCAGAGCTGCTCTGACCCCAGCCTCTGTGCTCTGCCTTCTCTCCAAATATGTTCTCACCTCCAGGGGGAAAAGCAAGACATGTGGGCTGTGCATCCAGAAAAGAAATTGCCTGAGAATAACCTAGAGGCTGACTCAGCATCCCTCTTATATCGCTGACTGGCACCAGATAGGAAAGTCAGCGGCCCGACTCAGCATGTGATAATACGTGGGCACCTATAGATGGCAGCATGAGAATAAACTATAGGAACTAGTCAAGCCAGGGAGAGGGCTGTGAGCACCTGTTCCCAGAGCAAGTGGGGTAGGGCGTGGGGGTGGGGAGGGAGAGGGCAGAGCACGCAAATGCCAGTCGGTGTGACTCCAGTGGTGGCATGGGCCCTGCTCTCTCGCTTCCTGGAACACACCGCTAATCTTGGTGAGATGTCTCCCCCTCTTTTAAATGCAGGTTGGAAAGTGATCCGTTGCGGAGCACAGGCTCCGGACGCGCAGGCTCAGCGGTCATGGCTCACGGGCCCAGACGCTCCGCAGCATGTGGGATCTTCCCGGACCGGGGCACGCACCCGCGTCCCCTGCATCGGCAGGCGGACTCTCAACCACTGCGCCACCAGGGAAGCCCCTGGAAATTGATTTTTAAAAAGCACTTGGTGGGGAGAAATCGCTCCTCTAATGGAGCATTTATACATCACTTTATATCTGCAAAATTCTCCACCTCCATCTGTACCTCAACCAATGCTAAGACAGGCAATTTTTTGGCCCATTCCCATCATAGGAGCTAAGAAAACTGAGGGCTCAAGGGAAATGAATTGCTGGAAGTTCCACAGTGACCCAGCAACAGAAAACAGAATTGGAGCCAGAGCTCCCAGTCTGATCTCTTCGTGCACTGTCATTACACACGGTCTTAATTTTCAACTTTTTAGGACAGAGATGTTATATACATTCAAATCAGTCTTGCAAACAGTTTCCAGAAACAAGCTGTAGCAAACTCTGTCCTTTACTATTTCCCTTTGCTAATCCCTACCCGCTGATGCATGTTTTCAGGAAATTCAAGTAAAAAACAGAGTTAAAAGGAGAGGCTGCTTCGACCTTTTCTGTTCAAACCTAGCATTTTCCCAGCTGCCCGATACCGTCCTGGTTAACATTCTGTCAGATGCAGAGGAAGACCCACATCCTTATCCTGTGTAATCAAACTGGGGTAGAGGATCTTGGAAGCCCCAAATCTCCCATCCTAGACAGTCCCAGGGAGGGAGAAAAGGTGCAAGTAAAGAAAAGCCCTTTTTGTACACGAGAACTTTCTCCTCAAGCTCCGTGCTTGCCACAGCTGATGGCGTTTATGATAGAACCGCCCAGGTTTATGCCTCCATTCTCCGGCCCCGTTCAACAAAAGGGCAAAGTGGGACACAGAGAGGAGGGAGCAGTCACCTATATGGCCGCTGTGGGGTCAGATTCAAGAGAAAGGCATAAAGTCAACATCACACAAGGACCAAAGCTAAACCCTCCTTCAGACCAGGATGCTCCTTCCGGATGTGAATTCCTTCTCCTGAAATAAAGTTGGAAATATCTTTGGTCCAAGCAGGTCTTGAAAGCAACCCATGTCTGATCCCAGAAGTCACCTTAAAACCAGCCAGCCATCCTAAGAACGCTCCAGAAGCTGGCTCGCCCTCATGCACCTTCTCCCTCACTCTCACACACCCCCCCCCCCCCACAGGTAACTCTTCAACATGGGTTGTAAGACTCCTCTGGATCTGTTCTTGTAAAACCATGTTTTTAATTCTTGAAAAGCCCTTTTATACTTCAGAGGACTTCTAACGCTACCTGGGGGGGGGGCAGCTGAGGAAAGAGTTCAGGATTCAGAGTTAGGAGACTGGGTTTGCACCCTGCTCTGCCGCGTATGAGGTTCAAATCCCTTTTCTTGACACTTGGACAAGTTACTTAACTTCTCTGGGCCTGTCCCCTCACCTTTAAAGTGGACGGCGAGCTTCCTTGGGAACATTCTTGTGAGGGCTAAATGATTTGCAAAGATAGCCTATCACAGCCCTGGGTTCACAGTCAGCCTCAATAAATATTAGTTTTCCTTCCTTAAAGTAAACACATACTCTTGACTTTCTACTGGGCTTCTGCTTCTAAAAGATCTCTCATGCCCAGTGTTTAGTTGGCCTGTTGATACGTGTTCCTCTAAAGAAGGGGGGGCCTAGGATAATGGGAGATGGAAGAGGGGGCCGATTTCGAAGACAGGGCTGGATGGACACTCCTGCAGCTCTGGAGGATTTTTATCATCTTTTTCTCCAAGGAGCTCAGAGCACTTAGATGTTACCTCATTCATCCTCATTGAAAGAGTCCTCACCTAGTCCATAAATTTACGCCCAAGTACAAACCAGAAAGCATCTAAATTATCTTGCCATTTTTACTGCCAATGGAAGTTTTTTTTGAAAAACTGGTGGTCCGCATTTGATGGGCATTTCTTTTCTTTATTTTTCTCCCTCTGATACTAAAATTTATCGATCGCTGGCATCCTGCATCCTAAAGCTGTAAGGTATGAGGCTCAAGGACGTAAAACATCACCCAAGGAGTCGTTAGCAATCCATAACATGACAGGGGGAAATTTTTGCTTCTTTAGAGGTTATTTCTAGCCAGTGCATCCACTGTTTAAACTTGTATCTTTCTGTTCTCCAGAACCTCTTAGTGATAAAAGTGCATTGCGATGCTCTGGTCAGAAGGTGCAAAGAGGCAGGGTGCTCACAGCAGGGCAGCTACGAAATGCAAGCCCAGCACTTTTCCAACTCTGCCTCTAACTTAGTAGTTTCTGTTCCACCCTGAAACAACTGACTCATCGCCAGGGAAATCGGAAAACAGATGGAATTGGAAATAATCCTAAGAAAGCGGAGGGAAGATTTCTGAGTGTTTTTGCTTACTGGAAATTATACATTGAAGACGTATCTCATGCTTCAAAAAAGCTCCATTGCCAAAGTCATCCACACAAACGGCAGGCTTTCCTGAAAATTACGTTCTGTCCCTTTTTCTGTAGAAAGTTGATTATCTCTATAATAATGCCAGTGATAATCTTTCTTATATGGTTTTTATCTGATTGCCCATTTAGGATTTCTGAGCAGATGCTGAAACTTTATTCATGAAACACTTCAACTGCCCAATCCAATTAGCATCAAATATGAATAATTCTAGCCCTGGTCACAATTTTAAAAAAGGTCATAACATAATAAAATGAGCCAGATCATTTGGCTCCAAACTGGCACCCTAGTTTCCTTTTCCTATCAGGTTTTGTGAAAAAAGAAGAAAAGGAAATTAGCTGATGGAGAGAGGCATTTGGGCCTCTGGTAAGGAAAAGGGACCTTTGGGTTCCTGGTGGGTCCCTAATCGTATGGGGTCTCAGTGTCTCAATCAGTCTCCTGCAAAATAGGAATGCTACCTACTGCAAGAAACTTGTGGAGGGCTTCTTTTTAGACATTTGTAATGGCTCATGATAGAGATGACACATCTTCTGAAATATTACAGCTGACTGGACTGGTTAGGTGTGATAGCTCCCTCTGTTTCCTGGAAAGTGGGTGGCAAGACTCCTCAGTGTAACTCAAGGAAACTGACATTCTTCAGCTCTAACAATTAGACTCCTTCACAGTAGTGAAGATGGACAAGAATTAGATGTCAGAATACGTAGTGGAAAAGGGAAAATTTGAATGATTACAGGTGTGGTGCTGCTTCCTCCATAAAACGTTACTTCCTCCCAGGTCACAATGAAAACCCAAGTGGCAGAGAAGGTTGCCATGTCTTTGAAGTACTTCCTGATGTCCTTGGTGGCTCTTTTCAAGATGACAGGGTCCATGGTCTCTCTGTAATAGATCTCGCCTCGAATCCCATTGTGCACATCTGCCCAAAATGGAGCAATGAAGGCCCTCCCATCCGCTAGGGGAAAAGATTCGGGCGTGAACTGGCTCACCAGCACGTTGAATGAAACAACTCCGTTGTTATTGACCTACAAAAATAAAAGAGGTTTTGCACAGTGGATCTGAGACCGTGACAATTTCAGAGTCATAAACCAAGACAGATGCTCGCCTAATCATATGAATAGAAACGACTTTTAAACTACTGAATCAGAACCCCAAAACAGCAGCTTCCATTGCTCAACTAGGAGGTTCATTTGCTTCCAGACAAACTCATTGGTTTCCTTTCACTTTCAATTTGTAGCCAGCTGCATTTCTTATTAATAATCAGCCTCATTTTCATGTTCTCTATCCTGTCTTTATTTATACTTATCAAATGCTACTGGATTGTGTGTATGTGTGTGCGTGTGTGTGTGTGTGCGTGTGTGTGTGTGTGTGTGCATGTGTTGGGCTAGCAGGTGGCTTATGTGGGCAATAAAGAAGATCCAGAGTTACAGATGCAAAGTAGACAGGAAAAAACCCAAAAAACATGGAAGCAGAAAGTTAAATTAAAAAACGGAGGAACTCTATATTAGACCTTGATTCCTATTACATGACAAAAGAGGAGTGTCAGTGAAAGGTAAATCAAATACTCCATCACCAAAATCAGATCTCAAGATGAACCATATCCCACCCTGGATGAGACATTTAAAGGATTTCTATTGATGCCAGAACCACTCGGTACTCAGAAAAAGATAAGGTTACAACCTACAGATGAGCCCAATTCCATTACAGCTCTTGTAGTTTGTTAGCTTCTTTGTATAGTCTCTGCACAAAATGGAGACATGAAAACTTTACACTGTATATGTAAATGACTATCTTATGGTGATTTCTTCATGATTTGTAAATGGCTTAGTAAACTTATTAAATTACTAAACCTTACTGCAAATAACAAGCCGATATATATACTCATAAACAGGATCTGTAAACAATATGCCTCTGCCTGTGTCTGCAGCTCAGTATGTTGGTACATGAAGCTGATTTAACCCAAAGGCTTGTACGGTTTCAACAGCAGGAATGTCTGTGACGGGAATACTTGCAATTCCTCAACAGAGAAACATTCTATTGTTAGGTTCATATTTAATTAGTAATATTATGGACATTAACAGTGACTCAGATCCCAGAGATAAGTTATCAGTACCTGGGCCAAGGGTATGTATGTCAACCTATTTTGGAAGCAAGGGTGTGCGGTTTGGAAAGGAAGCTGGAGATCCAGCTACAAGGACATTCAGAGTCTGCTGTCTGCAAGTATCAGTGAACAACCCAGAAGCCTCAACAAGACTGCATGGCTTAAAGTGCTGGAAACCCAAGGAAAAATTTGCCCTCGAATAAGCCTCCCCCAAATTAAGGACCCTCTTTCTGCAAAGGCAAGAATTATTCACACTCCATGTCACTTAGCACAATGGAGGAGAAAGGGGAGCTTAACTAAACACACGTGTTCTAGAGGTCTAGGAGACCAAGGCTTCCAGAATGGAAGTCCTGTGCAGCCCTCTCACCTCCAAAATCAGGTCAACACATTCAGAAACTTACAATCAGCTGTTATAGACTAAGGAGGCTCTACAGTGAGTAGAGCATAAAAGGCATTTCAGGATGCCGGAGCAATGTGTCTTCTAGGGAACAGTGGTGTGATTAAAACACACAGACTAGCAGAGGAAGTTAGTGATGACCCAGATTTGTTTTGATTATATTCTATAGTTAAGAGCAGTGGTTCTCAAACTTTTGTGGGCAACAGAATTCCCTGGACGGCTTGTTCAAACAGATAGCTGGGCCCCCTCCCAGATTCAGTAGGTCTGGGGTGGATCCTGAGAAGTGACATTTCTAGCAAGTGCCTAGGTGATGCTGATGCTGCAAGTTCAAGGACCACAGGTTACATAATGGAAGAGGGAACTCTTTTCTAGTGGGAGTCAGCCTTGAGCTATCAATCAAAAGTTGGGGAAGATAGAGGTTCCAGATGCAGAGGAGGCCAGAGGTGGAGGTGCCTGGAGTTTTATTGCTTCTTCCAGGGCAGAGCACGGAATAGAATAGGATGTAATATAATCTACATTTGCTTCACTCAATTCTTTTAAGGCCGAAAATCAAGACAGGTTCAGTTGCTCTGAATCTTCTTGTCAATGTGCTATAGTCTCACTAGCAGCAATTCCAATGATCAAAAAATTAAAAATAACCTGAGAACACAGGTGCCCAGGAGAGCTCTGACAGCAAATGATACCATTTCTTCATGCAGCTTTGACAATGAGACCCTATGGCGTATCTCAGGCCCAGTGAGGTTGGCCAATTCTGCAAACAACCTTTATATAATAGTTGAGTACCCCTCTACTCTGCTTTGACTCTGCTCCATATTGGTAGGAAGCCTCAGAAGAGCAGATGCCTAAAGTCTTCACAGCCCCAGAAGGGAAAGAAAATTGCTGTTGCTCCTATTATGGTTCATTGTATCTTTTTATCTTGTCTAGTGGCAGAAATAATGTTCCTGGCATTGGGGTCTCTGCTTCGCTTGGGTGTTTCATCACCCACAAAAGCAATCCATTGCTCTGTATACTCCTCCGCTGTGAACATTAGCCATGAAATATACCTTTGACTTTCTTAATCATAAAACCTATCAGCTCATGAAACCTCAGAACTCGTCATCTGGGCTGCCAACAAATCCTCCATTCCCAGAGCCCTGGAAGAAGGTATTTAAAATACTTTTCCTTAATGACCAGCAAGGTGGGAGAGCCCTAGAGCAACAGCTGGGCTGCTTGTCACTTACATAGATGGTGCGGTAAGGAACGCCAAAGAAGTAGATGGGGATGGCCAGCTTAATCTCGGATGAGCTTCCGTCGTCTACTTTAGGGGTTTTGGTGTCATTCTGCCAAAATGGATACATGAGCTCCCTGGGCTGAACTGTCAAGAGACAGGGCGGTTAGGTGGATGGCCGATCCCCCTTCGGTTCGGCAAGCTGCTTTCCTCCCACCCACTAAAGCCAGCTTCTTTCAGTAAGTCTTACAAACGACGTGTAAGTCAGACAGCCTTTTCAGTTATCCTCAGCCTCGGCTGGACACGGTGCGTTATCTTCTGCCTCTGGAAAGGGGAGCGTGGAAGTGATGGCATTTCTCCTTAAGAGAAATCACTTCCCGCTTCATTTCTATGTTTCCATACATTTAGGAGACAGCAGTGGTTAACACTGGCTGGAAAGTTGTGAAATCAGCCCTGCCTGGGGCTCTCAGAGCACTGAGAGGTGCCTCTAGGTCTGGTGTGGCTTAGCCCGCTGAATCCTTGATCAGAAGGCAACGTACAGAGAACGTGGCCAGTGGCTATGAGACTCCCTTCTAGCTCAAGAATTCTACTATCAAGTCTTTTCCTGAAAGGAGTCCCCTTCCTCCAGATGCACAATAGGAGAAGATACCAGATCACAGAGGAAATAAACAATAGTTGGATCTGGGACAAGAGTGGGAAGAGAGGGTTTGTAGTAACTGGCCTGTGAATGACCTTGATTGAGCTCCCGCCCCATGAGAAGTCTCTCTGCCCAGCTCCTGTTTACAAAGACAGACTTGGGATCCTCTGGGGCAAAGGAGGTTGGGCCTTTGAGCAGTCTTTGGGAGGAGGCTTGGGGCGCTTACTCATCATCCTGGTCAAAGGTGAGAGTCATCACACAGACACACACAGCTCCCCTCCTGTAACCGTGTCACCACCTCTCTTGGCAAGCTGGCTTGTTTCTCAGAAGATTCTCATCCAAACTCTTGCAAGGGGTGGCCCAGCTCAGAGAGAGAAATTAGACAATTTCCCCAGGGTCTACATTACTGATGATCAGGTCCAATGGCATTTATGAAATAATCTGTATCTGGGGTGTAATGTTTCTTTGCCTCTGTCCTTTCTTTTCTTGGATGAAAACTGAGCAATAGAACATCATCTGTTCTTCCGTCTTCTTAACTCATGTGTGGCAAATGCATTTGGGGCTTCTGCTGACAGTTCGTGAGGCACCTGCTTGCAGGTGTTGATGCCCCATCCCAAGGTCGGGGGCCCCTCCTTGGGAAAATCCCTGCTCTGTGCTGATGGAGCCGATAGGCTGGCGAGAAACTACCAAGGGCTGCCCTGCTCTTTTGGGAGCCTTTAAGTGAGCAGAGAGCAGCTCATGTAAGAGAGTGGCCGAGTGACCAGAGAGCAGCTCAGTAGTGCCTGGCCGAGTGCCAGCTTCTCTCCTCGTGGAGCAGGGAATGAGGGGAGGTCTGCCTGGGGGAAGAGCTACTCTGTTTCCAAGGGCTAACTAACATCAAGAGGGAAATGGGGAAGACGAGCCTGGTCATTAGTGTATAAGCATCGTTCCCCAACCTTCAGAAGTCTCTGTGAAGCCAACTAAAGGAAATCTTTGGGAGGTGCTGTAGTTAGTTTTATCACAGGGGCACTCAGCCCACGTGCTTTATTTAATGTCACCATCAGTAGACAAAAAAGGTTTCTCTAACAGTCATAATTACATAGAGGTAACAAATTCCAAATTCCCAGAAGGAAGCAATTTTTTAAAAAAAATCTCTTTATAATCCCTATCATAGAATTATACACAGGTACTTATTAAATCTGCAGGGTAATGAACATTCTCAAATTAATAATAATAAATCAAATCGTGTCATGGATTTATCCTTCATGGGGAACTTTTTAGAAGTGATGTCCAAGTGTGTACAAGGTCTCAAATTCATGCTGAATTGTAATCATTTGAATAGAAAGATTAATTGGTATTCGGGGCAGTGTTGGCCAATCTGCCTAGGACAGGAGAAATCCATGCCCCTCCTGAGGAGACAGAAAACTATGGTCAGAGAGATTGTCCCTAACTTCTCTCTCTGCTCCAAAGGTGACACAAATTTGCAAGATTCATCCCTTCAGGAATGATCCTAACTAGCTCATGATTTTGAACAGGAAAGGATGGACAATCAACATTTTTCAATTTTAAGAAGAATTCAAATAATCAAGATATCTAATATTGTAAGTACTTATCAAATAGTTGTTGAATAAAAAAATATGACTAATAAAAGGGAGTAGGTTTAAACTACAGCAATTCCTACCTTAGAAGTCATTACTATTATAAAAATATAGCTTGTTAACAGCATAGCCTATCAATAGAATCAGAGTTAATAGAAGATAGAATCTCCTCACCCATGCTGATTTTAGGCCAGGAATTTTACAATAAACTCTATGTTCCCAGAACGTTGTTTTTTATTTTTTTCTCCAAATAAGACATACTTTCTTAGAGCAGGAGTACGAGGTTAGAGGCAGTTGGAGTCATTATTGTGGGGTTTCACACTATAGCCTGCCTGCTACAACTGCTTAAGTTTATCCAATCCTAGGAAAATGTTAGGGCTCCACATGCCTTATAGATCTGTTCACTCAGACTTGTAATCACGTGTCCGCTGAACTAAACAAACAAAACAAAGAAGATGCTCTAGAGTTTTAGCCATAAAAGTTTCAAATCGATATAGACTTTCCCATCTTTCTTGCCTAAAATTCAAAAACTGTAGAAATGCATGAGATCTCCTACCTACCCGGGGCAATGCTACATAGAGAAAAAGGATGAATCACGGAGGGGAAAATTTTTCTTATTTCACTTGCAGTTTTAGATTTTTGGCCATTGTAAATGGCCACTGATACTCAAGTCACTGACATTAATGCCACTGGAACTCCCTCATTTTGGCTTAAACAAGTGTATTTTTTAAAGTCTGTGCCACCAGTGAAATGCCTTCATTGGAATCAATCATCAGGCATGGGATGCACACACACCTACCCTGTGTACTTTTAACGAAAATAATTTGCATTATCTTAAAGACTTATTCCATTGACATGGGGCAACTTGGTATATACAAATTGTGTTCGAAGTGAAATAAGAAAAAGTAGGAATGTAAATGAACATCATTCAGAGTTAATGTATTTTGCCCTTGACGGCAGAATTTAATTTACTTTTTTCTTGTTGTAACTGTAGACACACGTACACCTGCCCTGATAATTACAGTTCCAACAAAAGCGTCTCTTTATACATTCAAGGGCATGCTAATCACGAGCTTTATGGAAGTTTGTAGTACTCACCTTGGTGCCGTACAAGTGCGAAGATGAAAGAGACCCAAATTCTAAGTAATGATGAATAATTCATCCTGGAATTTTAAAAAGAAAAAGAAAAAAAAAATCCCCAGCTTGCCAGAGTAAATAGAACACCAGGTGTGTTTGGTGGCAAGTCCCAAGACACATCACAACCATCATAGAACATTCACATAACAACATCAACAGTTCTGAGTCAGGATGAAATGCCCTGGATGCTGGCGGGCCCTCCTACGTTCAACACCTCATGAACAAATTAGATTCCCCCATGAGAAGCAGTTTGGAAGTGTAATGAGATCATTCAAATTGTCAGGAAATTAGAAAGAATCAATGAGCACGGCAATGAGTCAAGGAAAGGCATCTACTCTCCAGCTACTAAAGCCCTGAGAAACAGGACCCCACTCTAAAGATGCCTGCTGTGTCTCTAGAACAGACATCCATCCTCTGTGAGACCAGGCTCTCCTAATTTTCGCAACAGCTTTCAATCAGGATCCCATAAAAGTCAGTTAAAACACAATGTGGTCCTACAGGTAGGAGGATTTAGAGTTTGCCATCACCTTCTGTAAACTATAGAGCCAGTCCATCACTCTGAAGTACAGACCAGAGTCACAGGTTGTAGAAGACTGTCCACTGACTTTCCATATGTGAAATGAATAATAGACATGTAATAAAAAAAGAACCATGCCAGGGGTGGCTCCTTGGAATTACAATAGAAATAGAATCCGGTACACAAGCAAGTAATTAGTCGCAGCAAATTAATTAGAGAAAGAACATCACAAAAGTGAACTTGTTTTCATTTTAGTTACAATCCGTTGGACCGCTGGCTTTACCCCTTGGATGATCTGTGCCGCTCTGTAGAGCTGAGAGGCAAGCTCCAAATTACACATACTCCTGCGTCAGCACCAAGTGCATGGGTAGACACTGGAGTTTGCTTCCGATAGCATTCTTAAAACTAAAAACCCTTCTCTAATTATTGGAAGCTATCACAATTCTTCAGACAGACTTCTATGGAAAATCAGTGAGTCTCCCCTGTGAGTTTTACTGTAAATCTTCAGTTGTCAAGCACACACATTGAAATCTTAAGCACATAATAAATATTAGTCAGTTTTGCTGAAAATGGGAGGAAGCCTTTAGCAGAGATCACACACAGCTTTTAGCAGAAGGAGATGTGAGGCAGGTTTAAGGCTGGAGTCCTTAGGGAAACAGTTCAGAGAGCAGGAAGGAGGATTCATTTAAATATTTGTATTTATGAAAAATGTCACTAACCTGTTCTGCAGAGACTGGAGGAATGGAGTCGGAAATATTAAGCCAAATCTTGGTAAACCAGGAAAAATTAGGTAAAACAAGAATTCATGTCAGTTCTCCCCCACTTGCTGCCAATTATTTCTGATTCCTGAAATGATGTCTGAATCCCCTACTCTCAAAACCAAAAATTCAGTTAGTCCTGCGCTAGAGTCACGTAAGTGTTGAGTTGCAATCAAGTTTTTCTTCTATTGATTAAGGAAAAGTAAATCTAAAGATCAGTTTCAGGATTGCGTAGAGAGGTTCTTTTCCTGAAAAACTAGACCTTTTTCTCCCCCCTTAAAAAAAAAAAAAGAGAGTAGATTCAGATGGAAATGTCAGTTACTTGGAGCTGAAACCTTGGTCCTTTCTGATCGGAATCACTTTGCACTGAAAAACACAGAAGAAAACCCCCCTTCTACCTTTGTACCCAAAAAAAGGCAAGTGTATAATGTTACGGAATTAGCATCCACCAGCATGGGATTCAAACACCAAACAAAGCTGCTGCCTGCAATATTTAAAGTTGGTTTTCTACCAAAGTCTTTTTTTGTTTCTCTGCTTTTGAACGGCTGCCACAAATAGGCTCTACCCTGTTTTTTCACAGGTGTGCGTGAAGTATTGAAAGAAACCGTCTCAAACTTTTCTAGGTTTTATTCCTGCCCTTTTCCCTCTGATACACCGCAGGGCAGCGGGTTAGGCCAGGGGACAGGTAACCAACGCAAGGCAGGATCTTTCACAAGGGAAAAACCAAGGGCTCTGGAAACCTCCACAGATACCCAGCGAGGGTCCTTGGAGGGAGTGGGGACAGAGAGACCCCCCCCGACGAAAGTTGCAGTAGGTATTTAAAAGGCATCCATCGTGAACGAGGTAAAAAGGTGTCCGGTTCGATGCAGAATGAGAAACATTGGCTAAGGCAGAAACTAAGTTTACTATCCAAAATATTTAAAGTGAGACTTGTTAAAAAAAGGAAATCATTTGAAGGTAGCAGGAGAAAACTCTCTGTAAATCAGTGGGAATTTAAAAATTGCTTCAAAGTTCTCTCTGACCAGACATTTAAATGCCAACTGTATCAAAAGACATAATTCCAGTTTTGAACAAATTGTCCTAAAATGGACAAGAGGTTTGGGAAACTAGTCTTTCAGTCTAAATTATTCAATATTTTCCCCATAATCCCGTGGTGATTCAGTAGGTTTTACGAATTCTCCACATTTACTTTCAGATGTCAAGTGACTATTTTCCTCCCCAAGGCACATATTTATGTAACAGAAAATCTGATTTTTGGGGTGCCTGTCCAAAATAAAATCAAACTCAAATCCAAGACTCACCTCAAAGAGCATTCTCCTTGCCCAGCCTTTGTTAAGGTTTCAGTCCAGCAGTCAACCTAACTGTAGTGAAGCAAAAGAGTTGGTTCCATTTTAAAAACTGCTAGTGTCACAGTAATTGCTTTGGTCTTCCTTCATGCACTCGTGGGTATCTGTATCTCAGCCTTTTGACCCATATTAAATGTTTCATCCTTCTTGGGGCAGGACTGCTCCTGGGATAAATGCCACCTGGGCTAACCAGATACACAAGATGGTGGCAAATGGATCAGAATGACTGAGAAGCTGGGTGCAAGCGAGTGCCAGGTGCTTGAGGACAGACGGAGCTGGCTTATCGCTGGTTGGGCTGGGGAGTCAGTTAGTGAGCATGTATTCCGGGTGTACACTCAGTGGTCACAGAGGGAAAAATGACAAAAATCTCTTTTTATGCCATGTCGGCAGGAGGGTTTATTCTGTTTGAAAGGGTGAAGTGAGCCAAGATTTGACAAGATTTAGACCAAAGGTGGTGTGGGCGTGGCTTGGAGCTAGTAACCCAAGACAACTTGTGTTTTACAAAGATGGCATAGATGGAAGCTGCTTTTTAGGCAGGAGGAAAGGCAGTTCAAACAAAACACAAAACAAAAAAATATTCCTAAAAATGAGTAGAATAAGCCTTATATGCTGATTGTTTCTGTTTTGTTTTGTTTTCTTAAGTTTCTTACACCTTCTGTGAAAGAAATAGTCAGATCTGAGCTAGTTTGAAATGATGCAGTGAGAAATGTGGACGGCCACGAGCCTCCAGCTGTGAGCTCCTTCAGGCTCAGCCTCACTGTTGGAGCCAAGGGCAACCCCATCCGTGACTGGGCGAGGTGGTGGGACAATTGCCTCAGCACTTTCCATCCAATGCAGGACTCCCCTAATGGGCAATTTTTGCTCTGGAGAACCTAGTTGAGGTGACAAAGGCTATATCAAGGGCTCAGCTGAAGCAGCTCTACTATGCCCAAATCAGGGTCTAATTGGGAAAAACTTGGACTTGTGTATATAATTTTATGCATTGGGATTTTATATATGTGTGTGTGTGTGTGTATAAATATATATAATGTATATACATTGGGGTTGAAATGTCCAAATTACTGTGGCAGATGGCAGAAGGAGGGATTAAAATTCTCAGAGACATGGACACGCATGTATATCATGTGACTCCAGAAGACCCAACAGATGATCACGTCCCACGGAAAGGCCCAGAGGACAGACACATCACCCACCAAAGGCAGCAGGAATATGCTGGTGAGAGACGCACAAGCGTCAGAAACAAGCTCGGGGGGGCTCCCCTCAGCAGGTCAGGGCTGACGGCAGGAGCGGTGGTCACAGAACTCGACTGTCCAGTCGCAGTGGGGATGATGGGCACCTGAAACAACAGAGACCAGGTCGCAGCACTCTACTGCCTGAAGCCAAGGGGGTCGAATCTTCATAATAACCAAGCAGGTCAGAGTTGTAGCCAAGGGGCCCTGATCCATAGAGAGTTATGGAGATGATTAATAGAGCATGGCATCCAAGGGGCAAAGTAGATGGGCAGCCAACAAGGGTATTGCTTACTATATAGAATAAAAAAGAGCAAGAATGGTTGAGCAAGAGGCCAAAGACAGTGGCCCCAATGAAAAGTCTTGATCCTTTGCTCAGTTTGTGGATCTGAGTCAGTTTTTCAAATCTGGAATCCATAGACTAAAAAGGTAACCAGGTCACCAAAGGGAAGAATCCTGCAACATCATGGCAAGTGTGTACAGTAGTGATTCTCTCAGTCCTTCCCCCAAAGGACCTACGGTCATTTACTTGATTGACTGTAGACTGGGGGAGGGGAATGCCTAGATATCTTGTGGACTGTTGAACAAGGGGTTTGAGTTAACATTGATACCCAAAGACCCTGTTAGAGTGAGAACAGAGAGGCCAAGGAAACAAAAGGAGACCTGGCCAAGTCCCAGCAGGCCCACAGGGGCTGCCGACCTACCTGGATGTCAGTCCCCAAGTCCCTACATATAATTGGGTTTAATATACTTGACACATTTGGTCCTTGGTCTGTGTGGTAGAAGCTGTCATAGCAAGGAAGGAAATTGATCCTCCTACTCCAGCCAAGGTAGTAAATACAAAAGAGTCTTGCATCCTGGGGTTGGGGGAAGATGGTGAAGATTAGTGTCACTCTTAGGGAGCAGGGGTGGTGGGATCTATCATATCTCCATTTAATTGGGCAAGATGGATCCTGAAGAATAACTGTGAGCTACTGCAAGCTCAACCAAGTAGTAGCTCCAGTTTGCATCTGCTGTACTAACACATCTTTGCTGTAGATACTACGTTAGTACAGATGGCTTCAGATACATGGCTTCAGATACATGGCATGTGGCCGTTAATTGGGCAAATGCATTTTTTCCCCTGATTCAGGCGCGAGGATCAGAAAAATAGTTCATCTTCAAATGGAACAGACAGCAACATACATTTATAGTTTTGCTGAGATTGGATGGAATGTCTCCTATAGAACATCACCTTGATTCACAACGTTGACAACGTTGATTGGCACAATGAGGAAGAAGTGGGCGGAGGCCTGGGTAACACACATGTGCTCTGAAGGTGGGAGTTACATTCTTCAGAGATTCAAGGCTAGTACTTCAGTAACACTTTTAGGAATCCAGTGGTCAGAGACATGCTGGGATCTCCCCTCCAAAGCAAAAAGCAAATGGCTGTATCTTGCAACCTCTCTACAAAGAAATTCTCCCCTCTTCGTAGCTTTCTTTGGGTTCTAAAGGCCACATATTCCGTACCTACAAAAACTGCTCCAGCCCACATACCAGGTGACATAGAATTCAGCCAGCTTTGACTTGGGTTGAGAGCATGAAAGAGCTTTGTAGCAGCTCCAGACTGTAATGCAAGCAACCCTGCCACTTCGGTCATATGTTCAGTAGGTGCTTTGTTGTCGGAGATGTTAGGGGCAGAAAAAGATGAAATGTGATGTTTATTGCAAACCCCAGTGGGAAAACCATAACTCAGGTCCCTGGAGTTCTGGACCAAAGTCGTGACATCCACAGCAAAAAATAACACACCTCCTGAAAATCAGCTCCTGGCATGAGAATGTACCCTATGATGGAACATTTGACCAAGATACAAGTGACCACGTGCCAAGAAATTCCCCTCATGAGCTGGGCCCTGTTGGACCCCCCAAGACATAAAGTCAGGGGGTCCCAGCAGCAATCTACCCTAAGATGGAAATGGCATAGCTGCATATCTTGAACTGACAATGAGCAAGCTGCTGAACTAGGTAGCCCAGAATCCATGTCACCTTTCAGAGTTACACTGGTTACCCCGCCCCGCAACCCAGATAACACATATGGCCCTATGTGAAGTGCGAGGTGGGCGGTGCATATGACAAGCTGAAGGAGGATGAAAAAGCCTAAGCTTGGAGTGTGGATGGATTGGCTTGGTGTGTGTCTGCAAGCCCAAAGCATATGGTGGCTACGCTACAGCCTCACGCAAGGGTGGCCTTGAAAGACAATGATAGAGGAATATTTTCCCAGTGGGTGGACTTGGGGGCATTATATCTTGCCCCCAAATACTCTGTGTCAAAGTGGTCTGATGTTAGAACATGTACAAATTCATAGGCAATGGTGAATCACATATCTAGTTGGACAAGGGCCTGGAAATAAAAAAGTGGCAAGGAGGCCTGGAGTAGAGACATGTGGATAGACAGATGGGAATGGACATGAAGTGTGAAGATCTTTGTGTCCTATGTTAACACCCAAAAGAAAGCATCCACTACAGAAGAGGGACTAAACAACTAAGTAGACAAAATGACTTGGGCAGCTGACCTGAAGCAGCCTTTGTCAGTGTTGGTATGATGGGCACGTATATGAAGTGGCCACAGCAGCAAGGATGGAGGTTATGCAGGAGCCCAATGGCATGAACTCCTATTTAGCAAGGCTGAGTTAGCTATCCTGGCCTCTGAATGTTCACCCTGCCAATAACAGAGACAAAAGCTAAGCCCTCAGTCTGTCACTGTTCCTCGGGGAGACCAACTGGCCACTTGGTGGCAAAATGACTACACTGGACCACCTTCATCCTGGAAGGGCCAATGGTTCCTTTTCCCAGGAATAGACCTGGACTCTGGATATGTGTATGCTTTTCCTGCCCACAGGGCCTTAGTCAGCACCACTAGTGAGAGGCTTGCAGAATGCCTGATCCACAGGCATAGAATTCCATGCAAAATAGCATCCAACCAGGGAGGCCACTTTACAAAAAGGGATGTGAGCGTGGGCCCAAGATTACAGTAGGAGCCCCTGGTTGGAGCAGTGTCCCCAGTAGGAGGAATGCATGGGTCCAGGCACCAAAGTGTGGAAGCAGGAGTAGCCCCACCTGCAAGTACTCCCAATCATTATTGAGGGACTTTGGCTTCCCAACCCCTCATCTCTAGGTTGTGCAGAGTTTGACATCCTGGTTTCCAGGAAGGCGTGCTCTCACCAGGGGACACGGAAAGAGTCCCACGGACCTACAAGCTATGGCTGTGATGCCGCCTGGGTACTTTGGGTTCCTTGTTGCAGAGACTAGCAGGAAAGACGAGCCACCACCCTATTAGGAATCCCCGACCCTGAGAAGCGGGAGGAGGTGGAGCTGCTGTTGCGTGACAGGCTCAAGGGGTAAGACATGTGGAACTCAGGTGACCCATGATGGTGGCTCTTGCTACTCCCTGGCCCAGTTGCGACTGTGATGGACACGCATAGCAACCCAAGTCTGAGCAGCATATAGTTACCAGGGATTCAGATTCCGCAGGAATCAGGGTTTGGGGAAAACCACTAGGTAAACCACTGAGGCCAGCAGAGGTGATAGAATGGATAATGGAAGAGGGAGATGGTGGGTACCAGTCGTGACTCTGAAACCATCTGCAGTGTCACGGGCTGTAGTCCGTTCCCCTAACCTCCCTTTTCTGAGGTTCCCCTCTGGAAGAGCCCTGGAGGAGCTGGTTCTGATCATGGATGGAGAATTGCATCTACACATGGCACAGGGTGGACTGTGTGGTACATACAGTCGTGCACCACTCAGATCCATCTTCAAGAAAAGAATGCTTTCCAGCCACAGGGAGTATGGTTAGCTGACAGCTCCCAACTGTTGGCTCCTTTGGCGTCTGCATCAGTGTTCAAGCTGAGGTCATGTTCCTGTGTTCCTCCATCAATGACTTGAGAAAAGCTTTGGTAAAAGGACCTAACTGGGATGCCCCTAATAGGAAATCTTTGCTCCAGAGCATCCTATTGGGCTTGCAGACTTTGTCAGGGCTGCTGCATGGTGCGATGCCCCCTCCTGCCCCATCTTTCTTCTTCCCCTTTTCTTTCACAGGTGTTATTACCCAATAAACCTTTTGCACTCCTAACTCCACCTTAGCATCTTCCTCCTAGCCATCTGAATCTGCCACATTGGTGTCTTGGATAAATGTACAAGCCCTCTACAACGGATCATTTTGCTTCATTGTATAATCTGCCATGGAGATTCCAGATATTTTTGTAGTGCAGTTGTTTCTACCACTTATCCACTGACTGAATGATGTTCAACCTCCTAGATCTAGCTGGATAAGGTGATTACATCGAAGGTTATGCGTACGTTCTCCCTGAAAATGGTAGTTAGCCACAGCAGAATCCTTGAAATGGATGAGGTGATATAGAAAATGCAATTATGTTCGTGAAGACTTCTCCTGAACAGTAAAGATGTTCATGATGAAAGGGTCTCAAGAGCACCACATCTGGAAGTTTGCTTCTCTTATTGCCTTGGAATCTTCATTCTTGGACACCTGGGTTAACTTTCATGGGTTCTCCTGAAGTCTGTTTTTCATTCTTAAGAGAAAAATGTTTAAAAACCTGATGTCATATTTCTAAAATTTTCATATTTACTAGTATCATGGTAATAATCGTTTAACGGCAAGCTGCAAGCATTAGGAGTTTAAATCGTAGCACAAATGCTCTAGAACATGTCTTTTTAAAGAATTAATATTATTTGCCTCTAAGTAATTTTCTTTTTGTGCTGATCTTACTCCGCCTAGACACTGGACTCTTAATTATGAGAAAAATGGCATTGGCTCTTTGAAAATCACATTGAGTAACATTAATGTTTATTAACTAGCAAGACTTTCTAGATCTAAGATCTCAATAATAAACGATGCTCAGCTCTGAAATGTAATCAAGGACTCACAGATATTTTCTGAAAGTAACTCTAGTATCTATCTCTAGGCAAGGAGTTTGTAATAGATAATTCTAAGTAGACCAACATAACCAAAAAAACCTCACAACTGGTCTTATTCTAACATCCTTGTTAGCACATTAGCAATAAGGTTGAAAAGGGGCAGGGCGAGTGGAGAGACACTCTATATTCCCTATTCACCAAGTAGCACGAAGTAGTTCTAGAAGAATTTCACTGGTCGGCAAGAAGCAGCTCTGATTAAAGCTTACTACAGACAATAAACAGAGGGTTTTAGCACTATTTGTCTATCACTTTTCAAGGGCACTCAGCTGAAACAAATGCTCATACATTGTTCAGGATAAATAATACATATACCTTCTCCTGCAGAGGTGAAATCTCACTCACCGATGATTAAAAATTGCAGATTCCAAGGAAAGAGAGCTCATAAGACAGACGATATGCATGGCTCATGCAAATCTATTATGTGTTGAATTCAAGTGCCTAGATTTGCATGCCTAATTGGGAAGAACGCCATCTTGGTTGCACTAACATCTTGCAGGTATCAAGCCCAAGATCAGTAAAGTCTTTGACTTTGCAGGGATGTGACAAGTATTAAAATCAGAAAAAAAAAAAAAGTTCTTTTATGTCATTCCAGTGGAGAACAATTTGGCAATATCTATCAAAATTACAAACACTCTGACCTTTTGATCTAGCAGTCCCACTTCTGGGAATGTATTCTACAGATTTATTTCAAACATGTAAAAGAACATCTGCTTTTTACTGCAGCAAATTGAAAAAAGTAAAAAAGAGAAAAAAAGAGGGAGGGAGATTGGGAGAGAGAACAACGAAAGACTCAAATGTCTATCAATGAGGTGTTGGTCAAATAAACTATATACCACACTATTAATGGAATACTATATCTTATATTATAAACAAAGGGTAAGGTGATTTCGCATATGTTGCTATAGAGAGACTTCCAAGATACATTTTAAGCGAAAAGAAGCAAGGTGCATGATAGTATATAATATGCTAATTTTGCTGTATAAAAAGGTATCAATAAGTATAAAAAGGTATCAATAAGTATATTCTCATTTGCTATTATTTGTGTTGACTCGGCAAAGACACACAAAAAACTAATAAGATGGAGTACAGGGGTTAGAGTAGAATTTTCCAGTGTATACTTTGTTTATATTGTTTGATTTTTGAATCATGTGAATGTTTTGTATTTAAAATGAAATACAAATGGTTCTTAAAAGATGTCTTCTTGTAAACAAACTGAACTATAAACCAAACAAAATTTTAACACAACCAAAGCAATTCATAATGTCCTAGCTGTATTCTCTAATAGTGGAATAAGGCTTACATCTGCCCTCAAATGTATCAGGTAGTTCAGAAAACATTGTATTTTTTAATGTCTGCCTCCTCTTATTCCCATTCTTATTTATTTAACACCTTAATTGTATTACCTATAGTGACTAAGAAGCATCAAGGATGAAGAGTCTGTGAAAGACTCAGTAAACTGAAATTGCATTGTAACTTTTTGGCAGACCTAGATCTCACAGACCATAACAGATAAACTGCCTCCTCTATTTTGTAAGCAATATTTATATTCCTCACAAGGCTCTGTCTTGAATTTTAAAGAGGAACAATAACAGTGACAGCCTCAACCTTTCCCGTAACAAAACCTGTGATATGGGCTCCATTAGATTATCTACTTTTTCTTCTCCTATAAACACCAAGTTCACTTGAACACAGATGCCTCCTTAATAAAAGTCTGAGTCAAAACTGAGTGACCTGTCTCACCTTTAGTTGTTCACGGAAAACAAAGCGTTAAGGCTCTAGAGTGTCGTCAGGTTGAAGGCCAAGTGACCGGTGTTCAGCATCGTATTGCAGGTTCACTTCTTCTTGTCAACAGCACCCATGACAAGTGTCCAGTCTGGCTCCTCCCAGGAGAGCAGGGAGGACAATGGATATACACCAATCACAGTGTTACAATTCTGAAAATGGCATGAGGACAAGTTTCAATTTGGATTTAGAGCTATCAGCCGCATCAGTGATTTTGTTATAGAGCAAATCAATTTAGTCACTGAATATGGAGGAACATCTCACTTTAGTGTTTTAGTGAAACATAAAGACTAACATTAACGGTGTGACTGTGGAGGGCTATGGGAGAACCTTAGCAGCAGGTAGTATAGTACGGCTCTCAACTGCAGCCAAACTGCTTGGGTTTGAATCCTAGCTCTGCTGTCTTTTATCAACGGTGTGACTTTTGGCAAGTTACTCAACCTATCTGTGCCCCACAAGTAAGAAGATGGGGATAATTAACAGTGCTGAATCATAGGGATGTCGTGAACATCAAAAGGGCTTAATATAGGTAGAGCATCTAGATTGGGCCCTGGCTGACAATAAACGCTCATTGTTAATGTTTAGAAGAAACACGAGCACGAAAATTATAAGCCTGGATCCCTGGCACTGATTCACACGACCAGCAACCCTATCTGCTTTTGTCTCACCTCCCTCTTGGATTATGGGTTTGTTACTCCCCTCTTGATATGTGTGCCTTAAAACAGAACGCAAGCAAATTGCTCAGGTGCCTAAACCACACTGAAGAAAGGCATAAGATGTTCACATGTTTTCTACTCATATGCCTAGGCAAGGATATATATCTGAACATCTTAATAGATCAGTTACAAAAAAACAAAAACTACCCATTTTTAGTGTTAGTCTCAAATTTTTGAAGGAAAAGGATTCAGAAATTCATTATATTTTAAGGAGATATAATATGGTATGCTATCCCTTTCATGTATTAACTCAATTCCTAAATTTTAGTTACGTTAAAAACTTAAAAGTAGATGAAATGACTCATGTTAACATCTATCATGACCTATGCGTTTTAAAAGTTATCTGGCTAAATTTGAATCCTGAAATCCTAAGTCCAAGTTGGAGAACACAGATAACTTCTTTTCCAGAGACGAACTGGAAAGACAAATGTGACTTCAAGGGTTAACCTCCTTGTTTTACATGCATTCTGGTGGAAGTTATAGCATTTTTCAGTCCAATGGGTATTGGGTGTCTTGACATATGTCTACCTTGCAAGAACTCAGAGACCCTCATAATAAATACTAAATAGAACTTAGCACAGAGGTTAAAACTATAATTTTTTGAAATTTGAATAAGAGGTAGAAATAATCTTACATTTAAACAGATCACGATACTTACACACTTCTGAAGCACTGAGAAAGAATTTAATAGATTCTGTCTTCTAAATACAGTAATAAAGTATATATAGTTCTTGGACCTTAGTTCTTGGTACAAGGTTAATTCATAACAGATTACCAAGAAATTACTGACAAGCAGATACGGTTCAAGTGCCCCAAACCCTAATTCTTAGAGAAAATTATTTTTCAAAGGAAAGAAACGTCACGTGAAAAAGTGTCGCAAATTTCTAATTCATCAAAATGAGACTCTTACTCAAAAACGGGGATGCCGAATAGCTCAAAGGTGGGTTTTCATCCTTAAAAGAGCATGTTAGAAGTATAAAACTTTGCTAACAAAAAGGCAATAACGTATTTCCTACGAACCTTTGTTTTGCGGTTTTAATTTCTAACTTTGGCAAGATGCCAACTAAATTTGTTAAGCTGGTCAAACTCTTTTACCAGCTTAGGCCAGTTCCCCAGAGGACTCAACCACAGCACTGATGTTGACTTTCTGCTGTATAAAAATAAACATGCACCACGACTCCAGGAAAAAATCAGAACACAAAGAGAAAGTGGACTTTTAGATTTTTAATTTTTTTTAAAGATTATCTATATATCTATCTATATATATATATATTAATAAAAGTGCAAAGAATAGACCTTCATGTTTAAATTATATTCTAAAATAAAATATATATTTCCATGAACTGCAGGAGACAACTGGCAAGTAAAGAGCCTGAGAGAGTCCAGTCCCTCTCCATCACTACAATGGACATATATTTGAAGGAAGCACCTATGAAAAATAGTGTTCACAACACACCTGGTAACACAGAGAGCTTCTGGGTGTTCTTGAAAGCAGTTTGCATGTCAATCTAACACGAAATGAGGGGAAAAATCAAATTCATAAACAGAAATGACATTGCTTAGAACAATCTATTATTCTGTACTCTTGTTTTATTTGCCCTGGAGCCTAGCACCTCCCACGGAGCAAGCCACCTTCACACACGCGCTCGTGAAACTATCGCCTGCGCGCCTCAAATGGTGATAGTTCCTTGTGCAACAAGCCTTCCCTGTTCATAACACTGCTGATTTAGCATCACAGCTGAAACTTCTGGTTAGAACTGAACTTTTTCTTTTTTTAAGTAAACAAACTTTTAAAACATAGCATCATAACATTCGGCTCTGTTACACATAGCTCATGTTTTGGGCTTGTTTTCACCAAAAGGTCTTAAAGGAACAAGAGTTATATAATATCTGCTGCTTTCTTATGTATTTATGGCCATGGTGGCGATAGGTTGCAGAAACAATAGAAACCTTCAATAATAAAAAAAGATATATGACTCTGAACTTTTTCTTTTCTTTAAAGCAATCTGGGATATTTCAAAAATTCAAATTCAAAGACTGATTTCCACTGTGGTGTCAGCAGCTACATGCCCACATGAAAATGATGCCTAAGTTTTTACCTGGCTTTCTTTTATTACTCCTTTCCTTTTTCAGAACTGACAAAAAATTTCTATTTTAGAAAAGATATGTTCTACACACTGTGCCTGTAGCAACATATCTGTAATACCGGCTATGACAGAATTTTGCCTCATGAATGTCAGTAATATGCTCTCACTGAATCTGGATGAAGTTAACATTAAAATACAGATAAGCTACAATCAATTATGCATAACTTGTAGACTCAAAAGTCCATGGTCTCTCCTCTCCTTCTTTTTGACCTGTTATAAAAATAATTTTGGTTACAAGTGTCTACACAGCACCAATTTTGTTTCAAAAGCAGCATCTTTACTCAGCCACTCAAATCAGTCTACATGTATACATGCTCAAATATCTTTTCTCATTTACTTCTGTTCTGTAACTCTAAAAGACCGGTAATTGCATTAGATCTTGTCTCAATCAAAAATCATTTAGCAATTATTAAAACAATCAATTACAATGCCCTAAAAATACCCACGGCCACTGAATTAAACGAGAAGTTCCCCTGACATGCAACTGTGTAATCGGAGAGTTATGCCTGCAGTTGAGCGCTGTGTTCTGTAATAGCAGAAGGAACAGGTCTCTAACAGTAAAAAAGCATTTCATAAAACTTTGTCATATATAAAATATCTTGTTAATTGTCATCATTCCACTGATGATTAAAGCATAAGTGTTTGCTCTGCTTTCTGCTGTGGGACAGTCGGGGGTCATACAACCGCAAAAAATAAGGGGGCATCTGTTTCTCAGGCTGACAAAAGCTCAGTTACACTGTTTCTCTCTCAAACTCGTCTGCACTCACGCACACGTACACACAGCATCCACAGTTTTAATCCTCCTGACACTGTTGCCACACTTTTTTCCCACTTCCAAAAACCTGTCAGGAAAATGTGATTGCAAAACAATTATTCTTGTCTATACCCAGCCTGGATCTCCAGCGCTCATTTTTATGATTTCATGATTTTGAAAGATGAAGCAAAAGGAGAACAGGCATCATTCATCTTCCTCAAACCCTTTGGTTTCCACTTTCAATGTTACAGTGAATGTAGATTTGACTCAGCAGGCCTGGGTCAAAGGCTTTACACATACTGAACCTGAAGTGCATTAAGAGAATAAACATCTGCTATCACGGCGTAGGACAATTTAAAAAGTAGCATCCGTGAAGAGTTTACAAGAGTCACCTAAAAATTTCCTAAGAAATTAAAGAATTTTTAGGAGGGACGGAATCACGTAACAAAGGTCAAAAGGTCAAACGCAATCCGGTAACAATTACATTCTCTGAAAAATACTTCACGTGCACATTTTCTGCCCCAGGTGCACTAAGTCCTTCTCAAGTCTCCTGTCTGTAAACATGGTGGATCCAGAAAGACATATATCAAAGAAAGACATTACACCGATTAACAAAGGAATAGAAGAACAAACAAAAAGATTTCAGAGCAGGTAAGGACTACCTTTTAAAGGAAAGTGCTTTAAACATGCTTCTGCAAAAAATATGACTTGGAGGCAAATCTGAAGTTTTGACACTTATACTTTACTCAGAGATTAGTCAGAGTTGTTCTTCTGTAGGGGCAACTAAACTGAAATGTAAAACAAAAAGAATTGTTCAATTATGACATCACAAAATCCCAGGGAAAAACTAGGAATCAAAGCTCCCTTTGATTAAAATTTCCCACTTCGAATGCAAAGTGCAAGAGCAAAAGCTTCAAATGATGACAGGCAGGAAAGTCACAGTACTTGTTCTCCCATACTCCCCCCCACTTGACTCCCTCACACACACTACAGAGAGTTTACTAGCTAATTCTCAGCTCTCCTGGCACGTATATCCATTGCTCTGTTGGATTCTTCATAAAGTCAGGCCTCCATTCCCAGTAGTTTAAAGTAATGAAAAAGACAGATACGAAGAAATACATTCAAAAAGCAAAAAGCAAAGAACTCTGGAATGTGACGTAGCTCACGTCAGTAATGGTTGATATAACTGTGGGAGGGACATTAAAGTTGAGATAGTTACACACAGAGTGATCAGGCTGCTGTGTCTGTGCTTCCTGGAATTCTAGCACTCCATCTACTCTTCTTCCAGACCCTAACAGAGCTACAGGTTCCAACTGTACCTGAGATCAGAATCAGGCTGACAGATGCGTGACACACTTGAAATTATTTAAAAAGGGAGAAATGAAGAAAAACGTTACCCGAGTTGAAAAATAAGAAGTTCATTACGGACAGAATAAAACTAAGGTAAACATGTATGGACACGAGTCAAAATGAAAAACTGAACCCAAGAAGGAAAGGGGAGAGAGGGAGGGGAAAAAGGAGGAATTGGGAGAGGGATGTGCTGCCCCTTCCTGGAAGGATTCCTTGTTTCCTGATTTAAGTGCAAGATGCTCTCCTGAGGGGACAATGCTGTTCACGCCATCATCACAAGTACACCTAAGTGGTCGTGAGGACCAAGCAGTAGACAGATCCCAGTGAACACAGTAAGAAGTCGGTGGCTGCCTAGTCGCCTCTCACGAGGGAGGGCACAGAAACTGGAGATGTGGCCAATTCTGGTGGCAGAGTAGAAGGAATCTGTGGTAGAAAATACCCAAAACAGCCCCCTACCCATTCTGGGGGGAAATATACAAAACCCCCCTGAAACCTAAACAAAACAAAACAAAACAAAACGAAATAAAACAAAACAGAGCAAACTTCTCCCTCCTGAAGGAAACCTCATGGGAACAAACGCCCTGCGAGTCCCAATGCGTGTGTTCTCACAAGGCTGGCGGAGGCTATTTTGTTTTGGATTCCACAAAAATTTTGTCTCCATCCCTAATGCCAAAAGAATGCAAGGCTCGAGAGCTGTACTTCATTTCCTCTGGGCCAAAGGGCGCTTCATGGTCAAAATAGTAGAGAAGCATGTTGCTAGTGGGTAATTGAACTAGAGTTTTTAATTGTTTCTTTAGTTCTGCAACTGTTTGGTCCAGACGAATGGTCATTTCTTCCACCTGGTCGTTAAAGTGGACTTCTACTTTCGCACTGCTCTGGGGTCTCAGGTCCACTTCTGCCAAAGGCTCCAACTTCCCATATTTTGTGACTAGTTCATGATACCTAGGAGGATAAAAAAACAAAACAAAACAAAACAGTGACAACTTAAGCCACTAGCGCATGAACTACTGACTTCTTCAGAACTATAGGTAAACTACACCGTTATTCTCAACATCTTTCTAATATCCTAGTCTAATATTATATCTACTTACCTGCCTACCTACCTATCGGGTGACTATTGTGGAATCTGTGATCTCAAATCGTTGCCCTTTTTTTTTTTTCTAATTAATTAATTAATTAATTTTAGTTTTGGCTGTGTTGGGTCTTTGTTTAGGGCTTTCTCTAGTTGCGGCGTGCAGGGGCCACTCTTCATCGCGGTGCACAGGCCTCTCACTGTCGCGGCCTCTCTTGTTGTGGAGCACAGGCTCCAGATGCGCAGGCTCAGTAGTTGTGGCTCACAGGCCCAGTTGCTCCACGGCATGTGGGATCCTCCCAGACCAAGGCTCGAACCCGTGTCCCCTGCATTGGCAGGCGGATTCTCATCCATTGCGCCACTCGGGAAGCCCTGAAATCGTTGCCCTTTTGAGGCCACAGTAAAACTCCATTCTTGTGTATCTGGGAAGAGTCTCTCCTAAAGATGGCCAACATGCCTGCTGCTAATCTTTATATAAGAATCAGCTTAGAAAGGAGAGGAGAACCTAGAAAAAAAGTAGACACTACAAAGATTATAGAGAGAAGTCTAATCACTCTGTAGAGCCTGCTTGCTTGGGCACCATCATCAAGGCAGGCAGATATCTAAGCACGTGTTCCTTGGTAACAGATGGGAAGATGGACGTAGACCAGCAGTTTCCGACCCCTGGGGGAGGCATAAGTTACAAACAAAAACATCTAGTTGTATGTTAGCTGTTAACTCAGCTTTTTCAGTGATGCTTTGTTGAATGTTCCAGCCTAGCCTAGTCGACTGTAACATAAGGAGTTTGTGGAAGAGTCAAGAATACGCTCTTGTAAAGAAGTGGTAAATGAGGGACACAAGTTCCTTGATCAAGGCAGGAATAAACAGCCAAAGACACCAAGAGGGAAGTGAATTATAGAGGTGAGACTAGGGCCCAGGAGGACAAGTTTCCCATGTGGAAAATCTTGTCTCCGCTGGCAGCCTTGGAGGATCTAGGTTTGATTTCATTGAGAAAGCTAAGCAGTTTCCTACAATCCAGAGAGGGGGAAAATGCTGAAAAGATCTAATATTAGCTTTATTATAACCAAGATATACTGAGGTTAATTTGGGACCAGAATACAATGGTCATAAAATTACCCCCGCCACGTTCCCCACCCTACTGGCTTTGATTCAGTTAAATCAGTGTTATAATAAGGTTGGTAGGAGCACGGAAGCTGTAGTAAGACATCTGTGGTCAGGGATGGAAGTAATCATGTCCATGAAAGGGAGTAGCAGGTATGGTAAAGTAGCACTGGCCTTGGAGTCAGAAGACCTGACTTCAGAGTCTTGACTCCATCTTATAATTAGCTGTGTGACTTACCAACTCACTCAATCCTTTTGGATCTCAGATTTCTCACTAGTAAAACTGGGATAATAAGTCTGCCCTTCCTACCTTGTAAGACAGTCATAAGAGTCATATAAAATAACAGATGAGTAAGCACTTTGTAAGTTCTAAGTTCATATGCAAATAAAAAGGATTAACATTACATTCCTGCTGTCTGGGACTTACATTATTAAAACGCACACACCACTAAGAAAATATATGATTGAAATCTTCTTAGGTAGGACTTCTTGGAAAAGGTGATGGTACGATGAAACAGATTGTAGAATCGTCTTCTCCCAGGACTTGAGCCCCAAATGGTATTCTTTTCAAAGGGTAAAATATTACTGGAAGCAAGTAATACAGGAAAAGAGGCAACTGCCTTATTGCCATAACCTTTTAAAAGGAACCAAAAGCTCTGTACCATGTGGTTCTGTTAAGCAAGGGTCCTAACTCAACCCCCAGAAGCCATTATGGAGAAAGAAGGTAAGGAAACAAAATCCTGAGTGTACTGACCAATACTTCCTAATTTAGAGCAAACTGGGCTGGGGGGGTAAGGAGTCAGCTGGGAGGAAGACTGAGGAAACACCTTAGGGATCAGAAGTCTCTACATCCCACTGCCAGGATGTCAGGATCTTAGCAATGGCAAACGAAACAAAACAGTCCACACAAACAAAAAACAAAACTACCAGGCCTTGAGATTTTCCAAGGCTCCAAACTGAAAAAGTGAAATGATTCAAAGTCCAAAGGTATCTTTCCTTCACCCAATCTCCTAGCATATGCCTTTAAGTTAGTGAAAGTAGGTTATGATAATTTAATAAAATCTTGGAAAAGACAGCAGAACCTACGGGTCAAATAAGCTGAACCCAGTTCTACGGATATTTTCCCTTCAGACTACAGAAAAGTAGACAGAATTGTAATACCCCAGGCTCTCAAGCTCTGCCCAGGAGGGACAAAAGGAACAATGGCAAAGGGGTCGAGGATGTTACTTATACTATGTTTCAGTAAAGAGATGGTGTAGATAGAGGTATCCACTTTTATACATAAGCAAGAATATAAGACACAAAATGGCAACTAAGCACATACCACTGCAAAAGGAATAAAAGAGAGAAACACATTAAGTAAAAGGCAGAGGCAGAACTCAATCTGAAAGAAAACATACTTGAATGAAAAGAAAATGCCCCACAAATACTCTAAGGTCTAGAAATTAATAAGTGCATAAATATAATAAAACAGGAGCTCAAAGATAAATGATAAACAGCAGAATGAGATGAAAAGGGAGATTTCAGCACCGGTGAAAGAAACAGGAGCAAAATAACACATTACCTACCAAATAAGTAAATTAGGAAGTATGACCCAGGAATATTATACCTCACCAAGTTTTTTTCAGAAATAAATTTAACAAGCAAATATTCTGAAACAAGAACTTAGGGAACAGGGCACCCATGAGTCCTTCTGAAAAAGAAAAACACTACTCAACAATGAGATTAAAGAACTAGTGTTAAGTCCTGAATCTAGTTAAATATAAAACTAAAACTTAAAATAATAACTGTATGATCCTAGACTTATTTATACTTGACACTATAGTCAACTGAATTTATCTCAAGCACAAACATATTTTTACACAAAATTATGGTCCCTGTGCAGAAACTAGTCTGCAATTGGTCAAGTCTATCTACAAATTAAATGACCTATAAATTAGGACACTCTAAAAGATCTTATAGCTTTCTCAAAATCAACATGTCCAGAAATAATTCATTGCTACTCCCCAACCATCTTCTCTTCTAGTCTTCCTTATCTCAGTAAATGGCACCAGGAACTGAATAGTCATCCTGATTCCTTCCTACCTCTCCTCTCCACTTCTCCCACTCAATCACTTGCTGTGTCATACTAATTCTATTCCTAAATATTTCATGAATCTACCTTCATCTCTCTTGCCCACCTGTCTTGTAAATTCAAGCCACTATCATTAATAACCTGGATTGCTACAGCTTTCTTTGGATGCATAAGCTGGGTAATTTTCCTCAATATTTGTTTCAGCCTCCTCCTAGAATGCCTTTCTGTGCTACAAAGCTGAAAACTACAATTACCACACTCCTTTGCAGGTAAGATTTAACTTCCATCAATCTCATTCAACAGCCCTGGGGAGAGACATAGTGGATTTAGCAGACATGGAGTGGCAACAGCTTGGGTAGAGGCTTCCTAATTACCAGATTGTGGTTCAAGTAGTGTGTTCCTGGAGTCAATACCCTTGGCAGCAGCTTGCTGATCTCCAGATCACAGCTAAGGTGGTGTGATCCAGCACCAGGGACAGCAGCTTCCTGAGTCTCCCCTTATCTGATGCTAGCAGAGGTAGCAGTGCCCTTGGTGGGCTAGTTCTGCGGTACAGCTCTAGGGATAATCCTAGGGAGGCAGCCCTTCCAAAGATTTTGTAAGCACCTTATTCCCTGTATGAAATCCCTTTCTTCTTAAAATAGCTAGTTTGTGGCTTCTGTTATCTATAACTGAATTTCAAACGATACTCTTTCAAATGGTTTCCCAAGACTTCAGGGTGGTCCCCAATTGACCTTTGTCTATATCACAGCCAAAGACATTGTCATAAAACACAAAATTGACTACAACACTCCTCTACTTAAAATCACACAAGACCCATCAGAATAAAGCCCTAACTCTTTAACATAATTTTGGTAGGCAAAATTTTGGCTCCCCTCAACAGAGAACCCAGTTAAGCCATCCTGTGCCCACACTTTTGACACATACAAACTATAACATGATAAGTATATATTGTTTTAAGCCACTAAAGCCATTATGGCAATTAGTTACAGCAGCAATAGAAAACTAATACAATTGATTATAAAAGGCCCTTCATGATTTTGTTCCTACGTAACTTTCCAAATTTATTTTGGGCCATTGACATTACCACTCCCTGTACCTGCTTTCCACTTATTTAATCTTAAAAGCAATGTTTACTTATTAATTTTCAGGTAAATCCAGCAGGGTTTTATATATGGATAAAAGTTTGGATACGGACTAGGATAACAAATATTCACTCTTTATGCTGTAAAAATGAAGAAAAAGCATTAGAGTTGTGACTCACTATAACTCACTATATACACTGAATATGTCCCCCTAAAAGTTACATAAGTAAAGATCATGATTTTAAGATAATATGTTTACTCCTAAGTATCTTACTTTGGATTATCTTTAAGCAGGGCAAATCAGTAGATAAAAGAAATCATGATTTTACAAAACACCCAGTAAATTTTAGAAACCAGTTTCCACCTTAGATATTTTATTTATTATTCAAAAGTTCATCTAAACTATGTCTGAACTATATCTGTATATTCTGTATTATCTGAGCTTTTCTTAGCATCAGCCCCAAAGCTATAGTCTTAAGAGGTAAAGGGCTTTTTTCTTCCCAAAGCTATAGTCTTAAGTGGTAAATGATTTCTGATGACTAAGCAGTCTTCAAAATTAATGATCTCAGTTTATATTCTACCAGTCAGTACTTCTATCTGATTATTAAAAAATATTTAATATTTATAAGTCTCACTTCTGAAGTGGGCAAAATGCTATAAGTCTACGTTGGATGATATTATTGACAAGGATGTACTGCAATAAGCAAATGTTAAACTGTAATACATATTTGCCTGTGTTTGTGTTCAGAGCTTCTGAATAGCATTCCCCCACGATCTCCTAACAGAAAATGATCAATCATAACAAGAGCAAAATTTACTACACACAGCATAAAGGCCAGCATGACCACATGGGCAACTGAGAATGATAAATGGGAACCAAATGCTAGCTGAAACCTTGTGAAGAACACTACCCACAGGCAAACTGGCATTGTGCTTTTTTTTTTTCTTCCTATTAAATAAAAACACCCATGAGGAGAAAAGCTTCTTTCAACTTTAAGGGTTTTTTAATCGTGAGCAGTTAAAAATCAGGCTATTGGTAGGGTGGGGCTGAAGGTGGCACTAACAAAGGGGGGACCGGGGAATGAACCCATGCTTAGTGGAGCTAGGGTAGGGCAGCTCTACTCCCAGTGCACATAAGTAAGCCTTCACACACTAGCCATTTCTTGTCCATGGCACACCTGCCTGATGTGACAGACACACGAGCAGATTTTAGTAGCGTGATGGTCAGGTTGGGAGAGGTATGCCCCTTTCTCTTATTGCCCATTTTCACTCTTGATTCCTAAGATAGCTCGGAGCATTTCATCAATCACAGTCAATCACAGGTCTATGAAGCTAGAATAAAGACTTGGCACACCACCTGAAAAAGACTGAACGTTCCTACTGTAAATCTTAGTCTGAGGGTGGACTTATGACAAAACCTAAAACCCAAAGATGGATAGAGACTAAAGGTTAACTCATTTTCAGCTCTAACTAGTTTAAAAACTATTCTAACTAAATAATATGAACATTAAATATTTTACATAATTTTTAGGAACCTGGAAGACTAAAGGAGGCCTAGAACCAAAGGCTTTGAGCTGGCAGAAAGCTCACACATTTGGACCTCATGGCTCCAAATCCATAAAAGAAGCAGCTCACAATCTCAAGGAGCATCCTACAGAAAAATGATGGGATTTACATTTTATGCAGGTACATACGCCACAATGGGATTAGGGTATCCCAGTAGTGTGCTCACAGGTGGCCTATAGTAGTCTCATGCTAACAATTCTATTACTCTATTGATTCTCCAATGCAGACCCATAAGGAATCAACTGGAGTCTTTATTCTAAATAGAGCTATTTTACTCCAAAATAAATCTCTAATACATACATCTCTCTCTTTAAGGAAGGCAACAAATAAAACATGAAAAATCTCTTATGGTTCCCTTGGTTGAAACAAATCATTAAGTATAACTAGACGAAAAACATTCACGAAATTTACTTTGTTTCCCAAGGCATTATGAAGGATTCAAAATACATTTCAAATATCTGATTGCTGTTATTTAATCCCTCCTGTATGGTATGCTTTCTCTCTTTGGTATGGTATCATATCATGGCATATCAAAGAAATCTCCCTAGCATTCTACAGCTGGGATTTTATACTCTTACTGAAACAGTTTCCTCAAGGTCACCAATATCTTATTAAAACACATAAACATCACATTTCAGAGGCAGAAAGGATCGTAGAGATCATCTACTACATATTTTACAGATATAGTAATAGAGGGCCAGTATGTTAGCTAGTGAATGCAAGGGTGGAAATTAGAACTGAGGTCTTGTTCTCAGATCATCATTCTTTCTCAGGTCTCATCATCTTAATGGTTTGCTGCAATAATGAATACCGTTCTAGAAATTCTCTTCTCCTTTCTACATTTCAAATGTCCCCTTTCAATCTCTCTTTACAGGTTCTCTTCCTACCATCTACACTTGGGTAGCACTCAAAACTCACTCCCAGATTCTCTTCCCTTTTCTCTTTGTGATCTTCCATCACGGCGCTCATTCTCTTATTTAGCTGAAGCCATAGATGTTTCCCACTTGTCTTCCTCAAGCTTCTGTATTTCACCTACCTCCAGAATGAGTTATTCTCATCTTTCATGCATAGCAAAGAATCTGAAACTGAACTTAGTATTTTCCATATAGTTTTTCATCAAGGCTTGAGTCATAGAATTTTGTTTCAATTCACTATTTCTTAAATTCAAGTGCTGTCAAAATTGCCTAGTAAATGGATGAAGATACCTAGTCATATAATGGAATACCACACAGCAGTTGAAGTAATTATTTTAATCTACATTTATCAATATGGTTAAAACCTTGATCAAAATGGCTCCATAAATTCACATCTTAATGCACTTCTGCTCCAAATACAGAGTAAAATGGATAAAATATGAAAGGGTTGAATTGCAAGAAGACATACCCAGGCTCAAAAATAACAGACATCTCCATGGACCAGAAACTGAACAGAAATACAAAGCATACAACTGAAACCACAGGACCACTGGACCCCAGGTCCAAATCAGGCAGTAGCAGTCAGGAGTTAAGTTTGTGTTAGGCAAAGGAAATTAAAAGTACTCCATGGGAGAGAGAGGAACTCAAGACAGGTTCACTGCCTGAAGGAGGGGTAGGGTTAGGGTGATGTGAGGCTGGGCATGAAATAAGGAGGCAAAAAACTGCTGCAGATCCACTGCCTTGGGCTACCTCTTTTGGGCAATGGGTCTAGGTAAAAGAAGTAATAAGGTAGCTCTACCAATAGGAATTGAATCAAATCACCTGCTGCTTAGGTGACTAGACTTACCCTAACTCTACAATCAGTGGGATAGGGTCTCCAAAATCCATTACAAGAGCTGGTTCTAGACCAGGGGTCTGGGGAGCTGGTTAGAGATAACTGCAAAAACCATTAGACAGGGAGAGGTAAGCTCAAACAGGAAGACATAACAATCCTCAATGTGTATGTGTCTAACAACAGAGCTTCAAGATAAAGAAGCAAAAACTGATAGAACTGGAAGTAGAAATAGACAAATCCACAATTATAGTTGGAGACTTCAGTACCCCTTTCTCAGTAATTGATAGAACAAGTAGACAGAAAATTGTTAACAATGTAAAGACTTGACCAACACTAAAAACTTGACCTAACTGACATTTTTAATACACATTTCCAAGCAACATCAGAACACACTTTTTTTTCTAGTGCATATGGAAGTCTAACCAAGACAGACCATGTTCTAGGCCCAAAACATACTTAATAGGTTTAAAATAATTGAAATAATACAAAGTATGTTATCTGATTATAATGATATTAAACTGGAAATCATTAACAGAACAACAACAATCCCCAAGAATTTGGAAAATACACAACACACCTATAAATAACCCAAGGGTCAAAGAGGAAGTCACAAGAAAAATTAGGAAATATTCTAAATTCAATGAAAATAAAAATACAATATATCAAAAATTATAGAATGTAGCTAAAGCAGTGTTTAAAGGAAAATGTATAGAATTAAATGCCTGTAAAAGAAAAGAAGAAAGGTCTCAAATCAATGATCTAAACTTCCATCTTAAGAAACTAGAAAAAGATGAGCAAACTAAACTCAAAGCAAGAAGAAGGGAGGAACTAATAAAGATACGAGCAGAAATCAGTGAAACAGAATGCATATAAACAACAGACAAACCATGAAACCCAAAGCTGGTCCATAAGGTTAGTGAATCTGGTAAACCTCTAGCCAGACTGATCAAGAAAAGAAGACACCAATATCAGGACTAAAAGAGGAGACATCACTACAGACTCTACAGACACTAAAGGTTTGTAATAAATGAATATTATGAACAACCTTATGCCCATAAATTCAATAACTAAGATGAAGTGGATGAATTCCTTCAAAGACACAAATCACCAAAGCTCATTCAAGAAGGAACAAATAACTTGAATCAGGCTATATTTATTAAATAAATTTAATCATAGTTAAAGCCACCAGTAAAGAAAACACCAGACACAGACGGCCTCATTGATAAATTCTACAAAATACTTGAGAAAAAGATAATATTAATTCTACACAAAATCTTTTAGAAAAAAGAGGAAAGAACACTCAAAAACTCATTTTATGAGGCTAGCACTATCCTAGTACCAAAACAAGACAGCCAGAAACTATCAAACTCTTAGAGGAAAACATAGGCAGAACATTCTATGACATAAATCACAGCGAGATCTTTTTTGATCCACCTCCTAGAGAAATGGAAATAAAAACAAAAATAAACAAATGGGAACTAATGAAACTTCAAAGCTTTTGCACAGCAAAGGAAACCATAAAAAAGACCAAAAGACAACCCTCGGAATGGGAGAAAATATTTGCAAACGAAGCAACTGACAAACGATTAATCTCCAAAATTTATATGCAGCTCAATAACAAAAAAGTAAACAACCCAATCCAAAAATGGGCAGAAGACCTAAATAGACATTTCTCCAAAGAAGATACACAGACTGCCAACCAACACATAAAAGAATGTTCAATATCATTAATCATTAGAGAAATGCAAATCAAAACTACAATGAGATATCATCTCACACCAGTCAGAATGGCCATCATCAAAAAATCTAGAAACAATAAATGCTGGAGAGGGTGCGGAGAAAAAGGAACACTCTTGCGCTGCTGGTGGGAATGTGAATTGGTACAGCCACTATGGAGAACAGTATGGAGGTTCCTTAAGAAACTACAAATAGAACTACCATATGATCTAGCAATCCCACTACTGGGCATATACCCTGAGAAAAACATAATTCAAAAAGAGTCATATACCAAAATGTTCACTGCAGCTCTATTTACAATAGCCTGGAGATGGAAACAACCTAAGTGTCCACCATCAGATGAATGGATAAAGAAGATGTGGCACATATATACAATGCAATATTACTCAGCCATAAAAAGAAACGAAATTGAGTTATTTGTAATGAGGTGGTTGGACCTAGAGTCTGTCATACAGAGTGAAGTAAGTCAGAAAGAGAAAGACAAATACAGTACGCTAACACATATATATGGAATATAAGAAAAAAAAATGTCATGAAGAACTTAGGGGTAAGATGGGAATAAAGACACAGACCTACTAGAGAATGGACTTGAGGATATGGGGAGGGGGAAGGGTAAACTGGGACAAAGTGAGAGAGTGGCATGGACATATATACACTACCAAACGTAAAACAGATAGCTAGTGGGAAGCAGCCGCATAGCATAGGGAGATCAGCTCGGTGCTCTGTGACTACCTGGATGGGTGGGATAGGGAGGGTGGGAGGGAGGGAGACACAAGAGGGAGGAGATATGGGAACATATGTATATGTATAACTGATTCACTTTGTTATAGAGCGGAAACTAACACACCATTGTAGAGCAATTATACTCCAATAAAGATGTGAAAAAAACCCAACAAGGCAAAGACATTAAAAGAAAATTACAGATCAATATCCCTCATGAAAACAGACACAAAAATCCTCAACAAAATATTAGCAAGTTTAACCCACCAACATATAAGAAGGTAATACATAATAAGCAAATGAGATTTATCCTGGGAATTTAAGGCTGGTTAAACATTTTAAGAAATCAGTTAATATAATTCACTGTAATGGACACTAAATAAGAAAAACTACATGAATTTCTCAAGATATGCAGAAAAAGAAAAGGAAAGAGAAAAAAAGAAAATAAAAAAAAGAAGTATAAGTCATATAGATTGGAAAAGAAGACATACACTGTGCCTCATCATACACAACATGATTGCCGACAATGAATTCACAAAAGAACTACTAGAGCTAATAAGTCTAGCAAGGTTGCAGGATACAAGGTCAATATACAAAAAACAATTGTATTTCTATACCTAGCAATGAACAATTGAAAAGTGAAATTAAAAAATAGTACTATTTATAATAGGACTTAGATACATGAAATCCTTAAGTAAAAATGTAATAAAATATGTGCAGAATTTTTGTGAAAAAATACAAGACACCAATTACTTAAAGAAATCAAAGAAAACTTAAATAAGTGGAGAGATACACTGATTCATGGACAAATAAATGGAGAGATATACTGGTTCATGGACAGGAAGACTCAATATTATTAAGATATCAATTCTACCCAAATTGTTCTACAGATTCAACACAATCTCAATCAAAATGCCACAGAATTTTTTTTCTAGAATTCAACAAGCTTACCCTAATGTTGATATGTAAAGGCAAAGGAACTAAAATAGCCAAAATAACTTTGAAAAGAAAATCAAAGTTGGAGGACCCACATTACCTGGATCCCAAGACTTATTCTAAAGCTACAGTAATTGAGACAGCATAATACTGGCAAAAGGATAGACACATAGATCATGGAAAAGAACAGAGAATCCAGAAATAGAGAGTCTACCTATATGGTTAATTGATTTTCAACAAAGGTATAAACTCAATTAAATAGAAAAAAGATAGTCTTATCAATGAATACCACTATAACAATGACACTCATATACCCAAATTAAAACAAAACAAAAAGTTAATCCATATCCTAAACCATATACAAAAATTAACTCGAAAAAATGTGCTTAAACTATAAAATGTCTAGAAAACTAAGAAATCCCTGTGATCTTAAGTTGGTCAAAGATTTCTTTGATATGACACCAAAAGCACAATCCATAAAAGAAAAAAATCAGTTAAGTTGAATGTCATCAAAATTTTAAACATTTACTATTTGAAAGAAACTGATAAAAAATAAAGTAACAAGCCAGACTGAGAGAAAATATTTACAAAACACATGTCTGGTAAGGGACATGTATCTGGAATATACAAGGAACCCTCAAAATTCAATAATAAGAAAATAACCCAGTACAAAAGTGGGCAAAAGATTTTAACAGATACTTCATCAAAGAAGGTATTTGGATAGCAAATAAGCTCATGAGAAGATGCTCTACACCATTAGTCACTAGGGAAATACAAATTAAAACCACAGTGAGATACCATGATGTATCTATTAGAATGGCTAAAATTAAAGACAGAAACAAGAAAACTGAAAATACCAAGTGGTGGTGAGGATGTGGAGCAAAGGAAGTCTCATATGTTGCTGATGGGAAAGCAAAATGTCACTCTGGAAAGTCACTCTGGAAAACAGCTTGACAAGTTAAACACACACTTCCCAAATGACTCAGCAGTTCCACCTCTAGGTATTTACCCAACAGAAATAAGAACTTATGTTCACACACAAACTCATAGGTGAGTGTTTATAATAGCTTTCTTAATAAGTTGCCAAAAAAGGGTAAACAACCAGAATGTACTTCAGCTGATAAGTGTCTAAATAAACTGTGTACTACTGAGCAGTAAAAAGGATATCACTAGTGATACACACAAGATAGATAAATCTCAAATGCATTATGCTAAGTAAAAGAAACCAGACTCAAATGGCTACCTACGCCTCCTTTCAGAAAAGGATAGACTTACTAGACAGAAAACCAGCAAGAATAAGATCTGAATAAAACAATCAATCAACAGTATCCAATTGAAATATATAGAACACTCTCCATCCAACAACAGCAGAATACATGATTTTTAAGCACCCATGGAACAATCACCAAGGTGGGTATAAAATACACATGAACAAATTTAGAAGAATTGGTATTATGCAAAGTTTTTTTCTGACCATAATGGAACCAAAGTAGAAATCAGCATCAGAAAGATAAGAAGAAAATTCCTAACACTTGGAAATTAAACTTCTAAATAATCCATGGGTCAAACAGGAAGACTCAAATAAAATAATTTAAAAAAACATAGAACTGAATGGAAATTAAAATGTAACACATCAAAACATGTGGGATGCCAGCAGTCCTGAGAGTGAAATTTATAGCACTTACGTGTTTATTAGGAAAGCCCTCAAATTAAGGATCTACATTCCTACCTCAAAAACTAGAAAAAGAAGGGCAAATCAAGTAAAAGGAAGGAAATAAGCAGAAATCAATGGCTTTTTTAAAAAAAGGAAGACAACACTGAAAACTACAAAACATTGTTGAAAGAAATTAATGAAGACATAAATAAATGGAAAGACATTCCATGTTCCTGGATTGGAATACTTCATATTATTAAAATGTCTATACTACTCAAAGCAATCTACAGATTCAATGAAATCCCTATCAAAATCCCAATAGCACTTTTTTTTGCAGAAATAGGAAAAATCATCCTCAAATTCATATGGAATCTCAAAGGATCCTGATTAGCCAAAACAATTTTGAAAAGGAAGAATAAAATTGAAGGACTCACATTTCCTTACTTCAAAACATATTACAAAGCCACAGTAATCAAAATAGTGTGGTACTGGCATAAAGACAGACATATAGCCAATGGAACTGAATAGAGAAAGCAGCAATAAAACCTCTCATACATGGTCAAATGACCTTTAATAAAGGTGCTAAGACCACTCAATAGTGAAAAGACAGTTTCCTCAACAAATGGTGCTGGGAAAACTGGATACCTACATGCAAAAAAGAAAAGAAAGTGGACCCTTTTCTTATATCATATACAAAAATTAACTCAAAATGCATTAAAGACCTACATGTAAGATCCAAAACTATAAAACTCCTAGAAGAAAACATAGAGGAAAATCTTCATGACAATGGATTTGGCAATGATTTCTTAGATACTACACCAAAAACACAGACAACAAAAGCAAAAATAGACATATGGGATTACATCAAACCTAAAAAACATCTGTACATCAAAGGATACAATGAACAGAGCTAAAAGGCAACTTATAGAATGGGAGAAAATATTTGCAAATCATATATATGATAAGGGGTTAATATCCACAATACATAAAGAAACCTAAAACTCAACATCAAGAAAAAAAAAAAAAAACAACAGATTTCAAAATGGGCAAAGCACTCACACAGACATTTCTCCGAAGATGACATACAAATGACCAAAAAGCATATGAAAAGACATTCAACATCACTAATCATCAAACAAATACAAATCAAAACCACGGTGAGGTAACACCTTACACCCATTAGGATGGATACTATTTAAAAAACACAAAATAACAAGTGTTGCTTGGTGGAGAAACTGGAACGCTTGTGCACTGTTGTTGTAACTGTAAAATCATACAACCACCAAGGAAAACAGTATGGTGGTTCTTCAATACTTAAAAAGAGGATTACCATATGATTCAACAATTCCACCTCTGGGATTCAAAAGAACTGAAAGCTGGGTCTTGAAGAGATATCTGCACACCCATGTTCACAGCAGCACTATTCAAAATAGCCAAGAAGTGGAAGCGAACCAAATGTCTACTGATGGATGAATGGATAAACAGAATGTGGTATATACATACAATGGAATATTTTTCAGCCTTAAAAAGGAAGGAAATCCTGTCACATGCTACAACATTGATGAACTTTGAAGATGTTATACTAAGTGACATAAGTCAGTCACAAAAAGACTATATGATTCTTTTTATATAAGATATCTAGAGTAGTCAAATTCATAGAGACAGAAAGTAGAATGATGGTTGTCAGGTGGTTGTAAGGAGCTGCAGGGAGAGGGTGATGGAGAGTTGACATTTTATAAATATAGAGTTTCAATTCTGCAAGAGGAAAAACCTTTCTGGAGATTCATTGCACAACAGTATAAATATACTTAACACTACTGAAATGTACAGTTAAAAATGGCTAAGATGGTAAATTTTATCTTATGTATATTTTACCACAATTTTTAAAAATAATTAAGGTGGTAAATTTTGTTATGTGTATTTTAGTAGAAATAAAAAGGTTTTATTTTTATTTTTTTTTGTTGTTGATATGTCTTTTTTTTTTACATCTTTACTGAAGTATAATTGCTTTACAATGGTGTGTTAGTTTCTGCTTTATAAAAAAGTCAATCAGTTATACATATACATATGTTCCAATATCTCTTCCCTCTTGCATCTCCCTCCCTCCCTCCCTCCCACCCTCCCTATCCCACCCATCCAGGTAGTCACAAAGCACCGAGCTGATCTCCCTATGCTATGCGGCTGCTTCCCAATAGCTATCTATTTTACACTTGGTAGTGTATATATGTCCATGCCACTCTCTCACTTTGTCACAGCTTACCCTTCCCCCTCCCCATATCCTCAAGTCCATTCTCTAGTAGGTCTGTGTCTTTATTCCCGTCTTACCCCTAGGTTCTTCATGACATTTTTTTTTCTTATATTCCATATATATGTGTTAGCATACGGTATTTGTCTTTCTCTTTCTGACTTACTTCACTCTGTATGACAGACGCTAGGTCCAACCACCTCACTACAAATAACTCAATTTCATTTCCTTTTATGGCTGAGTAATATTGCATTGTATATATGTGCCACATCTTCTTTATCCATTCATCCGATGGTGGACACTTAGGTTGCTTCCATGTCCTGGCTATCGTAAATAGAGCTGCAATGAACATTTTGGTACATGACTCTTTTTGAATTATGGTTTTCTCAGGGTATATGCCCCATAGTAGGATTGCTGGGTCATATGGTAGTTCTATTTGTAGTTTTTTAAGGAACCTCCATACTGTTCTCCATAGTGGCTGTACCAATTCACATTCCCACCAGCAGTACAAGAGTGTTCCCTTTTCTCCGCACCCTCTCCAGCATTTATTGTTTCTAGATTTTTTGATGATGGCCATTCTGACTGGTGTGAGATGATATCTCATTGTAGTTTTGATTTGCATTTCTCTAATGATTAATGATGTTCAGCATTCTTTTATGTGTTTGTTGGCAGTCTGTATATCTTCTTTGAAGAAATGTCTATTTAGGTCTTCTGCCCATTTTTGGATTGGGTTGTTACTGAGCTGCATGAGCTGCTTGCAAATTTTGGAGATTAATCCTTCGTCAGTTGTTTCATTGGGAAATATTTTCTCCCATTCTAAGAGTTGTCTTTTGGTCTTATTTATGGTTTCCTTTGCTGTGCAAAAGCTTTGAAGTTTCTTTAGTTCCCATTTGTTTATTTTTGTTTTTATTTCCATTTCTCTAGGAGGTGGGTCAAAAAGGATCTTGCTGTGATTTATGTTATAGAGTGTTCTGCCTATGTTTTCCTCTAAGAGTTTGATAGTTTCTGGCCTTACATTAAGGTTTTTAATCCATTTTGAGCTTATTTTTGTGTATGGCGTTAGGGAGTGATCTAATCTCATACTTTTACATGTACCTGTCCAGTTTTCCCAGCACCACTTATTGAAGAGGCTGTCCTTTCTCCACTGTACATTCCTGCCTCCTTTATCAAAGATAAGGTGACCATATGTGTGTGGGTTTATCTCTGGGCTTTCTATCCTGTTCCATTGATGTTTATCTTTCTGTTTTTGTGCCAGTACCATACTGTCTTGATTACTGTAGCTTTGTCTGAAGTCAGGGAGCCTGATTCCTCCAGCTCTGTTTTTCTTTCTCAAGATTGCTTTGGCTATTCGGGGTCTTTTGTGTTTCCATACAAATTGTGAAATTTTTTTGTTCTAGTTCTGAGAAAAATGCCAGTGGTAGTTTGATAGGGATTGCATTGAATCTGTAGATTGCTTTGGGTAGTAGAGTCATTTTCACAATGTTGATTCTTCCAATCCAAGAACATGGTATATCTCTCCATCTATCTGTATCATCTTTAATTTCTTTCATCAGTGTCTTATAATTTTCTGCATACAGGTCTTTTGTCTCCTTAGGTAGGTTTATTCCTAGATATTTTATTCTTTTTGTTGCAGTGGTAAATGGGAGTGTTTTCTTGATTTCACTTTCAGATTTTTCATCATTATTGTATAGGAATGCCAGAGATTTCTGTGCATTAATTTTGTATCCTGCTATTTTACCAAATGCATTGATTAGCTCTAGTAGTTTTCTGGTAGCATCTTTAGGATTCTCTATGTATAGTATCATGTCATCTGCAAACAGTGACAGCTTTACTTCTTCTTTTCCGATTTGGATTCCTTTTATTTCCTTTTCTTCTCTGACTGCTGGGGCTAAAACTTCCAATACTATGTTGAATAAGAGTGCTGAGAGTGGGCAACCTTGTCTTGTTCCTGATCTTAGTGGAAATGCTTTCAGTTTTTCACCATTGAGGATGATGTTGGCTGTGGGTTTGTCATATATGGCCTTTATTATGTTGAGGAAAGTTCCCTCTATGCCTACTTTCTGCAGGGTTTTTATCATAAATGGGTGTTGAATTTTGTCGAAAGCTTTGTCTGCATCTATTGAGACGACCATATGGTTTTTCTCCTTCAATTTGTTAATATGGTGTATCACATTGATTGATTTGTGTATATTTAAGAATCCTTGCATTCCTGGAATAAACCCCACTTGATCATAGTGTATGATCCTTTTAATGTGCTGTTGGATTCTGTTTGCTAGTATTTTGTTCAGGATTTTTGCATCTGTGTTCATCAGTGATATTGGCCTGTAGTTTTCTTTCTTTGTGACATCCTTGTCTGGTTTTGGTATCAGGGTGATGGTGGCCTTGTAGAATAAGTTTGGGAGTGTTCCTCCCTCTGCTATATTTTGGAAGAGTTTGAGAAGGATAGGTGTTAGCTCTTCTCTAAATGTTTGATAGAATTCGCCTGTGAATCCATCTGGTCCTGGGCTTTTGTTTGTTGGAAGATTTTTAATCACAGTTTCCATTTCAGTGCTTGTGATTGGTCTGTTCATATTTTCTATTTCTTCCTGATTCAGTCTTGGCAGGTTGTGCATTTCTAAGAATTTGTCCATTTCTTCCAGGTTGTCCGTTTTATTGGCATAGATTTACTTGTAGTAATCTCTCATGATCTTTTGTATTTTTGCAGTGTCAATTGTTACTTCTCCTTTTTCATTTCTAATTCTATTGATTTGAGTCTTCTCCCTTTTTTACTTGATGAGTCTGGCTAATGGTTTATCAATTTTGTTTATCTTCTCAAAGAACCAGCTTTTAGTTTTATTGATCTTTGCTATCATTTCCTTCATTTCTTTTTCATTTATTTCTGATCTGATCTTTATGATTTCTTTCCTTCTGTGAACTTTGGGGTTTTTTTGTTCTTCTTTCTCTAATTGCTTTAGGTGCAAGGTTGGGTTGTTTATTCGAGATGTTTTCTGTTTCTTAAGGTAGGATTGTATTGCTACAAACTTCCCTCTTAGAACTGCTTTTGCTGCATCCCATAGGTTTTGGGTCGTCGTGTCTCCATTGTCATTTGTTTCTAGGTATTTTTTGATTTCCTCTTTGATTTCTTCAGTGATCACTTTGTTATTAAGTAGTGTATTGTTTAGCCTCCATGTGTTTGTATTTTTTACAGATCTTTTCCTGTAACTGATATCTAGTCTCATAGCATTGTGGTCGGGAAAGATACTTGATACAATTTCAATTTTCTTAAATTTACCAAGGCTTGATTTGTGACCCAAGATATGATCTATCCTGGAGAATGTTCCATGAGCACTTGCGAAAAATGTGTATTCTGTTGTTTTTGATTGGATTGTTTTTGATGGAATAATTGTTTTAAATGATAAAAAAAAAAGGGTAATTAACACGAATTTTACACAATCTTGTCCAGAAAATAGAAGAGAAGAAAAAACTTCCCAACTCATTTTATGAAGCCAGTGCTACTGATACCAAAAGCACGTAAACAGTTTCAAAAAAAGAATATGACATACTAATATCTTTCATGATGTTAGACACAAAAATCCTCAACAAAATATTTGCAAACTAAATCCAACAATGTATAGAAAGAAATACACACTATAACAAAGTAGAATTTATTATAGGTATGCAAAGCTGCTTCAACACTTGAAAATCAATCAATATAACTCCCATATCAAGCAGCTAAGGAAGAAAAATCATATAATATTTATTGACACAGAAAAAGCATTTGAAAAAATTCTATTTTTGATAAAAACTCTCAGCATGTTAGAAATAGAGGGGAACTACTTGATACAGAACATCTCCAAAAAACCTATAGCTAACATTATACTTAGTGCTGAAACATTATACTTAGTGGTAAAACACTGAATATTTTCCCCTAAGATTGGAAGCAAAACACTCTCATGCAACACAGGTACTGGGAGTTACAGCCATTGTAATAAGGCAAGAAAAAGAAACAGTCATATAAACTGGAAAGAAATACAATTTTTTATATTTGCAAATGACCTGAAATACTTAGGTGTAAATCTAACAAAAGACTTACAAGACTTGTATGTCAAAAATTATAAAATGCTTATGGAAGAAATCAAAGAATGCCTAAATAAATGTATAGACATACTGTGTGCATGCATTGGAAGATCTAATATAGTAAATATATTAATATTCCTCAAACTCATCTGTAAGTTTAATAAAATTCCTTTCAAAATCCCAGAAAGATTATTTGTAAACAAAGACAAGTTTAGTCTAAAATTTATATAGATAGGCAAAGGCCCTAGAATAGCTAAAACAATCTTGAAGAACAAAGTGAGAAGAATCATTCCACATGATATTACAACTTATTATTACAGCTACAGTACTTGGTGTTGGTGGGACAACAGACATAGATCAGTGGAACAGAATAGAAAACCCAGAAATATACCCACACAAATAGACTATTTCAATTTTTTTTAAAGTTGCAAAAGCAATGAAATGAGGGAAAACCGTCTTTTCAACAAATGGTGCTGGAGCAATTGGACAACCATAGGCCAAAAAAATGAACCTCAACCCAAACGTCTCACTTTGCACAAAAATTAACTCAAAAAGGATTATGGATTTAAATGTCCAATGTAAAACTATAAAACTATGGAGGAAAAAAAAAAGAAAATCTTCAATATCTATGGCTAGGCCAAGGGTTCTTGACACTAAAAGCTCAGTACATAAAAGGAAAAATTGATCAACTGAACCTCATCAAAATTAAAAATTTTTGAGCTATAAAAGATCATGTAAAAACAATGAAAAGACAAGCTACATGCTAACAGAAAATATTTACAAACCACATATGTAACAAAGGACTAGTATCTAGAATTTATAAAGAGCTCTCAAACTCAACAGTAAAGGAACAAGCCAATAAAAAACTGGACAAAAACCATGAATAGATATCCTACTGAGGAGGCTTTACAGACGTCCAGGAAGCACATGAAAAGATACTCAACAACTTTAGCCATCAGGGAAATGAAAATTAAAATCATGAGATATTACACACCTATCAGAATGGCTAACACGTAAAAATAGTGAAAACACCAAGTGCCGGCAAGAATGCAGAGAAATTTTATCACCCATTGATTGCTGGTGGGAATGTAAAACGGTGCAGCCATTCTAAAAAACAGTATAGTAGTTTCTTATAAAACTAAACATGCAATTACCACAGTACTCAGCAAGTGTAGTTTATTTATCCCAGGGGAATGAAAACTGGTATAAAAATATTCATAGATTATCTTATTTGAATAACCCCAAACTGGAATCAATCCAGATGTTCCTCAACAGGTGAATGTTTAAACAAACTGTGGTACATACATACCACAGAATTTTTTAGTATTTGCTTTATTGTTTCATCACTATTCAGCAATAAAAGGCACAAACTGACATACGCAACAATTTGGATGAATCTACAGGGAATTAAGCTAAGTGGAAAAAAAAATCCCAAAAGATTAAATACCATATGATTCCATTTATGTAAAATGTTTGAGATGGTAAAATTTTGGAAAAAAAGATAAGATTAGTAGTTGCTAGGGCACAGGGATGGGAGTTGAGGAGTGAGCAGGGAGTTGAGTGTGGTTTTAAAAGGGCAACCTGAGAGGTCCTTCTGGTAATGGAACTGTTCAGTATCTTGACAATAAACTTACAATGAGATGTACAGAGCTAAACAAACACACACACAAACAAATGTATACAAGTAAAACTGGAGAAATCTGAATAAGATCAGTGGAGTCTTATCAATGTTAAGATCCTGATTGTGATACTATACTACAGTTCTGCAAAATTTTACTATTGGGGGAAACTAGTTAAATGGTACATGGGATCTGGCTGTATTATTTATTACAACTGCATGTGAATCTACAACTATCTCAATAAAAACTTCAGCTGAAAAAAAGGCTATGTATTATATGATTCCATTTATATGACATTCCAGAAAAGTAAAAAAAACTACAGGGACAGAAAACAGATCAGTGGTTGCCAAAAGGTGAGAGTCAGGGGAAGGTTTGAGGGATTCAAAAATTTTTTTGGGGGGGGGGGCGGTTATGGAACTGTTGTATATTCTGATTGTGTTGACAGTTATGTAACTGTAGTGTTTGTCAAACACAGAAATGTATACTAAAAGGGTAGAACTATATGTCAATTATATCTCAGTAAACCTGATTTTAAACAAAGGACACTACTAAAAAATAATCATTTAGCAGGACCAATCAAGAAAAAAGAGAAAAGCAGAAATAAACATAACAGGAAAGAAAAAGGAGATAAATACTGATATAGTACATTTTTTAATCACAAATATCCCTCATGTAATGATATTGAAGATCTACTGATAAATGAAAAAGGCAAGATGTATATTTCTTTGTACCACTTATGTATAAAAAAATATGCACTGAATAGCAATGAGAACTATAATAAGAAGCTAGTGTCAGTAGTTGCCTAGGGACCAAACACTTGAGTGGCTGTTAAGGATAAAAGTGGGAAAACTTGGGTTTTGGTCTATACATTTAAAAAAATTTTCAAACGGGTATTATGTGGAAATATTACTTAGTCCAAATGAGAACTAAATAGAAGAAAATAATTTAAAAACTTAAACACCTACCCTCAAATAATAATATTATGAATGACTATAAAATTTTTTTAAGTTTTTCTTTTTTTAGTTTTTTTTTGATGTGGACCATTTTTAAAGTCTTTATTGAATTTGGTACAATATTGCTTTTGTTTTATGTTTTGGTTTTTTTGGCCACGAGGCATGTGGGATCTTAGCTTCCCGACCAGGGATCGAACCCATACCTCACTGCATTGGAAGGTGAAGTCTTAACCACTGGACTGCCAGGGAAGTCCCTGACTATAGAATTTTAAACTTAAAATAATTTCATAGAAAAATATAAAATTACCAACCCAAAACCAGAAAAGAACAGTAGAAAAGAATATTATAGTATAACTTTAAATATGAAAATATAGGGAAACATTCCCAAATAACATTATAAAATTAAATTCTGCAGTCTTGAAAAAGAACACTTAATATTTTACAAACAAGTTCAACTTGGGAATTCAGACTTAACTATAATTTAGCAATATAACTGAGCAAGTCTGTAATGGTACAGGAATGGACAAAAGATAGGGTGTGGGAAAAAAGGGAACCCTCTTGCACTGTTGATGGCAATGTAAACTGATACTGCCACTGTGGAGAACAGTACGGAGGTTCCTTAAAAAACTAAAAATAGAACTACCATATGACCCAGCAATCCCACTAATGTACATATACCCTGAGAAAAACATAATTCAAAAGGACACATGTACCCTTAATGTTCATTGCAGCACTATTTACAATAGCCAGGACATGGAAACAACCTATACGTCCAACGACAGAGGAATGGATAAAGAAGATGTGGTACATATATACAATGGAATATTACTCAGCCATAAAAAGGAACGAAATTGGGTCATTTGTAGAGATGAAGATGGACCTAGAGTCTGTCATACAGAGTGAAGTAAGCCAGAAAGAGAAAAACAAATATTGTACATTAACACATATATATGGAATCTAGAAGAATGGTACAGATGAACCTATCTGCAGGGCAGGAATAGAGACACAGACGTAGAGAACAGACATGTGGACACAAAGGGAGAAAGGGAAGGTGGGACGAATTGGGAGATTAGGATTGACATATATACACTACCATGCATAAAATAGACAGCTAGTGGGAACATGCTATAAAGCACAAGGAGCTCAGCTTGGTGCTCTGTGACGACCTAGATGGGTGGGATGGGGGTGGGGGTAGGAGGGAGGTCCAAGAGGGAGTGGACATATGTGGGGGAGGGGATATACACATAGCTGACCCACTTCATTGTACAGCAGAAACTAACACAACATTGCAAAGCAATTATACTCCAGTAAAAAAAAAAATACATCAATGGAATAGAACAGGACCCTGACAAAGAACCATGAATGCACATAAAATAACTAGATCTATAACAGAGCTGGCATTACAGGTCAATGGTGAATACCAATTATCAATATGGAAGAAAAAAAACAAAGACTTCGATCTCTATTTGAGACTAAACACAAAAATAGATTCCAGATAGATCAAAGACATAAATGTGAAATCACTTTTAGAAAAAAGCCCAGAAGATTACCTTCAGTGATCTTCACAAAGGAAATGATTTCTTAAATAAGATGGAATAAGAATAAACTGTAGAGCAAAGCATTGATACACGTCATATTAAGTTTTTAAAACTTCTTTTCAACAAAATACAAAGTGAAAAGATCAGATTGAAAAGCTACATAAGAAGAATTTAAAATGTATAATGACAAAGAATTATAAGATCCTACTTTATATTTTAATGGATATATAAAGTATAATAAGTAGACATCAAGGATATACATCAAATTCCTGCCAGTGGTTGGTTACTTCTTGGAGTAACGAATAGGACTAAGAATAGAGGCAAAAACGTACTCCAATTTTATCTGTAATATTATTTATTTCAATGAAAAAATAAACTTGAAGGGTAAAATATTAAAAATCATCAGTTCTGAACAATGTGAACATGAGTGTTTGTTTTATTATTCTCAGTATTTTCTTTTTTAATCTAAAAAGCAAGCAAAAACAAAAAAGATAAAATTGGCTCCCTGCCCTGGCCAAAACAAAAGTTCAGACACCAAAGATAATTTCCCCCAAGACCATGATTTGGGAAGGCTGGCTCTTATTCTTTCTTTCCTTTGCAGCTATATTCAAATTCTCATGTATAACTCTAATCAAGATGAGGAAGGTAGCCTATCTTCTGCTGGGCTGGGAAAGTGGAAAGAAGTCACAATCAAGTCCAAGGTAATTGGAATGACAAAAGCTGTAAGCAACAGGGAGAGCTAACATTTCAGAGGCTGTCCATGGTGTGCCAAGGAGAAAGCCCCTTTTGTTTCTCATCAGACTCGCAGCTGAATGTGAGGAGTGCTGTGTCACGGCCCTTGTCAGAGGATGATGGAGCCTGGCAGTATGGAGAACCCCAGGAGATTCATGTCCAATGTAGGAATGTTCCTTCACAACAGCAGGTCCTCTGTCTGGAAGGAATATGAGGTAACGGACACAGCACACTAGGATTTCTCCAGCATCCAAGACAAAATAAGCCTTCATTGAGGTGGTGTCCAAATACAGGCTGCTGCCCTGCTCTCACAATAACATGAAGATACAATCAGCTCTATTTAGAAAAGCCATTAGTCTTAATCAGGAAAAAACATACTCTCCATATTTTAAAAAGCTGGTTACCACTAATGACAATCCAATAAGCATTTGAGAAATGCCTACTATAATCCTTGACATAATAAATAAGGATTTCCCAGGGCACAGTTTAGGGACTCCTTGGGACAAACACAAAGTGAGGTACTGAAGTAGAATAAAAGCAAAGAAATGCCTGTAAGAAAACCTATTTCTGGCTTTGCCACTCTGTCTCTGACAACAGCATTTCCTCCTGTCAAATAATTGTTCACTGTAGCTATGCCTCTAACTCCTCTTCATGTAAACCAAAATTCTAAAGTCTGGAAAAAGACACCCCAAATCAATGAATTTACTTTCCCTGACCGTCCTCAAAAACAAAAAGAAACCACTGGACCCCCAAAAGATACATGATATGTTGATTTCTAAAAGAAAAGTTACATGGTTTTTCTTTTTTGTTTCTCTTTTAAAATAAACAGAGGGGGACTGTATTAGTTAAGTGCTAAATAAGTAATTTAAATTCAGTCTCTCAGGATATTCAGAGATAAAGCAAATACAAAATAAAAGAAGAGCTGATAAATATAGGCAATGTGGACAGACATCTGATAAATGGCGAGGCAGAAATAATAAACAGGTACACTTTAAAATGTACCAGATTCATAAACGTAGAGGTTTCTTTCTCTCTAAATGGTACTTTTATACCCCTAGAGAAATCAGGGCTATAAATACCAGAAAACACGTGTTTTCTAAGGACTACTTCAAATTCTGCAGTGAAATTTAGTCTTATGTAAAGAGACATAAAGGACCTCCGATACACATATCCTCCTTTACTCAAGTCTCAGTTATTAACTAGGTCCCTGGGTCTCTCTCAGCTTCTCCTTCTAGATACAAACCAAAATCTGCCCACATAACTTTCCCATTGAAGCCTTTCAATGATTTCCCACGGCCCGCAAGAAAAAGTCCTAGTCTGGCATGGCATACCAAGGTCTCGAATGACCTGCCCTGTTTTCTACCTTCTTCCTCAGTGTTATCTGCCACTACTTCCCACTTAATTGCTTTTCACCAAGTCATACTGAAACTGCTGTAGTTCACTACATATAAAGAGTTATTCCATACCTCTGTGCCTTGACTTCCCACATACTCCCTTCTGTCTGGAATATTCTCCCTTCACCTTCACCAGATTAACTCAGTCATTTTCTAGAAAGTCCCACTTCTTCCAGCAGAGCAAAGTACTCCTTTGTGCTCCCAGAGCTTAATTTGAAGATTTAATCACCTTACTGAACAGCTGCTATATTGTCAGGTACTGCTGTAGGCATTGAGGATAGGGCAAAGCACAAAAGAGAAGTCTCTGCCTTTACAGAGCTTACAGTACAGCGCAAGGGAGACCGATAATATATAAGAAATGTAAGTTAGGTGCTGATAAATAAGAAAAATAATGGTAGGTTAAGAGAATGATAGGAGACAGAGGTGTGCTAGTTTAGCTAGGTTGGTCAGGGAGGGAGTCTCTGATGAGGTGTCAGAGAGGGAGAGAGCCAAGCAGTTAACTTGGGGCATTCTGGACAGGGGAAAAAATGCAGAGGCCTGAGGTGGAAGTGTGCTTGGTGTGTTGAGGAACAGCAAGGCTTTTTTTTCTTATACTTGAATTCTTATAAACTGGCTGCCATGTGGAGAAGAAGCTATAGGCGGCGAGGGTGGATATAGGCAGGCCAATTGCAATAACGAAGAACAAATCTGACTCCATGTTAGATCTGTTACTTTGACTTAAAGTATTGTATTCTATTGCTTTTGCTACAAGTTAAGAATGTTGCCTACAGCCTGAAATATACAGGAGAGCCCATTCTCACGGGCTCTGACCATTAAAAGTACAACACTTTTCATTCATATAGAGATTAAAAAGTTGCAGAACAGAGAATAACATTTGTCTTGTTGGAGGTTTACAGGAACATCATGACCTGACCTGACCTGACCTACTTGGACAGCTGCGAGAATAAATGACTCCCACACCAAGAAGTTTGCAACAAGCAGCCGCACCCCTCCCCTTTTAATATAAAAGAAGTTTGAATTCTAACTCAAGTAAGATGGTGCTTTGGGACTCCAGTCCATCATCTTCTCAGTCTGCTGGCCTTCCAAATAAAGCTGTTGTCCCTACAACTTTTCTCTCGATTTACTGACCTGTTGTACAGTGAGCGGTACGAGCTTGGTCTCAGTAACACAATTGGAAGGCTACTATAATAACACAGGTAAGAGATTAGGAAGGCCTGAACTAAAATGATGCTAAGAAGTAGTAAGATTCTATATGTTTTTGAAAGCAGAATTGAAAACAAGAACAAATGGACTAGACGTGGGGTGTGGGAGAAAGAAATCAGGGATGATGCCCAACTCTTAATCCTGAGCAACTGGAAAAATGGAGAGATTGAGAAAAATGTGCAGAGCAGGAGATCAGGTGGGGAGGGGAAGGGGCCAGGGAAAGGTAAAGGAGGGACCAAAAGTTCAGTTTTGGACACATTAGGTTTAAACATCCAGGTGGAGATGTCAAGTAGGTATCTGGAAATACTAGTCTGGAATTTAGGGGCAGATCAGAGCTGAAGGTATAAATTTGGCAATTATTTGAAATCAAAAGGCATGGGAAGCCACAGGACTGGATGAAAGTACCTAGGGGATGAGTATAGAAGAGAAGAGGTGTAAGTACCAAATCCTGGGATAACTGAATTGTTAGAGGTTAGGAACGTGAGGAGGCTCCAGCAGAGGAAATATATCTCTAGCTTAGTCCAGACGGCAAGCTTCTTGAGAGCAGACACTACTTTTTTTGTCTTACCTTCAGCTTCTGGCTCTAAGCCTCTTAGTCCATAGTAGGTATTCAGTAAATAAACTGTCCTTTGAAACCCAGCTATTAGAATCTAGAGTTATTTCCTAGAAGGTCTCCTGGTAAAATATGAGAATTCAATGACTGAAATATGACCAACCCAGTGAGGACATCTTTTCAACCACCTGCAGCACAAACTGAACTGATTTTGAAATAGCACACCACTGCTACACAAGCCATGAAGAGAAAAGGCACAGATGAAGGCTCTAAAAGAAAGAGTCTATTGATTGGAAAAGCAAACACTATGATGCTTAAAGGCCAAGAATCATGAAACAGAGATTTTTCGTCTCCTATTGTTTCACAAAGTAAATAAACATGAAACATATGGGCGATTCCTCACTTTGTGTGTGTGTGTTAGTCCATTATCACCATAAACAGCTACAGTAGAGAAGCTAAACTTCCAGCTCCACCTGACAGCAGAAGGCAATAAGATGATAACTGAGTGCCTGTAAGGAATGATAACACTCTTAATAAGTATGTCTCCTGTCAGTCCTCTAAACATTTTATTCCGTTCATCAAAAAAAGTTGAAGTCATACAGGTAACTGGAGCTTGTATTTTATTCTGAGATAGAAAAACAGAACATGTAAATTTCTGGATCATCTTTAAAGTCTTCTGTTGCCAAAATGACTAATCACATGGAAACAGACGTGTCTGAATAATTCAACTGACTCACCAATAACTTTGCTGCCATAAAGGACACAAAACTGATTACAAAGGCTTTTTATTCATGCCCTCAAAAGACATTTTGGCTGATTTTTCTTACTTAAGTCTAAGTTGAGCAGAGGTATTTGGTGTTTAATGACACAAGACCGGAAAATGAGAGGAGAAGGAGAAGCTCAGGGAACCTAACAACTAGGGAAGGATGCTGCAGAAGTTAGAATTTATAGGAAAATCAAGTTAAACACTGACTTTAAAAACCCATGGTCAAATGAAAGGAAATTTTTTTCCTCAAAATGAATGGATACCTCAATCCCTCCAAGGACACTAAAGCTCAAATGTGATTCTGTATGAAACACTGAATTATCCAGGCAGTCAAGTCTTCACCTTTTACTAACTATGCACTGTGCTATTCACTATTCAATGGCATTTTGGAGAGAAATTATGCATAAAACTTGGAAGACAATTTAAAGGTATGGTAAGTATGGTACTAATACCCTGTTTATATATCACTCTCAATTCATAATGAATGTATTTTAGTATAAATTCCTCTGTGCTTATTCACCATTTCATATCACATCAGCATGAATGCTATTATAGTTCTTTTTTTTTTTTTTTTTTTTTTTTTGTGGTATGCGGGCCTCTCACTGTTGTGGCCTCTCCCGTTGCGGAGCACAGGCTCCGGACGTGCAGGCTCAGTGGCCATGGCTCACGGGCCCAGCCGCTCCGCGGCACGTGGGATCTTCCTGGACCGGGGCACGAACCCGCGTCCCCTGCATCGGCAGGCGGACCCTCAACCACTGCACCACCAGGGAAGCCCTATAGTTCTTTTTAACGTGCCTAACACAGTCCCTGGCACATCACAATGGCTCAAAAAACATTCCACCAGGAGACTTACAAGAAAACTACTAGGGAACATGTACTATAGTGGGTATATGTCAGCTGCGGCTGTCCAGCATCTGAATGCCCTTCTGATTTGAGGGAAACCCAAGACAGATGAGAGGCGGAAACCACTTCCCACTACAGAAACTAAAGAGGAGTAGATATTCTCTTTCTCCATTCCCTGGAAGTTAGAACATGGGAAGGTGACATAAACCTAACTATAGCTGGAATTTTAGATATTAAGATGTAATGCAAGGACATAAGGTCTGACAGAGATTATTCACGGAAGATAGAGAAGAGTCAAGCATCCAGACACACGGCTGCAGATGTCTGAGGGCAATGAAGTTGAGCAGCCTGCTGATGACTGTGTAGTAACCAGTGTAAGAAGCATACAGTTTACATAGTGAGGTCTACAGAAATCTTGGCTGTGCCTTGCTTCCCCTCAATCCTGCCCAAGCCTAATTCTCTGATCTTGTCAATCCTGTGCGCTACATAGTATTCATTATTCTTTTACTAAATTCCTATCCTACTTAAATTGGCCAGAGTTGATTTCTGTTGTGTGCACTGGTACTAGGGAGTAGATTACTGGCAATAGTACCTCAGGTAATTAAGGGCAATTTGGAATTGGTTTCTGGCCTAGTAGAGGCCAGTGAATATCATATTAGTTTTCATAGAAGGGATTCTGCAAATCCTTGACATGGAGTGGTGAAATAAGTAATTATCACTTGAGTTCACACGAAATGCTCTAGGAGACTGAGAGAGTGCTGTCAAGAATAAAACAACATGAAGGGAATGAAAAATTCAAGACTATGGGCATCTGCTATTCTAAGCGCACAAGGCAGCTTACATAAAGGGAATATTAAGGTCGAGTTCCTATAAACTAGGCTTCAGGCACAGACTGAAACCGAGGTACTTTTAAGAAAAGGATCTTTTCTCTCTTACAACAACAGAGCTGAGGTAGCTATGAAAACAAATACACAAGGTTTGATGCTCTAGGTTGCTGAATTAGAGGTCAGTTAAACTTGCATCTATATTGGGACTATTCCATGAAAGCTGGAGCATTGACTGGAGAGAGAGAGACAGAGAGAACAAATTGGAATGGCAGTGTAAGGGAGGATTCTGAGGACTTGGGAATATCCTGAATCCCTAAACCTCACCGAGGACCCCCTTGCTAGCTGGGTCCAATGTGACTGTTCCTCTTCTGCTTGAAAAGGCAGTAAAATCCCTCTGCTTGAAGGAATTACCTTGCGAGTGTAAACTAATTCCCCATTTGCCTCATCCTTCCACATACATACTCTACTGCACTACCATCAGATCAGAGCATGGTCTGTGGGGTGAATTACAAAAATATCAAAACATTTACAAGACTCTGGTCACTTATATGGACAAGCATATAGGAAATAAATACAGGGAATATAGGAAATGAGTGTGTTAACCAAGGAAAGAAAAGCAATTCTAGATCCAGCTGATTTTGCGTAGGTATATTACCAAAGGTTCTGAATTCAAAAATCTAGCCTCAGTGGCTAGCCTCAGTGGTTTAGAATCATTTAGAGTGGTTCTAAATATTTGTCTAGTTGACTGATTGGAAACTGGACTCAGTGGTGGTCTATGCTAAGGGAAGTTGAGATGTCACAAATTATTTGAGATAATGTGGAAGGAGGAATTCAAAAACTTCAGGACAGGGGCTTCCCTGGTAGTGCAGTGGTTGAGAGTCCGCCTGTTGACGCAGGGGACATGGGTTCGTGCCCCGGTCCGGGAGGATCCCACATGCCGCGGAGCGGCTGGGCCCGTGAGCCGTGGCCTCTGAGCCTGTGCTCCACAAAGGGAGAGGCCACAACAGTGAGAGGCCCACGTACCGCAAAAACCAAACAAACAAACAAAAACTTCAGGACACAGGAATGATGGAAATTATTGTCACCCATGTTACCCCTTTACCCATTTCCATCTATGGACCCTACAAGGACTCAGAGACATTTCCTTCTCTAAGGCCTTGAAAAATACATTAGGGCTTCCCTGGTGGCTCAGTGGTTAAGAATCCGCCTGCCAGTGCAGGGGACACAGGTTCAAGCCCTGGTCTGGGAAGATCCCACATGTCACAGAGCAACTAAGTCTGTGGGTCATAACTACTGAGCCTGTGAGCCACAACTACTCAGCCCGCATGCCACAATTACTGACGCCCATGCGCCTAGAGCCCATGCTCTGCTACAAAAGAAGTCACCGCAATGAGAAGCCCACGCAGTGCAACTAAGAGTAGCCCCCGCTTGCCACAACTAGAGAAAGCCCGCACACAGCAACGAAGACCCAACGCAGCCAAACATAAAATAAATTAAAAAACAATAATAATAAATAAATTTATTTTAAAAAAAGAAAAATACATTAGTGAGTAGAACACTCACATCTTTGGAAAACATTCTACAGGCCAGGGATGCTGGTAGGAGACACTAAAATCTGGTTGCCCATTTCAATTTCAAGAAGGAAGGAAGAGAAGATTGGTTCAAGATGGCGGAGTAGAAGGATGTGCTCTCACCCCCTCTTGCAAGAACACCAGAATCACAACTAACTGCTGAACAGTCATCGACAGGAAGACACTGGAACTCACCAAAAAAGATACCCCACATCCAAACACAATGGAGAAGCCACAGTGAGACGGCAGGAGGGGTGCAATCACAATAAAATCAAATCCCATAACTGCTCGGTGGGTGACTCACAAACTGGAGAACACTTACACCACAGAAGTCCCCCCACTGGAGTGAAGGTTCTGAGCCTCACGTCAGGCTTCCAAACCTGGGGGTCCGGCAACAGGAGGAGGAATTCCTAGAGAATCAGACTTTGAAGGCTAGCGGGATTTGATTGCAGGACTTTGACAGGACTGGGGGAAACAGAGAGTCCACTCTTGGAGGGCACACACAAAGTAGTGTGTGCACTGGGACCCAGGGGAAGGAGCAGTGACCCCAGGGGAGACTCAACAAGACCTAACTGCTAGTGTTAGAGGGTCTCTGGCAGAGGTGGGGGGCAGCTCTGTCTTACCGTGAGGACAAGGACACTGGCAGCAGAAGTTCTGGGAAGTACTCCTTGGCGTGAGCCCTCCCAGAGTCCGCCATTAGCCTCACCAAACAGCCCCGGTAGGCACCAGTGTTGGGTCGCCTCAGGCCAAACAACCAGCAGGGAGGGAACCCAGCCCCGCCCATCAGAAGTCAAGCGGATTAAAGTTTTACTGAGCTCTGCCCACCACCAGTCCCTCCCATCAGGAAACTTGCACAAGCCTCTTAGATAGCTTCACCCACCAGAGGGCAGAGCAGAAGCAAGAAGAACTACAATCCTGCAGCCTGTGGAACAAAAACCACATTCACAGAAAGACAGACAAGATGAAAAGGCAGAGGGCTATGTACCAGATGAAGGAACAAGATAAAACCCCAGAGAAACAACTAAATGAAGTGGAGACAGGCAACCTTCCAGAAAAAGAATTCAGAATACTGATAGTGAAGATCATCCAGGACCTTGAAAAAAGATTGGAAGCAAAGATCGAGAAGATGCAAGAAATGTTTAACAAAGACCTAGAAGAATTAAAGAACAAACAAACAGAGATGAACAACACAAGAACCTACAACCAAGATTACTCTACCAGGCAAGGATCTCATTCAGATTCGATGGAGAAATCAAAAGCTTTACAGATAAGCAAAAGCTAAGAGAATTCAGCACCACCAAACCAGCTCTACAACAAATGCTAAAGGAACTTCTCTAAGTGGGGAACACAAGAGAAGAAAAGGACCTACAAAAACAAACCCAAAACAATTAAGAAAATGGTCATAGGAACATACATATCGATAATTACCTTAAATGTGAATGGATTAAATGCTCCGACCAAAAGACACAGGCTTCAGGCTTCCCTGGTGGCGCAGTGTTTGAGAGTCTGCCTGCCGATGCAGGGGACACCGGTTCGTGCCCCGGTCCGGGAAGATCCCACACGCCACAGAGCGGCTGGGCCCATGAGCCATGGCCGCTGAGCCTGCGCATCCACAGCCTGTGCTCCGCAATGGGAGAGACCACAACAGTGAGAGGACCGCGTACCAAAAAAAAAAAAAAAAAAGACACAGGCTTGCTGAATGGATACAAAAACAAGACCCATATATATGCTGTCTACAAGAGATCCACTTCAGACCTAGGGACACATACAGACTGAAAGTGAGGGGATGGAAAAAGATATTCCATGCAAATGGAAATCAAAAGAAAGCTGGAGTAGCAATACTCATATCAGATAAAATAGACTTCAAAATAAAGAATGTTACAAGAGGGCTTCCCTGGTGGCACAGTGGTTGAGAGTCCGCCTGCCGATGCAGGGGACACAGGTTCGTGCCCCGGTCCGGGAGGATCCCACATGCCTCGGAGCGGCTGGGCCCATGAGCCATGGCTGCTGAGCCTGCGCGTCCGGAGCCTGTGCTCCGCAAGAGGAGAGGCCACAGCAGTGAGAGGCCTGCGTACCGCAAAAAAAAGAAAAAAGAATGTTACAAGAGACAAGGAAGGACACTACATAATGATCAAGGGATCAATCCAAGAAGAAGATATAACAATTAAAAATATATATGCACCCAACATAGGAGCACCTCAATACATAAGGCAAATGCTAACAGCTATAAAAGAGGAAATAGACAGTAACACAATAATAGTGAGGGGCTTTAACACCTCACTTACACCAATGGACAGATCATCCAAACAGAAAATTAATAAGGAAACACAAGCTTTAAATGACACAACAGACCAGATAGACTTAATTGATATTTATAAGACATTCCATCTAAAAATAGCAGATTACACTTTCTTCTCAAGTGTGCATGGAACATTCTCCAGTATAGATCACATCCTGGGTCACAAATCAAGCACAGTAAATTTAAGAAAACTGGAATCATATCAAGCATCTTTTCTGACCACAATGCTATGAGATTAGAAATCAATTACTGGGAAAAAAACGTAAAAACCCAAACTCATGGAGGCTAAACAATACGTTACTAAATAACCAAGAGATCACTGAAGAAATCAAAGAGGAAATCAAAAAATACCTAGAGACAAATGACAATGAAAACACAACAATCCAAAACCTATGGGATGCAGCAAAAGCAGTTCTAAGAGGGAAGTTTATAGCTATACAAGCCTACCTCAAGAAACAAGAAAAATCTCAAATAAACAATCTAACCTTACACCTAAAGGAACTAGAGAAAGAAGAACAAACAAAACCCAAAGTTAGCAGAAGGAAGGAAATCATCAAGATCAGAGCAAAAATAAATGAAATACAAACAAAGAAAACATTAGCAAAGATCAATAAAATTAAAAGCTGTCTCTGAGGGCTTCCCTGGTGGCGCAGTGGTTGGGAGTCCACCTGCCGGTGCAGGGGACACGGGTTCGTGCCCCAGTCCGGGAGGATCCCACATGCTGTGGAGCGGCTGGGCCCGTGCATCCGGAGCCTGTGCTCCACAATGGGAGAGGCCACGACAGTGAGAGGCCCACGTAACGCAAAAAAAAAAAAAAAAAAAAAAAAAAAAGCTGTCTCTGAGAAGATAAACAAAATTGATAAACCATTAGCCAGACTCATCAAGAAAAAGAGGGAGAGGACTCAAATCAATAAAATTAGAAATGAAAAAGGAGAAGTTACAAGAGACATCGCAGAAATACAAAGCATCCTAAGTGACTACTACAAGCAGCTCTATGCCAATAAAATGGACAACCTGGAAGAAATGGACAAATTCTTAGAAAGGTAGAAACAGAACCAGGAAGAAACAGAAAACATGAACAGACCAATCACAAGTAATGAAATTGAAACGGTGATTAAAAATCTTCCAACAAACGAAAGTCCAGGGCCAGATGGCTTCACAGGTGAATTCTATCAAACATTTAGAGAAGAGTTAACCACCCATTCTTCTCAAACTCTTCCAAAAAATTTCAGAGGAAGGAACACTCCCAAACTCATTCTACAGGGCCACCAGCACCCTGACACCAAAACCAAACAAAGATGCTACAAAAAAAGAAAATTACAGACCAATATCACTGATGAATATACATGCAAAAATCCTCAACAAAATACTAGCAGATAGAATCCAACAACACATTAAAAGGATCATACACCACGAGCAAGTGGGATTTATCCCAGGGATGCAAGGATTCTTCAACATACGCAAATCAATCAATGTGATACACCATATTAACAAACTGAAGAAGAAAAACCATATGATCATCTCAATAGATGCAGAAGAAGCTTCTCACAAAATTCAACACCCATTTATGAAAAAAACTCTCCAGAAAGTGGGCATAGAGGGAAACTACCTCAACATAATAAAGGCCATATATGACAAACCCACAGCAAACATCATTCTCAATGGTGAAAAACTGAAAGCATTTCCTCTAAGATCAGGTACAAGACAAGGATGTCCACTCTCACCACTATTATTCAACGTAGTTTTGGATGTCCTAGCCATGGCAATAACAGAAGAAAAAAAAAATAAAAGGAATACAAATTGGAAAAGAAGAAGTAAAACTGTCACTGTTTGCAGATGACATGATCCTATACATAGAGCATCCTAAAGATGCCACCAGAAAACTACTAGAGCTAATCAATGAATTTAGTAAAGTTGCAGGGTACAAAATGAATGCACAGAAATCTCTTGCATTCCTATATACTAATGATGAAAAATCTGAAAGAGAAATTAAGGAAACACTCCCATTTACCACTGCAACAAAAAGAATAAAATACCTAGGAGTAAACCTACCTAGGGAGACAGAAAACCTGTGTGCAGAAAACTATAAGACACTGATGAAAGAAATCAAAGATGATACCAACAGATGGAGAGACATACCATGTTCTTGGATTGGAAGAATCAACATTGTGAAAAGGACTCTACTACCCAAAGCAATCTACAGATTCAATGCAATCCCTATGAAGTTACCAATGGCATTTTTTACAGAACTAGAACAAAAAAATCTTAAAATTTGTATGGAGACACAAAAGACCCCAAATAGGCAAAGCAGTCTTGAGGGAAAAAAGCAGAGCTGGAGGAATCAGACTCCCTGACTTCAGACTATACCACAAAGCTACAGTAAACAAGACAATGTGGCACTGGCACAAAAACAGAACTATAGATCAATGGAACAAGATAGAAAGCCCAGAGATAAACCCACGCACCTATGTTCAACTAATCTATGACAAAGGAGGCAAGGATATACAATGGAGAAAGGAGAGTCTCTTCAATAAGCGGTTCTGGGAAAACTGGACAGCTACATGTAAAAGAATGAAATTAGAACACTCCCTAACACCATACAGAAAAATAAACTCAAAATGGATTAGAGACCTAAATGTAAGATGGGACACTATAAAACTCTTATAGGAAAACATAGGAAGAACACTCTCTGACATAAATCACAGCAAGATCTTTTTTGATCCACCTCTTAGAGTAATAGAAATAAAAACAAAAATAAACAAATGGGACCTAATGAAACTCAAAAGCTTTTGCACAGCAAAGGAAACCATAAACAAGATGAAAAGAAACCCCTCAGAATGGGAGAAAATATTTGCAAATGAATCAATGGACAAAGGATTAATCTCCAAAATATATAAGCAGCTCGTGTAGCTCAATATTAAAAAAACAAACAACCCAATCCAAAAATGGGGAGAAGACCTAAATAGACATTTCTCTAAAGAAGACATACAGATGGCCAAGAAGCACGTGAAAAGCTGCTCAACATCACTAATTATTAGAGATGCAAATCAAAACTCACACCAGTTAGAATGGGCATCATCAGAAAAGCTACAAACAACAAATGCTGGAGAGGGTGTGGAGAAAAGGGAACCCTCTTGCACTGTTGGTGGGAATGTAAATTGATACAGCCACTATGGAGAACAGTATGGAGGTTCCTTAAAAAACTAAAAATGGAGGTACCATATGACCTAGCAATCCCACTACTGGGCATATACCCAGAGAAAACCATAATTCAAAAAGACACATGCAGCCCAATGTTCACTGCAGCACTATTTACAATAGCCAGGTCATGGAAGCAACCTAACTGCCCATTGACAGACGAATGGACAAAGAAGATGTGGTACATATATACAATGGAATATTACTCAGGCATAAAAAGGAACGAAATTGGGTCATTTGTAGAGATGTGGATGGATCTAGAGACTGTCATACAGAGTGAAGCAAGTCAGAAAGAGAAAAACAAATACCGTATATTAACACATATATGTGGAACATAGAAAAATGGTACAGATGAACTGGCTTGCAGGGCGAAATTGAGACACAGATGTAGAGAACAAACGTATGGACACCAAGGGGGGAAAGTGGCAGGGGGTGTGGGTGATGGTGGGATGAATTGGGAGATTGGGATTGACATGTATACACTGATGTGTATAAAATGGATAACGAATAAGAATAAAAAAAAATTTTTTTTTTAAAGAAGGAAGGAAGAGACCAAGCAGTGGCTTCTAACTAGTAGTGAGTGAGAAAGGAGGCATAATTACATAAATAGGCAGCGAGGCCAGAGTGGTAAGTAAAATACCTTGACTGTATAAATCTTTGGCGGTAGCTAATTGCCCACAGTCTATGTAGGATTAGAATAGGTTATCTCATTTCAGGGAGAGAGAAATGTGTTTTCATTTATACAAGGAATTTATTAGGATAGGTAAGAACAATTTTTAATATATAACTATGGGGAAAGTCAAAAGTGTCAGACTATAGTAGACATTCTTTTTGCTGAGTTGTTCCTATTTGAGGGGAAGTCCCAAGATCAGGGGAAGCAAGATTCTACCTCTCATTGCAGAAGCCAAAGTGGAGAAGATAATCTGTCTTCCCTATCTCTTGGGAGACAGAGTGTGGGCAAATGCCTTAAACATACCCAATCAATTGGTCAGATGCATAGTTTTGACACTTAGGGAATGAAGCAAAGGTCAGCGAAAGATTATATTCAGCACTTATGGGAAAATCAAAAATCCATGACACGGCTGCAAGTGTTCAGTGGTTAAGTCCAGCATTGCAGTACCAACAGAAATATATAAAGAAGACTGTAAGTCGAAACCTTGGCTATCCTTGCCTCCCTTGGTTCCTGTCTAAACCAGGTTCTCTAGCCCACCTAGCAATTCTTTTAGTTTCTCAATATCTCTCCAGTAAAGTCCTCCCCTGATTAAAGATGATTTCTATAACATGCATTCAAGCACACTGACTACTACAGAGGCATAAATGTGCTTTAGGATAATTATGCCATCAGGGACAGAAACAATTTACTGCCTATGTATATACTACTTCCTGTAGCAGACTGGAAGATAAATAAACTATAATGACAGACATATGCTCAAAGCCAGAATATTTACTTCTTCTATTAATATGTTAGATTGAATCAAATGAAAAATATAGTTATCAGACCATTTTTTTTTAACCCCAAAAAATTTTCATGTGGTTTAACCTAACATTTCTGGGTTGTGTTAAAAAGGCAGTCATATCTCTCCCTACCCAGATGTTCTTAGCTAATTTTAAAAGGTTAGCTTCAAAATCCTTACTTAATTTGTCTAATATTTTTTAAATGCTTAAGCTTTAAAATTCAACTGATAATAGCACAGATAGTTTTACACAGCACTGGTTGAGCCTTATAGAATGGTGACCCCCTTAAAGTCTGTAAATAATAGAGAACTTTGGGAAAAAATAATGTTCAGTAAGAATGAATTAGAGTCACAGAAATCTGTAACCAGAAGGACAAAATAAATTTATAACCAGAGTGTGATTTGACTCACATTTAGTCCTAACTTGCATCTTGTTGGTTTGAAATTCCTCCTGCCGAATGGGATTTCGTATTATTCTTAAAGTCATTAAGAAAAGAATATAAATTTGGGGGTAACTGATTCTAGTTTCCAACACCCAGAAACCTGTTTGGGTTTTTTTTTTCCCTTATGTTTACGTATATCGTACCTGCTACATTTCCTTTTACATTTACAGAATATAAAAGGTAGTTTCTCACCAAACAATACATATTTACTTTTCATATACTTAAAGGTACTAATTTAGGCCTCAGCATTTCGCTTCCTACTCAACCATCCTAATTCCTTTAATATTTCCTCAGGAGTCTATTTTCTAGTCCCTTTCTCATATTCTCTAAACCTCAGGCACATTTGTCAAATCTTCCAAACTGCAGAACATAGTATATCTTAAAAGTGGATGCAATGTGAAAGAAGAAACCAGTTTTGGGGATGGGTGAAAATGTGCTCCTGGAGAAGAGGATCAAAAAGGAATTGATGATAAGGAACATGGAGTGGGAACTACTAGAAGTAGTCAAATAGTACTTACCCAACCATTCTTAATACAAGTGCAAGGCTAGAAGAAATACACTGTGGAAAATGAGATAAAGCAGGTTTGCTTTTTGCGTTTCTTCCTTTATTTTTTAACCTATCACCAAAGTTCTCTAAGAGAGTCCAACAACAAATTATTAGATTTTGCTCTAAATCAATAGTTCTTAGGTTGCCTCAATACTTGCTCACGTGTTGCTAAGCTGATAGGGGATTTTTACCTGAATGGCACTTCTTCCTGTGGAACATCCACAAAGTAACGAATAAAAAATCTCTCAGAATCTTCTCGCTCACCATCAGTGACAACACTGCCATTAAGTTTGGAAACCGATGGCAATCTATAAATAAAAAGCAAAAGAGACATAATAAAAATATTGAGACTTAGAAATAAAATTATTGGTTTGAGGCCCAGTCTTATTATCTTGAAAGGACTCATTTGATGTAGCTCTGCTTGTGTACAACTACCAGCATGAACTAATGTGGTATAAAATAAAAGGACCAAAAATATCTAAAGTTTCATTTTTGATGTGACACCTGACCTTTTATAACCATACCTCACCTTTCAAAATAAGATCCTAGGCAGCACGGCCCAACTTAAGTATCGTGCAAGCCACACACATAATTTTAAATTCTCTAGTAGCCATATTTTCAAAAGTAAAAATAAAACAGATAAGATTAATTTTAATAGTATATTATATTTAACCCAATATATCCAGGATACAATCATTTCAATCTATAATCAATACTAAAAAAATAACTAAGATACTTAAATGTTCTTAATACTTAAATGTTGTTTTTTTTATATAAAGTGTTTGAAATCCAGTGTGTCTTTTTCACTTATGGCACATTTCAATTCAGACTAGCCATGATTTCAAGTGCTCAAAAGTCCCCCATGGCTGATGGTACCATACTGGACAGCACAGGTCTACAAAGCAGTCAGTACAGGTTGGTCATATAGTTCAGGAATTCATTTATTATATTTACAAAAGAACTGTGTAAAGAAAATAAACTACAAGGCCTGCAAGACTTACTCTTCGTAGAAGAAAAGTATGCTGAAATTTATTTCTTCAGTGGGATATTACTGTGTATGTCAACAACTGGAACGCAGTAAAGATCTGGTAGGTATTAGTTGGTCAGAAAGATCAAAGTGGTTTATAGAACCACTCTTCTTTAGGGAACCTTAAAGCCTACTGTTCCCCTGTCAAAACTACTATGTGTAGTACACAAGAGAACAAATCAAAACTCCGTGGCCCTTTAATCTTAGTCAAGCCTTACTGCTGCTAAAGGCACATACAAAAATAAACCCTCATGGGACATTTCAGTAGTCTGGGGGAGGCAGAGGCTGAGACACGAAAGGCAGAGGAGTCAGAGGAAGAAGGTAACAGCATGGTGGTCACATTTAAGTCAATCTACATGAAGAAGAAAACACAGATGCTACTCTCGGTTTTACACTAATGAAACAGCCCAATTTTCAGGTATTTACACTTTAAATGACTTCTATGTTAACACAGAAAATAAGGGTAACTAAAATAGAGTTGATTCCCTATTATACCTACTTTTTCTTCATGACCCAAAACAGGATTTCAAATATTGTAAATATTGAAAAGTATAAAAATAGAATAGATTTGTGAGGGAATTTTTCAGTGGTCTTGGCAGATCAATTATATTTCATTTTTCTCATCATATTGTCTTCCTTTTCCTCTAGGACGTGGAGCTACAGAAGCAGCTTCTTTAAGCAGCCTGTTCTAGAGATGGATAAACACACAGTGCACTCCCCTCACCCCCAAACAGTGCATTATCCCTTTAATGAAACAACAAAGCCCCGAGAAAAGAAAGCAGAAGAATCAGTACAACAGACCTGGCTATTACCAATTTCCTTCGCTCCTCGGTGGTATATGGCTGAAGAAGAGGAATTCCTAACAACCTCACTTCTTCAAGTTTAGGGAATGAGTTTAGTTTGTCAATGTCTTCCCAGGACCGCAAACCTAATTTGAGAAATATATTGTTTAAGTAAATCTAGAAAAGCACACAAATGAGAAGATAAACATAGCAAAAAAATTTATTTCCATTAATAGGTTCTGAAATGTTATAATGATCATAAACTAGTTAGAGATCCTGAAATTTTTCTTTATCCAAGGAAAGAATGGAATAAAACACCATAAAAACTTCCCTGCAACCTCTCTTAACCCTGTGATCCCAGTGCTCAAAGGACGCCCTTTATTCTCCAACATCCACTCATCTACTGATTCTCCACCCAAATGGCTGGTAAAGGGGGTCACTGGTGGTTTAATAAGCAGGATGGATGCCATGATTACATAATTGAAAAAGTGATGTGATCAACTCTTTCATCAGACAGAGACTCAGAGAACATAACTGTTGATCAGAGTGGACACTGCCAGCGTAAATTGCTACCTAACAAACACTAAAATGGGCAAGGTCAATAGAACCCGAAACTAAATATCATCTTTCAACTGTCCTCATTGTGGGGATAGGGAAAACAGGTTCAAAATTTAGAACAAACAAACAAAATCAAAAACAAAAAAACTGAACCCTTGGGTAGGAAAACATGAAACAAATTAAGATTGTTCAGACCTAAAAGGAAACTCTTCCTAGAGCTGTGAACAAATGTATCATCCTTGGCACTGGTAGGAAAAGTATCCCTGTAATGAGGAGGCTGGTCAGTTGTACAACACATTAAATCCATTGCAGAAAACAACGCAGTCCCTTCCTATTTCTATCAACCTTCAGCAAGGGTAAAGGCAGAGGAGCAGTTTGTGAGGACCCTGGTGCAAAAATTATCCCAGGTCACTGTCCTCTTCCCTTCAGAATGGCATTGCCATCTAGGAGGAAGAATAGAGTTAGCTCAAGGGATGTCAAGTTGTGAAATAAACAGCTTCCTTATGCAAATCACTTGTTTTTAAGACTTAATTCCCGCCCTTGTAATCTCCGTGGTGGAATAAACCGTTTATGTTTTTTCAGTTATAGGTCAGAATTATTTTTACTTATGTAGTTGTTTTAAAAATAGGCTGAAAGACAATACCAAGAGAATGAGAGGAAAATCCATACACTGGGAGAATGCATTTGCTAAAGGCATACTGATAAAATATACAAAGAACCCTTAAAACTCAACAACAAGAAAATGAACAATCCGATTAAAAAATGGGTGGAAAACCTGAACAGACACCTCGCCAAAGAAGATATACAGATGGCAAGTAAAGCATATGAGAAGATGTTCCACATCATATGCCATCAGGAAAATGCAAATTAAAACAACAATGAAATACCACTATACACATATTGGAATGGCCAAAGGCCAAAACACTCACAGCACCAAATGCTGTCAAGGATGTGGGGCAACATAAATGTAGAAAGGAACAATAGAAAAAAATCAGGTGCAGGTAAGAGGGTTGCTGTAGATTAAGAGAGTATGTTTTATCTGTTAAAGATACATACTGAAGATTTTAAGGCTGAAATTACATGATTGCTGAAATTTGCTTTTAAAATATTCCCTCCAAAGGCAAAACAGTATGGGGGATAAATACAGGAAGCAAGATGCTAATAAATGTTGAAACTGAAAAAAAAAAAAAAAAAAAAAAAAGGATGTGGAGCAACAGGAAGTCTCATCCATTGCTGGTGCAATGCAAAATGACACAGCCACTTTGGAAAAGAGTTCGGTGGCTTATTTCAAAACTACACGTACTCTTATCATATGATCTAGCAACTGCACTCTTTGTTATTCACCCAGATGAACTGAAAACTTACGTCCACACAAAAACCTGCACATGGAGGTTTACAGCAGCTTTATTAATTAAACCAAAACTTGGAAGCAATCGTGATGCCCTTCAGTTTGTGAGTGGATAAATAAACTGTGGTACATCCAGACAATGGAATATTATTTAGTGCTAAAAACAGGAACATTCTATTAAGCCATGAAAAGGCATGGAGGAAATTTAAATATGTAATAGTAAGTGAAAGAAACCAGTATGATTCCAACTATATGACATTCTGGAAGAGGCAAAACTATGGAGACAGCAGAAAGATAAGCGGTCGCCAGGGATTAGGGGGAAGGGAGGGATGAATAGGCACAGAAGATGGTTTGGGCAGTAAACTATGTATTATGTACAATACTACAATGTGTGTCATTACAGATTTGCCCAAACCCACAGAATGTACAACACCAAGAGTGAGCCCTGATGTAAACGATGGCCTTTGGATGATGACGTGTTAATGCAGGTAAACTGAAAGGTGTCACTTAGGTGCTGGGATGTTGATAGCGGGGGAGGCTGTTCCCATGTATGGCAGGGAGTATACGGGAGCTCTGTGTACTCTCTGCTCAGTTTTGCTGTGAATATAAAGACTCTAAAAAATAAGGCTTATTAATTTTTAAAAATAGGCTAAAATATTCATTCCTGTGATATACAGAATCAGATGGCAACAAACTGGTAATCAATTATATGTAAACACTAGAAAAGGAATGTGAGAATTTGAAAGCCATAGCAGGTTGGGATTCCTCAACCTAAATCAAGACAAAAGTTTAGTTTGTAATTCTCTGTACTCTTTTTACCCTGCCTTTTACTATCCAATTCATCAATTTCATTTCACTCCTTTCATAGCATGACCCCTTTAATATACAAAATAATAGCTAATATAATGCTATGCCAAACAAATATTTGATAAATACTGATATTTATCAGAGCATTTATGGAAATGAATGCCTTAAATTTAGCTAATCATTAGGCATCTGCAGGCTTCCCTGGTGGCACAGTGGTTAAGAATCCGCCTGCCAGTGCAGGGGACACGGGTTCGAGCCCTGGTCTGGGAAGATCCCACATGCCGCGGAGCAACTAAGCCCGTGCGCCACAACTACTGAGCCTGTGCTCTAGAGCCCGCAAGCCACAACTACTGAGCCTGCGAGCCACAGCTACGGAAGCCCATATGCCTAGAGCTCGAGCTCCGCAACAAGAGAAGCCACCACAATGAGAAGAGCCAGCGCACCGCAGCGAAGAGTAGCCCCTGCTCGCCGCAACCAGAGAAAGCCCGTGCGCAGCAACGAAGACCCAACACAGCCAAAAATAAATAAATTAGATAAATTAATTAATTAAAAAAATACAGGCATCTGCATGTCACTCTTTTTTTTTTTTTTTTTTGCATGTTACTCTTGAAATTCATCCTGTAAGAAGGCAGAGCTGTGACTGACAGAAATACACTTCCACTGTATTTCATGCGTAAGTCCAGATCAGTCTGCATGTAGAATGAGAACAAGCCTGTTCCTCACCTGCCTTGTGGAGGCTGATGGATCGCAGATTAGGAAACAACCTAGCCAATGAATCATCAGGCTCCTCAATAGCATTCACATGGTTGTTGGCCAGGACGAGGGTATCCAGCGAAGGAAACATAACTCCTAACTTGCGTATTTCAGTCCAGTCTTGGAGGTTATTGTCTGTTATATGTAGTAGCTTAAGAGAAGGACAGCAAATAGAAGGACAAGACACTGTTTCATAGTCATTAAGGCACAGGAAGAGCTCTTCCAAACTGCAGAGAAAAAAGGAAATATTTCATTGTTTAAAGCAGTTAAGTTTCTACTCTGCAGCTATTTTCAGTCATTCAATAAATAAGCGCCTACTATGCTAGGTGTTGTAGAGAAAATTATAAAGATGTCTTTCTGAAGGTTAAAATACAGCTGGGAAGACAAAACCTAAAATACATAAAACAGCAGAGAATGATATAACCCAGTACTAAATTAATTTTGTGCTTAAGTAAATAAGTGCTAAATGAAGCAGCACTAACCGCGAGTACAACAGTACTTTATATAGGAATAGGATTGAAGTTGTGGTTGGAATAGTCAGGAAAGGATGCATGGCCTTGAAGGAGGGGTAGACTTGGGTAAATTGAGAGGACACAGAAGGAAATTCTAGAAACAACATGAACAAGTATTTAGAAAAAGAAATAATAACTATCATTTATTGAATTCCTACCCTGTGTCAGGTCCTGTGCAGGTGCTTTATAGACTATACTTCTACTTCTGCAATTTTATAGACAATTATGTTCATTTTATAGACAAAAGTTTATCAAAGGTCATAAGGATAGTAAGTGGAAATGGGATTTAAAAGCTCATTCCATGCCATGCTAGATGTTGCATGCAGTGAGAAAACCAATCTCATTAGAGGGAGAGTGAGAAACTAAGATGGAATGAGTAAGTTGAGACCAGATTCTGAAAGGCTTTCATAGTTTCCATATTTAGACAGTCAAGGAGACTACAGCTTCATATATTTCTTTAAACTACTTCCTTTTAATATTTATGTGCATATGCAAAGAGAGATACAAACAAAACAGAACAGAGCATTTCTAAGCTGACAAAAGTATAATTTCCTGCTTGAATTATTGAAAGGAATACTAGGTCCATTTTCCCATCATGCAAGCTAGGCACTTAATCATCTGAGTGTTAATATATTTTAGAGACACTATGATTTTTTTTCCCTCCCAAAGAAAAGTGCTAAGGCAAAATTCTGGAATCAGGTAATCAGAAGATTAAAATGGAAAAAGGCTGGGTTGATCTCGAAACGATAAGTGCTTCTCAGGGATATCTTCTCGCCAAAGGATGACATATCCCATGTCTTGGTGCTACCCAACACTGAACAAGTATTCCAATGAAAATGTTACTAGATTACCCTCACAGCCTCATTTAATTACTTCATTTTTCTAACCTCATTCTCCATTCAATCTGCAGTTCTAGTATTTCTGAGATGGGAGACCAGCAGTAACTCTATGTACTAACACAGACGGCAACATGGCTCCCTCTCCATCATGCTCTCTGGGCTTACTCTGGTAACTCCTGCAGTATCGTGTGGACTGTCTCCCAAGAAGCTTTGCTGTTGTTGAGAACAAGTTTTCGAACCCCGGAGAAGGACCCGGCACACGTTCTTTCTAAAACCGATAAATTCAGAGGGTTGGAACTCAGGTTTAGAAACTCCAACTGGGGAACATTTGACACAATTTTACTGACCTGTGGAGAAAAAAAGGAAAAGCATATCAGGCAGTAATCAGCGCTTTTAAACAACAATCATACTCAAGAAAACCTAATTGAGTGGGTCTCCAGGCAAAGGGCCATTTGCATTATGGAGTCCTATTTAGTGATAGTACCCGCAGAAAGGCATAAATAATTGCGACAAATCATGGTAAATAATTTAATCTCCTTCTATGAAATAGTAGCATAACTGAAAATTAATGGTAGAAAAGAAATATTTTCCATGTTACCTTTGGCAAAGTTTTTGATTCTACTCTGTGTAATATTCTCTTCGATATCACTACATGATATTTTGGAGAAAAGATCATTTAGATGACATTTTAGGCTACAAGTTTTAAAGAGCTGGGATTGGGTCATGTACAGTAATTCTCTTTGAATATCTCCTTCCTTCCATCCTCAGTAGAATACTAAGGCTAATTAAAGGTTTATTAAAGACTACATGGTAACAATTCAGGTATTCAAAATTGATCACATAGTCACAATCACTTAGAAAACAGTTTTGGCTTGGTTCAAAGATGCACCAAACTTTAAAATATATTTACTCAGAAGTAAAAAGCATCCATAACTATATTACAAAAGAGAAAACATGATCATCAATTTAGTGATTTAGCTAGCAACTTGGTAGACAGAAAAAAGGAAAGGAAATGAGCTTTACTGATTACTGACCGTAACTATTTGCTCTGCATTGTACTAGGTTTTTAAAATATAACTTATTTCACTAAATTCTCAAAACAACTTGCAAGATAACTAATATTCTTTTATTTTAATAAATGAGGAAACTGAGGCTCGGAGATGTTAAATAATTTGAGTAAGATTTCAGAGTCACAAAAGCCAAATCTAGGATTTAAAAATCGGAGCCATTGTTCTTTCCAATACACCACAACAAGTAAATCATAAATATAACCAGAAAAAATGAAGAACGAGCTTAAACAAGTATGATATAAACACTAGAAGCCCAGTAAATGTATTAAGCATCAATCAGCCAGGCAACATGGTAACTGAAAGTTATGAGAAAAGGAGTAGAACAGAATAGTTAGGATTGGTTTTAGAATCAGAAAACCTGGACTCAAACCAGGTTCTAACACTTCCTAGCTGTGTGGTTTGACTAGTTACTTAGCCTTTCCAAATCTCAGTTTCCTTATTTGTAAACTAGAGAAAACAGTTCCCATCTATTTTACAGTATTGTTGGTAGGATTAGATGAGATACATGTGTAAAGCACTTAACAGTGATTGGTACATATTTTAGAAACTTGTTTCCATACCTACTGCCCAAGAGAATGTAAAAGCAGGGATAGTACTTACCTGGTTCACTACTGCAAAGTGGGCACTTAATGTTTGTTGATTAAATTAATGGCACAAAACCATTTAATAAATGTAACTATGACTAATAGGATATGTAACAGTATGAACCAGTATCTCAACCCTGATTATATGTCATATCACATTTATTTAAATATGTCATATTTAAAATAATTATGAGAATTTTAAAAATATACTGATTCCCAGGAGCCACCATAAACTACTGAATCAGAAGCTTCACAGGTAGGACGAGCTTCATGGCTGGGACCTGGATACCTGTTTGTTTTCAGAGCTCCATAGGTAATGACAAAAATGTATCCAGTGTCGAGGACTATGGGGAGAAAGAAAAGGCAGTCTGCACTTTACATTAGGTCTGTGTACTATGTACTGTACAGTTTAGGAGCTCTAAAATCAGTGAGAAGTAAATTAATTCCAAGAAGGTTCGGAGAAGTATGTAAGAGGGAATGGTCTTCACACACACCAGTTCATCTATTCTAACACAGCGTCTGAAGTAGTACCGTATTTATTTTCATTTTATAAATGAATAACTAAACTATCTTTCAGAGGAAAATATACTAGGCTTCAGTTTAAAATGTAAAAGATTCATACCAGTCAGCATATATTTTCCTGTTTGGTCTCTTCTGTGACCAAATGGTAACAAGCATTTGTGTGATATATAGCTAGGATTTGGAGTTTAGTGTGTGGCCACGACACAGCTAAACAGTCCACACAAGGACCAATCCTTCACTGCAGTCTACCACCTGGATACCAATATATGAAGGCCTTTCATACATAAGATGATGACTAGCTATGCTTCACCTCTTTTAAGGGCAAAAAAAAAGATGAAAAGGAACTGTGCTCCAACTACAGCATGGAGAATAACTGCTAATTATAGGTACAACCCTAGTTAAGTAAACAACACATAAACCTTTGCTAACCACAACCCTTCATATTTTATTTTTGTAATAAAGAAGAAAACACCCCCCAAAGTGGAGACTATCAGAGTCTTTGAAGCAATTTCTGAAAGAATTCCCAAAGCTGGCAGATACATGGTGTGATCTTCTTCATAGTCTGCATCTGCGCTACTGTCCAATGAGAATAAAGATTTAAAACAATGACTCAGCAGCCCTAGAATATCCTAAACAAGATAAAATTGGACTATAGTTTAATAATCCAAGCAGGAAAAATAATATATGTTAGAAGTAAATATTTTCTTTAAAAGGTTAAAATTAGGGCTTCCCTGGTGGCGCTGTGGCTGACAGTCTGCCTGCCGATGCAGGGGACGCAGGTTCGTACCCCGGTCCGGGAGGATCCCACATGCCGCGGAGCGGCTGGGCCCGTGAGCCATGGCCGCTGAGCCTGTACGTCCGGAGCCTGTGCTCCGCAACGGGGGAGGCCGCGGCAGTGAGAGGCCCGCGTACCGGAAAAAAAAAAAAAAAAAACACGTTAAAATTAAAAAGGATTTTGTGTAACCTTAAATTAATGATAATATTCTGGAAAATATTGTATTCATTACACAGGTAAATTTATTCATGGTAGAAAATATCTTAATAGTAAAGGCTATTATTATTCAGTGAGTGTCTAGGGCAGTATATTGACTTCTCTTTTTTAAATTCTAAAAATAAAGACGCTTCTAGCTGGAGTGAGTTCAGGACACTCACGTGCAGAAACATGGAGATGAACTTAGATCACCTTTTAGATCTCCAAAACTGTATGATTTAATAGAGGACCCTCTACTCTCAGTTTTGAAATGGAAGAAACTAAAGTTTTAAGAAAAATGGAGAAAGGGTAGTAAGATAACAATCTGTAATTTATACCCAAGCTATTCTCTATCTCACCCATGGTGAATTCCTCCCTCCTCTCAACTGCTTAGTGTAATGTCTTTTATAAAATGGTTTTGATAAGGAAAGGAGGAAAAAAGAGGTACCTTGGGAAAAGTCAGACAAAAATCTACTCAGCCAAAAAATTCAAATCAAAAGCTAAAAAATGCATCATTTTTTTATACATAGATGCCCAGTTTTAGATGGACAGAGACAAATCTTTGCCTCTCCCCAAAGCATTACACTTCTCGCTCATATTTATATTAGTCTCTGAATATAAAGCAGCCAGTAGTTTAAACTATCAAAGAAGATACTCATAACATTAGTGATCATTCAAAAACACTAAAAGAACCAACTAGATTATTCTGTTCCATGTTGGTATATCAAATACTGGCTGAAATAAACTTAGTTAATGGCCAGGGACAAATGATCTTCTGGGTAATCAAATACATGGGTTGCAATGGGTTGCAATGTAATGTCTTAAAACTGTGACCTATGAGGCATTTTGCAGCTTGGCAAAGAGTTTAATCAATCCTAAAAATCAATATTCTTTCGTTGTCGGTGCTTCTCCCATCTCTCTGTGTTCTGATATATATTCTAGAAGATTGGGACGAACTACAGTTAAGGCTAAGGACAAAACATAAAGGAATGATGAAAACAAAAATAAATGGAAACCTGAAAGGTAGCAGCAACAAACATTCATTTGAAAACTGCCTGAAATCAGACTATAGGGCACTTACAGGAATATACAAACCGAGCACCAACAGAATACAAATAAACATGTGACCCTCTGGCTGTATCTGTCAATGTGAGCTGGAAAATATTCAGTGGAGACCTTTGTCTAAGCAGAGAAAAGGCTGAATCACCTAGTGTAAACTCTTGTGTTCTGATCCATGTTGACATTGTTCTTCTGAGGTAGCAACTATATCACTATTAAACTGTTTCTACCAGTTAGCAAAAGCTTATGCATGTGGTCAAAGTATAGGTCAAAGCACAAAGCACAACACCTTTAAGAAATTTTTACTCCCAAAGAAATAAATTTAGGGGAATCAGCCTGTGAACATGGGAGCTGAAATGACTCAGGGTAAGAGCTGGTCTGAATTGTCACCCATGCAGGTCAGAAATCTCACCAGAGGCTCAGCAGGACTCCTGAGGGAACTGTAGAGAAGGAGGATGAACAAGGTCGCTCTCTTTGCATCCGTGCATGTGGACAAAGCATGCATGTCAATTCAGCATCTCAAAGGACCCAGAAGGCACAGATTGTAATTTGTTGAACAGTGAACTATAACAGTTGTTTGGATAAATAACTCAATCAATAATTACATGGACAAATAGAGATTGCTTCTTGGAACAGCCAAGTAAATCTGTATATATTAACACATGACTTAGAAATCAAGTGACATGCATCTCAAAGAATTTTGGTAAACATCTCAATAAAAATAGGAAATATAACTGGTAGCACAGATACCAGATTAAACAAGACTATGAAATAGACGAATATAAGAAAAGCTAAAGAAAAATGGGTTATAGATAGATTTTTCTTAAACAAGAAAGCTGTCTTAGAATCTGTATCATATTTAATATCTACCAAGTGTCTCGATGATTAATTTTATCAACAGTCCTGTCTTATGGATGATAAAGGATTAAGTGAATGTCTTAAGATCACAGGAAAAGTTAGAACAAGTGGGCCTGATCAAACCTTAAGATACAATCATTTATTCATTAAGGCATTCAGCAAACATTTGAACGCCTAGAATGCCAGGGCTGCTGATAAAAAACAAAACCCTGGATAAGCTCATGGTCTAGTAGAAAAACTGTCAAGTAAGCAAATGATTGTGCTACATTGTAATGAATCCCTTTATAGCAACATGATACAGGTGTTAGGATAATCTAATTCTGCCTGAGAGTCAGGGAAAGTTTGAGAGGAACAGCAACTTGGGCCAAGTCTTGAAAGATACATAGGAAGCAACTGGGTAGACAGAGGAGAAAGAGAACAGTAGATTTAGAATGAATAAAAGCAAGGAAGCTTTTCATGTCCACATTTATCATGAGCTGCAAGAAAAGCACATGGCTAAAGATGGAGATAAAACTCTAGAAATAGCAAAGGGCCGTATGATAGAGGGTCACACTTAGAGAGTTCAGACCATAGTTTGTAGGTGGTGAAGAGCAGCGAAGGGACTTGAAGCAGGAGTTTCATAATCACACTTCATTTATTAAAAGCAGTCTGGTAGCACTGTAGAAGGTTAGCTTAGAGGAGGCAGAGTAAAACCAGAGTCAGGAAAACCCATTAGGACACTTTTCCAATACTCCAAACAGGAAATAAGAACCTAAATTAAGTAGGAAGAACTATTTTTCTCTTATTCTTAAGGGTAGCTTCTATCAGGTCACGCTATAATCAGGTAGGTAATGTTATATATAATAATAAGAGAGAATGTCATAATACTTTTATTTGTGCAACTTGGCTTAGAGTTACTCTGAGGTCAAAGGCATCAGTTGTATCAAATTACCAGTGCGACTTAAAATAAGGAAAAGTTCTAAAAGATTTGGAATAAATTTCAGGAACAAGAATAAATATTTTTATAACCTTAGGTTCGAGCTCCAGTAATTTTTATGTCAATTTAAAGTAATAAATATAGAAGTAGTAGCAGAGAATGGGCACAGGATGTGTAAACTAGTGAAACGGTAGAGGATTTAATGCACTGTTAGCAATCTAAACCTCTGCGGCCTCATTAACCTCTTGATGCCTGGAATAAAGTTCCTCAGTGCTTTTCACATTAATGAAAAACAAATCAGCAATAACAAGGTGCATCGAAAATCACCATAGAGACAGTTGGAGCAGTCGGTTATTTCTCTTGAGACATACAGAGGAGAATCTCGAGCGAGAACCAGGATTCCGCAGCATACGTATCAACGTAAACAATGATACAGTGAGTTGTTCACCGAAATGCAGCAGTATAAAAACTTTACCTCGTGCCAGTCTTCGAGTCTGTTGTCAGAAAGATCGAGTTCTGACACGTGAGCACAGAAGGCAGCGATTTCTTTTTCATCCCCTGCACAGGTTATTCCACAGCTGTTCAACACCAGTACACTTGGGAGGTTGAGGCGATCTGAATCATGGGAGAAACAAAATACTTTCTCCGTCAGCCTAATTCTTGTCTACATACATTCAGCCACCAGGAATCAAGATCAAATTGTGTGAAATTACACAAGGACCTTGAAAATATAAGATACGCTGGGATCCAAGGGTACTGAATTCTAAGGGGAGACAGCCAAATATGGCCCAGGAGATCAGAAGAACTAGACCAGTACCCCCAAAAAGCCCTGGAGGTTTCACCTCCTGGCAGCATTGTTTATCTCAACTGCCAACAACAGAACCATCATCCATGCTGTCACCTTATCATGTGACACTAGATCCATGTGATTCATGTCAGGGCCACCACTGTGTTCTTATTGGCCTCAATTCTTTCTTTTTTTTAATTTAGTTCAAAAGTATCATTCTGGATAGCTCTTTTCTCTCTGTCTGATTTGTATTTTCACTTTCTGTTGCCTCTGGAAATTATCTCAAACCATTAATAGTCTATCTGCTAAACCACTTCTGTTCTTCAAGTTCATATCACTCAAGGAATCTTCCTCGCTTACGTGGATCCATTTAAAAATCTGTATCTTTCTCCCATACTTGTCCATCAATCATTCCCCTTTCATATCCATGTAGAATTTGTCCCTTATGAAAATCAGACTTTTAAAAATATATAATTATAATGAGAGAAAATGTTTTAAAGTCTTAAACCATTCAATGAATTCAGTCAAACTATTGCTTGTTCAAAAGTATGTCAATAAAATCACTCTTCCTATCTCTAATAAAAAGGATAAATATGAGAATTCAACCACTCTTTTCCCATTTGGTACAAAGCCAAGGCTCACAAAAGTATATTTCATTAATGGAAGCCTCGAATAATATGAACTTTCAACTTAGTACTTTTCACAGAATCAATTTCCTCAGAATGGGAGTGGACCCTGAAAAAATGAGCAAGTAAGAAGTCCACTTCTTTCTGCTGCTTCAGTTTATACGGATTGATAAGATAGTTGCATTGAGAAATAATAAACATTCAGTAACCTTTGGACACAGGAACTAAAACACTGTTCAATATTCATCTCCCATCACTACAAAGAACTACTTCCAATAACAATTAATTACAACATCAAGCTAAAATGCAAACCAAAAACACACCTTGCACGTTTCTAGTTGTAGATCTTTGCTCACATAATAATCCCCCTCCTAGAATGTCTTTATCTCCTCTCTAACCAAATTCTACATTCTTGAAGGGTTAGTTCAAATCTCGCAGCTCTGAACCCTTTCTTGATCCTATAAATTAACTCTCTAAATGTCTTTCCCAATCACTGTGCCGTTCATTTGACTCAACATAAACTACCTTGTGTTATTATATATTTTTGTAAATGTGAATACATTGTAATCCAATAAGCTGTAAGGTCACTGAGGGCACAGGCCAGGCTTGTACTATCTGCACCCTCCGAGTTCCTTGAAATATTATCACTCAAATATTGCTCTCACCCTATGAGTGCAACTAGAATGCCTTTTGGCCAACCTGCAGGAAAATAAATCCTTTCAGGTTTTCAAAAACACTGAAATCATAGCAAGGGAGAAAGACTATTCAACTCATAATTCAAAATAAAGGGAATCATTTGCAAATAAGGCAATATTCTGGTTTAACGTCCTAAGTAAGCTCCAGTAAAAAAATGTTTTAGGCCCCATCTTTCTTACCTTTCATAGGAGAGCCCTGAGGTGTGGCTGGGACATGGACTCCCATCCCAGGACCACGGCGGTAAGGAAAGTTTTCAGGACTATATTTTTCACATAATACTTGCATAAAACTCCTCCCACTAGGTTGATCCATCTTCCTTTCCTAAAATTCTACAAGAAACCAAGAAATCATCAAAATTTATTTATTTACTCATACAAGAAATATTTATTGAGAATCAATTATTTATAAGGTACTAAGCTAGGCACTGCATACACATAAGACAGGCAGGGAGAAGAGTTAGATGCTGCAAAAATACAGGGGAAAGATGATGAGGGCCCAAAGTGGTACAGTGGTAGTACAAATAGATTTAAGATGAACTTAGAAAGCAAGCTTTTCAGGAGTTATAGGGGCTGAGGGGAAGGTGGAGTCAAGGCTGACCCCCAGGTTTCTAGTACAGGAGACTAGGTGACTAGTGACACAACTAAGAAAAAAGCAACTATGGAGAGATCTAGGTTTAAGGAGGAAATTGATGAATTCTATTTTATACATGTTCAATCTGAGGCATCTGTTTCAGGGGAACAGTCTGAAATTGGGTGAGAAATGTGAGCTAGCGGCAAAGATTTGGACCTCATCAGGAAATATCATGAATAAGAATAATAGGGCACTAGAACTCTCTGGGACACTGATATTTAAGATACAGGCAGAGGAAGCAAAGCCATGACGGCAAAGTAAAAGGGATGATCAGAGAGCGAAGTGTACAGCCAACATTTTGAGAAGTTTTGGTGAGAAGGGGAGGAAGAAGATGGGCTGATAAGGTAGGCAGGAACAGGAGAGAGTACAGGATTGGGGGCAATTGCCAAGATCTTTCCTCTTAAAATAGGAGAGAACTGAATATGGTTATAGATTATAGAGAAGCAGCAAGTACAGCTGGAGAGTCTGAGAATGACTGCTGGTACCTGGTCCTAGGAAAAACCAGCAGGAATGGGCATTAAAAAACTTCTAAAAGGCTGTTTGGTACTACCCATCTAGTACTCCGAACTGTTCACCATTGGTGGTGATATATTTACTTCACTATGCTGCACTGGTTTGCTTTTGCTTATACAGTTTAATTATACTGAATGTTAGGCATCTTTCTCGTGCGATTGTCCTAACTCCACCATTACATTATGAAGGGGAGCAGTGCCATGCGATTCTACTTTTTCAGTATTGGTTCATAGCATCTGGCAGAGTATACTACACACGGTAAGGGCTCAATAAATGTTGCTGCGAACTAAAATCACGAGCCTCCAGTATGCTGAGCGGAAAGAGAAGATGCAGGATCAGGAGTGGGTTTAAGTCCCACCCGGTTCTACCACTTAATAGTTTTGTGCCATCAGGCAAGACAGCGTATTTCTCTGGGACTCAAACGTCTTATTCTGTAAAATAAGATATTAATATCTATACTGCTTGGAGTTCAGCATTACTGTAGAGCTCTAAAATGTACAAGTGCACTATTGAGATTATAGAGCTCTTGTAAAGCTCTAAAACACACAACTGTTATTACCTGTAACAGGAATTTGTAGTATGGTAGAAAAAGCACATAAACAGAAAACTTAGGCTCTGTCATTTACTAGCTGGGTGAAACATAAGCTAGTTAGCTAGCCTCTCTCTACTTCAATTTTCCCACTGTGGATGAGCTAAAATTTTCCTCTTGGGTTTGTAACAAGAATTTGAAAAGGGCATAAATATAAAAGTGGTCTTTAAACTTGGCCCATTTTCTAGATTACTACCAGGACCACGAGTACTGTACTTTGTGAAATCAATTCACAAATGCCTAGAACACAGAGTAGACACTCATTGAGCACTTGTCCAAAAGTTTTACCCATACTTAATTTATCAAAGTTTAGACTACGTAATACATTTCATAACAAGTATATCACAAGTCACCTTGAAAATACAGGGCTGCCCTCGGTCAGGGTCATCATTTGGGAGCTTAAGAACAGAGCCTGTTTTAGGACAAGAGAGTTTGTTCTTTCTACCCAGAGTGGTAAGTATATGCTGCTGCCCTCTATCCCAGCACTGTGTCAAAAGTGAACTGTGTGGGTTCATCTAGGACTCCAGGAACTTTCAGGTGGAAAGGTTCTTTTTCAATGTAAACTCATCACCAACAGCATACAACACAGAGCAGGTGCTATGCCACTAGTGACAGGCATCATAGTTCTTATCAAAGACCTGTCTCAAGCAGAATGCCAACAGAATTTTCAGAAATGTTTAACAAAAAGTCAAAGAAGTTACACTGCTATCTTCCATGCAACTGGCAGTTCAAAAGAATAAAAAGTGTGTGGGAGGGTGCTGAACTGTCAGTGCCAAAATAATAGTCACCGAGTTTAAATAGCATCTTTTAACTGAGCTTCAGAATCACTTAAACTCCAACCTCTTCGATCCAAGGGCAATAATCCTATACACAATTTATTTATTTATTTATTTATTTTGCGGTACGTGGGCCTCTCACTGTTGTGGCCTCTCCCGTTGCGGAGCACAGGCTCCGCGGCATGTGGGATCTTCCCAGACCAGGGCACGAACCCGTGTCCCCTGCAACGGCAGGCAGACTCTCAACCACTGCGCCACCAGGGAAGCCCTACACAATTTAAATATAGACAAGCTGAGTGTGGAATTAAAGAAACCTCAGCTAAAATTGGAGTCTGGACAGACCTATAGGCAGAGCCCTCACCCTTGCCACGCAACATTAATTACTCCAAATGGGAAGAGATGGAGGCCTACATCTCTGACAGGAAAGTGTTGCCTACTTTACTATCCAGCGGGAAGAAGAAAACTCTTTGCTCAATGACAGCCCAGCCAATCAGAGACCACAACAGCCCAGCCAACCTCCATACTTTGGACTCCCAGCTGCCTCCAATGGACTGTTTGGTTTTAACACACTCCCCCTCCCCTCATTTCCCCTATAAAAGCAAGTTCCCCTTCCTTGTTCTCTGGATTTGCCTGTGGTCTGCCACAGTTTGCACATCTCAAATTGCAAATCCTCTGGCCATTCCCAAATAAACTGGCTTTCGCTGGTTAAATAACTGGCTATTATATTATTAAAATTGATATGAGGGATGGTGAGGTTAGAAACATATGCAAGTCAAAATAAGTGTTAGTAAGCAAGCAATCATGGGAACTGAAAAGTTACTCCTTATGGCCCCGTGCTTTCACAATGCTTCCAAATAGTCTGCTTTTTTTTTTTTCCTAAAGACTTAAAAGCAATGCCAGTCACCTTCACTGGTCATTTTCCAGGATACTCTATTGGAACAGCATTCCAGGCATGCAGATAGTGTACACAATAATACATGGGTTTTGAATTAGAACATTAAGACTGCAAAATGGATCAGTGACATAAATCTACTCAAAATCTGTTGGGGCAGTTGGAGGAGGAACAGTAAGTGGGAAAGGAAAACTGAAAACCAAATAGATTGAAAAACGAGGACATACAGGATGGAAGAAGATCTTTAACTGGAGACTTTTAAAAGGGTTTTTTGGAGGTGGAGGGGTAATCTGTGACTTTCTGGCAAGAACCAGTGTCAAATAACATCTGACTACCTTCTACAGTTGGCAGAGGTCTAATACATTTGTAAAAGTGTGCTGAGTTGGTGCTTAAAGCCAGGGAGCCAGGAATCTAGGGTGATGTTGCTTGGTTCCATTTCCCAAGTCATGGAGTGTGCCTGTGAAAAACTCAACTCCTTTGTGCCTCAAATCCTGACTATAATATGCTTTCATAAAGCACTTGGTAAAAGTGCAAGCTGGAGGATAAGGTGCTCAGCCCAGTCACCTAAGTAACCTCAATAGCTATCAATTTGTACTTTCTGTTCCCAAGGTCAGGTCAAAATTAGTATGAAACTCAACACAACTGGAAACAGAAAATAGGCCATGTCTGACCACGAAGAGTGGAAGAGATGCAAGATATAGCCTTATGCTGGTATGCAAGATCAATATTTACTTCACCAAAAAATTTTATGGTAAATTACCACACTTCATAAAGTGTAAATACTACCAGCCTCACTCACAACTTCCAAAAAATATAAATACTACCCCAGAGTCCCAAAACATGCATTTTAAATCTTATAAAAAATAGGTTTATCTGCCTATATATGCACAGACTACCTCCAGAAGGATAAAATAGAAATCAGTAAAATTAATACCTGTGGTTGACTGAAAAGAGAGGAAATGAGGAATAAGGTGAAAAGGAGATTTCCTTCTCACTGTTCAACCATTTGAACAGCCTGAACTCACCAGGTGCATACATCACCCTTTTTTTCCATATATTATCTTTTCAAAATACAAAACATTTTTAAGTGATTTATCTGGGAATGACCTAATAATTTGTCAAAGTATTTTTTAAGTCCTCATTATTATCAACTGTCTGTGAAAAAAATGCCAAACCCGACCATGTGAAATATATAATATTAACTTTTAAACGAATTGGGAATTGAGGAAGAAAAGAAATAAAATGGATGGCCAAAGGGAAATACTTTTGTAAAAGAGCATTGGTAAAGAAAAAGAAAGCAGAACAAAACACGTCTGAGCCTCAGAACTAAACTACAATCAGAATGAGAGGTAGGGTTGAGAAGAAGGGGGGAAAATGATTCGTGGTACTCTCAAAGTCATTACCATGGCTTTAACAAGGGCAAAGCAAAAGCTCCACTATGAAGTGTACAGAGGGGTGGGAAGAACACCCTCAGATCTGCCATGTTGCTTCCTTTGCTAGCCAAGTTAAATGTGTTAATAAAAGTTACCCAAATAGTTCATCCAAATTACTCAAATGGTATCCAAACTACTGTGACTCTGGAACCACAAGGGCCCCAGCAGGCAGAGGTTACAAAGCCATAGCCTAAAGATGCTGGGGAGCTTCAGGCCTCCCAGTTGCCTCCTGCTGTGGAGACTAACAAAAGAATGGGGCTTCCTACAGCAAGATGCAAGTTACTGGAATAATAAACAGTTGGGAACTGATTTAGAGTTCTAAAAAATAAATTGCAAGAATTCAAAATATGCATTAATGTAGGATGAGGTTAAACACCCAGGAAGAGTTTTCATAGCATAAAAATAACAGAGAGGAGGGAAACACTCCCAAGTAGCTTAAAATTATTTTCAGTCATTTGACATGGACCCATTTATATACAACTAACCAATCTCATCTATTCATCAGAGAGGGCAGAGAAAACCACATTCTCAAAGCTACCTGCCAATATTTTGCTACCAAATATGTGAAAATCAAACTTAGGTTAAACATTTTGGCCAAAGGCTCCACAATTTCACCTTAGGGTTCCTTTGGTCAGATGACATTTCATTCCAGGCATTTTTCTCTTCTCAGGTGCCTATCTCCTTTACAAGACAATCTGAGAATAAGAATTTCTTTACCACTTGTTTAATAAAAATGGAGACAACAAATATGTCTAGTTTTCTCTCTTTTTTGCACCTTATCAAGTGGTTCCAATTAGGCTTATTTGCCCATTTATTCGTAAAATGTGTGCCCTCACAAAGCTTACAGTCTCGTGTGATTCCATTCAACAAACATGAACCAGACACCGAATCTGTGCCAAGCTAAATACTAAAGAAAGTGAGAATGAATAAAATCCAAATGCTGCCCTCGGGGCATCCAAAACCTAGAGGGAAACACAGGGAGATAATGCGCACCTGAAATAAGCCACCCAGAAAATAGTGAATTCAAACACAAGAAGCAATTAACTTTTTAGAAGTATGATCAAGGAAGTAGGAGGTGAATCCTGAGCCATTTTGAAAGATAACAAAGATTAGGTTAACAGGTTGGAGAAGAGCATTCAGGCACAGGAAACAACGGAAGATAAACCAGCACAAGAGACATTAAGCAGTATTGCTACAACATAAAATATTTGTGGGGAGCAGGGGAGACAGGAGATTCGACTGAAAGGTGGACAGTGGTCAGCTCATGTCTGACCTTGCTCAGGTTTGACTTAATCCCATAGAGATAAAAGTAAGAAAAGTTTTGATAGACTGCTGTGAATATTGTGCAAGGATGTGGGTGACCGATCTTTATGTAGAATATCAAGGGGTCAAAAATGATGAGAATCTAAAAATCCCTAAAGGACTGGGCAAGTAGGAGTTCGTTTACCTTAGTGGAAGCACTTTCAGTACAGACAAGGGAGTAGAAACCATAGTTTAGGGGGTTAAGGAAGTAAATAAATGAAGACAGTAAGTATAGACCATGCCTTTGAGCAGCTTAGATGAGAACAGAAGAGATGGGACAGATGATGAAGAAAAACCAAGCGTTCAGAGAGAGAGACAGAGCTGTTATATCTTGTTCCTTTTTTAAAAGAACAAAAGAGGAATTTATAGGCTGAGTTTGGTGGGTAGGGGCACGGAGCAGGTCAAAAAACTAACAAAACAAAGCTAAGAAAAACAAATATCATATATTAATGCATATATGTGGAATCTAGAAAAATGGCACAGATGAACCGGTTTGCAAGGCAGAAACTGGAGACACAGATGTAGAGAACAAATGTTTGGATACCAGGGCAGGGAAAGTGGGGGGAGTGGGGGTGGGGTGGGATGAATTGGGAGATTGGGATTGACATATATACACTAAATGTATAAAATAGATAACTAATAAGAACCTGCTGTATAAAAAAATAAAATGAAATAAAATCCAAAAATAAATAAATAAATTTTAAAAGAACAAAAAAAACAAAGCTAAGGAGGAAAATCTGGATAGCGTCAAAGAATCTCTTAGTATTACTAGCTTTCTCAATTTTGGGAAGTTTTTTTTTTTTTTTAAGCCCATTTAACTTTTACTTTATGGACTCCTAACCTCATCCCTGCAAAACTTCCTTTTGTGAAAGACCTCCACTATATCTAAACCCTGCCAGATTCTTGGACATTTTAGGTAGCTGGGACTTTAGTTTGTTTCCTAAATCTTTCTGATCCTCAGCAAAAGTGTACCCAATAAAACATAATTACTCTGGGAAAGTATATGTGTATTTTACATATTTTTACCTCCAGGAAAGATAAAAATGAATAAACAAATAAAGGAATGGATAAAGAAGATGTGGTGCGTACAGACAATGGAATACTACTCAGCCATAAAAAAGAACAAAATAATGCCATCTGCAGTGACATGGATGCAGCTAGAGATTATCATACTAAGCAAAGTCAGAAAGAGAAAGACAAATACCATATGATATCACTTATATGTGGAATCTAAAATATGGCACAAATGAACTTATCTGCAATACAGAAACAGACTTACGGACATAGAGAACTGACTTGTGGTTGCCAACGGGGGTGTGACTGACCGGGAGTTTGGGGTTAGTAGATGCAAACTATTAAATTTAGGATGGATAAACAACAAGGTCCTACTGTATAGCACAGGGAACTATATCCAATCTCCTGAGATAAACTGTAATGGTAAAGAATATTAAAAAAGAATATATTTATGTGTATAACTGAGTCACTTTGCTGTACAGCAAAAATTAGCACAACACTGTAAATCAACTATACTTCAATTAAAAATTAAATTAAAAAATAAAGAAAAAAAGGGTCTATTGATCAGCTTTTTTCTAAATAACTGCTTTAAAAATACTAGCGACATACATTCTGAATTTTTAAAACTTACCAACTGAAAATAAGCAAAAAACCTATAACCCCATGTAGATGTAGTTTCACTTTTCATTAGCTAAGCTAAGCATGTAAATAAGTGTCACCAAAAAGCTTTTCTTATCTGAAGCGTATTTAGAGCCACAGCCATACCAGGAAGCTCTGGTTGACAGATTTAGAGAGTAGATTAAAAGCCTGAGGATGCACTTTATGGTGTATATTTTTTCAGACCATTTTTTCCATACTATATAGATACATGATTTTTACACAAAGATTAAATTACTTTTAGATACAGAGCTCTGTAACCTGCCTTTTCACTAAACAGCTCATGAAAAACTTTCTATATCCATAAATATATACATATACAATCTTTTTTTTTTTTTTGCGGTATGCGGGCCTCTCACTGTTGTGGCCTCTCCCGTTGCGGGGCACAGGCTCCGGACGCGCAGGCTCCGGACGCGCAGGCCCAGCGGCCATGGCTCACGGGCCCAGCCGCTTTGCGGCATGTGCGATCTTCCCGGACTGGGGCACGAACCCACGTCCCCTGCATCGGCAGGCGGACTCTCAACCACTGCGCCACCAGGGAAGCCCTACAATCATTTTTATGGTCTGTAGAGTATTCCATTAACAAGCTTTTGCACCTGAACTCATGAATGACAGCAATCTCTCCCATAAAAACACATTAAAGACATTGTCCAAGTCAACATACTTAGGCTAGACAGTCTCATTCTGTATGGCACTTCTACCTTCACTTATCATAAAGTACATATACCTGCAATTCTATCTCAGTTACCTCCTTGAGCATTATGTAATATACCTAAGTGGATGCCTTCTTGGGATGAAAAGTAAGGAAAATAAATTAGTTCTAATAACCTTTCAGAACTCTTCTGTAGAATTATAGTTTACTAATTCACAAATTGACTCTGAGTATGCCAAGTGCAAAACTTGAGCGTAGCTGATAAGTCCATTATCATAACATACCACACCACCATGATTTCACACCCTACTATGAACCACCCTATTTCTCAGTTTCCTTCTCAACTGTATACTAAACTATATCCAAGTGAAATAATGTAGCACATCAACTTTTTTTGGTAGATTATTTTTTTTAATTAAAAAAAAATTATTATTTTTTAAAATCCAACATTGCCAAATGAAATGTGAATTCAGACTCCTGGTCAGTCCTTGAATTGGGCTATTAGTAGGGCACTGTTACCCTCTTCACTTATCACAGCACTATGCTTCTCCTTAAAAGTACCACAGGTATTAAAATATCTAATCCAAATTCTTTATTTCATTATATTAGTGGCACCAAAATATCTAAAACTGTGACTCTACGTTATCAGTGAGTACAGCCCCAGAGCTGTCTGTATTTTCTACTAAAGAACTATACTGCATACAAGGCACATTTGATGTTGGACAAAAGACAAAGTTTTCTCATCCACAACTGCAAATTAGCAAACAGGACTGATTCTCACGCTAGTAGTCTATTCTACGTAGCACTCAAAATTTCTGATCCAAATGCACTAGCCCAAGAATTTTATTATTTTGATGAGAAAGTATTTGAGAGGAAAAAAATTTAAGAAAATACTGCTATTTAGATGTAAGTACCTCTTTGTGTGAAAATATTTCTAAGAACTTCTTTCTTAATTCCTGTAGCTTCTAACTGTCCAGAAATGTTGGCTTACACCAATTGTCTATATCCCTATGAAATTAGGCATTTTAGAATGCAGAAAAGCACTTTCCACCAACTTTCAGCAATCACAACATAAAATCTTTAATATTCACCACACCCCTTACTTCAATAAATTCCAAGGAGAGTCTGCCCTTATCCCCCTTCCCAACCCCTTCCCAAACAAGTCTGCATCCATCCCTACCTTTCTATGTGGCCCAGATTCAATCTGGGAAAATCTCAAGGCTTTTATGTTGCACTTACTCAAAATTCAGGAGTAGAAACATTTACTCTTGAATCGATGCTCCCCAAAAGCCAAGTGTCCCCAAACTGAGATTAACAATCATTTGAAAGACTAGTACTTTTCCACAACCATCTTCTGAAACAGCCAAACTGACACTTATCTCTATTTACAGGACATGAAACTGAGGTGACTTGCTCGGGTTTCCGAGGCCCAACCAGCATGCTAAGTCATACTTTCTGTATCCCTAATCTGTTGAGCCATGCTGTCTTCATTGAAGAAAAAAAAAAAAATTCATGTCAACAGTATGTAGCATCATGCACAAATCACAGAAATACAACTTAGTAAAATTTATGAAAATCATTACAGCCAAAATACCTCTTGTAACCATGTCAAAGTAACTGAACCACAAAGCCAAGCAGCAGTACTGATTGGTCTAGTCACCAAAGGGGGAAAAAATATTCTCAACTTCCCTTTCCTGCCAGAAAGCAATAAATATTAGTTTCTTGAATGGATTTGTTTTCATCAGGAGAAAATTGTATACACATGCTATCTTTCAGCTGTGAACACACAAGTTCAAGGTCAATCTGTTCTATAAACTCAGCTGTTTACAGAACAGATTACCCCATCATCTCTACTTGTGAGTAACTACAGAGGCTATCAAGTTAAAGCAAGGCCTCATTAGGAACGGCCTACTAGTTCATCACCCTGCAGCCTTCTAGAGTTTACAGACCATTCTGGCTCACAGCGAAGAAGTGCCAGAATGTAAACGTCAGCCACACAGAGAGGTTGCCAGAGTTTACAGGTTATTAAAAAAATTCACTAGCCCTTTCCATATTTAGTGCTATAGTAGTATTACTGCCCTATGGTGATATTGCCTAGTGGTAATAAGTGCTGGTTCTAGAACCAAACTGCCGGGATGTAAATCATGACTGACTCCACCACTCCATTTGACTACAAGGAGGTTACTTTGGTTTCTAAGTCTCCACTGCCTCACTTATAAAAGGGGTAACGGATAGCCCCTAACCCCTAGCTCATAGGGCTGCTGAATGAATAGAGATAACATGGGTAAAACAGGTCTCATTCCGTGCTTGGCACATGGAGAGCACTCACTAAATACTGGCTTACTATTACTCCTACTGCTACTGCTACCACTGTTACTACTCCCATCACAACCCAGTGAGCGTGGCAGCATTAATGTAGGGCTGGGGACTTATTTACAAACTTTGCTAAATAGATTTGATCTAATATTTTTTGGTCCTGGGCCTATGCTAATTAATGCCAATTAATGATTCAGGCAGTAAAATGTCTGACATTTATAATGTCACTCCTCCTTAACTAGAAGATCTTCCCTTCTCCACCTGTCTAAATTTTATGCATCCTTCAAGGCCCTACTCAGAATATACTTCGGAGATGAAGCCTTTTCAGATACCTCCTGCCATAATGATCTGTTTCCTTTGAGCTGAGCTCATGGTAAATATTTATTGCCTAAAATATTCAGTGGGCAATTAATCAATCACATATTGGCACAGACTCTTTTGATTTTTGTCCCATTATTAACTCATGCATAGTGTTGTGATCTTCTTTTGTTTGTTTAATATCTTTAGACTGTATAGCTCTTGAGGGTAAGAACCATATCACAATGCTCCTTTCTATCTATCATGGACTGGAACTTTGCACATAATTGGCACTCAATGAATATGCTAATCAGTCAGTTTTCTAATCACTTCTGATTGTGCGTATCAAATATATTTTATAAAGTATGAAAAGCAAGTGTATTAATAAACTCAGCTCAGAGTAGTTACAAACAAAAATGCATCATAGCCACCACTGAATTACTAATTATGTCTACCTCTCCATGGGGATTCCAAAAGTTAAAAGAGATCACATGACAGGGCAATGAATCAGTAACAGAGCCAGAAATGCTTGCTTCTGAGCACAAGCTAAATTCTTCTGCAAAAACTACAGCCACAGTAGATTTAATACTGAATATATAACTTTGGTATCTATACTATATGTCTTATATGCAAGAGTTAATAATTTCTGCCATACTTCAGACCAATAGGCACAATGTAGTAACTAAAGAGGAATATATGCGCATTGCTGGTGAGACTGTAAAATGGAGCAGCTGCTGTAGGAAACAGTGTGACAGTGCCTCAAAAGATTAAACATGGATTTACCATATGATCCAGAAATCCCACTTCTAGGTATATACCAAAAGAACTGAAAGCAGGGACTTGAATAGCTATTTGTACGCCAATATTCATAGCAGCATTATTCACAATAGCCAAAGGATGGAAACAATCCAAATATCCATAGGCAGATGAATGCATAAGCAAAACGTAGTATGTACATACAATGGAATATTACTCAGCTTTGAAAAGGCAATTCTGACACATGCTACAACATGGATGAACCTTGAAGACATAACACTAAGTGAAGCATGCCAAACACAAAAGGACAAATCCTATGCGATTCCACTTATATGCGGCATCCAGAGTAGTCACATTCACAGAGACAGAAAGTAGAATGATAGTTGCCAGGGGCTGGGGAGAGTGGGGAACAGGGAGTTATTGATTAATGGGTACAGAGTTTCAGTTTGGGGACAAAAAAGTTCTAGAGATGGACAGTGGTGATGGTGGTACAGCAATGTGACTGTACTTAATGCCACTGATCTGTACATTTAAAATTGGTTAAAATGGTACATGTTATATATTTTTTACCACAATAAAAGTACTTCAAAAGATAGGGAATAAATAAAATATGTTACACTAAAAAAAAAAAAAAAAAAGATAAATACAGGTCAAGTCCAAAATGTCTGATTCTTACTCCCCCAGCACAGTTATCAAATTAATGCCAACAATTCACTTAAGGATCTTACACAGTAAATGAGGGATAAATTAGCCAAGTCTCAATAAATGCATTTTGTACGAGATATGGTTTATAATGTATACAATCTTACATTTTTCTTGGATTCCTTTACTGGTGTTCACATGGAAAAATATCACTAATGGATGAGGGATTAATAGAGTTAACATTTAAACTACAATCTCCAAAGGGACTTGCCTTTATAAAATGTATGCCTTAAGTTACTAATAGTACCGATGAGAAAATATGATCCTCATATAAGTCACAATAATAAGGGTTTAATAATCTAGACCTGTTTCCAACATTTTAAGAATCATGATTCTTTCCTAAAATACTTTTTTTTCCATTTACCTATAACTAAATAATAATACCATGTTATAAATATAATAAAAATATTCTCAAAAATGAACTATCTTCATTGAGATAATGGCACCCGTCAACCAGAACTTAGTATTTGAGAGATTCATTGAATTAAATCACTATTTTAAAATAAAATGTTATAAATATATGTCTGAGCATAGAGGGAAGGGAGAGTGCTAAAGTTCCTGAAAAACCGCCTCCCCAGACTTCATAATACAGTTGAGCCTCATTATTAGCAAATTCATTGTTTGCAAATTCACCTACTCGAATTAATTTGTAACCCCAAAATCAATACCTGCAACATTTTCACAGTCATTTGCAGATACTTGCAGAGTAAGAAAAAATTTGAGTCCCCTGACAGACGTGTACATTTCCAGCTGAGACAGAACAAGGCGTTGCTCTGCCTTCTTGTTTCAGCTCTCATACTGTAAACAAGTGTCCTTTTCACGGTCTATTCAGTGCCAGGTTTTTCATATTTTTGTGCTTTTTTGTTGATTTTACGATTGAAAAAGGCCCCTCAGTGCGAGGCTGTGTCCCTAAGCACAGGAAGGTTGTGATGTGTCTTATGGAGAAAATAAGTGTTAGATGAGATTTATTCTATCTAACTATAGTGCTGTTCACTATGAATCCGAAGTTAATGAATCAACAGTATATTGAATAAGGTGTCTTTAAACAGAAACACATATAAAACAAAGTCAGTGTATATATGTCCATGCCACTCTCTCATTTCGTCCCAGCTTACCCTTCCCCCTCCCCATGTCCTCAAGTCCATTCTCCACGTCTGTGCCTTTATTCTTGTCCTGCCCCTAGGTTCTTCAGAATCATTTGACATATATACACTACCAAATGTAAAATAGCTAGCTAGTGGGAAGCAGCCGCATAGCACAGGGAGGAGATCAGCTCAGTGCTTTGTGTCCACCTAGAGGGGTGGGACAGGGAGGGAGGGAGGGAGGGAGACGCAAGAGGGAGGAGATATGGGGATATATGTATACATATAGCTGATTCACTTTGTTATACAGCAGAAACTAACACCCCATTGTAAAGCAATTATACTCCAATAAAGATGTTTTAAAAAAACAAAACAAAAAACAAAGTCAGGTATTGATCACTTGACGAAAATGTTGTGTGCAATGACTGGCAGGACCCTAACCCTACATTTCCCCTGGGACCAATGGTTCCGTATTCACTAATTTGGTGTTCACGGCAACTTTACGTAAGTACCATGAATAACAAGAATCAACTGTACTTTGTAAAGAAAACTCTGGAGGAAAAAAAATAGATCAGTGGAATTGAAAAGAGAGCCCAGAAACAGGTCTATGTAAATGTACCTGCAAGCATCATAGACATCAGTAAGAAAAGGTTAAACTACACAAGAACTGTCCCAGGACAAGTGAACATAAATCTGGGAAAAATGAAAGGGAATCCTCATCTCACAACACAGAAAAATTCAATCCAGCTAAAATGTGGAAAGCAAACTTTATTCCTATGAGAAGAAAACAGTTATTTTTTTTTAAATAGGAAAAGAGCTCTAAGATCTTGATTTAGGGAAATATTTCATAAGCAAAATGCAAAAAGGAACCATAAAGGAGAAGTCAAATGAAAACCTTTTGATCATCAAAAGACTTTAAACACAGAAAAAGACAAGCCAAAAACTGGATGATAATTGCAACACATGTAACTAACATGGGGGAACTCCTAAAACCAATAAGAAAAAGGCAAACAACTCAATAGAAAAATGGAAAAGACATGAACAAGTATTTAACAGAAGATAAAATTCAAAAGACCGATAAATATATGTAAAAGATGTTCAAGTTCAATAATTCAGAAACAGAGATTAAAATCTCAACAAACTATCATTTTATATAAATTAGCAAAACTTAAAAATTCTGACAATACCAAGTGCTAGAGAAAATGTGGAAGAATAGGAACCCTTCTATTGCTAGTGAGAGTACAAATACCTTGGAAAACCATTCATCATTGTCTAGTGAAGCTGAAGATGTACATTCCCTGTGACCCAGAAATCCTCTTTCTCAGTGTAAACTCTACGGGAACTTGTAATGTGCACCAGGAGAAAAGTACAAGAATGTCCACAACAACGGTATTGTTTGAAATTACAAAAATCCTGACCAAAAAAAATGCCCTTACGTGCAAGAACAGGCAATTGGATACATTGCATTATATTCATAAAATGAAATGTTTCCACAGCAACAACACATAATACTTGATCATTTGCTACGACTGCTTCCTTATCAACGTGAATGACTTTTAAAAACACGGCTAAATGGATAAAATAATCACAAGAATATATACAGCACAATCCCACTTAAAGAAAATCAAAAAAATAGAAGATTAATCATCGTACTATTTAGCATTACATACATAGGTGATAACTGTAAAGAAAATCAGAGAATAAACACGAAATTCAGAACTGTGGTACCCTTGGAGGGTGGGGGGTGTATCATCGGAGAGGGGCACACGGGAGGCAAAAGCAGAATTCTTAATTCCCTCCTCAAACCTGCTTCCTCCTCCGCCAAGTCCCCACCTCCAGAGTTACATTTTTCTCTTCCTCTCACATCCCCGTAATGAACCAACCTCTAGAACACCGTAATTCTGCCCAATTCTTGCCATTTCCTCTACTTTACTCTGGGTTAAGCCTCCATCAACCTCTCACTAGGACTGTTGCAATAGCTTCCTCCCAGGTCACTCATGACCATATAATTCATTCTCCAAGATCATCCAAGTGATCTTTTCAAAATCTAAGTCAAATCATGTCCTTTAAACTGTCCAAAAGCTTCCCTTCACACTCAGAATAAAATCCAAATCTTTATCATAGCCTTCAGGGCTTCATTTTATTTGTTCTGTGCTTACTTCTCTAAACTTACCTCCTCCCACCCTTTTCTTAGCCCACTAGGTTTCAGCCAGCATGGCTTTCTACTTCTCAAACCTGCCAAGCTGATTCCCCCTCTTAAAGCTTTTACAGGAATGCCCTTTTCCTGGCTCTTGGCTTAGCTGGCTTCATCTCATAATTTGAGCCTCAAATAAATGTAAGCACAAATGTTACCTTCTCAGTGAAGCCGCCTCTAACCAGCCCATTAAAAGTGGCACCACATGGGCTTCCATGGTGGCGCAGTGGTTGAGGGTCCGCCTGCCGATGCAGATGCAGGGGACACGGGTTCGTGCCCTGGTCCGGGAGGATCCTGCATGCCGCGGAGCGGCTGGGCCCATGGGCCCGCTGAGCCTGCGCGTCCGGAGCCTGTGCTCCGCAACGGGAGAGGCCACAGCAGTGAGAGGCCCGCGTACCGAAAAAAAAAAAAAAAAAAAAAAAAAAATGGCACCACTGCCACCAGCAATCACTTATCACCTCACCCTCTTTCATTCTTGACAGCACTTATCTCGATCTATTAATTTAGTGATAAACTCCACCCAGAACCAAAGTCCCACAAAAGCAGGAATCTGTCAGTACAGTTCAGTGTGGTACAAAGCAGTGTCAGGCGCATGGCAACGAATATCTGTTGGCTGAACAAAAAAGGGAATTTTTACTTTGAATAAATATGAAGTAGTATTTTCTGACAGTGACATGAAAATCACGAAAACCAGTGAGAGGTATTACAGATGGAAAGAAACTTTGAAAATCACTGGAAAAGCATTAATCTAAGAGGAATTTTAGTTGAAGCCTTTTCTCAACATTACTAGTACTAGATCACATTCCTAAGGACCATTAACGAATGATTAGTGAAAGTTTCATATAGCCAGAGTCCTGAGTTATGGAGGTGTGGCATCTGTTTAACTCTCCTAATTCAACCTGAGTTCAGTTATGAATCTGCGCTGAAATTTGAGCAAGTTATTTGCCTCGCTACGCCTGCTCTCTCATTTGTAAAATGAAACCATTAATACCTATTTCATAGAGTCATTGTGAAGTTTAAATGAAAAAAGAAAAAGTGTTTAAAGCATCTAGCTGCACCTGGCCTAGCAAGTGGTCAATAAATCGTAGTTATTATTATGAAAACTGAGTAGGAAAGTCCAGAAAAGTGGGAGAGCTTATGAGTCAAATAACCCCCAGGCACCTTCTGCTTCTAGCGGAGGTAGACTATATCCAATGTACTGGGACCATAGGCCAGGACTAAATCCTTTTCCCTCCAAAAAGAAGACCAATGTACACAAGGGTAATACATAAGTATGGACAAAGCACTTTGAAAACACCAAGGGAGTGACTCTCTTCAAGAAGGTCAGCCACACATAAACCTGAGTCTTAAAAGAGGTCACAGGAATTCCTAGATGAAAAATAAGGGGGAAAGGCACAAATAAGTGAAAGTGAGAAATGCAGTGTGGCTGGTGTGGAGTGTGAGGGAGAAGGGCTGGGAAATGAAGATGGGCCTGCAGGACCAGATGGCAAGAGGCTAAGGTCCTCTGTTTCCAAGTCTATACTTTATCCTTCAGGGAGATGAAGGGTGTGTGTGGGGGGGAATCTAACATGGTAATTTGGTACCAATCCTTCTAAAGAAGGCAAAACACATTTTTATGAATTTAAACCTAAACACCATATAGGTCCACCAACTGTTATGTCTAAAATGGAAAATAAATGTTAAGCCTAAGTTCTTGAAAACACGAGCGATTTGCTTACCAATGACCGACACAATCTGTTCTCAAGTTTCATACTTTGATGAGCCTTGTTACCATGATCATCGTGACAAAAGCGGAAAATATCTATTAAGTTCACTATTTACCTTGTAGTATGCTGTTTTTTATGTGACATCATTCAATTCTCACAACACCTTTATAAAAGGTACTATTATTAACCCCATTTTACACATCGGAAAACTAAAGCAAAGAGAGGCTAGTCAGATGGCTAGTGAGTGAAAGAAGATTCAAATCTAGGCTGCCTGACTCCAAAGCCCTCAAATTAAACCAACATGCTGAACTGAAACTGCTGAGTTCATTTACATCATTTGCTAAAAAACTGTATGTGTACCTACTGTATTTTAAAGCATCCCGGCTAGGTCAGCAATTCTCAAGGTTTACTGTACATTAGAATCACCTGGGCAGATTCCTAGATTCTGATTCAGTAAGTCTAGGGCAGAACTTCCAGAGATCTGCAATTTTAACCATTAGTTCAATCAATTCTGATTCACTTGATCATAGTTCATTCTGATCACCATGAACTATCCTGTGATAAAACGTGTGCTAGATGTCCTAGAGATCTGAGTATATTTGAGCTTCTGTCTCCATGAGTTTACAATCTAAAAGAGACAGGAACAAGATACACAAACAGTAAATACAAAGCAATACAGGAAAAGCAATATAAACAAAACGGCAAGAGAGACTTCAAGGAAGAAGGATCATCTGTAATGAAATGAAGATGAGTAGGATTTCATGAAGAAAGGGAACATGCTTCCCACAGACTCTCAGGAATAATGTTACATACAAAGGAAGGTACGACGAGTAGACAGCTTGGCAGGAACAGAGGATCTGCATTTAGGAATGCAAAAATAATGTCAGTAAAAAGTAGAGGCTGTAGAATGCCCTCAACGTCAAACTAAACACTATGGGCTTTATTCAGTGCTGGCACTGGGAAACCGCTAATGGTTTCTGAGGAGGGAAATTATAAATTACAGCAATACTCTTTGGCAGAGTACTCTGATGAAGCTATGCAAGGTCAAGCAGATGGAGAACAGGAACAGTTAGGCTGTTAGCATTCCAATCCCAAAGAGGTAAAAGCTAGAACACAGCAGTGGCAAAGAAAAAGGGGAGAACGGTACCTCATCAATGAATTGCATGCAGGGCAAAGGCAACAACCACAGCTAAATGATTTCTTCACCCCTTAAGTCCAAACTGTATTACTATCAGTTTCGTATGACTCTTCACAACTTTTTCTGTACAGCCAACTAGGCCCAAAATATACAGAGTTCACTTATTTAAAACACAGCCCACGACTAAGATGTCAGCTAACAGGTCTCTGAGCAGCCAAAATACATGTCACATAGTTGACACACTAAAAAAAAAAGTATTTATATATATTTTGTATTTAACATATATATAAATGAAACAACATTATTCAGAGCTATATAATCTCATTCTACGCAAAGTTCTAACAAAGGTAAGCATCTAATTTCCAAACCCACAGCAGTTTGGAAGCAAATATTAGAAAGGGAAAAGAGCCTGCTATAAGTGGAAATACTTAAAGAGTCTGAGGTTCAAGAGAAGAAATGAAAACTATAAAAAAGCACACACAATCACTCAGGGTAAATTCTCCACAACTGTTTATTGACAGGTACACGTGATTCCCAGAAAAATGAAATGAATGAGAATCTTCCTTAATGTCCCAAACACCTACCACAAAAAGAAAACTTTTAAACATTCTTTAAAGAGAAATATTTAAAAACAAATATTTACCTGATTAGAAGGTAATTTTTAAAGGACGGCCTATACATGCCAGCACAGCCCCTCTCATCAGTGACCAAGACATAGTCAATAGTTAAAGGTAAGAAAGATATATTTTATAACACACAAAGTTTGAAGATAATAAGAGTGCTTTCATAAGGCATCTAATCAAGAATGTGGCCCCACTGGTAAACTTTAATTTGGGCAAGACTTTCCTAATGGCTGCGCCTTTGAATTCCATGTTCCAAATAATACAAAGACATCCTCAACAAAAACTAAAACTATTAAACTGGTCTTAAATATACCCTATAAATGTACCTACTGAAATCAGGCAACATCATTTGACACTCAACGCCCTGTAACAATAGGCTGTGTGACAACTTTTAAAAGGACTTTAAACGTGGCAACACATGAAGGCCTCTCACTTGGTTTACCAACACTCATTAACATTTATTATAATACTACTCATACAAGGACCTCACCTATCTTATAAACAGATGAAAACGCCATTTTATGGGGGGAATTAAGATGTTAACTGAATCAAAGTTATACTTAAGTTTATGATTAAGTTACTAAAGCCATGAACCTGCACCTTTAATCATGTAGAAAAAGTATACCATACATTAATTATTGGAGTAAGGAAGTATGGGTTTCAGCTTGAGATTTTTTAAACAGCAGAAAAGCAAAATTAGTGTATTAACACTGTAAGATTAAAATAAAATTACCTTAAAGATGCTGTAGGGATGAATCAACTATATGGAACTAGGCCTCTCATATTTCTCAGACCCAGCAAAGGACAGAGAAAATTAAAGCACACACTTATTTCAAAAATTTCACAAATGATCAGGCAACATTAAGCTATCAAAGGTTAAGATTATGGTACAATTTGCTACCCCTTATAAATATGTAAACAAATGAAGCAGTCCGTCGCACCAAGTGGGCTCCACTCTACCTCCCCATCCATCTCCTTGTAATCATCCTTGCTCTCTACAAACATACACGAAGACACTAATTGAAGCCAAAGAAATGTGCCTTGGCGAGAGTGTCTGTCAAACTGCAACTTGTGACCCACATAACAATTTAGTGGATTTAGTCAGCATTTTTTAATGGAAAAGAATGAAATATAATAGAAATGATCAGTATGCATCATAAGTAACAAGGGTAAATACTGCTTTGTGAAACTTTTGTCGGTATGTACTAGATCATGATGTAAAATGTGCTTCTAACTATGGAGCAAAAAGTTTGAAAGCTCCTACCCTAGAGATTTAGGTCAAATGCCTCAGGACTCAAAGGCTGAATGTCTTCATTAGTCCTCCGAACCCACACATAATCTCTTAGCTCAAGATGGACTCGTGGAAACCAATTTAAGAGCTCCAGGGCAGCATAAAAAGAACGGGGACATGCCTCAACTAAACCTGTATCTGGACCTGAAAGAACTGCTAACTTCCCCAAACAACAGACCTAGGCGGTGCCTACAAGCTTCTGGTAGCTTAGCAACCTTCAGAGTAGAGCTCCTCCTTCCTCCACTGACTATAAACAGTTCTAGTCTTCCAACCAACTTTCCTGAACTACAACTTCTAGAACACTGTGCCCCAAAAGAAGACAGTATTAAATCTCCTTCTCGCTTCACCAATTCCCAGTATGTCTCCCTAGAAGAGGACCTTGAACTCTGTACTCCCCATTCTCAGCGGAGAATGAAGCTCCTCACAGATTCTTACCCTCCCCCTTTCCCAGATCCCAGGACGGGGTACCCTCCTCCCAGGCCCCATCCTACTCCAATCGCCTCACTGTCAGTTAATTGTCTTGGGGTCAAAATGATTCTCCCCAAAGTCCTTATTAAACTACCGCATCCTTCTACCAGCCCCCGGAAGGGGCAGGCCTAGAGTCCCAAGAGCCTGGGAATGCCAGTCCGCTCCTTGCCCCACCAAACCTCCCTCGGGAAACGTCCTTTATTTTATTTTTTATTTTTTGATATTTTTTTTGCTTCAGTGGTTCTGAGGCAAGTTTCCTATTTCCCCAGCAGCCCCCGAGTCGTCTCCATCTCCTACCAGTCAGGGGGCATCTCCTCATCCCCCACTACCCCGGGGCACAGTGATTAGTCCGGATTCTCAGGAATTCGGACAGGCTCCCCCAAGACGCCAACCCGGGCCCCGACTCCCTCTCCCAGCCCAGGCCCTCCCCGCGCCGCCTCAGCCCAGGCCCGGCCCCATCTTCCCTCCGACCGGGCAGATGTCCCATCCTCCCCTTCGCCCACGCAGGCCTCGTCCCGCTCCGACTTCTTCCCGCTGTTTCCTCGTACGGCACCCCGGCTCCGGAGGGGAGCCCCTCGGGCCTCGAGAACCCGGAGGAGCCGGCAGGCCCGGGCTCCACTCACCCCTCAGCCCGGGAGGCGGGGGAGCTGCTGCGGCGGCTCCTCGGGCTGCGCCTCTCCTCCCCCCTCCCGGCCGCAGCCGTGGCCGCCGCTCAGCCTCCGGCCTGCTCCCGGCCGGCTGCAGACCGGATCCGCTTCACCTCGTCCCCCACTCCGGCCGCCGGAGCCCAGTGTCCTGCATTGACCCGGAAGCAGCTTTCCCGGCCCAACAACAACACGTGACCCCGTCGCACGTGTCACGTCCGCTGCGTGAATGGGAGGGGGCGCCGGAGGAGCGGGTCCTCCCCGACCGAGCTGCGGTTGCCATGGCGACGGGGATGTCTGTGCCGGCCTGGTCGACCGTAGAAACACACCTCATCTGCTCTTTCTCTTGCCCGTCATGAGGGGACACCCTGGGTGCAAAGGATGAGTACAAATTGTCAAATCAGAGTGGAATAGGGGCAGGTCAGAGCAGAGCCCGGGCCTCTGCGAGGGTGCTGTCTTACAGAAAAGGAGCATTAAGTTGAACCTTCCAGACTTACTTAGGATTTTGTCCTGATTCTGTCACTAGTTTGCCGTGTGACCCTGATCAATTCACTTACTGTCTCTGTCTTCAGTGTCCTCAATAGCGAGCTCTAGGCTGTAATCTAATACAGTCCCAAGATGCTTTTGTGTGAGGATGCGGTAGTGCTCTGGCCTTTATTCTGTGTCCTCTTCACAGGGCCTGTGGCATCCTGAGCTTTCGGTGCTCCAACACCTTCGTAGTAATAGCATCTTCGCCTTATTGAGCCCCTTCCAGATAACAGGCACTGTACATATGCCACTTCTAATTTTTACCACCTTCCCAAAGTAGGTATTTTATAGAATTCAAAACTGAACTTCATAGAGGTTAAGTGATCTGCCCAAGACCATTAGTAAAAATGACCAGGCTGAGATTGGAATTCAGGTCAATCTGGCACGAAAGTCAAATCCATGCATTTCACATTATGCCATACTATTGCTCCAGCTCCATACATGCTATGTCTTACTGTTTAGCTGTGATTGCTTAGTACTTCTCTGACCATTTCTTTTGCAGGAATGTACATGAAATAGGGATGGTGCTGGCTGATCCTGAAGAGAATTCAGCCTTATAAGGATATTTTAGCTGAAGCACTAGGAGTTGACAAGGTCTACGTGCATAAGTTGTGTGTGCTTTCGTGTAGTGTGTGTCAGGGAGAGGTGAGGGGTTGTGATGTGCATGCACGTGTATTTATTGGCTCATAGAGTGGGGAAGACAAAATTCTTTACAAGGGACTCGGTGGCAGTTCCTGGGGACTTACTTTTCTTATTGTATTTTGTCTTGATTTGTCCCATTGGTAGGGCTTAGGGAAATTTGAAAAAAAAAAAAAAAAGCCTGAAAGAGATAATTAAAGAAACTGTCCTGGGGCTTCCCTAGTGGCGCAGTGGTTGAGAGTCCGCCTGCCGATGCAGGGGACACGGGTTCGTGCCCCGGTCCGGGAGGATCCCACATGCTGTGGAGTGGCTGGGCCCGTGGGCCATGGCCACTGAGCCTGCGCATGCGGAGCCTGTGCTCCGCAACAGGAGGGGCCACAACGGTGACAAGCCCGCGTACCACAAAAAAAAAGAAACTGCTCTGAGGATCATGGGGAGGGTGAGCCAAGCAGTGGGGCTTAGGTTGCTGAGGTGGGGGCCTCCCTCCTCCTTCTTCAGAGAACAGAGCATCTTTCTGGCACCTTAGGATGGATGGCTTTGGAAGCATCAGGATTGTTGGCATAACCAACATCTAAAATCGCCTCAGTGGCAAGGATCATGAGAAGAGCTGAGTAGACTATGCACAGAGGAAGAAGAGTGAGGCGGATGCTGCGTGGATACTTCACTGATAGACTTACTTGTGAGCTCAGGTACCCTTGGGGACACCCAGAAATACGCAGGAAGTTAGATGTCCTGTGAGCAACTAGGAAGAAAGGCAAGAACCGTGGGTCATTACTGTTAACAAATTCTGTGTACAATGTATATAACTACATATATGAGTAATGTATATGATTGGGTGTGATTAGTTACAGTCAGCCCTCCGTACCCCTGGGGTTCCACATCCACGGGTTCAACCAATCGCAGGTAGAGAATATTCAGAAAAAAGAAAATTCCAGAAAGTTCCAAAAAGCAAAACTTGCATTTGTTGTGCACAGGCAACTATTTACATGGCACTATTTACATAGCGCTTATACTATATTAGGTAATATAAGTAATCTAGAGATGATTTAAAGTATACTGGAGGATGTGTGTGGGTTATTTGCAAATACTACACCATTTTATATAAGGGACTCCAGCATCTGCGGAGTTTAGTGTCTGCAAAGGTCCTGGAACAATCCCCCACAGATATCGAGAGATGACTGTGTATGCTTCCATGTTTCTTTGAGATATCCTTGACTTAATTTTCTTTCATTCCCTTCTCTCCCCTTATAGTGAAAACTCCTAAAGACAAGATCAATGTCTCTACCTATCCCTGGTCTATCTCCACAAGATAGGCAGAATTATCTTTCTAAAACTCATGTGTGATCGTGTTCTTCCCTGTCTGCTCTTATTCTATACCGCCCTGTTCAATCTGGTAGGCACTAGCCGTATGTGGTTATTTAAATTTAAATGAATTAAAATTGCATTTCCTGAGTCACATAACACTAGCCACATTTCAGGTGCTCAGTAGCTATATGTGACTAGGACTATCATATTGGACACTGACAATATAGACTATTTTCATCATCACAGAAAGTTCTCTTGGGCAGTGCTGCTCTAGACTCTCAAGCCCTCATGTGTAAGTTCTTTGGGAATTTGCTTCGCTGAACCCTTTGCTTGAAACATTATTTTTCCACCTCCTTGAGACGGAAAATTATATATAATTGCTTATTTTCTTGTCTCCTTGACTAGCACATAAGCCTTAATGAAGGCAGGAGCTAGATCCATCTTGTTCACAGTTGATTCCCTATTATCCCTAAAGGACCGTTATAGACAAGGAGACAGTTGATAGGGAAGTAAAATGAGAGAAAGTAACAGAAAGGCAAATTTCTGGTCATTTTAATAGAAATTGTTGGTAATTTAATTGTTTTGACCTACAAACAGCAATTTCATATAGTTCAAGCTAATAATAAGGAAGGACTTCTGAAGAATTGGAGTGCTTTAGTCGGTTCTAATGAGTTCACCGTTACTGGGATAGGCTAAGCAAAGACTGGGATAGGTTAAGCAAAGGGGAAATCTGTTAGAATGTTGTATAAATAATTCCTGGATCAGTTGGACTAGTTAACTAGTCAACTAGTCCAATTCTAAGATTCTAAGTCTATGGTCCTCCATCCAGCTCTTTAATTCAGGGCTGAGTATGCTATAACAATAATCATAGCTACTTTCTGAGTTTTTATTATGTGCCAAACATGCCCCAGATATTTCACATAGATTATTTCCTTTAATCCTCACAAAGATTTTTTTTAATTAATTAATTTATTTTTGGCTGCATTGGGTCTTCGTTGCTGCGCATGGGCTTTCTCTCTAGTTGTGGCGAGCGGGGGCTACTCTTCGTTGCAGTGCACAGGCTTCTCATTGCGTTGGCTTCTCTTGTTGTGGAGCATGAGCTCTAAGCGCGCGGGCTTCAGCAGTTGTGGCACACAGGCTCAGTAGTTGTGGCTCACGGGCTCTAGAGCTCAAGCTCAGTAGTTGTGGCGCACGGGCTTAGTTGCTCCGTGGCATGTGGGATCTTCCCGGACCAGGGCTTGAACCTGTGTCCCCTGCGTTGGCAGGCAGATTCATAACCAGTGCGCCACCCGGGAAGTCCCTTACAATGATTTTTGTGAAGTACATTTGGTGCCATCAGATTTGCCAGGTAAGACTCAGGTTAAGTGATATACCCAGCAACATACAGTTAGTAAATGGCAGAGGCTGAATTCATATTTAGGTAGTCTGACACCAGAATCTGAGTTCATAATAATGGGATATAGTAATGATGGGCTATAGTTCAACAGGAAGTTTCAGTCAGATTTTTGCATGTTCTTCTAATTCAACAAATGGTTATTTTATAATGGATGTATGTCTTTCACCTAGCTAGGTGGTTTGGGGAAAACAAAGACCGATAAGGCATCGTCCCTAAAATGTAGTTGGAAAGATAATGCATATGCCCAAATAGCAGTGATACAGGACAGTTAAATGTCTATTATTTTAAAAGGGGATTTAGGGAGTCATCTTCTTAGCTGAAGACCTCTCCCAAGTAGGCAAAAGGATAAGGACAGAATTATATGAGAATTCAGTATGAACAGTATCAGTACACAAATGGGAACACAGGGGAAGAGAAAAACAACTGCTTCACTTGAAAGAATAATGGCTGGTTTCGAAATTGAGAGTCTGCAATGCTAGTCCTGGTTTTCCCACTAGCCAGCCATGTCACTTGATCTCTTTCTGCCTTAGAGCTTTATCTGTCTGATAACCTGAATTAGATAAACAACCATGGTGAATACATATAATATTTTACATGTATATATTTTCAAGAGGAAGTACCATAGTTTCCATGAGATTCCCAGAGAAATCACTACTCAAAAAACTTTTAGGCTACATTATAGCTTTAAATTCTGCAGTTCTGAGATTCTGTACTTTATTTTGGTCAACATTATTGACGTATCTGTCAGGAAATGGACTGTCATGCCAAGCTTAATGACCAAGCAAAAGGCAGAAATATTTTTAGTTTAACCTGGAGACTCATACCTAGAACTAATTAGAAAGCATCAGGATTTTCTTACTGGGCAGAATATGGTCTTAAAAAAAACAATTTGTTCTGCTATGTGCATAAATGGATCAGTCGTAAGAAGCTTAATTATCAAGGAGGCTTTACATTTATTAAGATCATTTGTAACAAATTGCTGGAAACGTCACTAAACCCTCTTAGTTTTTATATTTCTGTGTGTATAATATACACAGAGAAAACTGTACATACATGAACAGTTCAATGAATTATCACAAAGCAAAAACCCATGTAACCACCAGCCTGTCAAGTCATAGAACAAGGCCAGTTTCCCACAGTCTCCCCCCAGTAACTACACCACCGTTCTCCCCAAAGTTAACTACTATTCTTCTAATATTGTCGCGTATTTTTCCATTTTTAAACTATATAAATGAAATCAAATGAGAAGACTTCCTTCACTTAACATGGTGAATCTTCCACGTTGTTGCCTATAGCTGAAGTTTATTCATTTTTGTTGTTAAATAGTATTTCATACTATAATCCACCACAATTTATTTATCTGTTCCACTATTGAAGGATGTTTGGGTTGTTTCAGGCTTTTGACTCTTATGCATAATGCTGCTATGAACATTCTTGTACTTAATTTTCAGTGCACGTATATACACGCTTCTGTTGGGAATATACTCAGGAGTAAAATTGATGGGTCACAGCTTCAGATCAGCACTGTCTAGCAGAAATATAGTGCAAATCAAGTCACATAGGTAATTTAAAATTTTCTAGTAGCCACATTAAAAACTTAAAACATGAATAGTAGTCATGTACTTTACTACTCCAGTATATCCAAAATGTCATTTTAATGTCATCAATATGAAAATTATTAATTAGGTATTTTACATTCTTTCATATATTGAATCTTCAAAATTCAGTGTGTATTTTACCCTATTACAATTTGTACTATCCACAGCTTAAGTGTTCAGTAACCAAATGTGGTACTATTACTACTACCTCTTAAGTGTTCAATAAGCAAATGTGGTACTAACTATTACTACTACTTCTTAAGTGCTCAGTAACCAAATGTGGTACTAACTATTACTACTACCTCTTAAGTGTTCCATAACCAAATGTGGTACTAACTATTACTACTACCTCTTAAGCGTTCAGTAACCAAATGTGGTACTATTACTACTACCTCTTAAGTGCTCAGTAACCAAATGTGGTACTAACTATTACTACTACCTCTTAAGTGTTCCATAACCAAATGTGGTACTAACTATTACTACTACCTCTTAAGCGTTCAGTAACCAAATGTGGTACTATTACTACTACCTCTTAAGTGCTCAGTAACCAAATGTGGTACTAACTATTACTACTACCTCTTAAGCGTTCAGTAACCAAATGTGGTACTAACTATTACTACTACCTCTTATGCGTTCAGTAACCAAATGTGGTACTAACTATTACTACTACCTCTTAAGTGCTCAGTAACCAAATGTGGTACTAACTATTACTACTACCTCTTAAGCGTTCAGTAACCAAATGTGGTACTAACTATTACTACTACCTCTTAAGCGTTCAGTAACCAAATGTGGTACTAACTATTACTACTACCTCTTAAGTGTTCCATAACCAAATGTGGTACTAACTATTACTACTACCTCTTAAGCGTTCAGTAACCAAATGTGGTACTATTACTACTACCTCTTAAGTGCTCAGTAACCAAATGTGGTACTAACTATTACTACTACCTCTTAAGTGTTCCATAACCAAATGTGGTACTAACTATTACTACTACCTCTTAAGCGTTCAGTAACCAAATGTGGTACTAACTATTACTACTACCTCTTAAGTGCTCAGTAACCAAATGTGGTACTATTACTACTACCTCTTAAGCGTTCAGTAACCAAATGTGGTACTAACTATTACTACTACCTCTTAAGTGTTCCGTAACCAAATGTGGTACTAACTATTACTACTACCTCTTAAGCGTTCAGTAACCAAATGTGGTACTAACTATTACTACTACCTCTTAAGCGTTCAGTAACCAAATGTGGTACTATTACTACTACCTCTTAAGTGTTCCGTAACCAAATGTGGTACTAACTATTACTACTACCTCTTAAGCGTTCAGTAACCAAATGTGGTACTATTACTACTACCTCTTAAGTGCTCAGTAACCAAATGTGGTACTAACTATTACTACTACCTCTTAAGTGTTCCATAACCAAATGTGGTACTAACTATTACTACTACCTCTTAAGCGTTCAGTAACCAAATGTGGTACTATTACTACTACCTCTTAAGTGCTCAGTAACCAAATGTGGTACTAACTATTACTACTACCTCTTAAGCGTTCAGTAACCAAATGTGGTACTAACTATTACTACTACCTCTTAAGTGTTCCATAACCAAATGTGGTACTAACTATTACTACTACCTCTTAAGCGTTCAGTAACCAAATGTGGTACTATTACTACTACCTCTTAAGTGTTCCGTAACCAAATGTGGTGCTAACTATTACTACTACCTCTTAAGCGTTCAGTAACCAAATGTGGTACTATTACTACTACCTCTTAAGTGCTCAGTAACCAAATGTGGTACTAACTATTACTACTACCTCTTAAGTGTTCCATAACCAAATGTGGTACTAACTATTACTACTACCTCTTAAGCGTTCAGTAACCAAATGTGGTACTATTACTACTACTATATTGGACAGTGCAACTTTGGATTATACTGTCAAACAGTTTTCCAAAGTGCCTGTGCCAATTTACACTTCTTTTTTTTTTTTTTTTTTTTGCGGTACGGGGGCCTCTCACTGCTCTGGCCTCTCCCACTGCGGAGCACAGGCTCCGGACGCACAGGCTCAGCGGCCATGGCTCACGAGCCCAGCCACTCCGCGGCATGTGGGACCCTCCCGGACCGGGGCACGAACCCGCGTCCCCTGCATCGGCAGGCGGACTCTCAACCACTGCACCACCAGGGAAGCCCCCAATTTACACTTCTGACAGCAGTGTACGAGTTACAATTTTTCCACGTCTTCATCAATACTTGGTATGGTGCGTCTTTTTAATTTTAGTCATTTTGATGGTTGTGTAGTAGTATCTTATTCCATTTTAATTTGCATTTCCTTAATGATAAGGTGGTTGAGTATCTCTTCCTATGCTTATTGGCCAATTGATATTCTCTTTCATGAAGAGTATGTGTCCTTTTATTCTACTGAGTTTGTTTTTTTCTTATTGGTCTGATAAAATTAGTTGAAAAATATTCTCTCTTTTTCAGTGAAGTAAGTCAGAAAGAGAAAAACAAATATCGTATATTAACGCATATATGTGGAACCTAGAAAAATGGTACAGATGAACCAGTGTGCAGGGCAGAAATAGAGACACAGATGTAGAGAACAAATGTATGGACACCAAGGGGGGAAGTGCCAGGGGGGGCGGTGGTGATGGTGGGATGAATTGGGAGATTGGGATTGACATATACACACTAATATGTATAAAATAGATAACTAATAAGAACCTGCTGTATAAAAATAAAATTACATTTAAAGTTAAAAAAAAGTATTCTCTCTTTTTCTATTCCCTGCAAAAATTTGTGTATTATTGGCATCATTTGTTCCTTAGATGATTGTTTGAGTTCTCTGGTAAAGCCATTTTGACCTAGAGTTCTTTATATGAAAAGTTTTCAATTACAGATTCACTTTATTTCATAGTTAGGCATTATTCAAATTTTCCTACTCTTCCTTACACCCATTTTAGTAAGTTGTAGTTTTCCAGGAATTTGTTCACTCTGCTTAAGTTTTCAAATATATTAGCATAAAGTTGTCCATGATATCCTATTATCTTTGTCAGAGCTACAGGACCTATAGTGACATCTCATTTTTATTCTAGGTAATGGTTACTTATGCCATGTCTTTTTCCTTGATTAATCTCACCAGTTTTATTGGTCTTCTGAGAAAATCAATTACTGGTTTTGTTGAATTTCTCTGTTATATTTTTCCCTATTTTATTATTTTCTACTTATTTCTTTATTATTTTCTTCCTTCTGCTCTTATTGGGTATAATTTACTGTTCTTTTTCTAACTTTCTTCTTTTCTCTGATGCATTTAGAACTACATATTTGCCTCTACATACAGCTTTAGTTGATTGCCATAGTTTTGATATGCAGCATTATCATTCAGTTTTAAATATTTTCTAATTTCTTTAGTCCATTGATATGACAGATTACATTAATTGATTTTTTAATTGAGATATAATAACATACAACATTGTGTAAGTGTTAATTTGATACATTTATATATTGTAATATGTTTACCACCATGGCGTTAGCTAACACCGCCATCATCTCACATAATTATCACTTCTTTTTTGTGGTGAGGACAGTTAAGATTTAGTCTCTTTGCAACTTTAAAGTTTAGAATACAGTATTGTTGACTATAATCACTTTTCTGAGCACTAGATCTCCAGAACATATTCATCTTCTAGTTGCAAGTTTAAGTACCCTTAAATAACATCTCCTTAATTCCCCCACTCCCTAGCCCCTGGTAACCAACATTATACTCTGTTTCTACTACAAGTTTGGCTTTTTCAAACTCCACATATAAGTGATATCATACATTATTTGTCTTTCACTGTCTGGCTTATCTCATTTAGCATAACACCCTCAAGTTTCATCCATGCTGTTGCAAATGCAGGACTTCCTTCTTTGTCATGGCTGAATAATATTGCATTGTGTATATGTACACCACATCTTCTGTATCCATTGACAGACACTTAGGTTGTTTACATATCTTTGCTTCTGTGAATAATGCTGCAATGAACATGGGAGTGCAGGTATCTTTTGGATATCCTGTTTTCATTTCCTTTGGCTAAATACCCAGAAATGAGATTGCTGGATCATATGGTAGTTTGATTTTTAATTTTTTGAGGAATTTCCATACTGTTTTCCATAGTGGCTGAACCAATTTACATTCCCACCAACAGTACACAAGGGTTCCCTTTTCTTCACATCCTCACCAACACTTGTTATCTCTTATCTTCTTGATAATAGTCATTCTAACAAATGTTAGGTGATATCTCATTGTGACTTTGATTTGCATTTTCCTGATGATTAGTGGTGTTGAGTATCTTTCCAGGTACCCGTTGTTCATTTGGATGTCTTCTTTGGAAAAATAGATGTCCGTTGGGAAAAATGCCTATTCAAGTTTTCTGCCAATTTTTAAATAAGATTGTTTGATTTTTGTTTATTGATTTGTATGAGTTATTTTAAATTTTGAATATTAAGCCCTTATTTGATATGTGGTTTGCAAATGTCTTGTCTTAGTCTGTAGGTTGCCTTTTCATTTTGTTCATTGTTTCTTTTGCTGTATAGAAGCTTTTAGTTAATTGTAGTCCCACTTGTTGATTTTTTTATTTTGTTGCTTGTGCTATAACATATAAAAAAATCATTGCCAAGACCAATGTCAAAGACCCTCTTTCCTATGTTTTCGTCTAGGGGTTTTACAATATCAGGTCTTATGTTTAAATCTTTAATCCAGTTTGAGTTGATTTTTGTGTATGGTGTAAGATAGGGGCCCAACTTCATTTTTCTGTATATCCAGATTTCCCAACACCATTTGTTGAAGAGACTATCCTTTCCCCATTGTATATTTTTGATTATCTTGTCAAATATTAGTTGGCCGTAAGTGCAGGGGTTTATTTCTGGGCTCTTTATTCTGTCCTGTTGGTCTGTGTGTCTATTTTTATGCCAGTACCATATTGTTGTAATTATTATAGCTTTGTAATATAGTTTGAAATCAGGACCTGTGGTGCCTCCAGCTTTGTTCTTCTTTTTCAGTATTGCTTTGACTATTTGGAGTCTATAGATGGCTTGGGTAGTAGGACATTATAACAATATTGTCTCTTTTGATCCATGAACACAGGATATTTTTACATTTTTGTGTGTGTCTTCCTCAGTTTTTTTCATCAAGTCTTGTAGATTTCATTGCCTCAAAACAAGTCTTAGCAAATTTAAGATCGAAATCATACCAAGTATCTTTTCTAACCACAGTTATGTGAAACTAGAAATCAACAACAAGAGGAAAACTGAAAATTTACAAGCATGTGTAAACTAAACAACACACTCCTAAACATCTAACTAATGGGTCAAAGAAAAAATCAAAAGGAAATTTTAAAATGTCTCAAAATAAATGAAAATCAAAACACAATATACTAAAACCTATAGGATGCTGCAAAAGCAGTTCTTACAGGTAAGTTTGTAGTGACAAATTCATATATTAAGAAAATAGAAAGATCTCAAATAAGCATCCTAACCTTATACCTCAAGGAATTAGCAAAAGAATAACAACTAAGCCCAAGGTTAGCACAAGGAAGGAACTGACAAGGATCAGAGCAGAAATAAGTGAAATAGAGACCAGAAAAACAATAGAAAAGATCAAGAAAACTAAGAACTGATTTTTTTTTTTAAAGATAAACAAAATTGACAAACCTTTAGCTGGTTTGACTAAGAAAAAATGAGTGAAGACACAAACTTCTAAAATCAGAAATGAAAGTGGAGTTATTACAACTGATACCACAGAAATATATAGGATCATAAAAGACTACTATGAACAATTATGTGCCAACAAATTGGATAAATTTATCTCCCCAAGTGGATAAATTTCTGGAAATATACAACTACCAAGACCGAATTGTGAATAAACAGGAAATTTGAACAGACCAAAAAGGAAATTGAATCAGAAATCAAAAACTTCTCAAAAAAAAAAAAAAAAAAAGAAATCAAAAACTTCTCAACACAAAAAGCCCAGGACCACATGGTTTCACTGTTGAATTTTATCAAACATTTAAAGAATAATTAAGGCCAATTCTTCTCAAATGCTTCCAAAAAATTGAAGAGGAGGGAACACTCCCAAACTCATTTTACAAGAATAGAATTATCCTGATATGAAAGCCAGTTAAGGATACTACAAGAAAAGAAAACTATAGACCAATATCCATGCTGAATATAGATGCAAAAATTCTTAACAAAATATTAACAATCTGAATTCAACAACACATTAAAAGGATCATACACCATGATCAAGTGGAATTTATCACTGGGTTTCAAGGATGGTTCAACTTAGGCAAATCAATAAATGTGATACATCACATTAATAGAATGAAAGATAAAAATCACATGATCATCTCAATAGATGCAAAAAAAAGCATTTAACAAAATATGACATCCTGCATTATAAAAACCCTCAATAAGTGGGGTATAGAAGGAACATACCTCAATATAATAAATAAATGTAATAAAATAAATAATATGACATACCCACAGCTAACATCATACTCAACAGTGAAAGGCTGAAAGCTTTTCCTCTGAGATCAGGAATAAGACAAGAGTGTACATTCTCTTATTCAACATAATACTAGAAGTCCTAGCTAGAGCAATCACTCAAAATAAAGGCAACAAAATTGGAAAGGAAGAAGTTAAATTGTCATTATTTGCAGGTGACGTGATCTTATATATAGAAAGTCCTAAGACTCAACCAAAAAACTGTTAGAACTAATCAACAAATTCAGTAATGTTGCAAGATATAAAATTGTACAAAAATCAGTTGTGTTTCTATACAGTAACAATAAAATATCTGAAAAAGAAATAAAGAAAACTATCCCATTCACAATAGCACTAAAACTAATAAAATGCTTAGAAATAAATTTAACCAAGGAAGTGAAACATCCATACAATGGAAACTACATTAATTGATTTTTAAACGTTAAACCAGCCTTGCACTGCACTTGATTGTGGTGTTTAATTCTTTTTATATATTGTCAGATATGATTTGCTGATATCTTGTTGAAGGTTTTTGCATCTATGTTCATGAGAGATATTGGGATTTTTACTAATCTTTGACTTATGCAAGAAATATAGTGTCAATAGATACGGGAACGTGAGAGAATTTTAGTGAGCATTTTAAGCTTAATAACAGAGCTAAACATGCAGTGAGCTCTTGCTAGAGCCAGATATTATTCTTAGCTTTTCATGCACTTACTCATTTAGCTTCTAAAGATAAAATTTTATGCAAACTCAAGTCATTTTTCTCCAGCAAGGATTAATCATTTAAAAGGAGAATCTCTCTAAAATTGACATACTTCTACATCTATAGTTTGCTGATAACACTCAGTAACTAGCTCAAGAGTTGGCCATGGTAGTTCGTCAACAAAATTGGTGGAATAAATGAATTAATGAATAATATTAGAACATAATTCAACTACTAATTGTACTATTAAGTTACTCTCTAAAGAACCACTTGTAGACTCAAATGAGGGTGCAGAAAACATTTAATCAAGTGTTCTGAGGCATGTTTTAAATGCGGGTTCACAATAAAGAAGCTGCTTGGCTACCCTGTCGTTCTCTACTGTCTGTAAACATTTAACTCAGCAAAGTTGTATCACAGTAAGCATTGCCTCCAAGCCAGGAACTTGTCATAGGTAAACCTGGCTTTCCATTAAGATGAAATATTGCTCAAATGTATCCATCTGTTTTGGAGGGTTTAGTTGCTCACTTACCTCTGGAGGCTCCATTGAACTCTGTGAATATGTCATTTAAAAACATTATACCAAATTTGAAATAACACTGAATGCAATTAAACAGATTGTACATGATGTTTATCCAAAAGATTCAGCCAACTATTAAGGCACTAGGAAAGTAATCCTCTTCAATATAAAATTTTCTTGTTATGTTATTATTTATTTGTTAGAATTTTACAGCTAGTTGTGTCTAAAAATCTTCAAGTTTCCCCTATGTGACTCATTTAAACCTGGCTCGTCTCATGTAAAACTGTAAATGAGGGAAGTAAGGTAGACTACAGAAAAGTCAATGAGAAAAAGAAAGGTTCAGGGAGAACTTTGGAAGAGCAGGTAGCATAATTCCATACATTTTACATGTAAAATTTGTATAGCAGTAGACATCACCTCAGTGCTAGTAGACTGGCTTTCCATGAAATGAAAGGTCTCTCCTATTTAATGATCTGATTCACTGACTCTGTGGTAGTTTTAAAATAGGCCACAAATTCTTTGACCCTCCTTCCATTGACTGGCGGGGTCTTCATCCTCTCTCCTTGGACCTGGAGAGCCTTTGTGACTGCCTCAATCAGTGCAGTAAAACGCCATGTACTGCTCTCATGTTCTCCTGAGACACGTGTGCTGACAACTTAGCTACCAGGCTGTGAGGAAGCCAGTGGAGGCACATAGAGAGGTCATATGAGGGTATCCCAACAGCCCTGCTAAGGTCTCAGATAATTACATCAGCTGCCAGACATGTGAGTGAACGAGGCTTCACATGTTTCCAGCCCCCAGCATTGAGTCACCCCCAGGATTTGAGTATTTCTGGCTGTGGCCCCAGGCATTATGGAGCAGAGACAAGTCATCCCACTGTGTCTTCTCTGAATTCCTGACCTGCCAAATCTGTAAGCATGATAAAATGGTTGTTTTATGTCACTAAGTTTGGGGTAGTTTGTTGTACAGAAATAGATAACTGGAACTCACCCCTAGTTGAGGACTAGAATCTGGGCACAGCCTGGTTTTCCTGGCTCTCCTTCTGTTCCTCTACTCCCACCCCTGCCATACTCCTCTCCTCTTCCCCCACCCTTGCCCAGTCTGCTCTCTTTCACGGGCACCTGATGTACTTTCACGTTTCCTGGGCCTTAGCTAGTGCTAATCCCGCCTCACGGGCTTGAGCATCAGCGAGACCCGGACTTGAGTCCTACTTGGGCCTCTCAGTAAGCAGAGTAATCAACCTCCCTAATCCTCACCAGAAAAATAGGAATAAAAACAGACCCTATTAATAGATTAAATGGCTAAAGTGTGTAATGTGCTTAGAGCCTCGTAGATAGTAAACACTCAATAAATGTTAGTTCTTAGTATAAGTTCTTTCTATTCTCTTAAGTGAGTTTCTTTAGAACAAAGGTTAAATGAAACCTTTTGTCTCTTAATTTTGAGCTCATATGTCAATTCCTCTGTGAAGACATCCCCACCCACCAGACAGATTTAAATTGCTCCTTCCATTATGCTCCCAAGAACTTTTCATATTCTTTTATTACAGCTTTTAACAAGTAACTTATTATATATGTGACCCCCATTAGACCCCAAATTCCTCAAGGAAAACATTTAAGGCAGAGGCCTCACAGACGTAAAGAATGTCTTTGTCTCTTATATGAATATATGCATATGTATGTATGTATGTATATATATATATATGCATATATACTTAGTATATATGTACATCAAATACCATAATGGGGAAAGGGAAGTGAACAGTTGGTTAGATGGGTAGAGCAGGATAAGACTCAAGAATTTACAGAACCTCAGTTCCTGCCAAAATATTCTCTCCACTCATAAACTTAAACTTTTCAATTATGTTGAGGACGTATAAATGAATTGTGGAAGTCATGTAAGGGGAGATATATGTTTTTTATTTGTTCATTATTGTGTACCCACCACTGTGTACCAGCCATTATGGTTAGTGCTATACAATTTAGACTCCATGGTCCAATTTCAATTTTCTTAAATTTACCAAGGCTTGATTTGTGACCCAAGATATGATCTATCCTGGAGAATGTTCCATGAGCACTTGAGAAAAATGTGTATTCTGTTGTTTTTGGATGGAATGTCCTATAAATATCAATTAAGTCCATCTTGTTTAATGTGTCATTTAAAGCTTGTGTTTCCTTATTTATTTTCATTTTGGATGATGTGTCCATTGGTGAAAGTGGGGTGTTAAAGTCCCCTACTATTATTGTGTTACTGTGGATTTCCCCTTTTATGGCTGTTAGCATTTGCCTTATGTATTGACGTGCTCCTATGTTGGGTGCATAAACATTTACAATTGTTATATCTTCTTCTTGGATTGATCCCTTGATCATTATGTAGTGTCCTTCTTTGTCTCTTGTAGTAGTCTTTATTTTTAAAGTCAATTTTCTGTTATGAGAATTGCTACTCCAGCTTTCTTTTGATTTCCATTTGTATGGAATATCTTTTTCCATCCCCTCACTTTCAGTCTGTATGTGTCCCTAGGTCTGAAGTTGGTCCCTTGTGGACAACATATATACGGGTCTTGTTTTTGCATCCACTCAGCCAGTCTAGGTCTTTTCTTGGAGCACTTAATCCATTTACATTTAAGGTGATTATTGATATGTATGTTCCTATTACCATTTTCTTAATTGCTTTGGGTTTGTTTTTGTAGGGCTTTTCCTCCTCTTGTGTTTCCTGCCTAGAGAAGTTCCTTCAGCATTTTTTGTAAAGCTGGTTTGGTGGTGTTGAATTCTCTTAGTTTTTGCTTGTTTGTAAAGGTTTTAATTTTTCTGTCGAATCTGAATGAGCTCCTTGCTGGGTAGTGTAATCTTGGTTGTGGATTTTTCCCTTTCATCACTTTAAATATGTCCTGCCACTCCCTTCTGGCTTGAAGAGTTTCTGCTGAAAGATCAGCTGTTAACCTTATGGGGAATTCCCTTGTATGTTATTTGTTGCTTTTCCCTTGCTGCTTTTAATAGTTTTTCTTTGTATTTAATTTCTGATAGTTTGATTAATATGTGTCTTGGCGTATTTCTCCTTGGATTTATCCTGTATGCGACTCTCTGTGCTTTCTGGACTTAATTGACTATTTCCTTTCCCATATTAGGGAAGTTTTGAACTATAATCTCTTCAAATATTTTCTCAGACCCTTTCTTTTTCTCTTCTTCTGGGACCCCTATAATTCGAATATTGGTGCATTTAATGTTGTCCCAGAGGTCACTGAGACTGTCCTCAATTCTTATCATTCTTTTTTCTTTATTCTGCTCTGTGGTAGTTATTTCCACTATTTTATCTTCCAGGTCACTTATCCGTTCTTCTGCCTCAGTTATTCTGCTATTGATTCCTTCTAGAGAATTTTTAATTTCTTTTTTTGTTTTGTTCATCATTGTTTTTTTCCTCTTTAGTTCTTCTAGGTCCTTGTTAAACGTTTCTTGTATTTTCTCCCTTCTATTTCCAAGATTTTAGATCATCTTTACTATCAGTACTCTGAATTCTTTTTCAGGTAGACTGCCGATTTCCTCTTCGTTTGTTTGGTCTGATGGGCTTTTACCTTGCTTCTTCATCTGCTGTTTGTTTCTCTGTCTTCTCATTTTGCTTAACTTACTGTGTTTGGGGTCTCCTTTTCACAGGCTGCAGGTTCATAGTTCCTGTCGTTTTTGCTGTCTGCCCCAATTGGGTAAGGTTTTTTCAGTGCGTTGTGTAAGCTTCCTGGTGGAGGGGACTGGTGCCTGTGTTCCAGTGGATGAGGCTGGATTTTGTCTTTCTGGTGGGCAGGACTGCATCTAATGATGTGTTTTGGGGTGTCTGTGAACTTAATATGATTTTAGGCAGCCTCTCTGCGAATGGGTGGGGTTGTGTTCCTGTCTTGCTAGTTGTTTGGCATGGCGTGTCCACCCCTGGAACTAGCTGGTCGTTGAGTGGAGGTAGGTCTTAGCGTTGAGAGGGAGATCTCTGGGAGAGCTCTTGCCGATTGATATTACATGAGGCCGGGAGGTCTCTGGTGGTCCAATGTCTTGAACTTGGCTCTCCCACCTCAAAGGCTCAGGCCTGACACCTGGCCGGAGGATCAAGACCCTGACAGCCACACGGCTCCTGCCCCAGCAACCATCACCTCCTGGAAATCAGGGGCTGGGTTACTGGCCGCCATCCTTCCCTCCAGAGTCCTGCCTGGGTCTGACACAGAACAAGCACTGCATTTATAGAATTCCACTCTGCCTCTATCACTCCACAGCTGATGCTTGGCCAGGACCCGAACCATACGCCACCCAATGGCCTAGGTGCAACTGGTTGGGATGACGCCTCGTACTGCCTCTTCCACCAAGATTCTCTAACTTCCTTGAGACACCTTATAAAATCAGTTTGCTATAGCCGTGTACACACGTACGTACGCCTCTGCTTCTTTCAATATTCACTCTTTGGTTTACTCCATTCTGAATTCTTTTTCCACTGCCCTCCACTGAAACCATTCTCGTGAAGGCCACCAATGGATACTTCTGTTTTCATTTTAAATTCATAGTAGCATTTGCTTCCCTTAACCTCTCCCTCCTTTTTGGCCTCTGGGGCATCATTTAGTTTTCCTCTTTCACGCTGACTGCTCCTTCTTAGTCTCCTTGACTAGTTTATCCTCCTCTACTCTACCTCCAAATGTTAGAGTTTCTTAGGGTTTATTTCCAAGGCCTCTTCTTTCCTTTCCCCCTCTAGTCTCTCCCTAGGTCATGTCATCTATTGTCCTTATTTAAATAACATCTTCACGCTGATGAATTACCAGCCCAGACATCTCTGAGCCCCTAGACCTGCATATTCAAGTGCCTTTTTAATATTTCCATGTAAGTTGTCCTTAGATGTCTCAAATTTAACGTGCCCAAAGGAAACTCAGTCTCTGTCCTCCAACCCCTCCTAATCTAGCCTTCCCTATCTTAGTAAACAGCACCACTTTCTACACCAATTGCCAAAGCCAGTAACATGGAATTTATTCTGGACTCTACCAAATGTTATCTATCAATACCTCCAAAATACACTTATCTCTGTCTCCACAGATGCCCAGCTCAGAAAGGCACCCTATAAATATTTGTTTAACAAACAACAAATGGGGAAAAGGTTTATATTTGCTCACTTAGAAACTCTGGAACAGGTTGCTGGGAGTCTTATGGTATGAGAAATTGGTGCTCTTATAGGGTAAGAAGACGCTGGAATTAAAGCATGCCAGAAAGAAGTGGAGAAAAGATTTCCCCAGCTTCTGGGATAGGAGGCAAACTTGCCTGGAGGTGGATAAGAGTTAAGGTGCATAGATCATCTGAGTCACTATGTTGTGGTGCGGGAAAGGATGTTCACACAGGATAGGTATCAGACCCTTCTAGTTCACACCATGGGAACTTTCCCCAACTTTCTTCATAGAAGAACTTATAAACTCAGAGAGCGAGGCAGCACTTTGGGGAGCCTATTTAAGGGACTGTAGCATCTTAAGGAAAAAAGCAGTTCTGAAGCATGTAACATGGAGGTTAGTGACAGTAGGAAAGCAGCAGGGAAATTTTATAAGCCACTAAGCATATGTGAGCTGAGGACCCTGCCAGTGAAAGAAGGTCTAGTAAAGGTGAGTTTGGAAGCCCTCAAGTACCCAAATTGCTGCAGGTGCTTTTACACACACATGCACACACACAGCCTTTGTCAAAAATGTCTGGGGAAAACAGCATCCTCTATTACCCTCTTGGAGAGTCGCTGTACTATTCTCCTTATAAATGGTCCAAAACGTTGTGCAGTAGAGAAAATAGTTTAACTTTATTTCATGCAGCGTGTTCCAAACATGTTTGGCCTCAGAGACCTCTGTCATGAAATACATGTCACTGAACACTACTGTTCCCCAAAACAGACAATGACAGGGAAACAAGGTTTCCTTAGCCACAGACTGAGACTCTGTGGGTCCTGGAGAATAATTTACCAGGGGTCTGCAAATCCCTGTGTGCTCCAAACCCTGAATAAACAACACTTCTCAAATACACATGTGCTACTTTTAAAAAATGTGTCAAGATTTGCAATTTAAAAAATACTGATTCTTAATTAATACTAAATGTCTAACTGTGATCCTATTATGTGGGAGCATGAAGAATATGTTCTCATTAAAAAAGAATTTGTATAAGTAAAAGTTTGCGAGTCTACCAAACTTAAAATGATTTTAATCCTATAAATAATAACGGCTAATATCTTTTGGTGCTTCATATTCGGGTACTATACTCAGCGCTTCATAAAATTATCTCACTTAATCCGACAGCGGTCCTATGAGGTAGGTACTCTTATTATCATTTTCATTGTATAGTTGAGAAAAATGAGGCTTAGTGAAATTAAGGGCAGGGATTCGTTGAGCATCACAAAATAAAACGTGGTCGAGTTGGAATTTCAACCCAGGAGCCTGACTCCAGAGCCTATATTTTAACCATTTGGCGGTCACCCCTTATCAAGACAATGTGTCCTGAAGGGACTAAGGCCCAAGCCACGTGTCTGAGCTTCGTCAGGGAAGAATGGAGGTTTCTGTGTTTTATGGCAGCTGATTCTGTTCCCGAGAAACTTGTCTGTGGACTTTTCTTCCACCAGACCACTCTTCCCTTCTCCTCATTAATTCTGCAATTTAAAAAGAAAGAAATGCAATTCAGCATTTCGAGGAAAATGAAGGCATGAGAGAAGTGACCTTTCCTCAACTTTCTTTCAGGTAAAAAAATTAATGCTTTTCCCTCGTGAAATTACACCCATCTCCACAGCACCTCACCAGGATTTGGCCTAGAAAGAATTGAAAAAAGCACATTTTGACAGAATTACCAAGAGAGTTACGAAGCAAAAACAGTCCTGGGGGAGAGAAGCCTCAACGTGCTTTTCCTAAAAGAGGGGACTCTGCATGGTTCGATCGAGGCCTGTCGTCTCACTTTTGGTAATAATGCTGAATTATGTGCACTCTTCTCAGTCAGAGACAAGACAAGTGATTTGAGTGAGTTAAGATGTACCTTTGAACCTATGGCAAGGCTTAATATATATAATTTTTAAAAAAACTGACACACCAGAGAGCAAAAGGAAGGCAGAAAATGTACTGGTGGTCCTTCATGCATAAAGATGACAATGATTGCAAAGTAAGGGTCCTCGACTCTGTGCTGCATACATTATCTGCTGAGTGCCACTGCCTAACGGCTCCGATTGGCACTGATTTTGTCTTTCTTTCAGCATATGGAACAGATTTTTGCCTACACATAACCAGTATCACCCCACCCCAGATAGTATCCCACCAGCAAAATGGAACATCAAATTGCTTTCCTGAACTGTTTTTCTTTTAGCAAGTTATTTTCCAGAGTTTTCCCAGCATGTCTCAAGCAGCTCTTTAATACCTCAACTCCTGAGGTGCAACAGTATATTATAAATGGTGTACTGGGGAGAACACTTAGTTAGGATCTAGATGGGAGTTAATAATTTAACTGCCTTTTTAAGAGCTGCATTTCGACATTTGTCGATGAAGGCTCCATGGGAGAAACAAAACACTAGAATAGTCTCCCTTAAGCCGATCAGTACTTAGACCACTCAGGGTGACAACACTTGGCATAATTTCTTTTATAGATTAGTATGAGCACGCTGTATTGTATAGATGTAATATATATATATATATACTTATATATAATTATATATGATATATAATTCATATATACATGAATGCTCTTCCAACTAAAAGCAGGGTGAAAGAAGAAAAAACAAGGGCAAGAACAAAGAGGACTCCAAAGTGAGGCTTATAAAAGGCACACAGCGATGACATACAGTTGGGCCTCAAATCGAGCTTTCCAGATGTTCATTCAACAAAGGGAAGTAACCTTGTCAGTTCACAGCATTGAAAGGATAAAACCAAGTACCCAAGGGATTTTTTAAGCTGTTTTTGGCACCAAGATCAGATATGGCTCTATCCCTAGAGGCCTGGTAAAATGGACGCTGTGTGATGCAGTGATCATCAGACTCAAAAACATTCTGTTTTTTGCTGTTGGTTTTTTTCTTTTTTTTTGCGGTTCGCGGGCCTCTCACTGATGCGGCCTCTCCCGTTGCGGAGCGCGGGCTCCGGACGCGCAGGCTCAGCGGCCGTGGCTCACGGGCCCAGCCGCTCCGCGGCACGTGGGATCTTCCCGGACCGGGGCACGCACCCGCGTCCCCTGCATCGGCAGGCGGACTCTCAACCACTGCGCCCCCAGGGAAGCCCTCAAAAACATTCTTTACAATAGAGTTAGTGACGTTTATTGGTTGTTTCTCATAAAGCCCTTCCATCTCAGCTAATAGCATCTCACCAAAGGGTAACTGTAAGAATAATTCTTCAGGGGCCCCGTATAGTCTGTATAATCAGCTTTCTGCTGATCAACAATGTGCAGCTAGAAATTGAAACCAGAAAACCTTAATTAATCAAATATACTGGCGGGTTATCACCTAACGTGCAAGAAGTTAGACTTTGGGCTTCCCTGGTGGCGCAGCGGTTGAGAGTCCGCCTGCCGATGCAGGGGACGCGGGTTCGTGCCCCGACGCTGGAAGATCCCACGTGCCGCCGAGCGGCGGCTGGGCCCGTGAGCCAGGGAAGCTGAGCCTGCGCGTCTGGAGCCTGTGCTCTGCAACGGGAGAGGCCACGACAGTGAGAGGCCCGCGTACCGCAAAAAAACAAACAAACAAAAAAGTTAGATTTTGCCCGTAAATGCTTTACTGAATTAAATTTTGATCAGCTTGAAAAGTCCGAAAAGCCTTTCCACCAGCATAATAAATACCAGAAAAAGGATGCAGCTAATGGCAGTGCATAGTAGCAGCCTGGGAAAGGGTCGTTGTCGTCATCATTATCACCATCATCACAATCGGTTCCATTTCTTGGGCTCTTCTTCTGTACTAAGCTCTGTCTATATGCACTTTACATGTGTCATCTCTGTAATCCTCTGTAATCCAATACTGCAAGAGATTTTATTTTACCAGAAAAAGACATTGGCGATTATAATCATTAAATGAATTGCTCAAAGCACCACCAGCTCCTAAGTGGTACAGCCAGAATCTGACTCCAGTTCTGACTTTCTGTCGTCCCATACCACCTTTATATTTCTACCGTTAATTAGGACACCCCCCACCCCAACCAGCACCACCAATTTCTTGTAAACCCTTTCTATTTCGTATGACTTCTTTCCAGATGGCACATAGGACTAAAAATCATTTGAAAACAGAAATCACTCTGTTGATCTGTTGAGTAGAATTAATATTCTAGTAGAGAGAGAGAGAACAGCACTTCTCAATCCTTTTACTTTGTTGGTAGCAGTAGTGCAATCTGAGTCTTGGACGGTCTTGATTTCTACTGACTAACACACTCTCATTAAAAACCACCTACCTGCATTCCCTTAACGAGGTTACTGACCCTTTAACGCGTTTGTGGTAGGGCGTTGTTCTCTGGTTTTGTTTTCCTGCTTCTGCATCTGTTTCGTTCTGTCAGTACACACCAAGACAATGACAGTGCCGCTACAAGCAGCCCTCCATATGTTACAGATGCACTCAAACCATGAGACCTTAGGAAAAAGCATCCCTGTTGGCCTTAGATCGATAGTTCAGTGTCCCCAAATATCTAACCAAGGCTACGTCCATATAATTAAGCATATTGCTTTGAAAGAGTGACTGAGTGAGTGTTTTTGTGGTCAATGATTAAACTTGAAAGACAGCATAGTTCACCTGAGATATGGGGCTTTTCACTCAATATTATACGGTAAAGAGTTATCCATATGTAGAGTTGTTTTTTTTCACCTTTACAACTGTGGATGGTTCCATTTCCGATTAAATCATAACTTTAAAAAATCTGTCCATTTACTGGCGGACACTTAAATTTTTTCCAGGTTTTTTTTTAAACAGTCTGTTTGTTTTGCTGTTACAAGCTGCTGCAGTGTATATCCTTGTTCACGTCTACTTGTGAACACCTGCAAGAATTTTTCTAGAGTATATGCCGAGATCTGGAATTGATGATTCATAGAGTATTCCTTCTCTTCACCTTTACTAGATACTGCCAATTTTTCTTTCCAGATTACACTCTGACCAACAGTGCAGGTATGAGACTTCTTTTAAGCCAAAATCCTCACCAGCCCTTGGTATTATCAGACTTCTATTTATTTATTTAGTCTCCTTGATAGGTATGAAATAGTATTGTATTATTGTTTTGAAGATCTTCAGGTGTTTGAAAAATAGCTGACTTGGTAGCTCTGTGAAAACGTAGCCTTGTTCTAAATGTAGTGGACGATACATGAGAATCCATTCAGTGTGTTCGATGACTGTGGTCAAGGAGACCGGTTGCAGCCAGTGCTTTCAGCGGCTGTATTTAAAATAAAAATGTCACTGGCATTCATATTTTGACAAATTGTTAAAATATGTCTTCTCCTTTTCCTATGCTACTTGCCTTTTCACCTTTTTCTGTTCAGATTGGGTTATGAATTTGGTGCTGCCAATAAATAAGTCAGGATTGGTGCTTATCTGCATGGGGCAAATAGTTGCTTAGAAATTTGAAGGCTTAATTTAGACTGTGGCCTGGACTTCCTTAGACATGCTTTAAGATGTTCCAGATGGCTGAGGTGGGGCAGAGTGGGGTGGGAGGGGGTGGGGTGGGGGATTCGGCCTCTGCCACCGAGACGCAGGCTGGAAGCTGAGTAGGGAGGTGACTGCAAAGGCACCTGTGAGGATGCTTATTTCATCCTTTTAGCCTTGTTGTAGCTCTGCTACAGGGAATTAAGAAAGAGTCCTATGTCCACTTGAGTCCTTTTGTGAAAGAGCGAAAGTGGCCCCAGAGACAAAGGTAGCAGCAAGAGTGATTTGTGATGAGATTCCAAGGTGAAGGTGAATCTTGAGGGGACAGAGATCTGGTCCAGACTCTTGCGTTCTCGCAAAGAGATTCTACCTGCATTTCAATCTTGGAAGGTTTTATTAAGGGAGCCTGTGGGGTTTTTTACATTTAGAATTTCCCACAAAGGCTGCTGGGGCAGGTGACCCCTGGCTGACCCAGTTGTGAAACAAACCTCCTAGTCCTTAATTTCCATGATGATGCAGACAGAGCATGATCTTTGAAGCTGGCAAGCTCAAGTTCACATCCACGCTAGGAGAGGTTTGTGAACCTGGCAAATTATTTCAACTCCCTGAGTCTCCAACTCTTCAGTCCTAAAATCAGAGGGAAAAAGAACTACCTGAGAGGGTTGCTGCGGGGATTAAATGGAATTTATGTAAAAGCACCTAGTATCCTACCTGGGACACAATCGAAACGAGAGAAACATTAGTTTCCTTCCTTCCCTGCCCCACCCCATCCTCACCCCTCTGTCTCTGGGACCAGCTTTCCCACAGACCCAGTGCGCCCCGGAAACCCCAGGATCCTTGGAGGCAGGAACCTCTATCACCTTCATAAAAGTTGACCTCTCCCAGACCTTGCCTCTGCTATTGTGTAACTGACTTACAATGATTAGCTCAGTGTTATACCTGCTGAACCCAAAGAAACCGCTCTATCGACAATGTCAGACATCAGAGCAGGTTTATGGGGGACATGCAGTCTTTGGGAACAGTTGGAATCTCGCTCAGTGTTATACCTGCTGAACCCAAAGAAACCGCTCTATCGACAATGTCAGACATCAGAGCAGGTTTATGGGGGACATGCAGTCTTTGGGAACAGTTGGAATCTCGCTCAGTGTTATACCTGCTGAACCCAAAGAAACCGCTCTATCGACAATGTCAGACATCAGAGCAGGTTTATGGGGGACATGCAGTCTTTGGGAACAGTTGGAATCTCGCAGTAATTAACACTAATGTCCAGGTCATGCCACTTACCTTCAGGGCAAGCCTTGGTGTCCAATTTTGAAGTGAATGGATTTTTCTCCCGAAGTCCCCAGGGAACAATCATTGTCCTTGCTGCCCTTAAAGTAACTGCCTCTCCTCACTGCTGGAAGAGGTTGAGGACCAATAGATAGGATTACGATTATCCGTGACACTCTTTGGTATGAAATTAAAATGCTTTCAATAGTCGGTGGCTGGCTTAGGTGGCTGCCTATGGAACCTTTCGTCTCTCTCATCACCTTTCAAGGTTGCCCCTGCAATGGCAGTCTCCAGGAAGAAAGCAGCCTCTGATAGGGAATTCGAATGGGGTCTCAGCCCCGTGCTTACCCATGGGACACTCAGCTGGCTGGAAACACCCTTCCCTTTGGTACAACAGCTCCTTACGTCGCAGTGGAGAAACGGAAGATCAAACAAGTGTGATCTCTGACCCCCACGCTGGCCGCCTAGCAGGGTTCTGTCTTCAGGGCAAGGGGGATCTGAAATAATTCACGTTGTTCTCCTCACAGTGTTTTGCCTCCACAGGAGGCTGTCAGCTGCTTGGGGTCATCAATCTGACACACCTTTTTAGTTCTACAGGGAGACTAAAATACCACTTAAATCTTATTCCAACATTTCTCAAATCAGGTGGGTATTACCAAGCATGAAGACATCATCCAAAAACTCAATTTTAAAGGGTTAGTTCTTTGGGAAAAATAAGAAAGAACATTTCCTCCTGTTTACTCTGAGATTTGCTTTTTTCCAATAGTGTGGTCATGGTACCTTTCTTAATCTTTGGAGATTAGGCTTCAATTTTTCACCTAGACTCCAATTTGCTCATAAATCTCTTCATTTTGCTTAACTTAAATGTTTTGGCCAACTTCATGGTTTAATAATGAGAGGTAAAATTGGAGCCTTAATGACGACTAAGGAGGGAATTTTCATTTCGTCTGGAATTAAAAGAGCTGTGGAAGGGGCAGCCATCCTGTCAGACCAGCCGTCACAACCTTAGCCGAAGCATGCCAAATTACACATTTGATATTACACAGTTCTTTATACCCAGGTACGATGACGTGAAAATCCTTCAAATCCAGCCCTACTTACATCCACCTGATTGCTATGCCCCTATTGATTAGCTGCAAACTGTTCATTGAATTCAGGCCACCTGAGAAGCTGCCAGGTCCCCAGAGTGTCCCCCTCACATGCTGCACATTGAAGCCAGGCAAGTTACCCAGCTCCAATAGGCCTCAGCACAAGTTGTATAATGGGGGCCCTGAGACCACAATTATCAGATAACCAGGCAGGAGAGAGTACTGTTTCAGCACTTCCACTTGAGCAGACTTTAACTTAAAAGAAAGAAAGAACTCTAAAAAGTTTTAAAACACTTTCCTCGTAAGTTTACCACTCGAGAAAGGTATCCACCCCATGGCCATGTAGCCTAGAATTCCCTCCTTATTCCAGAGTGAGAGAAAACAGTAGCTGGGTAATTCCCCTTGTGCAGAGAGAGGGGCTCTGGTTTCTTTTGCTTGTATAGAATATACTGGGTCCTTTGAGACCGTCGGTGGAGAGGCCACTTGGCACTGAGGAGAATAAAGGGAACCGGCTGGAGATAGACCAGCCCATTTCTACTGGGGGCCTCTTGGATGGTTAGAAAAGAATAAGCTCAGATTCTTCCACCATAGTTACGGCCCTTCAGGTATGTCCCAGGCCATCTTTCGTCACCACCTATCACTTCTTTCTAAGAAGTATCCTGCAATGACTCAATGTGCATTTAACCATATATTGGCTTACGTTAGAATGCTTTGCGCAATTAGATTTCTAATACAGACTGTAAATTCCTCAAGGTTGAAGAACCTTGCTTTATATTTCTTGTTCATTCATTTATTGATTGATAAATGAGTCAGCAATTAATCTACTCATTATTCTAGCACCTACTACGCTGAGAGCACGGTGCAAGGCTGACTTCTTAGAGACTCCAGGGACTCCAGAAAAGTGTGGTACCTAATTCCTGCCTTCTACTAGTTCAGAATCTTGTTGGATAAGCTCAGTGTATATGGAGATGAAGTTAGGTAATAATGCAATGGCGTACAGTAAGATAACAATGATTCAAAAGCACAGTAAAACGACTAGAAGACAAATTTAATAATGAGTGTCTTTTGGTATTGACATTTGGGGTGGTTTATTCTTCTGCTTTTTGGATTTTCCAAATTTTCTATAACGTACGTGTATTACTTTATTAATCGTAAAACACCAAACCTTAAGGTATGAAGTAAGTAGCAAAACAATAACAGAAGTGTTGCCAAATCAAATTAAGATTCAGGGTCAAATGAGTGGCTCAGAAAGTGAGTTCCTTCTGTGTTAAATGACTTGTTTCTGTATCCTTCAGTATCTAGACAGAAATGTGCACTAAATAGATGTTGAAAGTACTTTTTTGACTATATAATAATAAATTCTTGCTGAATATAAAGTTTGTTGATTATATAATGCCTTACTATGTCTTTTGTAATCATACCTTTCATTATTAAATAAATCTCTCCTATTATTTTGAAACTATGCGTTTCCTATCTCTTCAACAAGATAATAATGTTTTGTGTTCTATATTATCCTCTGCTCCCGGATTACAGTTATGTACATTTGTCTCCTCTTTTAAATGGCACTTTGAAGTCAGACCCCCTGCTGACAATCATAGGATCTCAAGGTTGAAATGAAAAGGACTTTGCTAAAAATAGTGAGATTCTAGAGCAGGGCGCTGTGTTCAGATCCTAGTTCCACCACTGACTTCTAAATCGCTGCTGGTCAAGTAAAATAAATGGTTTCCTTTTCTGTAACAGGAGGAAAATAATATCTTCCTGTTGTGAATATAAAAATAGCATATACAAAACACAGAGCATATTATCTGGTCATTATTAAGTACTCAATAGAAGATAGATATTACTATTATTATCATCTTACTCTTCTATAAGGGATCATAGCACATCATCTAATCTGACTTACCACAAAATATAAGAATCCTCCCTGACATCCTTAACTTATTAAGGTATTTCTGATACCATCAACTTGCATGCTCACAGTGTTTTGTTTAAAAGTTCTTCTTTCATTGATCTATATCCTGTATCTCAGCAATATGCACGATTAGTTCTAGGGGCTACATAGGATAAAAAGTCCATGGCCTTTTCCACATGACATTATCCATCCTCATATCCTTCAGTGGCACCCACAAATCTCCTTCCCTCCCCACCAGTACAAACATAGCACTTAATAAAGTTTTATTGGTTTGAATGGGTAGAATTAACTCTTTGCTCACAATGGCTTGGGTATCATTGTAATGGTAGGGAATGAACTAAAATGGAGTAAACAGCTACTGGAGGATCCTTCCAGATTTACAAGTCTAGATGGTAAGCTTCTAGGTCTACGGGGCTTTATGTATAATCTTCCTCATTTACATTGTTATCTCTGATCACTGAACGGGACTCTGTCTCTCTGGAATCAAAAACAGGGCAGCTGGATGTTTACATCAACTAAATGACCATTCTGGTTCATTGAGGTGTGCTGTATTAAAACCATCAACCATCATTGCTGTTAATAATAAGAAACATCAGGGCTTCCTTGGTGGCGCAGTGGTTGAGAGTCCGCCTGCCGATGGAGGGGACTCGGGTTCGTGCCCCGGTCCGGGAAGATCCCACATGCTGCGGAGCGGTTGGGCCCGTGAGCCATGGCCGCTGAGCCTGCGCGTCCGGGGCAAAAAATAATAATAAGAAGAAGAAGAAGAAGAAGAAGAAACATCATCGGAGAACCTAATAAAAACTCTTCTTCTAGTAAAATTCCATCTCTAAAGTAATATATTTTAGCATCTCTGGTGATTTCTCAGCATTTGTGGAAGCAGGTTGTTTCAAAAAGTAATACAAAACATTAGGAGTGAACAAAGTTATAGAAATAAAGTGATTTGTTTGCTTCAACAATAAAAAAGCAAGAATCCTAGCTAATAAAAATCGAGCATATGCAGAACCCTGCCTGTGTTCTATTCTTTCTGGAGGAAAAGCCCCCAGATGGATTGGGATGCAATGGAAGATACCCTGGTAAAGGAGACAGACAGGACTGAGTTTGAATATTTGCCTTTCATTATGAGGTTTTGTCTTTTACTAGCTGTGGAAATTTGGACATGTTATTTAACTTCCAGAAGACTTCTCTCCTGAAATAGTAATATTTAATTCAGAGGGCTATCAGGAGGATTAAATAAACGAACGTTTGTAGTGTGTTCAGTATGTAGCCGATATTGGAGAAAAGCTGGTTCTTTCCCTCAACTCCTTTCCTTCTTCTTTGATCTAAATGCTAACACTTAGGAAAATAGCAGCATTTTTCTCAACTCGTCAAAACTGGCCAGATTTCCCAGAATGGTAATCAGTCTACATGCTAGAGCTATAATTTGTTAACTTTTCAACCATTACTATGTTTTCACATTTTAAAAGCAAATCACCAAGGGGAATTTCTTTCGGTTTTCCTGGTGAGTAAGGAAGAAACAGATTTTGATTATTTTGGTAAAGATGATCATATTTTTTCCGAGCAAGTACCACCTTAAAGGACTTATACTGAAATGGATAGCCCATGAACCAAGTTTGGGTAGTTTTAGTTTGGACCAGAAATCACTTTTTGAGGATAATGAGCAGAGAAGGGAGGAGGCTAATTGATTTTTTCCAAAGCTGGCATGGGAGTCAGGAGGCTGAATTCTTATAACCTTTATGACCTGTATAGAAGGCATGTAGACAGCTGGAAGAAAACGTTCCCTTGTACCTACCAATTGGAAACAACTCTCCACCAGCTTATGAATATTATCAACCTGCTGTCCCCACCAGGTTGGTGCCCAGCAAAATAAACGAAATAATATTTTTGCCTTGCATAAATTATTAAGTTGTTCTATGCACGGTTGCTTTAAATCGGAGATGTATTAGCATATTTCTGCCACTTAGTTTCAAACATGCAACATTTTTATGTATATTTGCTCTCAGTTGAATTTGCCTCATTCATTCGTGGGAACCAAATATGTACAAAGAACCCTATACGCTGTGAACAAATAAAAGATGGAAAGGGCATTTTCTCTGCACTTACAGGGCCTTACACTGGTAGGTGAGAGTAAACACATATGATTCAATGTAGGAAGTGATAAGGGACAGAGAGAAAGGTTGGGAATGTTCAGGACAGGGAGAGGCCATTACTGCCTTGGGATGGGGATCATGAAGCCATCATGGGGAGATGACATTTGAGCTGGACCTTAAATATGCGTAGGCGGGGCTTCCCTGGTGGCGCAGTGGTTGAGAGTCCGCCTGCCGATGCAGGGGACACGGGTTCGTGTCCCGGTCCGGGAAGATGCCACATGCCTCGGAGCGGCTGGACCCGTGAGCCATGGCCGCTAAGCCTGCGCGTCTGGAGCCTGTGCTCGGCAACGGGAGAGGCCACAACAGTGAGAGGCCCGCGTATAGCAAAAAAAAAAATGCGTAGGCGGCCATTTGCAGCAACATGGATGGACCAAGACATTATCATACTAAGCAAACTAGTCAGAAAGAGAAAGACAAACACCATATGATATCACTTATATGTGAAATCTAAAATACGATACAAATCAATATATCTATGAAAAAAAAAGACTCACAGATATAGAGAGCACACTTGTGGTTGCCAAGGGGTAGGGGAGATGTGGGAGGGAAGGATTGGGAGTTTGGGATTAGCAGAGGCAAACTATTACACATAGGATGGACAAACAACGATATGGAACATGGAACTATATTCAATATCCTGTGACAAACCTTAATGGAAAAGAATATGAAAAAGAATATATGTATGCATATATATATATATATATATATATATATATATATATATATATAACTGAGTCACTTTGCTGTACAGAAGAAATTAACACAATATTGTAAATCAACTATTCTTCAATAAAATTTTAAAAAATACTAGAAGGGTAGACTTTGTCAATGGAGAGTTGAATGGGAAGAGTATTCCAGGAGCTGGGAACTGCCAAAGCATAGGCAGAGGAGAAGAAAAGCATGGGATACACAGGATAAATGCAGAATAGGAAGCGGTATGGTTAGACTGCAGGGTAGGATGGAAGGTAGGTGGGAGAACTGTTAGGAGAAGGTTGAAAGATCAGCGAGGGCTGACTCAAGGAGGGTCTTACATCCTCTGGAAATAATGGCAGGCTCAGCAAATCTGTTGTTTTATTTGCAACAAAAAATAGGCTAGCTGAATAAAAATGTAGTTTCTGAATTCTGTACCTCACTGGCCAACCTAACCACTTTCGTTTTAACAATTTCATTGTCTGACCTTTCTGAAAATTATTTTCTGCCTACAATGGGCAAGGCTATTGATAAGTGTTGAGTACAGAGGAATGTCAACCTGCATTGTTCTTGTTCTCACTGACTGTGTTCTGCTACACCATCGGCAGAACATTTTACTTGGTCACTTATTCATGCTAGAGGAACTCTGTTTTGCAGCTGATGGGGGTGAAGGGGGAGAGGTTTTAAGAAGTCATCTCAGGCATCTTATCATTCAACTGGGAATGGTTGTAAGTAAAACACCTTTTAATTCATGCATCTACATATAGGTTGGCTTAGAAATAAATTGCATCCAAGACCGCTCAGTGAGAACCAATCCACTAAAAGCCAGAAGACTAAACCCAGCAATGTTATCTAGAAGCACGGACACAGGCTGAAGTGATCATGGAAAGTGTCTTCTCTCTTTTGAAATGGACATAAGGAGCCCTGATGGGAATCTGCAGGTCTGTGCTAAACTCACATACACACACATGCCAGCTTAGCTTATATAAAGGGGAGCAAAAGCAGTGCAGAGAAATAAATTTAAGTCTCTCTGTACAGAAGCAGTTTTTCATTGGATCCTCTTTAAGCTAGTTTTTAAGTCCCGTTACCACATTTGAGTGTGTGGGTATATACTGTCTCCGGTAATGCTGTCCTGTACTGTTTACCTCTCCTTTGACCATCACATGTCACCAGGTTTTGGTGATTTAGTGTGCTTTTCTATGCCCACTTGGTGCTCCAGGATTACAGATGATGTAGAAATGGAAGTTACATTCTGTTACTTTTAATGGAAAAGATACAAAAATCTAATCAGAACAATCCAAGGAGAATAATTTTCCAGGCGGACTCCATGTGCTTCAGATAACTGGATGGTTTAATGGACCGAAAAGCAAAATCATTCTGAATGTTCCTGTACATCAGAAATTTGGGGATTTTGTTCTGCATTAATTTTTCACGTTGGTTCCACACCTTCAGTTCTGTATTCACCATCCTTACCCCCAGTTTAAAAAGTATTTGATCTTTTTCTTTTTTAAAGAGCTCATAATCCACTTCAGATCATTTCATTGATTATTTCTCAGTTAGTCTTTCTGTATTCTGTAGAGCTAGGCTGTTCGTCTCTACAGCTAATCCCACTAATACAACTTAAAGAAGCCCAGGAATGAGATAGCGGTGAAAATCTCTAACCAGTATTGGCAGCAAACAGGAAGAAGCATGACAGGCGAGCTGGAATCCTGCAAAAAGGAACGTTGTGGGTGAAACAAAACAACAGCAACAACAAGCTGTCTCTTACCAGAAGGGCACTGATTTCATCTGCATGAATTAACCATATTTCATTCCCAGGGAGATGAAGGGAAATCTTATTTTTCTAGACGTCAAAAAAATTTTTTTAACAAACCCAAGACACAAACAGTCCTGCTTCTTCCCCTAAGCCAATCTCAACTACTGGGAATCTTTAGCTTCTCTGAATGTCTATATGGTTTGTATTCCAAATCACACACTCCAGCACTTGGATATTTTGTGCTTTACTTTCATTGTTTCTTACAAGTAAGTTTTGTCTTCCCAGACAGAGGACAGATAGTTTCTTCCACTTCTTCATTATATCCCACAGAATCTAATGTGGGGCTGTGTGCTAAAGAAGTACCTCTCAAGGTCACTCACCAATGTATGAAAAGGCCCCACAGGGTGAGAGGTCCCTTGGTCCCTGTTCCCCTCTGACTTCTCTGCCATAGTCAAGAGAGAACATTGGATTGCGCGCAAGGGTTACTGAGGAGTGGGCAGGATTCTTTAGCGAATTTTCCAGCAGGAGGATCATTGTACTTATGGGTCTGACCTCCATCCTCTATAATATAGACTCTGCATATTCTAACCTTTGTAAACAGGGTCAATTCCCCAGACACAGCACCGTCACAACGCACTGGTTCTCTGACATGCTTTGTTCAGTCCGACCAGTGAAATATTTAGATGCATGCTCTTACCTAATGTACGGGGAGATTGTATACTCAATTTCTTTACGCCCCTTCTTTGCCCTCAAATATTCTGCCGTTTCTGATCAGAGAGGTTGTTTTTCACTTTATTCGCTTTGTACCCTTTTTTCTTTCTTGATCTCAGTGCTATTTCTACCATTTGTTTAATGGCAATATTCATATTTTTTTCATTCATTCTTCAGATTTGGAAATTGGTATGAAATTAACAAAATTTGAATGATAACGTTCTGTTGATAGTGACAGAACTTCTCTTGCCCAGTTGCCCTTAAATTATAAATGGGGTTGTTGACCTCTTCAGTTCTAAAACTTGGCAACCTTTTTCTTTGCAAGCCACACCAGTTGTGAGAGATGATAGATAGGTAGGTAGGTAGATAGACAGATGATAGATAGCGTGAGTCTATATTTTTTCTGTGAGAAGACTTTTCTGAAGTCACATCGTCACCACTCTTTGAGTCATACTGTAGGTTTCCCAGGTTGTCAGCCATGGAGGACACTCCGTTGGGCTAATGGCGAGGGATTTGCCTGTGGGGGGCAGGGAGCCACCTTTCACAGAAAGGCACTGGAATAACTCAAGGCAACTAAAAGCTTACTTTTCTCTTTGAGAGGCCCCATAGGAAGCACCAGCTTTAAGTGAAATCTTTATGAAAGGATTCCTTCTCTGAATTTTCCCAACAGGTCTCTTTGTTATTACCCCAAGAGAGCTGCCTACCAGTCAGGGAATCAAATCTCCCTTATCGTGTCCAGACTGCTTTACTGCTGCACACACCCCCTTGGCGGGAGGGCTACAAATGGTTCTCTCAAGCTCCACTCAAACCACCAACCTGCCGTGTCTGAAATGCCCCAGCCCTTTCTGGCCTCGTGTATTTGACTCCTACACCATAGGGAAGTCCCCCTTGGATTCCAAAAGAAAATTAAACTCCTTGGAATTCCAAACTAATAAACTTTCACAGAGTGGCCCCAGGTGGATTGGTTATCATGATATTTTGGTCTCACCTAACCAATAAGAGGGCCGGTTGGCAAGTTCCCAGGATGAATATTCTCATATAAGCTTTGGATTAGAGGAAGCCAAAAGATTTTCGGCCATCTACATGCTCAACTTACACCCCACCTGGGTTCTGAGGTAGAGATCTGGTGACGATTGGGGCCCTGCAAGGCAATTAAAAGAAATAAAGCGAAGTATTATATTTTAATTGATGTAATCTTCAAGCTCCCAGTGGAATCTGGGGTGATATCTGACTAGAGTTACCCCAGGTATCAATAGATGACTATTCTGTGAAAGTGCATTTAGGAAGACAAAACCCTATGAATCCTGAACTTCATTAACATGTGTATCCGTTTGGGGAGGGGCGGGGGATTGGCTCTGCCTCCAGGACTACAAATTGAAAGAAGCCACCTAGATTTTTCTGGGGTCTGAACAAAGAGCGGAAGAGGATAGGGAATGGAGAGGGAGCGAGAAAAGGGCAGGTGGAGGGGAAGACAAAATGTGGATTTCTACTTTTATTTGCTTTCAGAGTACCTGGATTTTAGACACACCAAACCATTCTTTCCAAACCCAAACAGCTTTCATCCATCACTAACATTTCAGGGTTTGTTTCTGTTTTATTGTAAATATTGCAGTCGAAGAAAGATAAACAGACAAGAAAAACGGCTTTATACAGTATACAGAATCAGATAGAAAATACAGAATGAAAAAGAAAGCCGACAACCAACAGATAAAAAGTGGAGACAAACCAAGGAAGAGAACTAGCTGGTTGCACATTCACTCACCAGCTTGAGTGAGGTGCAGCAATGGTCCCAGCAGCTGACAGAAACTGCCTAGCGCTGTCAGTCTTATCTTTACTCCGTGAAAGAAACAGACTTTATAAATGATTCATGTGGACATTTATTTCACCAATCCATTTTATAAAAGTTTGCTATTGATCAAGATATCCTGCTCATAAAAACGAGTTTTTTTGTGTGTGTTTTTTGTTTTTGTTTTTTTTTTAAAAAAAACAACCCTTCCTGCCCCACATGACAGTAGGGACCACATTGTCAGAAGCGCAGAATGGAGCTGTGGGTTGGGGCAGCATGGCACCATTGCAGTCTGCGGTCCATCTGCCTTCAGGTGCCCTTCCCACCAAATCCACGTTTCTCCAGGAGGCTCTAAGCAAGGTTTAAAAAAAGACTCATGTCCTGCAGAGCTTGCCGACATTTGATGGTTTAAGAGGGAAAAGTAAAAAGATTCAAATTCATAAGAGAGAAGAGGTCAGCCTAGGACAAAACTGGCATCCTTTATAGGAACCATCGGGGCACCCCCAGGATGACAGTTCTCACTAATAGTCCTGGCACAAAGAAGATGTCGACCCAATGTCGACGGCAAAAGCATGGAATTAAGCTCGTTGTCTTGCAAAGGTGTCTTTATTTTAGTACGTTCAGAACAGAAACAACGTGAGGACAATTTGATTCAAGGTGGTGACAGCGGGGGAGATGGCCCTAGTGGCTGTTTAGTTCTCTCTCCTCTGAATTTTCTAAGTTGACAAACAGAAATTGCATAGAATTTGTTTTCAATCAGAAAATGAAAACTCTCTGTGTGAAACTCCCAACTGGCGAAGCCAACCAAAGGTCAAACAGCTGCTGAGAAGCTTCACCCCTCCCGCTGAGTGCTCCGGACACAGTAAACATCTCACAAGTAGAGAAGTACTTAGCAGGCATCTGACAGCCTGGAAAGCATCAGTAACTCTGATTGTGTAGATGAAAGAGAAGTGAGATGCTTCATGTAAAGTCATACAAGGGGGGGCTACTGCCCATGCTTAGGTGAGGACTCAAGAGTCCCTAGTTCCCAGGCCTGTGTATTGACTACAAGACCCTACCTCTCTCCCAGGAACCTGGCAAATTCTTGATTACTTAAGATCTTCCCATATAATAAACACACACACACACACACGCACACACACACACATTTGCACCGAGGTCTCACATCTAGTAGCAAGAAATCACCCAATCCATGATAGCCTTGGGGGGGGTCTGGCTTCATAGGCAGCTACCGAGTTTGATTAAAAAGAGGTGCAGTTGACAAAGTATGCACCAGACCAGCAGGGCAGCCCCATCCTTCCCCACCTGAAGACAGCACGTTCCTGCTGAAGCCAAGGCCACTGTTGGGGAAATTTGTATTTACCCTCTCTGCTCCTTAAACGAGGGCCTGGGATACTTTGTGCCTTCCACTCTCCTCCGTTATCTCTCTTCTTCAGAGATCACATTCACCAAAGACCAAATCAAACCCAATCATAGGGAAAGTCGAAAAGAGAGAGAAAGAAAGGACAAATTAACCTCTGAAATCCCAGGCATTTCAAGGTCTCTCAGTAAACTATGAGTTAATTGGGTTTTGGCATTTAAAAAATTACTGGACCTTTCTTTGATATTCTCCACCTGATTCACCACCTCCTACATGCCCTGCGGCCCCAGTCACCACACAGAAAGGAGAGTTCAACATCTGGAGTCTGATGCACTGGCCGCTTCATATCCTAAAATTTAGGAAAATGGTAACAGGGATTATTGTGACTTCAATTCCCTAACCCAGCCTCCCCCTCCAAGAAAACGAAACAAAGGAATAGAATTGAGACAACAAAGAAGAAAAGGAAGGAAGGAGAGAAACAGAGAAAACAAAAGAAAAGAACATTAACAAAAATATACAAATCCAGAAAAGAAAAACTTCCCTGTTGAGTTTAATTTTTTTTTTTTTTTCCTGTAAGAACTAGACCCAGGGTACAATGGCCCCTTCCTAGGGGGAAATTCCTCTGATGATGCCACCAATCCATCAGACGGTCTGGGCAGGGACCCCTCCCACCCCGACTCTTTAGTTTTGTTGAGAGGGAAAGGCCCACTGCGGGAAGAGGGGGCTTGTGGCCAGGTGGAAGAGCGTCCCCTGCCACTCGGGCTCAACGTCTCTGGGTGGCCCCAGCTCCCCGGACCAGGGCGCCGTCTCCGGCTGGGGCGTCAGGCTCTTTGATCGTTTTGTAAAGTTACTGGATCCAAAATCTGGAGAGAAGGGTGGACGCTGTACAAGTCCGAGGGCCCCGCCGGCAGTATGGCGGGCTCAGCGCAGCCCGCCTCCGCACCGGGTCGGGGAGCCGGGCATCCTCGGCGGCGGGGCTACTCGGGCTCGCTGCTGTTGGTGGTCTTCTCCCACTCCAGGCTCTCCTCGCTGCGCGCCGGCGACGGCCGCGCCCGCAGGCCCTGGAAGCGGCGGCACTCGGGGCACACGCGTATGTGCGTGCAGCCGCGGGCCACCAGGGCGGCCTCCTGGGCCAGTCTCTGCGCCAGCTGGTCAGGCTCCCCGGCCCCGCACAGCTTGCCGTTGCTGAGGGTCACGGTGCCCCGGGGCCGGCGCTGCTCCTCGGGGATGGGGGGCTGCGGCGGCGGTAGCCCGGCGCGCCGCCGGCGCGGGTGGACACTGTCCTGACACAGGATGATGCTGCGCAGCTCGCTCACCATCTCCTGGCAGACGGACACCTGGAGGACACGAGGAGGTCACAGCCCGACCTCTCGGGACCAGCCCCCGAGGGTCCCCTGCGGGCTCATTCGGGCGCGCGATTAGGGTGCAGTGTTTCACAATTATATCATCTTACATGTTTGAAGGTCTTTCAATCCACCTCCTCACTTCCACCCGCTATTTAATATTCCAACATCCTCCATACCATCCCGCCAGCTGGTCGTCTCGTCTTTGAACAGCTTCAAAGACACTGATCTCACCATGTTGGGAAGGTGCCCCTACCATTTTTGCAGATTACCCTTAAACGCTGCTTCCTTCTACTGACTTAATTCCTCTCCCTGAACTTTTCATCCATCCATCCCAGTTAAATTTGGACCTTGAAGCCGACTAAGTAAATAATCCCTTTACCGCATGTCAGTCTTTCAAGCCTGTGAAAAAACAACCATGTCTCCATGAACTTTCTGTTCTCAGGCCAAAGAGTCTCATTTCTTTTAATCAGCTGGTTATGGCTGGAAAGGCTGCGTTCTAACAATAACTATAATAACAAAAACAAGGCAATCTACTCCTGCAGCTCTGCCATCTCCTGATAAGAAACTCTTGGGTCCAGCTGTGTTTCAAAATATTTTGAATTTTGACAAGGTAATACAATGCACATAAAATATGTATCACTTCCAGTGGGCTCTGGGGAAGACCCTGTATTCAAACACATTAATGTTTCTGTAGCAAAATGAATATACGTTCACACCAAGTGAGTTAAAGACCATAAACATTAGCCTCATACAAGTCCAAGTCAAGGTTTGTCACCAAAAGCATTGGCATCAAACTTACAAAAAGCTTGGAACTTTTTGAGCTTTTGAGGTTTCAGAATTGTGGATGAAGAATCTTGAACCTGTACCACGACTACTACTGTTATACCCATTTCACAGATGTGGAAATAGAGGCTCCGAGAAGTTAGATACCTTGCCAGAAATTACTCGACTAACAAACAGCTGACCCAGAATTTGAACCTAAACCTACATACTGCAGAGCACATGCATGCTCTGCTTTCTTCTCTGCTCTGTGCTGGAAAGGACACTTTCTCCCATTAGGATGGGAGAGGCAGCTTTCTGTTCTTTCATGTTCCTTCCTCCAGTCTTCCCGTTCTATCAACAGGATAGTTGTTCTACCATAGTCAAATAGTTAACTTAGCCTTTACTGTTCTTTCTAGATGTTGGGAGAGCTTGAACTCCTCACTGAATTTTTCAAGGTACATCCAGACCACTGGCGAGCTCTTGGGAGAATAACCCAGGGCGCACAGATCCTCTACCTGAAGCAGCTACAGAGAAGTAGACTCCCCTAATGGAACACGGCCTGAGTTAGGACTTGAGACCTGGATTCTGGACCCAAGGTTGTTGGTGAATAGCAGAAACTGTAGTCAAGTCACTTAACTTCTCTGTGCTTCTAATAATAATTACAACAAAAACACCTCCACCTGCCTAATCTATTATATGTGACAAGAACATAAAGACATATATTGATATTTATTGACTGTCAACTAAGTATCAAACACTGTGCTTTGCAGTGGAAATACAGACACAAAGGACTCAGTCCTTACTTTCAGGCAGTGCAATGTCTCGTAGCCAGGCTGATACGAAAATAATTGACACACAGTTTGTAAGTGCTCTACGTGCTGGTTACAGGGGTGGTGGAAAGGAGGAGGAATGAGCAACTTTCTGGTCCAGGGAAGAAGGCAGGAGAACTCTGGAAGGTTTCACAGGGACAGGAACACCTGAAGGAGGTCTTAGGAAGAGGTAAGAGCACCGCCGTTTAAGGGGTGGACAGAAGGAGAAAGCCAGTAACGCTGGAGAGGGAAGGAGGAGGGAAACCAAGAGAGCTTGGAGCAGGCAAGGCAAGGGAGGAGAGAGTTCTGGAAGGAGCGGTCCACTTCATCGAGGGCCACACTGAGGTCCAATAAGGCCCAGTGGGTTCTCTTTTGGTTTTGTTCATTGGGAGGGGTCAGACCTCTCAGCCATGACCTTTCGGGGAGGGGGTGGGGAGAAGCCAGCTGCCGTGGAGTGAGGCCCGAGTGGGAGGCGAGCACATGGAGAGAGAGGCAGTCGGATCACCTGGGCTTGCGAGAGGAGAGGGGTAGGGCAAGAGCTACAGCATCATGGCTATTATTTGAAAATGTGGATAAACATGAGCATAGTTTTGGACTTGGGGGAGAGAGCAGGCAAAAAAAAAATAAAGGGGAGAAAAAGGATAATCCTAGAGGAGCTGAGGAAAGGTGGGAACAAGGCAGAGATGGAGGGATGACCAGAACACCTGCGGAAGCCCTGGGGGTGGCTCCAGTTGTGGGTAAATTTTCAGGTGGGTGTTTTAATTTGGGGCTGGTCACTCCCGAGTTCCAGGTGAGGCAGGAGGTAAAATTAGTCATGGAGGAGCAAAGGGATGTGAGGAGTGGGTGATGGCCTGGAAGTCCTACTGGGAAGTGGGAAGGAGGCTGAGCACAGAAAAGGAAAAGACCGGTCAGCAGTGTTGAATGGAGGCCCTACATGAGGCTGGACCGCCTCGGTTTATAGGGGTGCTGTACTCTTCTGTACTGTTATCTGCTGTTAGGAGCTGTCAATTAGGGAAGGAGATGTTAGGATGATCAGGAGTTGGGAGATTGAGATAGAGGCCAATATATTTCAAAAACCGAACAATGCAAGTAGCGTGTAATGATTTGTGCCCTGGAATGGAGATAGAATGGGGTAAAGTCATCTTCCTTCTCTCAGACTCTTCCATCTGTGTGAAGTTTATATTAACCCAGTTTCTAAGCCACAGGTTTGGGAACTAAACTTATTCAAAATGCCTGAGAAGGAAGATGTCATTAGGAGCTCTCGTGAATTGGGATACCTCTAAACAGCTTTACCTGCAAGGCCAAAACATACGTAAGATGGAAGAACCAAAGCCATCGTTTCCATTAGTAACCTGGTACTTTCGCCTGTTTTCCCTTATAACACTACATCTTAAATCATAGTTGTGTAAGTCTTTGTTGTTCATAAAACATTTTTCACAGATTTATTTACTGGGCTGTTTCAAAGAAGAATCTGAAGCCCAGAGAGGTTATGTGCCCTTTCTGTGGCTGCATAATTAGTAAGTGATGAAGCCTGAACCCTGAGCTCCTGTCCTCGGAACTGGGATTCTTTCCGCTGTGCTGCTGTTCCATGGGTGCCCCACCCTCTTGTGGGATTTCACAAGTTCTGTCTGAAATGACCTTTGTCCCTGTGTGAGCCTGTGAACTTGGCCCTGCTTGCCAATACTATAGGTCATACCCCTTAGAAGGTTTACCTCGGTCGCTTCTGAGTGTCGGAGAGTCCATAAAAACTCCAACATAGCCATAAAAATGGCCACGATTAAGCCACAAATAAGAACCACAAAGATTCCACCAATATTCTCCATTCCCAGTCCTGTAAGAAAGTGAGAACGAACAAAAAATAGTGTAAAAGAGCTGGGAGACATAATCATTCTACCAAAAATGCTGAATGACCAGAACTTGAGTCTTGTAGACATTTTACACACATGTTCCTTGAGATATAATTATTCTTTGGAACCAAAAATGCAGCATAGCTGGAGTAGAAGAGGGGAAAGGGCTCTAGATGCAAGTGGAGGAGATTGGTGAGAAGCTTTCTGGGGTGGGAGGGTCAGTCAGTTTTAGAAAAGGGCTAAGGAAAATTTTGATTTAGCATATAGAGACATGATAGCAAAATACCAGTAAATTCTAGCACTTTCATAAAAATTTCATCAATCTTCCTAATATTGTGTTTGCTTCATATAAAGCAACTGTCGTAACCAAACTATGGATAGAAAAAATTACACTGACTTAATTGTGTCAACGTGTTACTAACAGACTTACTTGGAAAGCAAAACGTTTTATCCCAGGTGGTTCCCGCACCTGGCTGCCATCAGAACCACCTGGGAAGCTCATTAAAGGTATGGATTCCTAACCCTCACCCCAGACATACTGAATCCCTATCTCTGGAGATGCGGCCCAGGAATCTATACTTTAAAATGCATTTCACAAGTGATTCTTTTCCAGCCAGGCCTAAAATTTGTTGGCAAATTGGTATTTTGGGAAGCATGTGTATGGCTAAGTTCCTTGAAGGTAGGCAGTTTCTGGTTGTAACCTCATTGCCAAGCATGACACCTGGCATATCATATATACTCAATAGATATTTCTGGAATTATATGGTTGTGTCCAACACTGAGTTAGCTATGTAATTGGATGCTTTTTTTTGTACTAGAGAAACCCAAACGTCAGGGGAGTGTCAGAAACACATGAAACCCTGATTCAAGAGGAGCCGCAATCATAAATCAAAAAGCATCTTTTATCCTGAAAAATGCCAAGAGGGTAGCTTATGTCCTGTGCTGTTGGAATGCCTGCACACTTGAGTGTTTGTTCAACCAGCAGTGGCTTCATGGGACACAGAGCTATGTCGGTGTCAGGGAAAGCCAGCTTCATACAACACTGAGATGAGCCATGGATCAGAAGCAGAAATCTGACACTGCTTCCTACACTTTGGAAAGCTGGGAAAATGGTCCTACCGAGCCATTTTACGATTCCTTGGGTTTTCTTTCACAAAGACTCAAATGGCTGTCTGTTGGTTTTTTGTTTTGTTTTGTTTTGAAAATAACACAGCTCGGCACAGTGCCTGCCTACACCAATAATCTGCTACAATGGCTCCAAGGGCTTACAGCATGAATGTACCTAGTGGATTGTATACTCTGGTCTGCAGGTCCACACAGCCAACTCTTGGGTACCTGTGTGAGTAAACATCCTCTATTGTGAATAATCAGAAAGAGGAGATGACTTAAAAACTCAGTTCTAAGGGAAGGCACACAGCGTTTGGAGTAGATTTCTACCCTCCAAGAGGAAGGTGCTTGGGCTTCATTTGTTCACCTGCCCCCCTAACCTGGGACCATTTGGGAAGAAGGCTTTTAACCATAGGAACATCCGGGGACAGAAGGGACACTTAAGGGGGAATGCACCAAGGACATAGCTGCGGTGTCCAGCCAGATTTAGGGGTGGTGAGAACCGGGTATTGGGACGTGCATCTGAGCATCATGGACAAACTAGTTTCTCCAGCCAGCCCATGTAGAGAAAGGGCTCCCCAGTGAAGGGGAAGTGATGACTGTGATACCAAAGATGCCCACCTGTTCAGGTAAACAGAGCTCCAAGTGACTGGTGAGGTACCACAAGACTTTCCTGTCACCTTGGGATAGCTCTGCCTGATGTAGAAAAAGACAAGGATCCCCTTGAAGGGCTTCAACCTCCCCTTGTGTTTCTGCAGAGGTGTTCTCCCCTCCTCGAGTCCAATTCGGCCATCTGGACTCTAGTGTTTCCCTGTCACCCTCAGTCACCATCCCAGCCCTCCCCAACCTTTTTCCCCTACTGACTCTTTCCCTCAGTGCACACACACACTCACATCTTTCCCTTCTTAAAGAAAAATACAAAATCCTTCTCCCTCCAGCTCTGTCTAGTGAATACCCTTCTCTTTCCTTCCTTCCCTAGGCAAGATTTTTGAAACTGTCTATATCAGAACTATGTTAAGACAGTCCTTAAAAGGCTTACAAAAAAAAAAAAAAAAAAAAAAAAAGGCTTACATTTGGAGACCCATCCCACATGAAAGCAAGTAGGAGAAAATGCACCCACATCTTATGTTAAATGCATTTTAAAAATTTTGCTTCTGATGTGACAGAGTGGCAAGCAACAGTTAATGTATAATTGGCTGTGATTTCTCAGCAGTCGTTGTTCATACAAGAGAATGTTTGCAAAAGGAGAAAAATCAAACCAAAAAAAATTGTTTCTAGGGCTTCCCTGGTGGCGCAGTGGTTGAGAGTCCGCCTGCCGATGCAGGGGACACGGGTTCGTGCCCCGGTCCGGGAGGATCCCACATGCCGCGGAGCATCTGGGCCCGCGAGCCATGGCCGCTGAGCCTGCGCGTCCGGAGCCCGTGCTCCGCAACGGGAGAGGCCACAACAGTGAGAGGCTCGCGTACCGCAAAAAAAAAAAAAAAAAAGTTTCTAAATGTAATAACGTTTTTATGAATATTAAATTTAAAAATTAATGAAGTCGAAACAATGTTACATTTTGGAGATAGTTAATTACATGTCTTAATTTGATTTAGCAGTTTTCTTTTTGCATTTTGAAGCTAATAATTTTTTTCAGATCTCAAACATAATTTTGAACACTTGAAAATCTTTTAGGCGCTAGGTGGTCTGTCTATGGTATCTAAAGGAGAAAATGATTGCGTCTAAATTCACTTTTATTCTCCCGATATTCACTTGTCATCCCATGAAATTTTGTCTTGTACCACTAAAACCAAGCTCACTGAGGTTACCAACGAACATTTTGTTTCTAACCTATCGGAAAATTTCCAGTCCCAATCTTAAGTGACCTCTGGTAACACCTGACATTGTCAACCACACCCCCTTCTTGGCATTTTTTTTTTTTTTTTGTCCATGCTGCGAGGCTTGTGGGATCTCAGTTCCCCCACCAGGGATTGAATCCAGGCCATGGCTGTGAAAGCACCGAATCCTAACCACTGAACCACCAGGGAACTCCCCCTTCTTGGCGTTTTATGAAGCCATTGCTCTCTGCTCTCCACCAATCTTCTCAATTGCCTTTGCCTGCTCTGAGGCATATTCTCCCATTTCCCTGCATTTGGCCTCTTATCCCTCCTCCATGCACTGTCCTGCTGATTTTACCTCCTAAATACTTTTCAATTTCTTACCCTCTCTCTCTCTCTCTCTCTCTCTCTCTCTCTCTCTCTGCTACCACTTCCCTAGCTCAAGGCCACACCATCTCTTGCTTGGACTTTGGCAGCATCTCCAAAGTGATTTCCCTGCTCGTAGCTGTGTCCTCCTCAACTTTACCGTCCACCTAGTTGCCTGAGTGATCCTTCTGATCAGAGATGCTTTCTGATACAACATATGCCACTCTAATATTGCATAAAATAATAATTAGTTTCATGTTATATACCTGGATTTCGCACTAGACTGTGATTCCCTTGAGAGGAAGAGCCATGTCTTGTTCAACTCTATAACCCCTGGCACATCATAAGAGCCCAATAAATGTTTGTTGAAAAAATGAGCTGACAGAAAGAGGATAAGGACATCCCAGGTGTAGAACCATGAATTCTCAAAAGCTTTGGATGCATACTGTGATATGTATTCATTCCTAATTAAATGTTGTTTAAAATAATCATAAAGTGGGCCAGCCCTCGTTCAGTGCTCCCAGCCTGGCGGCCTAGACTGCACTCTGTGGCTGGCCAGAGTGGGACTGAACACGATGTGGACCATCCACAGCATGGACTTGACCACACGCGGTCGCGGGCAGGCGTGGGGGGATGGGCTAGGGTTATAAATGGACAGGTGATCTGTGCTGGGATAATCTTGATCAGATCAGGGAAAGCTTCTTTGAGGAGCTCAGGTTTGAACAGGATGCTGGTAGAAACCATGAGTCACTGAAACACCCCACAGCCTCTCTTTCCCAGCTTCTCGCGTTTCAGGGCCAGCATGTTAATCACGGGTGTTGGCTCCAGCGTGCTGACTCCTCGCTGAGTGGCCCCCTCCTCTTAGGAGCGGGGCTTGTATACCATTGGTGCCTTTAGGAACTTATTGGAAAGTGAAAGCAAGAATAGATTGCTGGCAGAGTTGGAGTTGAGAAACAGATGGAGTGGGGAGCGGGAAGTGGAGTTAGGAGACAGCAGCAGTTCCGTTAACGCTGTCGTTAGTCATTCTCCTAGAAGTCAAATGCCTTCCCCAGCTCAGAGCCCTTACTCAGAGGAGCCTGTCATGTGGACTCCCTCCAGGCTGACCCCAAGGCCCTCCACACCGGCAGGGGAGTCATCTCATCACTCCCCCTTCCCTTCTTCAGACGGGACCTCACAGAAGCCATCCAGACAGATGGCGTTGAAACTGAGATTTTCTCCTGACACTTGAGTCTCTGAGCCTCAGCTAGGCCTCAGCCATAAGACTGTATTAACTGAAATGGAATCAAACTCTCCCCACAAACTCCTGGTTGATTGAAGACCAGCTGTGGTGTGTCACTCACAGATTGCCCACAAATACAAATGATAGTTGACAAATGCAAATGAAGAACATTGTCTCTAGAACTAGAATGGCCACCTGGAAGGGAGAATCTCTGAGTAGATTTGAATCTCCACCCACCCACCCACCTGCTCTGTCTTCCGTTCTGACTGGCAAATAATTGCTTCTTGGATTCAGGTGCACGTATGTCCCAGCCCTTAAAACCCATTCATATCTCCAGATGGCACTGTGGAAGTTTGTAACTGCGATGCAGGAAAGCTCATTCTGAATGGGAGCCTGGGAAGCAAAGAGGCAGGATCACAGGAGCCACAGAGCAGGTGCAGAGGGAGGAGAGACCATTATACCACAATCCCGTCAAGGGACAGTGTATTTAGTCTTTGACTTTGGTCAACGCATCTTTCTCAAGAAAGCTCCCGTGAGCTGAGCACTACGCTAGGTGCTGAAGCTAGGTGCAATCTTCCACATTGAACATATTTGACAAAAACATGGATTCTTTGACCATTTTGACTTTCCAGCACTTCCTAATTCAGAGCTACATTCACCTACATCCATGCAAATACATTAAGTGGGCCCATCTCCATGGACGTATTTGTTGTCAACAGCAACTTCACGTGCCCATACGTGAGCCGACCCGTATCACCTTCCCAGAAAATATAAAGCGAATCGTCATGTTCGCACTGCTGAGGACTGTGAAATACTAAGTTTGCCATTTCTTCTTGCATTGACCATGACATCTGTTGACTAGCCCTAGCAGATTCTGGAGACGGTGATGGCAGAAGGGTAGAGAAAGGAACGCAGACTAGAAGAGGGATGGTAGAGGCATCTGATAAATATTGCAATTTAGCAAAACACAAGTCATGGGAGAGGTACTTTACAATTTATCAAAATATAGCTCAAGCACCTCATTAAAAAAAAAAACATTATCTCATTCAATTATCATTAAAAATACTATAAAGAAAGTCCACGGTTGGCATTTTACAATTAAAGAAATGGAAATTCAGAGAACTTCAAGAATTTGCCCAAAGTCTTCAGAGCTCAGATGTGAAATCTAGATAAATCTGACTCTGCCCAGCTAATATTTATAAAAATAAAGCTGACCTTTATGACTATTTACTATGAGCCAGGTTACCAGGCTAAACATTTTAATTCAATCCTAACAGTTGCCCTGTGAAATTGGCACTACCCTTACCTCCATGTTCCTGACCAGGAAACCAAGGTACTGGAGTCAGGGAACTTGCCCAGGGCTCCACGGCTGGCGAGGGGAAGTGCCAGGTCCAGATGGAAGCCAGAGCCTGAGCCCGTATCCCTACCCCCATATCACTTCTCCCCAGAACTCAGGGCCCCCATGGTCCCTCATGCTGCAAGGGGCGTGCTAACAGACCTCCACCTGGCTCCCTGTGACTGAGTTCATTCCTAGGACCACGCCACCCTCACCCACAGTGACTGGGGAAGTGAGACCTATGTACGGGCTATTAGTTCCACTTATAAAATCCCCTTCTCTCCTTGGGAACATTACAGCAAATGTCTGAATCGATGATCCATTGACTTAATCTTGGCTCACTTTCCAGACACAGTGGGGCTGTGGTCTTTGTAACTGCTGACCTCCTTTGACGCAGACACACTGGGCCATGGTTCACCTCTGTTCCCGATCGCGCTTTCTGGCACCCCCTCCCCCGGAGTTTCCCCGTCTCTTAGCAGAGTCAAATCTGATTTGATTAGGAAGAGGCTTCCTCGGCAAGCATCACTTCGAGACACTATCTAAACTCCCATATTCAGGTTTCCAGTCTTGGCCCTCTCCAGAGAAACCAGAGAACCAGGATAATAGAGCTGAGCCCCCAGGGAAGAAAGAGAAAGGAAAACCTTCCCGCGATTCCCCCAACCCCCCTCATCACTCGCCCCCGCTCTTGCTAAGATGTCTTACACTTTCATTCCCGCCGTGCCAGACAGCAAACTTCCTGCTCTCTAAGGATTTTGTGAGTCAATGCCACCGGCCTCTTTTCCATCCTTGAAAGGGGACCCTGATTTTCACAGCCTGGTGGTGTATTTATGTTCCTTTGAAGCCTGATTGTGAGCTTGTGTTTTTCAAGATAAAAGTATTTAATTTCCTTGGAATTCACCGACTACCTTTTTGTCTGGCAATTGTTCTGCAAAGCCTTCGGTAATCCAATCCCCTTGAATTGGGATGCTGGCCTCTGTGAGTGGCTAGCGATATTTCTTTTTATAGGAGTTGAGTGAGAAAATAAATAAAATAAGTGTTTTTGAAAAGACAAGGCAGAAGAAAATGAAACAGCTTGGAATGAAGCCTGCTTCTTTTTGTAATTCTCCAGTCTTCCACATGGTCTGCCATTGCGTTTTTCAGCTGTGTATGCAGGTAGCTGGTCACTGAGCTATAGGCAGGGAAAGAAACGGGGAGATGAAGCCAAGGGGTAATGTTGAGGTTCTCACCAGAGCCAAGTAAGACCCGACCAAAAGACTCAGGTGGTGGCGTCATCCCAATGTGAGGATTCTTCTCTGGAATTTGGCAGTGATACCGGAGCTGGTTAGAAGTGGAGTAGCAGCAGATCCTTTTCTTTGAAATTTCTCACATTTTAATAGGATAATGAAGTAGAAAAGGATTATGTGAGGCACTGCACGTTGTCTGGTACATTGCAATTGATGTCACTCTCAGTTTCAGAGATCTCTTGAGAACAGGACCGCCCTCACATTTCCCTTCACCTCCATCCTTCTCTGTCTTCTCCATCTCCTCCTCCTTTCTTTAGGCACACGTGGAAGCCAACTGATCCCAACCACGAAAAGAAAGATCCCCTGGAAGCTGCGTTGGAAAGCAAATGAAAAGGACTGCCCTTTGTTCAATTTGAGACACAAGAAAAAACATGGTCCTGCGGCTCCATTCCTGGCCACCATGAAAGACTTAAAGGAAGAGATCTTTCAGGCCAGACTGGTCCCTGTTCTTCTGCCACAGGACGGGGGGTGTCTCTCGAGCAGTGAGTTTTATTCCGGAAGTTTGGTGGCTAATTTGTCACAGGGAGACCAAGCAGTGGCTCTGTTCCTTCCAGGCTAGTGCTTCTGGCCTGGCTTGGGGGAGGTCACGTGGACTTTCATTCAGCCAGGAAGCCTTTTAGTCTCTCTGAGTAATGTCTGTTTGGGTTTCAGCCATGGCAGAAATGGGGCCACTGCATTAAACTGGCACTAGCTGCTGCGGCTGGGCTGGGAGCCGAAGCCCTGGTTCTTACGGTGATTTGCACAGCATCTCCCAGACAGACCCCTCTTGGACATCACCACTTATTAATACAGCTCCCCCTCTCGTTCCCAAGGACGACCGCATGAAGGCAAGTTAACATCGGCTGGTTGGTAGAACCCTCGCATTTTCCGAAGCATGTGGGACCTGGGCAGGATGTCTTCCACTGTTTATCTTCCCTCTTCATCTGCTCAGTTCCCTTCTCCGTGCCAGGGAACATTCAGTCCCCCAGTGCAGAGTGGAACGAAGCCTCCTGATCAGTCCTTTCCATCTTCGCTGGGAGCCTGCTTTCCCTGTGTCTCCTCTCCATCCATCCTGAGCTCTGCTGTCAGACCAGGCTTCCTAAAATTCTGTAGAATGGGGAAGAATATCCCAAGCCAACCACTCTGCAAAAACAACAGCTTAATTTTTCTATAAAGGTACCTAACATCTACCTCAAACCCCCATTTCCACCTGATTGCCAAAAATGTAGCGATTTCTTTATGTTTAAATTTCAGGGGCTTCCCTGGTGGCGCAGTGGTTGAGAGTCCGCCTGCTGATGCAGGGGACGTGGGTTCGTGCCCCAGTCTGGGAAGATCCCACGTGCCGCGGAGCCGCTGGGCCTGTGAGCCATGGCCGCTGAGCCTGCGCGTCCGGAGCCTGTGCTCCGCAGCGGGAGAGGCCACAACAGTGAGAGGCCCGCGTACCGCAAAAAAAAAAAAAAAATCTTTAAATTTCAGATTTACATTCAGTTAAATATGGTGTTTTCTCTGTTCCCCCTTCACTCCTGGATGTATTTCAGGTCTGGGGCTGGGAAGGAGATTATGTGTCATGGGGGTGGGGTTAGATGTCCCATCCTAATGCCAGATTCCTCTTAGAATTCCAATATCCTTGTCTGGGGCCCCAGAAAATGTAGATCTATCCCTGGGACCTCTCTGCCCTGGGTCCCCATGTGCTATCTCTCACGCACCCACTCCACCATGGCGTGACACGTATTTATGGGGCATGCCAAACTCCAGAAGTAAGCAAAAATCTCTTTACCTCTTGGTATCCCCAACGAATCTAGGAGCTCTCTCTGGCACTCTCCCCCTCCCAGCAGGGCACAAGGCTCCTTCTCAGGGACCTGCCACATTCTAACATATCCTTTCTTGGTCTGCATCTTTTTATCTGGTTCACAGACTGGGTGGCCTGGCTCTTTGAACTTCTAGTGTTAGCTTTATGCAAAGCTTCCTTCAGGTACTGGCCTCCTGTATTCCAAAATAGTGATACTTTGTTAGCAAATCAAAAACCGTGAATTCTAAGAACATTGTCTCTGCTGAGTTGGAACAACTTCTTTTGGAACTTAAAGCCAATAACTGGACTCCGTTCTTCCCGAGGCAATGACTGTGCCCTGGGACCATGAATGCCACCGACAGCTCAGAATTCCATCCACAGCACCTGCTTTCCTGAGGCCACATCTCACTCCAGAACCTTTGAGGTCTTCCACCAATGTCTCCAACTCGGTCCACTGTGCCGTCAGTGTGCCAAGGCATATGCAAAGCTCTGGGGTGTTTATAGGGCATCTTCCTGGTACACTGATTTTACTTAGAGTCTAGGAGTGAAAAGCATTTTTCTACTACATAAACATGCCCCTATTACATTGTCAGATGCAAAATTCACATGTGTTTTTAGGACAAAACAGAAGAGGAAATTCCAAACATGCTGGGCTGCTTTAGACTCTGTCCCCAGATCCCCAAACATGCATACTCAGGGTCCTCTGCTATTAATTCTTTCCCTGGGAAAGTTTGGGACGTACTGGTTTGCTGTCCACACGCCTTGACCTTGTTTTCAATGCCCTCTTAACTCCAACCTCATCCTACTTATCCAAACCAATCTCTGAGTGTGACAACTCTGTTCCACAACCTTCCTAAAGCTGTGACTCGTAATGAAAGCATCAGGGCCCAATGTCTCTGTAAACCTTCCCCGACTATTGTGCAGAATTAATCACTTTATTCTCTGGGCTTCCTAACACTTTCCGTCCAGCTCTATGAAAGCATTCCTACATTGCGACCATTATAGTGATGCTCTGTGCCTCTCTTTAAACCTCTTGAGGGCGGGGCCATGTCTCATTGTTTTTCATATTCTCAGAGCCCAGCACAATGCCTGATACACAGTGGTCTACATGGGGTGTCAGGGCTCCTGTTTGGGGGGAAAAAGACTTAAAAAGTAGGACCAGTCTGGACGTTCTTGAGATGATTGCCCATTCATTCATTACTTGTTCATCCTTTCATCAAATACGGATGAAATGTCAGATGATATGCTGGTCAGTGGGATAGAAAAATAAATAAGACACAGACCCTGCACTTGAGATTTTCATAGTCCATGGGGGACAACTATCAACAGACAAACCAATGCCCTGAGTGTTCATCTTAGAAAAGCTACGGAGCCTTGAGGAACATCGAGTGGATGGGCGTACTCGTGGCGTTGGATACTATTCAGACCTCAATTTCTTCTTTAGGCCTAGATTTTAGAATAAAATCGGTTCTCATTTCCTTTGCGCCAGTGCTTTGCTGAGTGTTTAACATGGTTTATCTGGTTCAGTCTTCACAATAGCCCGGGGAGGTGGCATTATTATTTCTAGTTCTATTCTCCAGAGGAGGAAACAGAGGCTTAAAGATGCTTCACAGTGTATATAACAAGGCCATTTATGGAGCGGAGTCCATTTGACCCAGTGCCTGTGACCTTGAACCCTGTCTACACTGCCTCAGGGGAGAGAACCAACCTAGCGGCTGTCAGCAGAACAAATAGGTGGGCAGGAGGGAAATATGTGAGCCCCATTCTTAGAGTGGGGCGCGGGGGGAGCCCATTGGACTTCGGGTGAAATCTCTGATGGGAGAGAGAGACAATCTAAATTGAGGTGCCAGAGTGAAAACTGTAAGGTCCCAGCTCCTGTGTCGTCATCCTCATCCTTGTCAATCTGCTGCCCTCCAACTGTTTCTCTATAGATTAGCAGTGAAAATAAACACAGAGAAATAAGGGCACAAAGGGGAAGGGCCTGTGGCTGGGCTTAGGAGTCAAGGATGAAAGGGGAAACTGGAGAGCTGGGATCAACTCAGTAGTGAGTCTCGAGGGGAAACAGGCTCAAAGAGATCAAATAGGGTCAGGTTTATAAAAGAAAGGAAAGCCAGGAGATCCACAACTAGTGGTAAGGAAAAGAGGCGGGAGGCCCGGAGCAGACAGAGCTGGCAGCAGGGGGCCGGTGGGGAGCCTGTGGGTTCCCTGCACCCCTCTGAGCCCTTGCTCTTGCCCACCCCCTGTTTTGCTCCGGCCTCCCGCATCTACAGCATCCCTGCATCCCCGCATACGTTCAGTCAGCTGTTCAGAGGCAGGAACAGCTCAAAGGAGTAGAGAGCTGTGAGCGTGAAGGTTACTCGGGAAAGCATCATAGCACAGTTTCATTTGCCACCTTAGCGTGGCCCAGGAGGACAGTAATTGGTGGCTTTTGACAGCTACCAGTCAGTGGCTTTAATCACACATCCCACAGAGCCCCTACTACGTGCCAGGCTCTGTAGGGAGGCCAGGGACACAGAAGTGGGTGAGACGGGTCCACATCTAAGGTGCCATCACCCGGGCAGAGGAAACCAAGAGTTGTAACATAGTGTGTTGAGGGCTCCATCCAAAATCACGGAAGGCACCCGACCCACTGTGGGGAGGGGCAGCTGGAGGGCGACCAGGGGCTTCTAGGGCAACAGAAACCTGGACATTTCTCTTGTTTCACTCTGGGTCCCAGGTCCACCTCTCTGTTTCTATTGAGTTTGTTCAGGTTTTTCCGTAAGAGGTTATGGAACAACCCAAACGAACTTTTCGGCCAACCCTAAATTTTAAATTACTCCAGATCAAAAGCCACTACTGTTTCCCTCCATCTCCTTGGTAAGATGGCGCTCCTTCCCGCCACTCTGAAGTTCATTGTTCCCACAGAAAAACATGGACATATATTATCTTACCAATAATCTCACTTTACTTTGACTTTTCTGGGCCCAGTCAGATTTAGACTGCTTTCAATCCATGAGTCTTTTTCTGGGGAGGGGGCGGTGGAGGCACATCCTGCCATCCACACCTTCCCGGGTTCGAACCGTCTAGGCAGCCCAGATCGCCCCACGGGAATGTTTCTTCTCACACCCACACCACCTGCGGTCCCCACTCACAGCCCTGCCCGCTGCACCGATCTCTGCCTCTGCATCCTCCCTCAAGGTGCTTCTTGCCTGCAATGTCCCGCTCCCCGCTTCCTTTCCTATACTGGTCCTGGGCGTCTTCAACATCTAGTGCATTCTTTCAAATCCATGAAAGTTTTCTGATACTTTTCTCTGTACCTCCCCCATTTCTTTTTTTCTCTGAACAAACAGAGTCAGTCTCCTCCACCTTTGACCTTTGGGGAGTGGAGAGCCAAGAATGGTGTGGCCTCCCACCGTTCCTGCAAAGGAAGGGGCAGCATTTCCTCCAAACGACAAAGGGCTTGTCCCTGTAGGTCCACATTCCTGAGCCCTCTCCTCAAAGGATCAAGAGGCACAGGGAGACCCTTAGAAACACAAAGTCATTCCCTTACTGTCTCATCCCGGATAATCACTCACGCTGAGCAGAGAGGGAAGCACAGAGCATCATTCATTTTACTCCCCAGCTGCCTCCCCAGGGGCGAGTGTGCATAGGTAAATTTGCTGCATATTTTAGCAAGGCTGCAGTAGATTACTGGGGTGACCATATGATTCATTGCCCAAGCCAGGACACTTTGAAAATGAAAGGGCATTCTAAAAATAACTAACAGGCATTCATGGATCTACAACAGATGTAACCCGAGACTATCCTGGATATGTTCCCCCTATAGAAAATGCTGGGTGTTCAGGGACCCTCGACACTCTTCAACTACACGTCAGTCAGGGACTGCTTTCTATCCAGTCGTATTTATGATTCATTCAATAAAATATCCATGTGCCAGGCCCTGTGGACAGCCCTGTAAGGAAGACAAACCCTGCCCTCATGGAACTTACATTCTAGTCGAAAAGGCAGAAAGTAAACAAATGAATAGAAACTATACTATCAGGTAGTGATAAGCTCTGAAAAGCAGAGCCCGAGGGAAGGGGAGAGATGTGTGGCGTGGGGAGGGAAGGCCTCTCTGAGGGACCTTCTGAGGGAACAGTGTGCAGACCCCGAGGTGGGAGGCGGCTGGGAGGCTTGGGGAACAGGAAGAAAAGGGGGAAACAGATCAGGAAGGGTCGGGAGGCCATAGAAAGCTCGGATTTGATTCTGAGTGAGATGGGAAGCCGTTGGAAGGTTTGCGCAGGCCAAGGCTGCAACCTTACGTGCGTCTTACAAAGAATCACCCTGGCTTCTGGTGGAAAGAACAGTGCAGAGGCGCCAACACGGGAAAAGGAGCCCAGGCTGTTGTAATCGTATGACCGTGGGGTGCTGGTGGCCTGGGCCATGGCGGAAGAGGTGGTGCTGGCGCAGAAGTGGCTGGACTCAGGAAGCATGGCGGGGGTGGCATCTCTAGGACTCGGGAGCGGGCGGGAGTGGATGCCGTACAGTAAGCCCAAGACCCTGGGACAGGGGTGAGCCCAGCCAGTCCCAGCCCGGCCTTCAGCTCCTTCCGAGGCTTGCTCTCAACCTGGTGTGACTTGGAATTTGGACGCCTCACGAGCAGCAGCTCTGGTCCTCCAGGCAGGCGGGGGAGGCCCTGGCCACCCTTACCTTTGGCTCTGTGGTCTTCCTCCTTGGGGCACTTGCCCCCTTCCCACCACTTGCGCTTCAGAATTTCCAGACGGTTGTTCTCCTGCAACTGGAGAATGGCCAGGTCAAACTCGTCCCGGAAGACGGAGCCTGTGGGTCACAGGAGAGCCCGGAACACAGGACGTGAGCGCCCCCGTCTGCATCTCTCTGCTCCCTCCCAGGCAAACCTCCCTGCCACCCTGCCCACGTAACATAGGAGGGGAGGGACAGGGGTCCCCCCGCAGGAGCACGGCTCTCTACTGGCTCAGACTGAGGACTCTCCGCGCCATGCAGGGCACCAGGCGTTTCTACTTTCCTTCTCTCCACGCTGACTGGCACGCCCAGCCCACGGCCAAGACCCCAGCATGGGTCAAGTGACAGCCTTCCGGGCAGCTGTGCTGCCCACCTCCCCACCCAGGCGCCAACACTTTCTACCTGGGTGAACCCACCTCCCCACCAGCACGCGGGAAGCTGGTTGCCAAGCTCCCGGTCCGCCTGCCCCTGGGAGGCCGAGGAGGGAAATCTTCTGTGACACAAACCTCGCAATCAGTTGCCTATTTTCTACTTTATTGAAATTAGTTTCTCTGCCATTTGTAACTCTCACTACATTACACCCGACAACTGTTTACCCGGAGCGGCCACCAATAAGAAAAGGGCCACCCAGAGCGAGGTGGAAGCTTCCTCTCCTCCATCTGTGTGGAGAATCGGTCTGGGGCACCCCCTTTCCCGCACAGCTGCCTGCTGGGTGCCCCAGAACCCCTGACCCCGTCCACTACTCCGTTTACATCGCTCCTCTCTCCCTCCTCAGACAGAAGGCTCTGTTGAGTGCAATTCTTTTTAAATTTTTCGTATGGGGTATGGTCAAGGAGCTTTGGTTCTGGAATGTAGGTTTAATCACAAAAACAGGCTTAAATGAAACCGTGGAAAGCTCGATGCCCCAGCACAGGCTAAGGCCTGAAATTATTAAGAAAAATCATTAAGAAAAAGCTGCCAGGAGGCTGGAAGTGAACTAAGCTGCCCAGTTTTCTTGTCCAAGCTCTGTAAAGGCCTGATGTGGACAGACGCCCCAGGGAAAGGGGCTTTGTTGCAGGATACAGGCAAAAGCTGGAACAAATAGATTCCTGCTCTCAAACTTTCACGCACACAGGAATCCCCCGGGGATCTTGTCGACCTGCAGACTCTAATTCAGTGGGTCTGCGGGTGGGGGCTGAGATTTTGCTTTTCTCACAAGTTCCAAGGCAGTGCCCTGCCGCTGGGCCATGGGCTGCACTTTGACAGGTAAGGAACTAGATCAGCTCCCAGATCTCTTAGCACTCTAACAGCCCATGACTCCATAGATAGAACCTTCCCTGCTCCAGATGCAACTACCCTTGGGCATTCAAACCCCAGGCCTGCAGCGCTGAATGTGATCTGGGTGAATGCCAGCAGCACCTCATATATTATATAGCAGGTGCTTACCACACATTTGAAGTGAATGGCTACTGGACCTAACAGATGGTGTTAGGTGGTGAGACTAATGACTATTCCAGGTTTAGAGACAAGTATCCAGCCAACAAGGCATTTCAAGCAGTTTTCGAGGCATTTTCAACCCAATCTCAATAGCACACCAAGGGCCCCATGAAAGGATTATTCTGCTTACTCCGTGTTTGCCCACTTAGCTCCTAAGCTACCCGACTAATTTTCCATCTCATTCCTTGTCCTGTTTCTCGTCATCTTCCTGGGTCTAACCACACTGCTTATTCCATAGTTACACCCTTACTTTCCACTTAAGAAGGACACACATGCTCGTCTTTCCTGGACCTAAATTCTGTCCCATCGATCGACTATGCAATGCTCTTCCCAGGCTGATCTAAGAACCTGGGCTAACCCATAGCTCACCTTCCCCATCTATCCTGTCCTGTCGAGCTGGTGGACCCGTTTGGCAACACGGTCTGAGAGGTGAAATGCTGGATTTGGAGATAGGCCCCCTAGGCTCAAGCACAGCTTTTCTCTCCACTTATTCTGTGACCTTGGACAAGTAACTTATCAGCTCTGAACCTCAGTTCTCTCCTCTAGAATGGGAAGAACCACATCTCCCCTGCAGGTGGGAGAAGACTAAGATAACACATATGGAAACAGCATCACCTCAGACACAGAACCAATGCATTTGCCTCCCCTTTTCCTTGGTTACTGATGAGAATTAGAGTCAGTCTGCTTTACGCCAACTCTACAGGTCTGTGCCATGAAAACTTTTGAAGCACTTGACAGTTCAGTTAACTTGATTAAATTGCTAGAGTATTTCCAGGTGCACCTTAGGTTCATTTTGTGCTTCCCTCCACCATCTTGAAACACAACGTCAACCAGTAAATTTCTCAAACGGGGCCCATAATCTATATTATTAATGAAATCAATGAAATATGATGCTAAGTGGAGAGGGTATGCAGGTGCCCTGAGTGAGGCTTCCGGTTTACAGAACTACTAGGGTCAGAAATGACAGAGTTCAAGAGTGAACCATATTATTGCCTATATTCAGTGGCTTGGTTTCTGATCAGTCTTGAAGAAGTCATCTGCTTTTATCAAATAACAGAGGGAACATTGGAAAATGTGGGGAGGGCACTAATGTTGCCCCTAACAGGCTAAGTGTGAGGAAACACTGTGGTGAGGCCAGATTATTCATTTAACCTTTGTAACGACCCTCTGAGGTACATATTAGAAACCTGAATTTAAAAATGCGATAATTGAGACTCTGAGAGGTTAACTAACCTATCCAAGGCCCCACAGCCAGGAAGCAGGGTGCATTCCCAGATCTACCTGACTCCATCCCATGCCCTTCACATGACACAGGTATAAGTGAGGCCTATAATTTATAGAGCTCTGAGTTAGGTACCAATCAAGAGAAGGGGTGTGACACTACTATATATACAATAGATAACCAACAAGGACCTACTGTATAGCACAGGGGACTATACTCAATATTTTGTAATAACCTGTAAGGGAAAAGAATCTGAAAAAGAATAGATATACACCTGAAACACTTTCCTGAAACTAACTTACACCTGAAACTAACACAACATCGTAAATTAACTACACTTCCAAAAACAAAAAGGGAGAGAAGTGGTGTGTAACATACCAACAAAGATGCACATCCTGTGTATCAGTTTCCCCACATGAGATGATTTCCTCCATTCCTGCTTCTTCCCCCGCTGCTTGGTTTCAGGACAACCTTGCATGAGGACAGACTTGGACAAGGACAGCCCTATACAATGTGGCTCTCCATGGTGTGTGTGGGAAGGGTACATGTCTGAAACACTGGGGGACATTTTCAGACCTCCTCCACAGTCACAGAGTCACAAACATGCTCCCCCCCACCTTCTGATAGAGGAACCATCAGCAGGGGAAGGCCTAAAGCAGGGATATTCTTTACAAGGCACAGCTGGGATACCTTTCTGGAAGCCAAGCATCTCTACCTTCCTATAACAAACCGACGGCGCAGTCAGCAAGGTGAATGCCAGAGCTTTCCTGCCCACTCTCAGCTCCCTGCTCTGACCCAGAGCAGATGGACCAGTGAGATCCACAGATGATGTGAAAGCCACCTCCTCCGATCACATCAGTCCCCTTTCGTAGTAAACCTGTCACCAGGGACACTAATAGCAAAATTAATTCACTTGAGTCCTACCATCTCTTCCATCTCCTTTCCACTGCTAGTAGAGATGGCGGACATCAGAGAAATGGCCAAAGGGCAGGACTCGATGCTTTCACTGCCCAGGGCCTGGGTTCAATCCCTGGTTGGGGAACTCAGATCTCACAAGCTAGCTGTGTGGTGTGGTAAAAAAAAAAAAAAAGAATACACCAAGGGCATCCATGTGCCCTTTAATAATTAATCTATTAATAACTAATCAATTAGCCCTTCTATAATTAAGGGCCTGGGTTCAATCCCTGGTTGGGGAACTCAGATCTCACAAGCTAGCTGTGTGGTGTGGCAAAAAAAAAAAAAAATACACCAAGGGCATCCATGTGCCCTTTAATAATTAATCTATTAATAACTAATCAATTAGCTCTTCCATAATTAAGGGCCTGGGTTCAATCCCTGGTTGGGGAACTCAGATCTCACAAGCTAGCTGTGTGGTGTGGCAAAAAAAAAAAAAAAAAAAAATACACCAAGGGCACCCATGTGTCCTTTAATAATTCATCTATCAATAACTAATCAGTTAGCCCTTCCATAATTAAGGACTGGGTACTAATCTCTGAGGACTTGGAAGGATGTGGATTGGCTTTTTTTTAAAACCTTAAGAATGCCCATCTCAAGTCCCTGTGAACCTGGTTCTAGAAACAGGGGCTGTCGACTTCAAGGCTGCATTCGACCGCTTGCACTACCCGGAGCCTGCCTGGGCGGAGCTACCCGAAGAGGCTGTTCCTCTCCTGCATACCGACTGGCATGCCAATCCCATAGCCCTTGGTGTCCAGCAGGCCCCCAATCTGAGTGAGGTTGCAGTTGCGCTGCCGATAGTACTCGTTCATGGTGGATTCCAGAAGGAAGGCGTAGTTGGAATTCAACACCCTGGCGATCCCCTCCTCCGTGCTCTTCACGAACACACTCGGCTGCTTGGAGTACATGTAATTCCACATGCGCTGGTAGGTCTGATAGCGGGAATTCTGGGAAAAGAACGCAGGGAAGCAGGTTGAGGAAAGAGAAAGGAGATGGTGGCCTGGAGAGGGAGGGCATCCAAGCGGCCTCTAAAATTCTGGCCCTTCTGCTACCCAGTCCCCTCCTTATACTCAAGAACCCGTTCCCTTTCACCTCACAACGTCACTGCTGAAAGGCAGGTGGAGAGGGTTGTGCCTCTGATACCTTTTACAAAGACAAAGAAGGAACAGGGTCTGAAGGTGTGTAAACTCCGCCTACTGCTTCGATCATTGGTTCTGCTTCATCCACCCATCTTCCGTTGCCAACCTCCATGTCCTGACCAAAGTGAGAATGGAAATTCTGGCTGTGTCCTCTACTGTCCTTCAGTGCAGAGGCAGCAAACTCAGGTTCATTCTGGACTTTTAAGAGACGTCATCTGAAGGAGCAGTGCCGGCTCTTCTCTATCAACCCTAAACTAATCTGTCAATCACATATCCAATGTTGGCTTCTAGTTTACAAATGATAACAAGACTGAGAGAATTCTGGGGGTCTAGCCAAACCCTGTGTCTGCATGATGTCTTCACTGGTCCCTGTGCCAGTACCCCTGAGACTTGCATGGGAAACAGAAAACGGAAGGCCTTGGACTTGTTTAGTGTGATAATGAACTTCTTGGGTCACAGGTTGGATAGACACTCACTGACTCCAGGGGAATCTGCTTCCCTAGAGAGCCTGAAGCAAATGCAAACTACTCCTATGCCTGGCCCGGCTCTGCCTGCCTTGGTAGCCTGCCAGCTGACACACCATTGTGGCAGGGCCGGCTCCTGAGCCTTGCAAGGGAACCTCGGAGAAGCCAAAAGGGTCCTGATCTGAGATCTATCTAGTCTGGGATCAATGAAACCAGCTCGGCTTAATCTAAATTTCCTTACACGTTAGTCATTTGTGTATTACTCCAATCTTGCTTTGTCTAGGCACTACTTATAAAATGTAGCCTACTTAAAAAATTTAAATGCATATGTTAGCCTCATCTTGTGCAGAAATATAAATAAAAGTACAGGTTAGAGTCACTGCATATTTTTTTCTAATACTCATTACAATAAATATGAAACCACTGCAATTAAAAAATAGCTCTACCACTAAAATCATCTCAAGTAGCACTAACCATTCATGTATAACACTTTGGGACAAGGCTGATATTAACCCAAGTGCTTTGGGGACCTGGTTCCATGGGTATTTGGGGGAGCAGGGGAAAAATGAGCCCCATGAGAACCTCCAAACTAGGTGTTCAAAAGGGATGATGGGATGAGGCAAGATGTTTTTATCTCCAGTGGACAAACATCTCAACTTTATTCTGCCCGATTCCTGATGTTGGTGAGCAACCATATGGATTTACTTGGAAGAAGGTCATGCTGGAGCCTCCGTGAATCGTGCCATACTCAATGGCGGTCTGGTCAGCCAGGTCATCCACCGACTCAATGGGCACATCCATGCGCTGCACGGTCAGGAAGGCTGCCAGGTTGGCCGTGTAGGATGAGATGATGATCAGCGTGAATGCCCACCTATGTAGGAAAAGACCAAGACGTCATCATTGCCGGGGCAGCCCAGGAGTCTTAAGCCCCCTCCCCAGTCCTGCTGCGACACGGGAGAGACCAGGTGGCCCTCTTCTGAGGGGCTTAGTGGGGGAAGAGAGAGGAGGCAGGGCATTTGATGGCAACAGAAACGAACAGCTTGGGAGGGTGGCCTAGAAGAAGACAGTGGTTTTCTTTCTCTTATTTCCTAAAGGAGGTGATTACTGGGTTTCTACTCAAAAGAAGGGTGTCCATGAACATGAGACAGCTTGAGAGATGGTGAGTAATTAGCTAGTGAATGAGCTAAGGGTGCCAGCCCTGGAGGCTCTGTTCAGAGCTAGACCTGGGATGCCTCCCGCAGCCCCGTCATGACGCAGCCGACATTCAGAGCAGCATCGCCATGTACTGAGCACCTACTGTGAGCCACACCCACTATCTCCTGTACTCCCTACAACTCAGGGAGGTGAAAATCTTATCCTGATTTTACAGAAGAGAAAACCGAGGCTCAGAGAAGCAAAGTCATGTGGCCAAGTGCCTGAGAAATTTGTATTCTAGAACCAGTTCTACAAATTGTAACAGCAGAAACTCTTCAAGATGAACTGGTGAAAAGCACCTTCAGACTGCTGAGAAGTTGGAATTAGAAAATGCTTTTAGGGCTTCCCTGGTGGCGCAGTGGTTGGGAGTCCGCCTGCCGATGTGGGGGACACGGGTTCGTGCCCTGGTCCGGGAAGATCCCACATGCCGCGGAGCGGCTGGGCCCGTGAGCCATGGCCACTGGGCCTGCGCATCCGGAGCCTGTGCTCCGCGGCGGGAGGGGCCACAACAGTGAGAGGCCCACGTACCGGAAAAAAAAAAAAAAAAATGCTTTTACAATGGTCATGCTATTTCAGAATGGAAGGTTGTTTTATTGGGCAGATCGGACTTATTTAAAATTAGAGTAGTTTTGCAACTCAGGCAGCATACATGCTAAAGTCATTAAAACCAGTTTGCTCACTTAAGTAGGTTAAACAAGACTTCTACCATCTGGTCAGCAGTATGGATCTGCTTCCTAATTCATTTGTTTATAGGGGTTCAAAGATATATGTAAGCACAACTGAGGTTGGATAATCGCCAAATTCTGAATCAGTGGAGTCTGAATTAATGAGGCTTCACTCATTATGAAGACATTGCCAACCAAGGCATAGTGTTTGCCAGGGGCTGCAGCAGCCGGCAGCTTCCAGGTGGATTTCCAAGAACCTGTTCTCCTTGCTCCTGCCTGGGTTCTTACACTCTCTTGGAAGTTGTTTCTCATGAGTTTCCCCCAGAGGAGGCTGGGGTGGTGGTGGTGAGTGGTCCCCAGGTGGAGGCGTGCATTCGGAAGCTGCTCTACCACACTGTCACGGGTTAATGAGCTCTGGGTGTGGACAGGACCTCAGAGCTGGCTGGGGAGCTTCCCCCAGCCCCATGGCTACACTCCGGCCTCCGTTCATCCCTGGGCAGCCACGTGGCTGCTTTTGCCACTGGTCACAAAGGACGGGTCAGAGAGAGTAAGGAGCTCATTGCAAGCCCGTCACCTTTGCTCACAAAGCAAATCATGCCCACTCTCCCTCCAGAGGGGCCAGTGGAGGCTTGCTCCTGGGTGAAAGGGGCATTATCATTGTGAAGCTGGCATTCTCGGCAACGTGGCATTTTCCGTTGCTTGCTCTGGGTGAGGGTGCCACGGTAGGCCACGATGGCCCTGTTTTCTGACCTCCCGCCCCCCAGGGAGCCAACCTAACTGAGGCCCTGATTTTATAACCAAGAATTCCAAGAGGCAGAGGGGTGCACCAACACCCCTGGGTCGGGCTGGGAAGGGCGGAGCCTCGCTTCCACAGACGCTCTGGAGCAGCGTAACCGAGCCACCTGGGGCCAGCTATTTACAGCCTGCAGGACAGGTGGTTCCCCTCAGCACCCGGGTGGACTTTCGCTGGAGCAGGGAATTCCTGGGGGTGGGAGCTGACAGGTGGAGGCAGCAGGCAATGGAGCCCTACGTGCAGCACATGGGAACAAGCACCTCTGGAAGGAAAAGCCCAAGCAGAATGGGATCAGAATCTGCCTCTGACCTCTCATCTGTGGGTTTCTGCCCAGATTTCCTGGATTTTGAGGGAGCTCTGTGGCTGTGCCTGACAAGACCATCCTTTCTGCCAGGGAACGCGAGACCCAGCTCTCCACAGTGATCCGCTCAGTGACTCCTGGGCACAACCTGATAATGGGTGAGCACCTTGCCCCAAGGGTTTAAATCCTACTGTATCAGTCCCAGCTGTGTTCCCACCTGCCGATGAGCCCCAGTCCAGTGGCTCCTAGGTAACTGTCCAGGTCCCGCACTGTCCCCAGCACCCATGCCCCTTTCCTTTTCCTCTGGCTTACACGGGCTGAGAAGGAGAGGAGCGAATGAAGGTTGTAAGTCCTATAAGCTGTGACGCCAAACCTGACAGTGGGTTTTTAAGTGAGGATGGGAAACTTGCCTTTCAACACTACATCGGTATTTCATTTCCCCCCATAATGGCCTAATAGCAATGATTAGTCCAAACATTTATGTAGCACTTCCAAATTTTCAGAGAACTTTCCCACACATTAAATCATTCCACCATGTTCCTTTTGCCCTGCCAAGAGGAGAAGAGAGCTCCAGGAAGAGGCTGGCTGACTGTCCGTGTAGACCATGATGGCAACTTGCTCCCTGAGGTCCTGTCCAACTCCGAGCTACTAACAGCTTGCGTTTTCCCACACCTGCTAAGGTGGACAGGTCCGGCAGGCCCCCAGAGCCAGGTGCAGAGGGGCAAAGCTCCAGAAAGCTGCTGGAGGGGGCGTGGGCTTGGATTTCTCCCGCAGGGACGTCCTGCTACATGCTTACATTTGCATAAATCTGCATATGTGTTCACAGGCCCTGCCTCTCAACCTCTGGTCGTTTTCAGGTCAGGAAGTTATAACTGCTTTGCTGTGGGCCGTCAAGGCATTTTCTCACTCGGTCTCCTTTCCTGCCTTGGCTCCCCTCTGCATCTAGACCTCCAAGGCAGAGAACAGAGAAGGAGGAAAGATGGCACAAAGCGCACCCAGCCACTGCCCCCAAACCCTCTGAGCTGGCAGAGGCTGTCCTAGGGCAGAGCTGAGGTTCCTGCCTACCGGAAGCTGGATCAGGGCTCATCGGAGGACCCAGGATCTTACCAGACGCCACTGACGCAGCGGGTGGATAAGGCGCGAGGCGCGATGGTGGAGCCCTGCTGCATGAAGCCCCCGACCGGAAACCAGAGGCTGTTGCCGAGGGAGTACTGATTCACCAGGAGGTTGCACCGGCCCTGGGCACACGGGTGGGGTGTGTACCACTCGTAGGGCGTCAACCTGTGAAAGAAAGGGACACATACCAGTGCTGCGGAGGGTGGGCGTGAAGGAAGGGGTGCTGAGGGTGTGAGGGCGCTCCCCTGCCTGGCCTTGCCCCGAGACCTTGGTAGCTGGCCTGTGGCCTTGGCTAAGCCCCTCCCCTCTAAGGGACTTGGGTGTTTCCCCTGAAAAATGAGAAAGCTGGACTATGTTGGCAGTTTTGGAACTGTTTTTCTTTAATCAAAGAAACGTTTTAATTTTTTCAAAATAAATCAAGTCACAGAATAGACGGCTGGGAATTGCTTGTTCTGCCTCCTTCAGTTCCCCAAAGTGACCAAAGAGAGACCCTACAGCCCCACGGAGCCATGGCTTGAAAGCCGTCGGCCTAGAGTAGTAATTCTCAAACTTTAACTGACAACAGAAACACCAAGAGGGCTTGGGAGAGCACAGATCGCGGCAAAAGCGTCTGATTCGGTACATCGGGTTGAGGTCTAGAATCTGCAAGTGCCTAGCTGATGTGGATGCCACTAGTCCAGGGACCACACTTTGTGAACCACTGGCCCAGATGGTCCCTCAGGCACAGGCCCTGGTTCTCAACACTCTCTGTGTTTCAGACTCACCTGGGAGCTTTTTTTTTTTTTTTTTTTTTTTTTTTGCGGTACGCGGGCCTCTCACTGTTGTGGCCTCTCCCGTTGCGGAGCACAGACTCCGGACGCGCAGGCTCAGCGGCCATGGCTCACGGGCCCACATGGATCTTCCCAGACCAGGGCACGAACCTGTGTCCCCTGCAGCGGCAGGCGGACTCTCAACCACTGCGCCACCAGGGAAGCCCTGGGAACTTTTGAAATAATGCCAATACCTGGATTCCACACCCAGAGGTTCTGATTTAATTTGTTCAGGTAAGGCCTGGATATCAGCATTTTTAGGGCTCCCCAGCAGAGCATGATGGGCACACGGGGCTGAGAAGGGTGGCGCTCCCTCCCGCTGTCGCTCGCAGCCTCAGGCTGGCCTCTCTCTCCCAGCGGTACCTCTAATGCCCTTTCTTCCTGCCCACCAGACACATGCTCTCCCTCTTCCGCCCCAGCCTGTCTCCCACACAAAGCCTTCCAGCTCTGATGTGAGAGACGCGTCTGGGCGTGTGCTGAGCAGAGCAGGGCAGGTCTGCCTCTTCACAGGGTGTTACCATCATCCCCGGCCTTCCCTTCAGCCTAGAGCGCATGTGCCATGCTGCAGGGCTGGCCCACATTCCCATCGCTGCCGCCTGTTCCCGAATACGAGGCCAATGTGCCATCGCTGGCCCCTGCCCCAAGATGTGCCCCTCCTCTTCGTGGCCTGCGGGGCCGGCTTGTACCCGTGGTGCCTCACCTCGGTGGTTCCCAAGCCTACGGGCCATTGGAAGTGAGCTTCAAAAATACAGATTTCCAGGCCTCATCCCTAGAGATTTGGAGACGATCAGACATAGAAATTCAGGTTTTTTAAAGCTCCTTGTGTGACTGTGGTATCAGCTGGCTTGGGAACGGCTGCCTTAGAGCAGTGGTTTTCAAATATCTTTTCACCTCTAAAATCTTACCCGGAAGTACAATATATAAGAGAAAAGTGGAGCTGGTCTGAATGAAGAGCTGTCTGTCCAGCCTCTGGCTGTCCAGCCTCTTCACACCGCCCCTCCACGTCTCTGTAAACTTCCAGGAGCCTCCACGCTCGGGGAACCCTGTCTGAAAGCCACTACCTTGGGCCAGATTACCCTACGCTCAGATATTATGTATATAGGATATTATAGATATCTGTATATATAGGATGTATGATCAGACCTTTTGTACAGTTTCTTCTTGGTTAATCCTTTTGTTAATTCTGGATCCTAGGGGGCAGTGTGTGCATGTGTGTGTGTGTTTGTGTGTGTGTGTGTTTGTGTGTATGTGTAGGGCAGAGAAGAGGGGCTGTTTAAGCCCCCAGGGCTGATTGAAAAGCTTCAGGCTGTGGCAGGGGTGGTGAAGCAGCCGTGTGTGTGTGTGTGTGTGTGTGTGTGTGTGTGTGTGCGCGCGTGTGTGTGTGTCTGGTAAGCAAGCCCTAAGACCATTTGCAGGCCTCCGAGGTCACCTGAGAGCCATGGCTTACTACACACAGGGGCTCAATCAAAGGGAGCAAGAGCGAACTGCAGGGCAGCGGAGACAGGACTCAGGCAGACAGTTCCGTTTGAGCAGCCGCAGGCAGTGCGGCCAAGTGCAGAGGGGAAGCCTCGCCAGTCGACACGGACGACAGATACTTGACAGTGGCAATGCCTACAGGCCCGGGGTGGGGGGCGGTGGTGCCCGAGTGCCAAAGCATCAGCAGCCTTTGAAGACGACCAGGTTGTAAGCAAGGCCTTTCCCTGTTTGGTTGGATCTCATGGGCCAGGGAGGACTTCCTGAACTTGGCTTTGATCTCCACTGGAAGAGGCTCAGACTGAGTGATTCAATGCCTCTCGGGCAGGCTGGGAACTGCCCCGGGGTTTGGAACCCCGCAGTTCCTTGAGGCTCCATCTTCTAACCGGAGGGAGCACAGTCTCCCCTCAAGCACTGAATAGACATGCTCTTGGGGAAGACCCCACCCCAGAGAGGTGGAATGTTCACTACAGAATCATCGGGCCCTGCTACTGTGGCCCCGAGGCAAAGGAGACCGCTGGACCAGAGCCACTGTCAGCCCTTTAGAAGCTCCTCCAGGGTGGTGAGCTGAGCGCTGGGTGGGAATCGGGGATCTGAGTGAATGACCCTGAGCCACAAGAGCTTGTTCTGCTTCTGGAGAGTCAGCTGGCTCTCCTGAAGCCCAGGCTGGTCCAACCGAGCCTCAGAGAGAAACAACCCTCTCTGTGCCTCTTGCTGGGATGCTCCTCGGCTTCTTCCGTAGGCCCAGGGACAGTCTCTGGTTTCCAGGGGTGGGGGCAGGGGTGCTGGTTCTCTCCCCAGCCCCTGATCTGGACCATTTGTCTCAACTCAGCACTGCTTGCCAATGCTTCTGTCCTGCCCCCCTGCTGTCAGCCGCCCTCCACAGTCCCCATTCAACAAGGCAGCTGTGTTTTCACGGACAGACTCGGGCTGGGGAAGGGCCAGGCCCTCTGCAGAGGAGGCCTCCGTCGCCTGTGCCACCGAGGCCTCCAGTCCCCCACCCCAGATTCGCAGGCTCTGCTTCTTGTCATTCAGCACTTTGTAGCAGATCCTGGCAAGGACGGATGCCAGGGCTGCCAAAGGCTCGGAGCTTAATCAGAGTGATCTTCCTGCCACCTTCCTCCCCTCCTCTCTCTCCCAAAGCTCCTACACAAGCAGGCGGGCTGGAGACTGGGGAACTAGAGGGGTAAGAGGCAGGGGCGCAGAAGCAAATTCGGACAAGCTCGCCTGTCTTCTTTGCGCATAGTAGGGGATGTGGGCAAAGACGGATGGATGGGCAGTGCCAGGTCAACAGCTGGGCAGAGTGGTTCAGGTCCTGAGTCCCTCTCCCGTCCCTCTGGTTTGGCACCAAGGGCTTCTCAACCCACCGTTCTGCGGCTCCCCACCCCCTCCCATGCAGTTCCCAGAGGTGGACACGAGGTGGCGGTGTGAGGACAGGGAAGGGGAGAGGAGAGTACCGAGCCACTAGGAAGAGGACGCAGCTGACGGCCAGATAGGCTAGAAGCATGAAGAGCCAGACACCAGGAGAAAAAGGGTCCAGGAAGGAGAAATAGCCGGGTCTGCGGCCCTGGAAATGGAAATAAAAACAAGATTCACCGTCTACATTCAGTCTGCATGGCCCTTGGGAAGGGCAGCGCAGGGCAGAGGGGATGGTGACCTGGGTCTGGCCCCAGATTGCATTGCCTTGGGTTATGGGTGATTGGTTTAAATGACACAGGGCTGAAGGTGTAGAGGGGGCTGCTCTGAAACACTTACCCAGCCCTGATCTCAGAAGATGAAACAAAAGAACAGCCGGGGGCCCTCGTTACTTCCTAGGATGAAGGAGGCTCTGTGCTGGGCAAGCAGAACAGCCCTCAGTGCCCCTTATGTGCTGTCCCCACATCCTCCAGGGGCAGTGTGTTTGGGCTCTGAAGCATTTTTGAACTGTTGATGTCTGCGGTGGTGGATGGAACGCTAGCCCCCCACTCAGACACTCACCTCTTTCTCGTGAGGATGCTAATATGACAGGCATCCTTGGTTTATTTGTTTGCAGTGTGATCTCACGCGCAGTGAGACCTTCTCAAACCGGTGCTGTGAGGCCCAGATTCTTATTTTCATTGTATTAGGGAAGAAATCAAAGCCCAGGGCACTCGAGAGATGTGTCCAAGGTTATAGGGCTAATCAGTAGAAGAGCTGGGACTCAAATGCATGCTTCCTGACACAAAGCCCAGGGCTGGTACCATGATGCTGTGGGAAAAATGTTTGTCCCCAGCACAGGGATGTGCTTGACTAGAGTCATGGGAGCCAAAGGATGGAGCCAGGAACAGAGAGCTGAGGACCAAGCTCCAGGGCATTTTCTGTAGGAAAGTGAGATAGAATGAGAAGGAAGGAGCTCCAGAACCTGGTCCCAGTCTTCAGCTGTGTGGTCTCCGGCAAGTGCACACCCCCCTTCAGCCTCCGTTGGAGCTGGACTAGATCAAAGGTGACACTCTGGTGACCTGCAGCCCACAGACAACTTGTTTGTTTACCTGCAGTGCTTACCCATTTTGATTAACTGCCAACATTAAATGATTGGGAGATTTCACATAAAAATCCAGATTTCTGGCTTAAAAAATGGGCGATCTGGCAACACTGGGCCTAATTCTCAACCAGCTGGAGCTGAGTGGCGGCTGCCCAGTCAAGACAGGGCCCCTTTCTGCAGCTCCCCACGGCTGCCTTGGTCTTGCATCAGGCTTACTTCTCCCATTTACTATGAAACCGCTGGACTAGATGCTCCCTAAAGACCATTCTAAATTGAAAATGATATGATTTTATGATTCCAGGAATCTAGGAAGTCCATGGATAGGGCAGAAAATCAGTATTAAGCTCAGGGGTTCTACAAACATGTAAACTTTCAAGCTCAAGTGTATATGAGTCACAGCACAGCCTACCGTCACTAACAAGGTATATGTCACTTTTATACTGGGGTCCCCAGAAACACAAAGGGCAGCTGCCTATGCCAGTACTGATCTCAACCAGCTTTCTGGGCTTTCGTTATCCAAGGACAGCCAGACCATGGAGCCCATGCTGAGAAACTCTGGGTAACAATAGCTCTCCCAATGCAGCATCTAAGGTGCGGGGGAGACAACGCTGCATGGTCCCCTTGTATTCGAACAGCTCCAGTCGTGGGTGATTTTCCACTTCTCTTCTGGTGGGCTTTCCATCCCTTCCCAGAAAGCCAGTAGGCAAATTCCCAAAGCACTTGGGAGTACAGTTTTTACACTCCCATCTGGGGACACAGTCCGGAGGGTACAGAGTGAAGAAGTCAAAGCTTATCCTCTGCCAATGGGGCACCTGTTCTTGGGCCCTTCATCAGTGTGACAGTGACCCCTTGGGTGGTCTGTCTGAAACTGGTTTTCTCTCCCAATAAGGCTGAGACCAGGGAACTGCTCTCTGATGCCAATTGCAAGTACTCTGCCTTATGTGCATTCATGCTTGAGTTGCACAGAACACCCAGGTGATTGACTGGGAAAATAAAACAACTTGAGGGACAAAGCCCAGTAAGCAAGGGAACAGGAGAGAAATGGGGAGTGGGCCCTTTAAGTATGTCTGGTCCTATCACTATGTAAATTCTCTAACAGGAAGGACTCAAGAGCAGCAGAGTTAGTCATTCTTGTGTCCATCACGGGCTAACCATGTCTTTGTCTTCATCCTAAGAGCCAATGGCAGACAAAGGAAGACAAAGAGTGAGTCCAGAAGGGGGAAGAAGGCCCTCATGGTGCATATACACCTTCTGCGCATGGGCCACTCCTGGGGTCCTTCTATCCCCCAGAGCTTCTCTGGGCAGACGGACATGAATTCTACGCCCATCGCTCATGACTATTTCACTCTGTGTCTCCCAGTTGAGAGATATCCAAGAGAAAAAAATCTTTCATTGTAGCTTTCTGAATCTGAAACCCCATTAGATGCTCGATGTCAGAAATCTATACCTGATTATATCACAACAAGTGAAATTGAGGAAAATGACAGCACTATTTAAAGCTGCCATATTTGGTTATGGGTGATAAGAAATGATGCACAGCCATGGGAAAAATTCCTGGAGACTCAAGTTATAAAACATAGAACATCACACAAACAAGGATCAAGACATAAACAGAGCTCCATTGGAAACGTATCAGTCACGTTGGCAAGGCAACATCTGATTCCACTTGTGATTGACTGACGCCAACCAGAAGAGCAAGGAATGGGCAGTCATTTGAGATTTGGGTCTGAGCTCGCACAGCCTAGGCTTGGGCTGAGCCCAAGCTGTTTTTCTGATGCCAAAGAGAAGTATGTTACTTGTAAGGCTCTGACCGCCTATCTTTTTTTTTTTTTTTTCTATGCAGTTGCTTTTGACTGCTTCCTTCCCCAAAGACATCTGAGTACTGGTGCTTGGGGCAAATCAGGTGTCACATGCCACAGGCATTTCTTCCTAGTAATAGATTTTCCTTAACCCAAAGGATGTATGACGGTGATGCTCTTCTTCTGAAGAACTCAAAATGCTTCACTATGTTCTCTTGATTTCAGTACCCAGTTCTCCATATTGACAGATGGAAGAACTGCGACCCATGGAGATTAAGCGCCTTGCTCAAGTCACTGGTGATGGCTTCAATTTCTCTGGTGCTCATTTGTCAAGCTGTGCCATAGGGATGCCATGCTCTCCTTCTTTCAAATGGCAGCTGTACCGCGTCTCCCTGTCCTTTTTATCTTTGCAATTTGCTCCAATAAACTCCTTAATTAATCCCATGCCTTCTTCCCAATACCAACAGAATCCCAACCTACTCAATCTCACCCCCTTAAAGTACTCTAAACATCATTTATTTATACCCATCATCATTTATGATGATTCTGTTGCATTTATAGGCATTTGTATTGATTTATACATGTCTCTGTTGACTACAGGTTGGGCTGGTTCCTTCTGGCGAATACAACCACTTTGAAGGTAGATAACTTGTTATATATAGTCTCTGCCCCAAATGTCTATGACAGATCAAGTCCTGCAGATGGGGTGGAAAATTAGATGGCACCGAAATGAAAACTGGTTCCTTGACTTTTGTACTGTCCACCTCAGAGACAATGATGCTTCAGACTGACCACATCAGAGCCAGCATCATTGATGCCATCTGATGGTGAAAGAGACTGGGCTGGTCACCAAATGATCACAATCCCTGCATGGTGAGGCCCTTTGAATGTTAGCAGTGGAGCTGTCCATGGAGCTATGAAGTGGTACTAATCTCCCCTTGCCTGTTGAAAATTCCTCTTATCCATAAAGAAAATCTGTGAACTCACTGATACTTCCTTCTCTAGGTACTAGAAGAAATGACATTATAGTAAGGAAGTAATTGCTTTCCCAGAGTCTGAAGCCAAATGCATAAGGACACCAGAGCCAGGTAATGCAGGGCAGGTAGTGAATTAAAACACAGACTCTGGAGTCAGCCCGCCCAGGATTGAATCCTGGCTGTGCCACGTACAATTATGTGTTGCTGTGCAAGTTGCTTCACCTCTCTGGGTCTCCATTTCCTCTTTTGTAACATGGGGGTAGTAATAAAACCTACCTCATGGGTTGTTTTAACACACAGTAAGTGCTATAGAAGTGTTTGCTCCCCCTCTGTCTAATGGTAGCCACGAGTGAAGGGGGTGCAGGGAGATGGTATATGACAAAAGAGGGAACTTCCTTTTATATTGACTCTCCCTCAGTGGACAAGAAATACTCTTTTCTGTCCTATAGGAGCACATGCTAAAGATGCTTGGAGGGAGAATGCCGTCTGGCCACAGTTGCTTTCCATAGCTCCTAGAGTTTCCACGGGTAATAACACATAAATCATGAGGGTTCCCCCAGGGCTCTCCAGGGAAGCGATTAGGGTAATACCAGGCTCTCTTCTGGAAGGCTGGCCCTTAGAAGCTGGTGATTGCAATCTTTGGAACTCAGTTCCACCTCAGCCTTCCCCAAAAAGTCAAGACAGAGTGGCTCAGATGTGCAGCAGGTTCTGCTGTGTCTATGTAAGGGCTGTGCACCCTCATCCCCATTTCCTACACACAAACCAGTGATAACAACTCTCTTCCTTCCCTGAATCCGCTCCTTCTCCAGCACAGCCAATGACAAAGGCGCATCCTGTCGCCCATGTAGTTTTGCCAGTCTTTAGAACTAAATGGCCATTCATAGAGAGGTTTCTTTCCACTCCTACTTGTCATCAATGGCCAATAAAATACTCTTTAGGGCTAAAGAAAGTGCCAGGAGCCCATGGATAACCTCCCTCAGTGTGTCTGCAGTGGATTTTCTTGATGATACTTTGGTTTAGCACGCACTTCTCACATCCGACTCCAAGAGTAAAAAAGAAGTAAGTAATTAATTCCTTTTCACTTAAAACACCCAGATGGGTTTGTTGCCTAAATAACCCAGATGCTGGCATATCTATTTTCACTTTGCTGATTGGAAATCTGGCAGGAGAAGACCTAAGTTCTAAACCTGGCCCTACCTTGCCTTGCTGAGTGATTCTACGTGAGCCACTCAGCTTCTCTGGTGCTGTTTTCTTCTTCCAGAAAGTGGGACACCACAATCAACGTGAAGGGGGCGATGTGAGAACTACTAAAGTAATGTTGATAAAATCCTTGAACTTCTTGAGAGTGGAGAACTCAATAAATAACGAATATTAACATGATTATACATTCAGGGAACCATATTTCCATTATATGGGCTACCATGTTACTTAGCTTTAAGGAACAGAACTTTATTCATTTTCTGTTTTCTTATAACAGAGTATTAAGCAGTATTAGAAATGATTCACTGGTTTACTTAGCTTTGTTCTCCATTTTCCTAGACAGTCTTTCTGAGATGAAACAGACCTTCTTGAAAAACAACTGATACATCCAGCAAAAATGCCAGGCATTCATTTAATGTTGACATTTATTTCTTGCTCACTTTTTAATCACTGTCTGCTTTGTTTTTTTCTTTTCTTTCTGTTTTTTTTCTTTTTTTTACTTTTGTTTAGAGATAAGACTCTAGCCAAGAGTTAAGAAGAGAAAAAGAACAGAGTGTGAAACTTTCACATTTGCTATTCAAAGGTGGAGCAGGACGTCGGAGGGGAAAATAGTAAACTCACATTTTCAAGGGAGCCTTAGATGTTCTGGCTGGCTTAGGACATTATATGGGATCATAGATAGTATCTTCTGATTGGAAGGGATCTTGAAAGATCACCTAACACATGACCTTGACACAGAGAAATATACCTACTGTACCATAAAGATAGATACTTGGAAATGTATGGACTTGGAGATCGAAAACCTGGGTTCCATGCCACCCCACCATTGCACTCTCTTTCCTCTTTCCACTGCACCACTCGCCACGACTGGCCTCAGAATCCTTCTGTGCAAAATGGGAATCCTACTGCCTGCCTCGGGGGATGGCTGTACTAAACCAGAGACTATGTGAAAGTGCTTCATGAATAAAGAGGTGTTAGTCAACATACAAATATAGTGGACATACACCCAACCTCCTTGAATATATTGACACTGAATTGTTTAAACTTGATTATCCATTTGGGGGCTGTACGTGCCAATGTCAAATCCCAGGTTGGTTTCTGGCACGCTCCGATGAGGCTTTGCTTCAGTAGTCAGTGTGTGCTTGAGGCACACAAACTTTAATATTAATCTGAGCAAAACAGCATTAGGGAAATTGCTGCCGCAGAAAAAAAGACAGAGAGAAAACGACATGATATACTCTAACATCAAATGGGAATGGTTTTGTTTTTCTATGATCTTTTCTCTCCCATTCACAGATATTTGGGAGCTTACAGTATGCATCAATTCTATAGAACTCTGGACTGCAAAATGCATCAATTCGATAAAACCCTGAACTGCAAAATGCCCTTGGGATTACACTGCTATGCTAAATACTGAACTTCTCAATAAGAAGAAATGAGCTAATATGCCAAAAATCAAGAGAGTCTTGAACTTCAGATGTCCAGTCGTTTGACTCCTATCTTTGCAGTACCAGGGGACACCCCAGATTCTAAAGGCTGAATCCTCCATGTATGGCCTGGAAGCTCATCTGGCCCCAGCCGGGGGTTCCCATGCCTTCTCAGGTCGGTGCTATGCTGTCTGTGGTATGTGCAGGCATCAGGGAGGGAGGGAGCAATGGGTTCAGGTGGCCGCCACGACCAGGCCTGAGCACAGGATGGGTCTGAGCTGCCCCAACATCTGTCTCCCCACACTTTTTGTTCTCAAGGCCAATAGGGTAAAGGCCAGAAAGTAAAAAGAAATCTATTTAGGTCACTCATCCTGCTGCCTGGAATACTGGGCCTCCTGGCAGAAGCCAGGCTCCTGGGGGTCAGTGCTGCTCGACCGTGAGCCACCAAGGGAAGTGGTGGTCACTGCCTGCAGAATCAGAGGTCCCTCCCTCCCTCCCCCTTCCTTTCTTCCCTCTGTACTTATCAAGTAAATATCACATGTTTAGGATGAGACATTTTCCATACCAAAAATCATATCATAAAAATTTATGGTCTAATACCATACAATACCACTTATATGTGGAATCTAAAATGTGACACAAATGGACTTATCGACAAAACAGAAACAGACTCACAGACATAGAGAACAGACTTCTGGTTGCCAAGGGGAGGGGGGGCGGGGGAGGGTTGGATCGGGAGTTTGGGATTAGCAGATGCAAACTATTATATATAGAATCGATCAACAACAAAGTCCTATTGTATAGCACAGGGAACTATATTCAGTATCCTGTAATAAACCATAATGGGAAAGAATATGAAAAAGAATATATAGGTACATATGCATAACGGAATCACTTTGCTGTATACCAGAAACTAACACAACATTGTAAATCAACTATACTTCAGTTTTAAAAAATGTATGGTCTGGCAAAAGGGTACCTTCTCCCCAGTGTATCTCCCACTAGGATCTACTTAGGGAGAGAGAGATAAACAAAGAGTAATATAACGCAGCATATAAATGTTATAGAGGTACAGGCAGAGGGCAGCAGCTCAGAGAAAGAAGCAATCAGCTCCATCTAGGGGAGTCACATTTGACAAGCGCCATTTGAGCTGGGTATTAAAGGCTAGGGAAGACCTTGTTAGACAGTTGAGCTGGGTATTAAAGGCTAGGGAAGACCTTGTTAGACAGTTGAGGGACAGGAAGATGAGCGTGAATCCAGATAAGAAGACAGGAAGAGGCTGACATGATGGGAAAAGGAGTGAGCAGTACAGGATGAAGGTGCCTGCAGCAAAGAGATGGAAGTGGAGCAGGAGAGATCGGCTTTTATTCTCCATGCTAAGAAGGTCGGACTTTTTCTCGTAAGTGATGTGTAGCCAGTGAATGATTTTAAGTCGGAAGCTGATATGATGACATTTGTGAAAATAATATAAATAAATAAATAAAATAAAACAACTCTCAGGCTGCAGGATGGATTGAGGATAGATGGTAGTGGGGAGAAGTTCACATACATTTATGAAATGTAATAGCTGGGGGAAGGGATAAATTGGGAATTTGGGATTAATAGATACACACTACTATATAAAAAATAGATAAATAACAAGGACCTACTGTATAGCACAAGGAACTATATTCAACATCTCAACTATACTCAATTACATATATAATTGAATCACTTCGCTGTACACCTGAAACATTATAAACCGACTATACTTCAATAAAAAGTGTAATAACTCACACTTTATTGTACACATGTCAGGCGCTGTTATAAGTGCATTACATATGTATCCTCATTAAGTGTGCATGGCAACCCATTTTTACAGATGAATAAGCTGAGACACAGGTGCCCTGCGACCAGTGAGTGTCAGATCTGGGAATAAACCAGGCAGTCTGGCTCCAGAGTCCATGATTTTCACTCTACTGCTTCCTGGTGAATGCTTACAATAACAGTGGCCCTTTGATGGGGACACAGTAATGGATAAGAAACACCTGCCCTCAAGGAGGATACAGGCCACTGGAATGGCAACAGTTGAGGTTAGAGATGAGGAGAGCCTGAACCAAGGCAGATTAAGCGGAGACAGAGAGGATATCTGAGGACTATTTAGGACGTGAGCGGACCAACTGATCATGTGAGGAAAGATAAGCGATGGACAGCTCAGGTGGCTGGATAGAGATGGCGTTACCTGAGATGGGGCGGAGGAGGGGAGGGAGGAATATACCGAATGAAGTTTGTTTCACTGTTTTTGAGGTGCCTCTGAGATATCCAGGTGGGGATGCCTTAGTAATGTGTTTAAAATATGCTTCTGGAATTTAGGGGAGCAGTCAGGGTTAGATTTATAGATTTGGGAAAGGGTGAGATTATCTAGGCAGAGAATTGGGAGAGTGAGAATAGAAAAGGGCCACGGACATTTAAGAGGCAAACAGAGGGAGAGAGAGAGAGAGAGAGAGAGAGAGAGAGAGGAAGCAACAGAAATGGTGGAAGAGGCAATAATCAGAGAGGCAGGAGGAACAGCGGGAGAAAATGGTGACTTGGATGCTAGGAACAGAGAGAGTTTTAATAAGCGAGAGGGATCTACAGTAACAAATGCCAAAGCCAGGATCCTTAGTCAGCCTCTGAGTGGCAGGGAGTAGAGGTCAAAAGAGCAAAACATCTTTCTGATTTTGGTCCTGGAGATGCCTGGGCAAAAACATTATGCCCCAAGGTTGGGAGGAAGGGAAATATCCCATAATCAACTTGTGGTGATCCACATTCATGAAAGAACCTAGGTAATCTGAGATTGCTGGAAATTCACAAATTATTTCCGGTTATCTTCAGGCTTCAGAGACATACCTGCCACCACTTGTTATCTTGGAAGGTTTTGAAGAATTTCTAACTAGTCATTTATACTTTGTGTTAATTATTTTTACTTTTGCACACAGGTTTGACTATCACCAGACGCTCACTTTTCAGTAACAATCACTCCTGACTCAGGTGACCTCAGACATAGAGCTAAGAGATTCTAGGTCATTATAGATTATAAATGAAATTAAATGAACCATATTTTTGCTCACAGAGAACTATCAATCAGAAAAAATTCACAAAATAATAAACACCCAGCATTCAATTTCATCGACTTAACACTATTGTATCAGAGAGAGCTTCTCTGTGTAGTTTTAGATTTTGGCGCTCATGGTGAACTCTGCCGGGCTACCCTTCGGTATTAGCTGTTCCTGCTGATGCCTCTTTTCTTTCAGATTCTGTGAAGTTCATCTCAGACTTGTTCTCATTGGATCTCCCCTGACTTAATCGATTCAGGATCGTTCTCTCCCCAGCTCACCCTTTGGTACTTTCTAAGCATTCTGCCTCATACTCAGAATGCACTCAATAAATATTTGTTGAATAAATGCATAAACTGTCAGTTCTGCTTAGTGTGAGCTGTTCACGCCAGCACCCAATTTTTACTCAGCTTGGCCCCCTGTTAGAAATCAGATCTGAGCAGCTGTGTGGTACACTAGTGTCTCAGTAAGGAGGTGGGGAGAGGGGAGGAATGCTGACCAGAGAGGGGAGCTGTGTGGGTTAGGTTCTCCAGAGAGACAGAGAGAACCAGGAGGGGGTCTGTGTGCGTGCATGCGTGTGTGTGTGTGTAAAGAGAGGTATTTCAAGGAATTGGCTCATGTGATTGTAGGAGCTGGTAGGTCCCAAATCTGTAGGGCAGGAAACTCAGACAAGATTTCTATGTGATAGTCTTGATACAGAATCTCTTTTGTTTTGGGAAACCCATTTTTGTTCTCAAGGCCTTTTAAATGATTGGATGAGGACCACCCATATTATCAAGGGTCATCTCCTTTCCTTAACATCAGCTGATTGTAGATGCTAATTGCATCTACAGAATACCCTCACAGTATCATCTAGACTAGGGGTTGACCAAACATCTGGGCATTAGAGCCTCGCTGAGCTGGCACATAAAACTTCACATCCCAGAACTAATGCAGGGGAGCTCATACAGTTATAGGTTTGCACGTGGTAGGAAACATCTGGCCAATGATCCAATTGAGATTGTCCAGAGGATCGGAGAATTGGAGTTTGGTTCTGGCCAGAGTTGATATTCAGGACAATTGTGTCCTGGTGGTGACGGTAGCCTAGCAACAGATGTTCCCAGGCGGTGGAAACACTTGGGGTGATGCGTCTTCACCCATGTGGTTCCTCTTTGCCCATCGGGTCACGAGTGGAGCTCTAGTGCCCTTGGCCTTAATCAAGAAATCAAGGCCAGAGCCTTGTCATGTGGTCTGGCCACAGCAGAAAGGCTGTGTGTCTCCATTTCTTTTGGATCCTCTTCAAGGCTCAGTTGGGTTGGGGGTGGGGGGCACAGTGGGGCAGGCTCAAGAAACAGCACTGGCTGGAAAGCTGCCTCGGGGGTACCAATAGATGTAATGATGACAGAAACGTTGTCCCAAGAGTCAGGAGACCTGGATTCCAGGCCCAGCTCCAGAGGTGACCTTGGTCTCCTCATGTGTAAGATGGGAAATATAACATCTTCCTTCTTTCCTCAAAGAACAGCCCTGAGGACCAACTGAGAACAGGGGCACAGAGAGCCTCACTTACAAGTTACGCACAGGTCACACAAGGCAGGTGGCAGCCTGGTGTCACAGAGAGAGCACAGGCTCTCACCACACCATCCTGGGTTTGAACTCTGCTCTTACATTAAGTGGTGCATGGGCTTGGCCACGTTTTTAGAACTGATGGCCACTGTTTCCTCATTTCTAAAATAAGAACAAGTCGACTGTATTCACTCACTAGGGCTTCCATAACAAGGTACCGCCGACTGGGGGGCTTAACACAACGGAAATGTATTGTCTCACAGCTCTGGAGCCTAGAAGTTCCAAATCAAGGTGTCAAGGACCATGCTGTCTCTGAAGGCTTTACAGGAGGGTCTTCTTCGTCTTCTTCGAGCTTCTGGTGGCAGCTGGCAATCCGTGGCGTCTCTTGGCTTGTAGATGCGTCACTCCAGTCTGCCTCCAAATTCACAAGGTCTTCTCCCCTGTAGGCCTATGGCCAAATTTCCCATTTTTTATAACGACATCAGTCATTGGATTAGCCCTGCCCCATTCCAGTATGACCTCATCTTAACTTGATTCTATCTGCAAGGACGCTATTTCCAAGTAAGGTCACATTCAAAGGGCTGGGGGGTGGTTAACGCTTCAATACAGCTTTGGAGGGGACACAATTCAATCCATAACAACAGCCCACATCACAGGGCCTGAAGAGTATCTGGCACATAAGAGGCGCTCAGTGAATGGGAGTTATCCTCATGGAAAAGAGAGGAGGAGGGATCAAAATCCCCCTTCACTCACAAGACAGACACACCCGTCACAGCACTGACTGTGACCAAAACCTCCCATTTCTTTCTGTGTTAGCCTAGAGAGCTTGGGATTTTGAGGCTGTCTCTTCTTCCAGATGATTTGGCCTCTTTTTCCAAGTCAGGCAGGGGTCACGATGGACGCTGAGGTCCAGCCCAGAACCGGGCTCTTCGGAGCTGCCTGAGTGGGCTCTACAAGAAGACCTTCCTCCTACAGAAACGGGCCACAGCTCCTGATGCCATGGCAGCTGGCAGGCTGAGGCTGCACATACAGATAATCCCCTTTCTACAAGGCTGAGATCAGAAGCTGGAGGGTCACTTCCTCAGCAGGCATGTGAGGTGAGCTCTTGGGTCCCTCCCTGTTGGGCAGCCTTGTGGTGCCAGGTGCTGGAATACACCATGTTGGCATGACCTTGGACGCCTAAAGTGACTGGACCATTGGGGAAATCCATGTAGTAGCTGTGCACTTAGAGCCAGTTTGGATGAGGGTATACTCTGCTCCCACCAGCCAGTAACTTTGACATCACGTCCATCCTCTGGTGCCCATGGGGGAGCTTTCTCAAACTCATTTTTATACTGACTTTAGCCACCTAACCAGAGAAGTCTTTTTTTGTAAGGAATGCAGAAGAGGGGACAGGCCAGGTATAAGTGACATTATATTATCCGCTCTTTATTCCCCAGTACAGATAACCAAGAGAGGGAGTCTGCATTGCCTCACCAGATGCAATGCGCAAAGTGAACAGAGGTGGGCCTGAAAGTCGCTGAAGGCCTTGAGAAGCCCGGGGTGACTTATCTGGGCTGGGGACCCACCCCCTAGGAGGAAGCAGAGTGACTCATGGGGCCGATGACCAACACACTACGAACCAAGGGTTGAATGATTATTCTCGGCCTTCCCTATTCAGTGCGGCAGAAGCAGTTTTTACTGGAAAGCCCTCAAGTGTGACTCTTCCATTCCTCCTGTTTGCAAGTCCTTGCAGCTGATGGGGGAAAAAATAGCCCAGCACATTTGCATTTAAGTCTTGAAATCTAAATATTTCTGTGAGTCATTCATTATTATCATATAACTCAGTGTTTGCATGCAAATAACTTTAAGGCCATAAATGCTTATAAAATAAATCTCTTACCATATGAACTCGGTAAAGAATGCTAATTCCCAGAGTCATGAATGGCTTTGAGAAATCAATCACCTTCTCCCGTTCAGCAGTAATGGTGAGGCCCGCCACGGCCAGATCTGCTTTCTGAAAGGAACAGACAGAGATCATCAGAGGGGTGGCCATAGGAGATGGGGGCACAGGGACTTGTGATCAGAGGCCGTCACTAATGGGGAGATGTTTCTCTGGTCTGGCTTCTCTGCTTGGGGACTGACCCTGAGTAGCCAGAGGTCTGAACGATCACTCATGAAAAGACATGGATATTGAAGCTGTAACTCATGTTCATTCGAGGTTAGACCCCTTTAAATATATAAATTAGTATTAAAAGGGGGGATCACTACTGACTGTTCAGACAGACTCAAAATGCCCTAGGCGAGGGAGAACTGGCAGATACAACTTCTGGATACTCAATATTGAGTAGTTTTTTATTCAGCTGATTAACTTGTTGAACAACGAAACTTCACTGAGTCCCTCTGCTGTGTGCACTTTGGTGAGGGAGTTACAATGAAAGATAAAAATGATGGCCCCCTGGAAATTGGAGGCAATCTAATGCAACCCCAGGAAATAAAGGCCAAGAAATTGAGCAAGGGGCCCAACATCACAAACCTTGTCCTTGTCAGCGGTAGGACCTCACCTCAGGCTTCCCGGACCACTGGCCTTATGTTTCAGTCAAGGTTAAAATCCAGGTGCCACAGGGCTTCCCTGGTGGCGCAGTGGTTGAGAGTCCTCCTGCCGACGCAGGGGACACGGGTTCGTGCCCCGGTCCGGGAATATCCTACATGCCGCGGAGCGGCTGGGCCCGTGAGCCGTGACCTCTGAGCCTGTGCGTCCGGAGCCTGTGCTCCGTGATGGAAGAGGCCACAGCAGTGAGAGGCCCGCATACCGCAAAAAAAACAAAAGAACACATTGAGGTCAGGGGCTTCCCTGGTGGCGCAGTGGTTAGGAGTCCGCCTGCCGATACAAGGGACACGGGTTCGTGCCCCGGTCCGGGAAGATCCCACGTGCACTGAGCGGCTGGGCCCGTGAGCCATGGCCACTGAGCCTGAGCTCCTGGAGCCTGTGCTCCACAACGGGAGAGGCCACAGCAGTGAGAGGCCTGCGTACTGCAAAAAAAAAAAAAAAAAAAAAAAAAATCCAGGTGCCACAGCAGAACTCAGTGAAGGGTCTCTGGTCCCTTTCATGCAAAATCACCAGGTGTTTCCTTCTTTTCTCTTTGCCCCCACCGTGTACCTCAAGTGCCCACACCTGATGGAAGTCTGGCCTGAATTAAGGTCTCCTAGGAAAGGAGAGGCTGTCAGCTTCCTCAGTACACCTCTCTGTCCGGAAGTTCTTCCTTGTGTTTAATTTCAATCCACCCTGTTGCAAAGCAAGCTTACTACCTATTGGCGTGCTCCCCTATACATGGAGCGGCGGGAAAGGCCCAGAGCTGGCGTTCAGTTCTGGCCATACTCTGCCCTAACTAGCTAACTCGCGTAGGCTAGTCATTTCACATCTCTTGGCTTCCTTAATCTCATCTGTAAACCAAGGATGTGGGGTTGAGACAGTGCCAGAATCCTTCCCAGCAATTCTCTGCAAGTGATTCTCAGAATGTGGTCTAGGACCACCAGCATCAGAATCACCTTATTCTTATTAAAGAATAAGAATATTAAAGAATAAAGGGCTTATTAAAATGTGAATTCCTGAGTCTCATCCCAGACCCCCTGGATCAGACTCTGGTCGTGGGGCCTGGGAATCTGCATTTGTGACCAGTTGCCCAGATGATTCTGACTTATACTGATATTTAAGAACGATGTTTTATAACCTAGGCATGTATCTCAGACTGGTCTCCACTGAGGTTTACATTTCAGCTTCCTTAACTCCTAATTCTGGTGGATCAGTTGATATAAAAGATGGAGAAAGAAATGAGGGAAAGTGAGGTATCCAACAACCTACAAACAGGCCAATCAGTTCCGAATAAGTACACACACACACACAAACACACACACACACACACACACACAGGCACACAGGCACATACACACACGTGCACGATTCTTCCTAAATCATTGCAAAGGAAGTAAGGAGAGAGACGTGCCACCCTCATTTTTACGCACAGGGGATTTATAAGCTGTGAACAAGAAGAATACATCCATTGGCAAAGATCAGTTTCTTCTCATCTCAGCCCCAATCCTCCACCCCAATTCATGCTAAAACAGTCACACGATCCGGCATCGGTTAACAACTTAGGGCCTTACAAAGTGAGGCCAGGCTTAAAAGAGACTAGAGCGCAGATGTAAGAGATTTTTAATAAAAAATGAAAAATATGAATGACTCATTGGGTTCATTCTGTATTTCTCTGAGAGAGTGTTGATGACTGCTATCAAGTGAATCAACCCTGGAGGAGAGAGTGAAGTTTGATTAGAAGATTGTTAGTGCCTTCATTTGGGGGACCCTTCAGAGAGTTGTTTGGGCCTTTCAGAACCTCAGCCCCTCCCTCAACGATGGTGGCCCCAACCTGAGGTCCTCTCGCGAGCACACGTGTAAAGCAACGGAAATCAACCACAAAGGCGCAGCAGGTGCAGTGCTGGTCCCCTGTGTGCAGCCAAGCCCCGCAAGGACCTTGGGAGGAGGAGACAAGAGTTAAATGGGCTGGAGTGAATGAACTGAAGAAAAGGGTAGAAAAATGCAAACTGATAAGATGGTCAAGAGGTAACCACAGCATCCCGTCCTTTCTCTGGTTATTAAAAAAAAAATAGATCTATCCAAACCAAGTAACCAAAATCAACAACTCTATCCTCAAATTTCTTCCCCCGAAACCCCCCACCACAGCCTTCTTCCCAAAAGGGCAAACTTTGGATTGCAATTTGGAAATCATTTCACAAGTTTATAAAAGTTGGCCAGCGATGACATTATGGTGAAACAATTCCATATGGAGAGAAAGATGGAAATGGACAGTGTCCCGGGAGGGCGCTTTCCTGGATAGGAGCAGGACCACACACCCCGGGAGAGAGTCTGCCCCAGGCTCGGACAGGGCGCTTCTGTCGATTCACAAACGGACAGCTCCCCAAACTGGGCCAAACAGGAAAACTGTCTCCTGTGGAAACTGCTGCCTCCTTGCCCCGCAGCCCATCTCTCTCTCCTTTGTCCCCCGCTCAAGAGTAAGCTGGGGGCAGGGGAGGCAGGGAAGGAGGGATGAGAAGCTAGGAGAAACCGCAGAGGTTATGTACTGGTTGTTTTTTATTTTTCATCGACTCAGTATAGAACAGTAATCAGGTACCTTGGCTTCAACGCACCCTGGGGTACCAGCAACAACCTGGTGGGAGCAGGTTATTCCAAAAGGCGTGCATGCCTTTTCTTTCACCTTAGTTAAAAAGACATTGTGCTATAAAGCAGACTTAGATGCGGAGATCATGTGCCACAAAATCAAACTAATGATCAAAGCGGCGTGGCTGCAAAAAATGCTAGCAATTGTGGGCGTGACAGGCCAAGGGAAGAGCGGGCACCATGACAGTTCACCCCAGCCCTTCTGCATCTCTGGTCACTCGTTGGGGAGGGCTGCGCTCTCCCGTTGAAAGAGCCACAGACAGGGCGTCAGAAGACCTGGCTCTCGTCACAGCTGGGCCACAAACTCACCGTGACCTTGGGCAAGTTATTCCGCTCTCCAGGCCTTAGTTTCCTCCACTCAAATGAGAGTTCAGTCAGATGCTCTCCAAGCTCTTTTCCGGCCCTAAAATCCCAGGCTTTCATTTTGCAGGGCTCGGAGGGAAGGAGCTTGGTTTAACTGGCCCCTATTTGCTCTAGAAGATGATAGCGGTCTCCAGAATTGAATGCCTCAGACAGGTGGAGGAGGAAACTGTTTATCAGACTAGTCAGCAAAGAGTAGCACCCAAGGCAGGGAAGGCCAGAAAGGTCCGGAAGATACAACACCATCTGGAGAGAGCAGATCCGGAAGTGTAACCCCGGGGGCTGGGAATGCAGAAGAGGGTAGGACACCTGGAGCCAGAGAAGGAAGACTGGGAAAAGGGAGCATGCAAAGAGTTCTATCAGCATCACGATGCTCCTGGTTGCTGGTGTGCGTGTGTGTGCGTGTGTGTGTGCGTGTGCGCGTGTGCGTGCGTGTGTGTGTGTGCGTGCGCGCGCACACACACAGGTTTATAAATACATTCTCTCTGAGAGAAAGACCTCTCTCCTCTTCCCATTTTTGATCAAAAGTGTTCTTTGAAGAGCTTTGTGTTCTGCCTCTGAGAGACCCCCTCTTTTATCTCCTGGATGTTAGTGGCATTTCCCAGGGGAGGGCAGGCTGCAGGCAGCCTGGAGGTGACTTCCAAAACATACTACTCTTCGCCTCCTGGGTTTAAATAGGGGTCATGCGACTGCTACCCTCGCCATCAGAACCTGAAGGCTTGGGGTGGCCGCTGCTCTTCTCCTGGACGTGGGGCCTGGCTGGGAGGAAGACAGTGAATTCACAGCAGGGCTCAGGTCTGCGCCTGTCTCAGCCTGCTGCTCCCACCCTGTGCTTCCCCCGAGATGCCACCAGGGAGGCCTCTGCCCGCAGTGCCAGATCCTGAAAGACCTGAAGGAACAAAGCTTTCCTCTGTACCCCCTTCCTCCTCTTTTAGACACCTGCTGCCCCCTGTTGGGCCCAATTCTCTCCCTTCCCCTCAGCAGTGCTAAAGCACCCTGGGCAGACTTCCATAGCTTCAGCCCTGCCCCATCCTCCCAGAGCCCCTCCCTTATATGGGGCCCAGTTAATGAGAGGATGGGGCGGGTCAGAAGACCTGGCTGTGCCTTTTGCTGACCAAATGCCCATAGCAACTCACTTACCCTCTCTGGGACTCAGTTTACCCGGCTATACAATGGGGCAATGCCTGCCTATCAGTATTATGTGAGAGTCAGGAAGAGATGATGGGTATGGAAGAGCCCTATAAACTCTGCACACTGTAGAGTCCGGCCACACCTATCTGGGACCATGAAGGCAGTAGAGAGGGTGGCTGAGACCTAGACTCCAGCATGGGACAGACCTGTCTGGACTCTGTTACCTACTTACTTGTTGTGTGACCTTGGGAAAAAGTCATGTAACCTCTCTGAGCCTCAGTTTGCTCATCTGTAAAGTGGGGATAATAACAGTACCAATTTCCCAGAATGACTAAGAAAGTGAATGAGATGATGCTTGTAAACGCTGCGCATGGAGCCTGGTTCAACGTAAGTACCTGATAAATGTCTGCTGTTAAGACGATAATGATAGCGATGATGATGATGAACTTGATGACGCTGAGAATCTCAACAGGGACCTCTGGAGACGATATCTTTTTTAAAAAAATATTTATTTGGCTGCGCCGGGTCTGAGTTGCGGCATGCGTACAGGACCTAGTTCCCCAACCAGGGCTCGATCCCGGTCCCCCCGCACCGGGAGCGCAGAGTCTTACCCACTGGACCACCAGGGAAGTCCCTGGAGACAATATTTTAACGCATGATGTAGGCGTGGCTGGGGAGCAGTCAGGCCTGTTCTACCTCCATGTAGGCAGAGACCTCTGGACATTTGGCCCCTGGTAGCCTTTCCTAGGTGACCCGAGACATCCACACAGCTGTACTGACACACTGTGTTTCCCTGGTGTGACTGCCCATCACTGAAGATCCACGTAAGGACCCTTTTAGGCCTGGTACTGTCCCATCACTTAGAAAACTCAAGGAAAAACTGCCATACAGCTTGGAAACCAAATCGGGTCATTCTCCACAGCCTCTTCCTCGTTATATGATTCTCCTCTGGGGATGGCAGATTAAATGACGTCCCCAGCTCCCTTTGAATTCTTGGATCCACCATGCTATCTCTGATCAGCTTCCAGATATTTTTTCTCTGGCTTTTTTACACGGCCCTCCTGCCTCCCAGTCGCCCAGGGTCCTGCCCCCTGGGGAGGCAGCCGTCCTCTACACCAACAGCTTTCCACTCTTTTGCCGGTCACATCTGCACAGATCTTGTTTCACCTGCTGCTCAGGCCCCATAGTGCCTCACATTCTTTGCTGGTATTTATTTAACTCTGTAATTGTGTTACTTAATGCTGGAAAGCTTTGGGAGGCTACAGTTGGAATGAGAAAACACCACACAGAATAAGGCTGTACTGAGCATTGCTGGAAGCCTTCATTCCAAGGTAATTGTCTCTGGAGATCCCCTGTACATTGAAAAGGCTTACAGAATTCCAAGCAAGGCCAGGCCTGAGGCAGTGAGAGCGGCGAGGACATTATCCATAAATACCCAGAAAGGAAAGACCCCCAAGTCCACCAAACCTGGCTTCCCAGGGAGGGACAACTCACATTAGACTCTGGTGGAGGATCTGCGGGCTGAGGGTGACATGGGGCCACGGAGCTCATCCGGCCCACAGTAAACGCTGTGTCCTGGGCTCTGCCCTTGAGTGTGGAGTCTCAGGGCAGGCAGAAGCCACTGCCCCCTCCCCAGCAATCCCTTCCTCTTTAACACTCAGCATCCCCTCAACACTCTTTATTGACCGCCTGCCCTGCTCCCGGCAGTGTGCAAGGTTCTGGGATACACGGGGTGGGCAAACACAGGCATGGCCCCTGATGGCCAAGAGCTTGCAGCCCGGTGCGAGAGGCAGTTGTCAGATTGTTGAAGAAAAGATCTGTAAAACTACAGCTGTAATAAATGTTATAAAGGAGTCATTTGTGGCCCCATGAGCAGGTAGAACAGGGGTTGGCAGCGTCTTCATGGGAGCTTTCTCAAGATGAGACTCAGTTACCTGAACAGGAATTACCAGTGAGAAGGCCTGGGGTGAGCACTCCCAGTGGGAGGGTCAGCACGTGCAAAGGCCCTGGGGCAGGAGGGAGCTTGGTGCATTCCAGGGGCTAGAAGAAGGCCAGAGTGTCTGGAGTACAGAGGGCTGGGGAGTGTGCTGTAAGATGAGGCTGGAGAGGCAGGCAGAAGATGCAATGCCTTGAAGAGCAACTGAAAGGCCCTGAAGTATTTTAAGCAGGATGAGACTTGTAATCTTAACACGTCTAACGCCTATAGCCCTTCCTGTGTGTGAATTTACGAACTAAGCAATTTACATGTGTTACTTCATTCAGTGCTCACAATACCCTTATGAGGTAGGTTACTATTATTACCCTCATTTTACAGATCAGAAAACAGGCACAGAGAGGTTAAGGAACTTGCCCAAGCTTGCACAGCAAGTAAGTGGCAGAGCCAGGATTCAAACCTGGGTCATTTGGCTTCAGAAGCTGCATCCTGAACCTGCAATAGATACAATTGGCTCTAGTGAATTCAAAAGATGGAAGAGAGACAAGAAAGTACCATCCTCCTTTTTATCCTCACTTCCTTGCCATTTATACCACTACACTAAGGGCAATCTGGTGTCTATGGCATTACTTCACCAATGTCACTCCAGCCGGTCAGCAGTGACCTCCATGCTACAATGCCTACGGGGTGCTATCCAGCTCTTATCTTGCTGAATCTCCTAGGTGGTCACTCTCTCCAGCCCCTGCCTGGCCCTCCTGAATGAGCCCAACATCAAGGACATAGCTCTCCCTCCCTCCACCTGCTCTGTCTTGTGACTACATTGTCCTGCTTCTCTGCCACCAGACCAAACTGGGCTCAAATCCCAGCCCTCCAGGTACTGTGTGACCATGAGTAGGTTTCACATCCTCTCCAAGCTCACTTTTCTCATCTGTAAAATGGGGATTATAATTACCAGCTGAGGGTTGTTATGAGGATAAATGAGATAATACATATAATGCACAAAGCACAGTGCCTGGCATATTGTAGGTGCACAATAAATGGTGGTTATTAATATTCTTTTTCTAACAAAATTCACTTTTATGCCATGACAGCTATACCTGTCCTCCCTCTTGATGTGTCTGTGGGAGGAGGTGAGCTCCACATCCATCATCTTGATCTCCACCCCTACCTGTCCTCCCTCTTAAACAAGTATCTATGATCCACACTCCTTTAAAGCCCAGCCTGGGAGTCAGGTCCTCATGGCCCGCCCATCCCTCTGAGTTCAGTTTCATTTTCTGGCACTCCTCCGGAAGCCCCCCAACCCTGGGAGTCTGGTTCAGCCAACTTTCAAACACACCTTGTACTTTCTTACAGGCGGAACTCAAATGATGCCACTCCTTCTACCTGGAATGTCCAACAGTAACTCTACTCTTCAAGGTCCATTCAAAGTTTACCTCCTCTGTAAAACCTTCTCTATCATCTTCCCAGGAATAAGCCTTCCCTCCTCACAATCAATAAAGGAGCTAAGACACGGCTTATACCATTCAGGTGGCATTTGCCATAAATTGCCTTGTATTAGAACAGGGGGCCTGGGCTCATACTCCAACTCTGCACTTATTAGCTGTGTGACGTTGGGAAAGGACTTACCTTCTCTGTGTCTCAGTTTCTTCATCCATAAAGTGGGCACAACAACAGTTCCCACCCTCATGCAGCCTCTATAGGAATTAAATGAGCAACCATGCAAGGTCTCTGCCTGTTGCAGAATAATTCTCAATAAATGTTAGCTCTTACTATTATTATTATTGTCACTGTGGACATTCATGCACATAACTTAGCTCCCCATTAGATTATAAGAAGCAGGGACCATGTCTTCAAAAAACTTAACTTATATAGTATTTCAAAGTTGCCATTTAGCTCCATTTTACAGACGAAGAAACTGAGGCCCAGAGAGGTTATTAATTTGCTCAAGTACACACAGCTAGGATACGGAGACAGCTATCTTCAGACGTACAGATTCTCAGGTCTGCTTTCTTGTGACTGCACTGTTCACAGTGACGTTCCCAAAGTGGACACACAGTAAATCTCTAATTAACAACCAGTGCAGCTAACAGTACAGGGTACAGGGGGACAACACCCCGAACATGGCCTATCCTCCAGCCCCTCCTTGCTGACAGCAGAATCAGGCTGATTTCGGACATGTGCCTGTATGTAGGAGGGATTTTGTCAGGAAGCTGGGTCATTATAACCGGACTGAAGTCATGGTCTGGACACTGTGAGATACAATTCCTTATCCTCCAGCCTAAGGAAGACTTGAAGCCCTAAGTTCCCACTAGAGGGCTCCCTTCTCCCCTTGCCCCCTCCCCAGGCTCAGTTCCCTGCAACTCCTCGGGCTACACAGGGAGCCCAAGCAGAAGGGGAAGGGCCTCACACCCCGCCATTAAGGCAGCAGTCAGCGGTGCTGGAGATGGGGGCTGGTTAATTACCCGCCGGAAAGAACGGGGACGCTGAGGACAGGCCCTGGCTTTCGTGCTGCTCAGTGGAGCAGATTAACATCTGCAGTTCAGCCCATTTCAAATTAGATTATCTGCTCACTTCCTGTCTTTGATCCATTCACCTGCTGGGCGCCTTCCTCCCGTCCTCCCCTGCCCTCACCTCGTGAGATGCCCAGGGAACCTGCCGTGATTCACCGGGGTCTCCATGTTGAGCCGCAAAGGGATCTGAAGGCGCCGGGGAGCTCGCTCTCACTCCTGGCTCCCCTGGCACTGGCAGGAACCCTCAGACTCCCTAGTAACAGGCCTCAGCAACGTGCACAGCTGCTCTCCTGACGCAAGAGGAAGGCGGCCTTCCCACTCCACCTGCCGTGTGCTGGGGGGCCGAGGAGAAACTTGTAGGGTCCCATGGCACCTGCAAAATGTCTGATGCCCTGTTCACTGGGGAGGCTGGGGGTCAACCCCACCCTTCCTCCCTTCTTTCAGGCCAGGATATGGGAACAAGGAGTAGGACCAGTTAGTCACCTGTCACACACACACACACACACACACACACACACACACACAATCAAACCAGCCTGCTTGCTATTCAGAGGGAGGCCTTGATCAGAGCCTTTTCAGATCCATCTGAGCCCAAGTCTGTGGGATTTACTCGTGTTCCCTGGACTCAGCCTACAGTGCTCGGAGTCAGGCCCAGAGGGGCATCAACATTCCTGGGGAAGCAGCAAAATCATTTGCAGGCCCAAGGGCTCCCCAGTGCTACTACTCGAGCTGACAGCATACTCTCAGGGCTGGATGAATTTCTTTAGAGTTAAATTAAATTCCCCATGAAATATTTAGTTAGTTCAGCTCAGGGCTGCGTAATTGGCCTACGTGGGCAGATTTGAGGAAAGAACCAGGCTTGAGGAAAGAAGGGTTGGCAATTCATTCACGGGTGAAGTTGTGTAGCACAGGGGTCCAAGCTGGGTCAGGAGGCCAACTAGATATTGCTGACCTTTGACCTCTTATCACATGCTCCCATCTCTGGCCATAGACCCTCTCGCCCTGCGGGGTCAGAGAGATGTATGTCTGAATCCCAGCTCTGCAATTCTCAGCTGAGCAAATTACCTGAAATCTGGGCTTCGGTTTCCTTACCTCTAAAATGGGCAAAAGCAGGCCTATTTCTCGTGATTGTTCTGAGGATTAAATCCGGTAACCTGTGTAGATGGAGCTCAGGGGTAGTCCCGCCCCTTACAATCCCCTCTTCCAACTGTAGCCAGTGGGGTGTTTGAAAGCTAAAGCAGATCATGCCATTCTCTGTATTGCCTTTTTACTCTTTTTTATGCCATGGACCCTGTTAGCGGTCTGGTGAGGTCTGTTAACCCCTTCTTTAAAAATATTTTAGGGCTTCCCTGGTGGCGCAGTGGTTGAGAGTCCTCCTGCTGATGCAGGGGACGCGGGTTCGTGCCCCGGTCCGGGAAGATCCCACATGCCGTGGAGCGGCTGGGCCCGTGAGCCATGGCTGCTGAGCCTGCGCGTCCGGAGCCTGTGCTCTGCAGCGAGCGGGGCCGCAACAGTGAGAAGCCCGCGTACCACAAAAAAAAAAAAAAAAAAAAATTAAAATGTTTATTATATTTGCTGTATCAGGTGACTGTATTACACAATACAGAATTACATAATTGTGATACACTGACCACGAGAGCCAGAGGTAGCTCTCATAGCAACATTCGAATGGTACCTTTGGCAACAAAGTCACAGGTATGGCTAATACCACTATGATTTGTTGCCCACATTTGTAATCGAAGGAAATTTTACATTTCAGTTTGAATTTAGAAAAAACATAGATGTAAAATTTTCCTTTCTAAGCTTATGGTCTCTCTTGATGCTCTCCTCAGACGCTTGGGTGTGTGTGGACCCCAAGAAAGGAACCCAGAGAGACCCCCCAGTTTACTGACTGTGATTCCTTACTACAGCCCACCAGGCATTGTGTGATAGGGCCGCGCCCTGCTTCTCAAATATGACCAGTTCATTTGCGCCTTGGAATCCTGGCATTTACTCTTTCCTCTCCCTGCTCCACTCTGCCCTGGCCTTGGCGAGGCTGGCTTCTGCACACTCTGTTTGGATCTCAGAGTGGCCTTCCCAGAGTGTCCATCCAAAGACACCCTCTCCCTGACACTCTCTGTGTAATTTCCTGGGTTTCTTCCTTCACAGCAATAATCACAATCAAAAATTTTCTTGTTCATTTATTCATCTACTTGTTTATTATCTTTAAAGCAAGTTCCAGGAGGCAGGAACCTGTTGTTTGCTGGGTCCACATGTGTCTCCAGAGCCTGGAACAGTGCCTGGCACGTGATAAGCACCAAACATTTGGTAAAGGAAGGCACAACCAAATGAATGAATAGATGAATCAAAGCAAGTAGGAGCTCAGTTCATGTTATTTTCTCACCTTGAGTCTTGACTCATTGTGTCATAATGACTTGGCTAAGAGCGCCCATGCTATGGCCTCCCTTGCCACTCACCAGCCACGTAATCTTAGGCAAGTGACCTACCCTTTCTGTACCTCAGTTTCCTCATCTGGCGAATGGGACTGTAATAATACATACCTCATAGGTGTGTTGTGAAGACTAAACGAATAAATATATGAAAAGCACTTAGATCAGTGCCCGGAACAGAAAATGTTACAGAAGTGTAAGCTATTATTTTTTGCTGCAAGTTAAAGGATCAACTTCAATGTTATTTAAAACAGTAATTGTTTCAAAAAATCAATGCAGGTTTTGAAGAGAGAACAAAGAAATCCCATGATTGGAAAAGCAATATATACGATAGATGTTACACTGTGTTTAAGTAGTTGGGACATGAAAAAGAAATAGCACTGAGAGGTTGGGTCTAGGCAGCTTCCACGGATGCAGTGATGCCCAGGGAAGCTTGAACTCTGCTTCCTCGCCTGGCAGCACCATTACCATCCCCGTCATCATCCCCCTGATTTTCTGAAGGTAGACCACTGATTTACACATCAAAGAAAATGATAGAATCCTGTCTAATTTTTCAGGAGGATATGCTCATTCCTAATCCAAATGCTCCTTATTTCCCAATCAAACTCATAAAACCTCCAGCCCACATGAAACTGTGGCCATCAGTAGGCCCTGTGATAAGAGGCAGGGGATTTCCACTGACGAGTTCACACACTTCTGCCAGTTTCCCACCCCGCTGGCTGCCAGAAAAGCTGATTAATAATGGTCTGGGACACAGCGTGAGGCCCTGACATTGAGCAAGGCTAACTGGCCCACACGGGGATCAAACCTGCAGCCCTGACCTTTCAGATAGAGAGCCTGCCTGCACTGACCAAGCCAGTTCTACACCTACTAGGGGCCTCTGGTTTTCAGGCCTGTGCGTGTAAAGCAAACTCAAGGAGGCTCAGACAGCAGTGTCGGCTGCTGGAGAAATCTGACAGTAGCTCTAGCTCACAGGGCTTTCTTTTATTTCCCTTCCCACTTGTCAGCCCTGTATTTAGGAATGGCGTGATTCACAGGCCTGTTATTAGGACTGTTTTTTGTTTTTTGTTTTTTTTTTGTGGTATGTGGGCCTCTCACTGTTGTGGCCTCTCCCGTTGCGAAGCACAGGCCCCGGACGCGCAGGCCCAGCGGCCATGGCTCACGGGCCCAGCCGCTCTGCAGCATGTGGGATCTTCCCGGACCGGGGCATGAACCCGTGTCCCCTGCATCGGCGGGCGGACTCTCAACCACTGTGCCACCAGGGAAGCCCCCAGGACTGTTTTTGTTGGGTGAGATAAAGTACCACCAGTAGCTGAGAGCTCTGTTGACAGCCACAGAGAACTTATGGAGGCCTCCTCTTCACCCCCTCTCTACTCCAAGCCAATGAGCCTCCTCCACTGGTTCCCCCACCCCTTACTGTCCTGCTACACAGAAGGGAGGCCTGAGCTCGGCCTCAGGCTGGCCCCTGAGGTGCGCCAGGGCGCCAGGAAGGGTGAGCAAAGATCTTTTTCTCATTTCTTATCAGCATATGCACAAGCCAAAACCATTGCCAAGGGCAGAGGGCATTTTCTCAGGGATCCCTGCAGTTTTTCCGAAGAGGACAGCTAGAGATGCTGTCATAAACCTCTGGCCACTCCTCCTAGGTGATGAAGTGTGTCTGGTCTACTTCAAAGAGGTGCTGACAGGGCTCAGGTGTCCACCCATAATAACATCCCCAAAGTTCTTTTCCACAGACTGCATTTGAGCCCCATGGCGATCTCAAGGCCAGCAGTAGCCAATTGAGAGACAGGAGAATAAGACTCAGCAAACATGGCGTTCGGTTCGGGACGATAGTTACCTTTCGGGAGGAAGGAGGGTTTAGAGTGAAAGGAGGCATTTTGGGGGGCAGGGAAAGGAGGCATTTGGGGGGGCAGGGACAAGGGTCTACAAGGGTCTGCAGGGTGCTGGTGTATTTCTTGACCTGGATTGTGACTACGTGGGTATGTCCCCTTTGTGACAAGTCATCAAGTCGACACTTATGATTTGTGTACTTTTCTATATGTATATTTCAATTAAAAGGTTTTTTAAAAAGGTAAGTGACTTGCCCAAGTAAAAGAGAGAGTGGCTACCGTCAAGCCTGACACTCAGCGTCCTGCTGACTCTTTGGAATAAAAAAGCCTGGAACATACATAGCGGGCTGCAATGGCTGCATTATTTGTGCCAGGGGCTGGTAATTCCACATAGGAGAGAGGGAAGCTCAGGCATGGTGAATCTACTGTGTATCTCTGTTTAAACACCTGTGTGGCTTCTAATTCAAGAAGGGCTAAAAGGAACATCTGGACGTTTTAACTGGATTTGTGTTTTGCATCTGGATGAAGAAAAGTCCAGATCCCTTGTCTGGTCCAAACAACTGAACAGGTTGTGAAACTCCCAGAGAAGCCGACTCTCTCTCTGCTCTGAACACTGGGCAAAGCCCTGGGGGGGACTTGGCGGAGCTGCAAACACCCTCCAGCACTTGCCAGACCCCACTCTAGATGGGTCTTGAAACCCAGAGGAGGGGGACAGCGCTCTGCCCCACGTTGGACAGTGTTCTCGCAGTGTTTTGTGACAGCTGTCAGAGGGTCCTGGTTGAAGTCTGTGTCCTGATAGCTGTGGGCCCTTGGGCAAGTTTCTTAGCCTTTCTGAACTTGTTTTCTCAGGAGTCTAGTTTACAGAGTTGCTGTGAGGATTACATGAGTTAGCATACAAGGCCTGACACACAGAAAATGTTCACCACTCAATAAATGTTTACTGCTATTATTACTATGCTGTTGCTGGTTCTGGCATCCTGCCTCCATTCTCTGCCCATTTGTCTGAAGCTGCTGAGACCTGGCCTCTGCTTTGGGTTGCACCATCCTGCCTGGTGGGGTTTTTGAAGGCTGAGCTCTTCTACCTAATTTGCTCCTAGGGACTCCCCTTCACTTTTGATCAGACTGACACCAGCTGACACATTTGCTGTACTTACTGACCACACCTACTCTCTGTTTTGATCTCCTGCCTGTATTCCACTGTTCATCACCCCCTGGCAGCCAGCCAGGCCCCCAGTCGGCCACCATCCAGGAACCCAGCAGGTCGGCTCAGGGAGTGTCCTGGATTTGGATAAGGGATCCATTTAGCAAGAGCTGACAGTCCTTCTGAGCAGTTCAAAGTCACTGAATGGACCACCTGCTGCCAGTTTTAGAGATCTACGCCTTCATTCTGTTGCCTAAATTGCAAACGTAGACACAGCAAGAGCAGAAGTTTGTCATCAAGCAAGGGAGCACATCTGAGGGCTGCAGAAGATAAGAAATAATGCCGTAGTTTCTGCACAGGGTGGGGCAGAACGGGGCTCTCAGAGGGCTATCTCCAGAGCTGCCAACACCGCCATTGGCACGATTGAGCCAGGCCTGGTTCTCACGCTGACAAATGGTGGGATGTTAGTTGCTGCTGACAAGCTACAGCATGGCAAGAAAAATAGGCTGTGAATAAGCCCCCCGAAGCATATAAGGATTCTGGCCAGGAACCGAGATGGTGAGGCCAAGCCATGGCAACAAGCAAGTGGAAACCGCAAGACCTTCTGGTGCAAATTCATCTCCGTGAGTGAGGGATGGCCAGAGAACAGAGGGAAATGTCACATTTGGATGCTTTGAAGCAGGCGTGTTTATTCCTAAGAAGGCAAGGGATAAGCAGTGCCCGCCTGCCGGGGGTAGGGAGCTGGGGTGGGCAGGGAGCCACAGTTGCAGGATCTGATGACCAAGAGATTGCTAGGTGAGCAAAGCATGGCATGTGTTCAGGGCAGCTCCCCACAGTACTTAAGGGGACATATTACGGACGCATTTGATTTTGGAGTCTGATTCTGTCACTTCTCAGCCCCATGACCTTGGACAAGTGAACCTCAGAGCCTGTTTCCTGATCTATAAAATGGCGATAAGAATACTTTACCTTGTAAGGTTCTTTGACCATTAAATGAGGTAATATTTGTAAAGCAATCAGTAGCACTGCATCTGGCACGTAGTAAGTGCTCAATAAACAGTGCTCATGACTATCTTTAGTGCAAAATCAGTCAAGGGACAGGCACAAGGTCAGCCTAGAGAGTCACAGGGGGTTGAGCACAGCACACAAGAGTCTCAGGGGAGGTGACTCAGACGTCCAGATAGGCGATCCGGGCTCCCGCTGCATGGCGTTCATGGTGTCACCCCTCCACCAACACACATACTCGAGGAAATAAAGCTGGCAAGCACAAGGGGGAAGCTTTATTCCAAAGGCAGATGGAGGATAAACGTGTGTGTGATGCAGGCTGAGCAGACACCCAGTTAGGCCGACTAACTTAAAGAGTGAAGAAAGGGGGATGTGACTTGGGGGGCAAGATAGAAGACAGGGTCAACTTTAGAGTCAGACAGCTCACCCCGGGAATTCCCACCCCATGGGGAGAGGAACGAGGGGTGAGGTGGCTTAAGCTCTTCTTTCTCAAGGCAATGTAGGTCTGGGAAGTGGGGCAGGATTGAGCATACAGGGGTGAGCTGAGGGCCCAGCTGTGGGGACACGGGGAAGGCAGAGCCAGGAAGGGAAGCAGGGATGTCCAGGAAGCGTGTTCAGGCCCCGTGGCTGCCCTGGGAGGACAGGCCCAGGGGAAATGTCATCTCCTGCTGCCCCAGCCTGCTGAATGCACCAGCACTTGTGGGCCACTGGTGTGTTTTCCCTGTTACCAGTCAAAGGGATCATCTGAAAACCTACAACTGATTCTGGCATTGAGATGTTCTGTCCAGGCTCTGAGGTCCTTGGACTCAAGGGCTATAGTGGTTAATTCTTTTACACATGTCTTCAAAGCATCCCATCCATCTACCCATCCATCCATCCATCCAACCAACCACCAATTCATCTATCCATCCACCCATTCATCTATCCATCCATCTATCCCATAATTTCTGAGTGCTGTGTATGCTGGGGCCTGTTCCAGGTGCCACCGGCATACAGATGAACAAGACAAATGTAGTTCCTGATCTCAGAGAACTTACATTCTAGTCTCATAATAAGAAAGGTGATTTCCGTTGGTGATAGCTTCTTTGAAGGTCATACAACAAGGTAATGTGGTAGAGAGAGATTCAGAGAGAGAACGGAGGTCCCTTAGGGTGGCAGAGAAAGAATGCTTCTTGGAGGAGGTGATATCTGGATTAGACCTAGATAACAAGGTAAAAAGAGTAGACTGGAGACTTGGGGAAAGAAGTTTTTGCTAGAAGGAAGAGCAAGTGTACACACCGTATGCTGGAACTAGGCATACTATGTACAAGGAACAAAGAAAAGGCTAGAGAGTGAGGGGCCAGCGATGGGAGATGCAGGCCCTTGTGAGCTCTTAGTCATTTCTCCGGATTGTAGGGATGTTGGTGAAATAGTGGCTGGTGAAGGCAGAGCGTGTTGCTCACTGAGCAGGTGAGCAAATGGTAGCCCAGGGAGATTCAGCCACCAGCGTAAAGCCAGGGATAGACCCAGATTTCCAACTCAAGGTATTTTTTTTCTAAGATCAAGAGGACACTTGGGGCTTCCGTGGTGGCGCAGTGGTTGGGAGTCCGCCTGCCGATGCAGGGGACACGGGTTCGTGCCCCGGTCCGGGAGGATCCCACATGCTAAGGAGCGGCTGGGCCCATGAGCCATGGCCGCTGAGCCTGCGCATCCGGAGGCTGTGCTCTGCAACGTGAGAGGCCACGGCAGTGAGAGGTCTGTGTACCGCAAAAAAAAAAAAAAAAAAGGACACTTGCCATCAATGCCACCACCTTGTTACCTAACAGAGGTGACTTCTCCCCCAAGAGATGACCCAGAGACCATCCCTCTGGAGGGAATTCCTGCACCTTGTGCCCCCTTTTCCTGCAGAGTGTAAGGACAGGGGGTCAGAGAAGCCCGGCAAGCCGCCACCGCTGCAGACAACCTTTAGAAGGCAGCTGGAGCTCGCTCCGCAGGAACACAACCAGACACGTGGTGCTTCAGTTTTGTATTGATCGATTACACTTTTGTAGTGTCTAGACAGGTGTGGCAAGGAGGGATTAACCCAGGCCAGCCTGGGAGAGGAAGGACCTGGCCCTGGAAGAGTACGTCTCATGGAAGCAGGTGGACAGGCAGGCCTGTGTATGTGTGTGCCTGGGGAATGGATGGAGGGGGAGCTGAGGAACTGGGCTTTAGGCCTGGAGAGGAAGTGCAAGCAAAGCCTTAGGTGGAAAGCTGGGTAACAGATGGCAGGGAAGGAGAGGACAGGGCTGCCTCTCTCTGAGAGTCACTACATGCCAGGGACAACAAGGAGACTATAGTTCATTGATTTCTCATAATAACCCGGGGGTGGATGCTTGTGTCCATTTTGAGGATGAAGACGTGGAGTGGGGTGGGTCAGAAACACTGAGTGGCTTGTCCAAGCCCACACAGAGGGCAGGGATCTGCACGTGGGGGGCCGGCAGGGGGTATGGGGTGAAGGATAGGTGAGAACGCTCAGCGCCCCCCCCATTTCACTACCATCTGCACCCTGACGACCCCCAAACGGAACTCAGGCCCAGCTCTGCCCTCTCGCTGGCCTTCCTCACCCACCTTTCCCCACATACTGTATTCCTCTACCTCCAAGTCCCGCCGGCACTTCAGACCCACGTCATCAACTGCGTCTTTGCCGTCTAAAGCTTCTCTTTTTCCAGGGACTGTTTCTCAGTCCATGACTCTACCAGGCGCCTGTCCTCCAAAACCGAGACCAGGAGTCAGCCAGAGTCTCCCCTCTGCCCCCGCCATACCACCTCCCTGCTCTCTCTCCATTCCATAAGCAAGCCCCACCCATTTTACCTCTGAAATTCCTGTGTAATCCATCACTGCCACTCGGACCTGACTGCTGCTGGCATCACTCAAGTCTTCCCTGGAATTACTCAGTAGTTTCTGCACTGGCCTCACTGCTCCTAGCTCCTCCCCAGTGCATCCATCCAGTTTAGCGGATGCCAAGGGCACCTGTGGTCCTCGAGCTTGCTTGGACATGCAACACAGCCACCTGGAGGGCCTGTGAAAATGCACATTGCTGGGCCCCACTCCAGAGTGTCTGATTCAGTAGGTCTGGATGGGACCCCAGAATTGGGGTTTCTGACAAGTCCTAGGTGATCCCGATGCTGCTGGTTCAAGAACCACACTTTGAGAGCCACTGTTCTAGAATCGATTTCCAAACCAAAGATCTAATCATACCACTGCCCCACTGAAAGAGACTCCAGCCACTCCCTACTAGCTTTAAAATATGGTCCCATCTCCCTGCAATGATCTTCACAATCTGTCCCAGACTCTCTCTCCAGCATCACCTCAAGCAACCGGCCTCACTTCACCCTAAGATGCAGAGAGGTCGCACTATTCGTATTCCTTACACCTGTCATATATTTCAAACTCCGTGTCTTTGCCCACACAGTTCCCTCTGCCTGCAGCTCTTTCCATCTTGAGGCTTGTCAAATTCCTACTTATCCGTCAAGGTCCAACTTGACTGTAACTTCCCTTAGAGGCACCACAGTATGTTAGAATGACCGTGGACTTTGATGACAGGCTTGGCTTTGAATTCCAGTTCAGTCACTTGTTAGCTGTGTGACCCTGAGTTCGTCTCTCTGTTAACATGGAGTTAACCTCAGCATCCTCATTGTAAACGGAGAATGATGACATTTATTTGTAAGAGAGGAAATGATGCGTGAGAAATGCCTGGCAGGTAGTAGGTACTCAGTAAACAGTAGCTATCATTATTGTTAACTCTGTTCTAAAGCCTTGCCTAGCTCTGGAGCTGAATTATTTCTTTTTTCCTCTGTCCCCATAAAATTTTGTGTATGATTCCATTTTGCTTATATCACATGCTGTGGTCTCATAATTTTTATACACTAGGGCTCATTCCTAGTAGAGTAGAAGCCATTGTACAAATTATAGGAATTGATCCTCCTAGCAGACTTAGTGGGCACACAACTTGGCGAACTAAAGGTATCTTTGAAGGAAGAAAATTGACAGGTGGATAGAGCCCCAAACCAGAGCACATGCTTGGTAAGCAGCGTGAGGCAGGTTTCAGGCCCCACTCACCCCTTGTACTGTATACAACCTGCACAACCAGCCTTGGAGTCTCTATGTAGGTAGAATATGAGCCCAGTGAAAGTAAAACCTGGGTCCTGTTCAACCTGAAGTCACAACCAATGTTGAATCAATGCATGTAGGGCCAAGGAATATTGCCCGAGGATGGGAAGCACATAAGTAGTATTAATAGGGCCTGGCCCCAGGTTCGGGAACAGGATCCTTACCCCTGGGGCAGGGGACAGTGCAAGAACCAGGGTTAGCAACATTAGAGACTCAGGCTTTGGAGAATAACCAGCAGCTGAATTACTGGGTGCTTTGGGGAACAAGACAGAGGTTAAGTGTCCACGTGCTGAACTGGACCTCTTGAAACGACCCCTGACCTCAGACCACAGCCTGGTGCATGGCTGAGCTTGCAGGTGACACCTCACCTCTCCATGTGAGGTGAGCAATCAGGACCAGAGGATTCTTAGGAGATATTAAGGTACCACTTTCCATAGCTTCCTTCCCTACCCTGGCCCCAAATCAATTCCCTACTGCCTGTCTCTTCCGTGTCACAGCAAGCCAATCTCTCAGAAGGCTTTCAGATGCCTTAATTAATCCATTTTCATTTCCCTAGCAGACCCTCACTCCCCTCAACAGCTGGTACTCGGCAGGGAAGGCGGAAATAATTCCCAAGAAGCGAACCTTTTGACAAATTTCCCAGGCTGCTTCTAGACACCCATGGCGTTTGGAGGAGTTCCCAGTCTGGAGCTGCTGGGGTAGCTCTGAACATAAATGAACTCCAAAGCCCCCTGGGATTCCCATCCATATCAACTTCTTTAGCGGAAAAGAACACTCACGGGGGTCTAAGGACAGCCAGGCAAAGGCTCTGCTCTCTTTTCCTGAGTCTGTGGCTCACCTTCTCTGAGCCTCATGCGCTATGATCCTGGGGAGGGAAGCGGCTTGACACTGCTTCCTGGGAGATGAGGATTTAAGCTGTGCACCCTCACAGGCGATGTACAATGTCTTTCCTTGGTCCTGCCCTGCTTAGGGCTCCCCCGGCAACCTGCTCACCTCTCTCATGCCCACACTAGAGCACACGTTTCTTTTACGTGTCTATCCTCTGCCTACCTCCATACCACCTCATCTGTAAGCTCTCAAAGACAGCAGCAAGTCTCATCTGTCCTTTGACCCCACACCTCCAGCACAGTCGCTGGCTCACTGTGTTAAATTGCTACCTGCTGATGGATTAATCCGTTGACGGCCCTGTTTTCTACGCCTCGGGTTGACAGTTGGGTTGATGGAAACCTGCTGAGGAATGAACTCCCTAAGTGTATTCAAGGCATGCTTATCAGCTGGTGCCTTGCTCTGTACGATCCGAGGGAACTCGCTGTTAACACCTGCCCGTGTCCCAGGCACTGTGTTAGGTGCACATGGATATCAGGATGAATAAGATACTGTGCTTGCCTGCAAGGAGCTGGTGGCCTCACTGCCACTAAGAACCCGTCCCGGAGGTCCCCGTTCAGAAGTAATTTCTGCCTCCTACTCTGCTCTTTATATATGATGAAGTTTGTATTTGTAACAGAGCACTTATCCTGTACAACCCTGGGTTAAAATAATTTCCGTCCGTCTGTCTGCCCTTCTTGCTGGACAGCTCCTAGAGGAAAGGGACCTGGCTTCAAATCCTGGCACTTCCAGGTGCCGGCCTCTCTGGGGCTGTGCATTCTTGGTCTATAAAAAGGAAGTAGTGGGCTTCCCTGGTGGCGCAGTTGTTGAGAGTCCGCCTGCTGATGCAGGGGACATGGGTTTGTGCCCCGGTCCGGGAAGATCCCACATGCCACAGAGTGGCTGGGCCCGTGAGCCATGGCCACTAGGCCTGTGCACCCGGAGCCTGTGTTCCGCAACAGGAGAGGCCACAGCAGTGAGAGGCCCACGTACAGCAAAAAAAAAAAAAAAAAAAAAAAAAAAAAAAAAAAAAAAAAAGGAAGTAGTTATAACACCCACTTCCTGGATAACAGGGTTGAGGATGTAAGTGTAATCCATGTGACCCTCTCACACTGGCCACCCAGAACCTCCTCTCTTTTTGCCATTCTCCTGGTCCAGCCTATTCCTTCCTCTCTATTCTCCTAGCAAGTAGACGCAGAGGACAGGAAGGCTGAACCAAAATCACTCTCCGCTCCAGCCACCAGTTCTCACACGCCCCTGGTGATGCAGTAAGACGAGCACAAGACAGGGGTCTGAATAGGGTATGAGTCTGGGCTCTGGCCGCTTGCTGTGAGTCTGAGCTTGGGTTAATTGCTGACTCTCTGAGCCTCCATTTCATCTGGAAAATGGAGTCACAATCCCCGCCATGCACAGATAAATGAAATAGTATGTCTAGAGCTCCTGCCTAGTGCCTGGCCCTTGGTCAGTAGCCATCACCGGCCCCCTCTCCTTCCTGGGGGCTCAGCTTTGAACAAGGAAGAGGTGCCTTCAGCAGAGGACACCCCCATTCTAATTCTCTACAAAGCCATGGGAATGGAGAGGAAAAAGAAAATCTGAAGGCCCATGGCGGAGCCCTTCACTGAAAGCTGGTGATAGACAGGTAGGGAGGTTCACAATCATCGCAGGCTGAGGCTCCAGAGGCCCAGCCACAGTCTTCTGGGGGCTGTGCACCTCACCCCTGAATGCAGAGAGAGGGGAGCAGTCACAGAGGCAGACAGCAGAGCCCAGCTGCATGGGCGGCAGCAGACACAGTCATCTCAGAAGAAAGGCTGTGCGGCTGCAGTCTCCAAACTGCCTTTATTGGCTTTTGATCAGGTGGGTGAAAGGACTCAAGTGACAGAAAAGAACCTCTGAGAACTCAAAATGAGGCAAAGAGTTGTAAAGGGAGGGTCTGATGAGAGATGGACAGCAAAGGCGGTTGTGGTCCAAGATGCAGCCCAGGGCTCTGGCCCTTTTATTCTCAAGGACGACAGCCTGTGGATAATGAACCAGACAAGATGGATTTCCTCCCTTCCCAGGTCTTGGGGGGTGGTATGCAGGGACCACTGCTTGACATGCATCCCTCGAGAAGCCATTCCAGGAAGGACCTTGCTCGGAGTCAAACAGCCCTCCCTCTTCTCCCGAGAGGCAGGATGAGCTGAACCCATGCTTAAAAGTCTCCGGGAAAGGGGGGCTCCCTCACGCAGTAGGTCCTAGAATTAAACGCTGAGACCCCACACCGTCGCCATTTTCTCCCGCGCATCCTCACCGCCATTGCCTTCCTTCGGGCCCCATCCCGTCCCCCTGCATCACTGGACCATCCTCTGATGAGTATACCTGCATCTGGTGTTCCCACCTCCAATCCATCCCCCTCTCCCTGTCGGACTAACCTTCCGGAATCAACGCCAATTACGCCACTCTTCCCCTCCTGGAATAAAACAAACAGACCACCTCACTCTTCAACAGCTCCCCATTAGCTCTCTGGACATAGTTTAAGTATCCAACCATTTAAATCCTGTCACGATTGGCCCCTGCCTACAGCACTCCTCTCCTCCACTCCCTGCAGCACCTGACACCAGCTGCAGAGAACCACTCACACTGCCTGGCATGATCTCAGCCTTTGCTGCACCTAGAATATTCTTTTCTACTGAGATGATGCTTCTCCATCCTCAGTACTCTGTTCAGTGGTCCTTTCCTGGGTGAGCCCTTCCCTGTCCATATCTGTACATACCTTGACAGTGCTTCCACCAGACCTACCGCTGCCACTCACTACCCACGTGACCGTGAACGGGTTCCTTATCTGCTTTGCGACTCAGTTTCCTCACCTGCAACATTTGGTTATTGTGAGGACTAGATGAGTTAGTATAGTCAAGCACTGAAAACAGTGCCTGGCCCACAGGAAACACTTAGTAAATGTCAGCCATCGTTATTCTCATCATTATTAATATTACTAATAGAGCATGTATCACACTGTACGGGAGTTCTTGGTTTGCCTCTTTGAGTAGATCCTGAATTCCTTACCAGCAACCCCTCACATCCACATGGTGCTTGTCAGAAAGGGAGCACTTTGATGACTGAATGAAGGAATGAATGAATTGTTGAATTAAAATTGGAGTTCACCTCTTCCTATTTGAGTAAATGCAGAGACCAGGCTTTAAGGAGGAGAAGAAAGCCGTCCCTGAGTCTGGCCGTCACATGCGGAAAGAGTCGAGCTTGCAGTTTTAGTCCCTGGATCTGTACCTTGATTTTAAAGAATAGAATTCTATGACCTATTTGCAGTTAAAATAGTCTCTGGCTTCAAGGTGAAAAGGAATCCCAGGGGACTAGTTGTATTTTTATTTTTTTTTTCGTTCAGGAAGATGGCTCTGGACAACTTTCCCAGTGGATTAAGGCCACAGACAGCCCACCCTACCAAGTCTCTGGCAAACTCTCTCCACAATCCTTTCTCCCAGGGAACCAGGAGGGGAAATGGAATGAGGTATTTCAGCTTCATTTATACTTAATTCATCAAAATGTCATTGGTAAGAGCTATTCGATGTCCAAAGCTTATGAGCCTTGAATCTAAGCCTTCTAAAGCCCTTTTCTCTTTGAACCTAAACGGGCCGTTCTGCCAGCGTGGCGTTGAAAGCCAGCAGGGTACTTGGTTCTGAGCTTGGAAGCTGGAGGGGGGTCTCTCTCTTCCTGAATGTGCTTTGCTCTCTCCCAAGCTGGGCCCCAAGGATGTGAAATGTAGTCTCTCGCCTTCCAGGATACCAGTGCTCAGGGCTGAACTGACAAGGATGCCTCACACACACCGGGCGAGAGGAGAAGGGGTCAGAGAGCTCATCCGTCCAGCTCTTCCGCTTTAAAGATAACGTGCAATTCCTTTATGGGCCAGAATCAGACATGGGTACCAAATTCTGGGCATCCTCCAAATGTTCTGCCTAGAAGGACCTCTCAGGAGGGGATGCCATTTGTGACTGGAGGCAGATGAGGCTGTAATTCCAGCAGGAGAGGCCATATGCTGTGGCTGAGGACTCAGGTGCCCATTCGCTGGCTGTGGGACCTTGGGTGAATCATTTGTATTTCTAAGCCTCAGGTGCTCACCCATAGGACGGGGATAAGGATATTCACTTCGCAGAGCCATTGTGGATGATAAAGAGGCAATGCTGTGAAAGCAGTTTCAAACATGAAATCAGTGCACAAGGGCTTCCCTGGTGGCGCAGTGGTTGAGAGTCCGCCTGCCACGGCAGGGGACGCAGGTTTGTGCCCCGGTCCGGGAAGATCCCACATGCCGCGGAGCGGCTGGGCCCGTGAGCCATGGCCGCTGAGCCTGCGCGTCCGGAGCCTGTGCTCCGCAACGGGAGCGGCCACAACAGTGAGAGGCCCACGTACCGCAAAAAAAAAAAAAAAAAAAAAAAAAAAAAATCAGTGCACAAATGTGGGGGGCGACTAGGACAACACCCAGGACAGACACACCCCTGACTGCAGTGCTTCCCAGTTATCCACTGAGGGAAGAAGTGCTCGTGTCTTGGCAAGGATTCCAGATCCCTTCATGAATGTGCCATTCCCCGACCCTCTCTGTCCTGCCCACCTTGACTGTCATTACCCCCCACCCCCCGCCACGATGCTCCAGCCACGTGACCGTCCCTGCCTCTCCTCAATCCCTGAGAGATGCATTCTCAACTCCCAGCAGCCACTTCCATAAACGATTTCATTCTAAACAATAGCCAACATCCCAGCTCCACAGCTCCTTCTAGCTACAACCCTTTATCTTGCTTTCCCATAAGAGCGAAGCTTCTTTGAGGAGTATTACACAATGATTCAACCATTGCAGTCTGATTTCAATCCAGCCACCCACTGAAACCGCTCTTGCCCGTGGCTTCTGCACTGCTAAATCTGATGAAGGCTCTTCTGTACTTCCTTTCAAGAGGTGGGAAACTTCTTTACCCACTCTCTCTCAGCAGCCTTCACAGGCTCTCCTCCCTCACCTCCCTCTTGAACGTATGATTTTCCCCCTGGGGATTCCTTCTCTCCTCACAGCTTCAGTAACCATCTACATCCACTCCCGCACCTAGAGCTTCGATCCGCTGAGCCCATTCTAGCCAACTCTTGCTGAATGTCCCTACCTGCGTGTCCAAAAGGCTTTTCAAAGTTACCATTTTCAAAGCTGAAATCATCCCTCTCCTTCCTCCCAGACCTATTTTTCTCCTGAACTTTCCACCTCAATGACTGGCACCACCATCCACCCAGATGTCCACGTCAGAAACCTGGGTGTCATCCTACTCTTGTCCCTCTCCCCTTGGCCACATCCATTTGGTCCCCAAGTCCTGATGATTTATCTGTTAAATAGTTTCAACAGGTTACAAAACAGCATAAGCATTATGATCCAGTTTAAGGAAAAACTTGTGTAAAGTATATACTCATTAAGAAATCAGAAGGGCCCATATGGAAATGTTAACCATGGGTATTACTAGATGGTGGAATTACAAGTAAATTTTTGTCTTTTAAAACATACATATTTTGTAAAGACTGCATACCTCTATATAAAAGAAAAACTGTTATCTTTAAAGATAGCCTCTGAATAGGTACCTTCCTCTAACTCCTAAGTTACTTTTGGTTCTCATCAACTGTTGGAGCAACATGACCTTCTACCCGGTTCCCCTACCTCCAGGCTTGTCCCGCCCCTCCACATTCCATGCTGTAGAAGATCATATAGGACCTTCGTCAGTGAGCACTGCCCACTTCCTAGCCTCGCTTTCTACCATGCTCTGTTCCAGGTATAGTGACCTGAAAGAGAAACTACCATACGCACCTTCCTGTCTCCACGCCTTGGACCCTGGCTCCTTCCCACCTGGCATGTTCTTCTCTCTCCATGTCCCTCCTCTCCCTGGCCAACTTCTCCTGGTCCTTAAAGATTCAAGTCAAGCATCACCTCCTGCAGGCGTTTTCCCTACACATCACAAGCAGAGTCAGGAGGCTGTCCTCCAGTCCTCTCACCATCCCCTATCCCTCCCCATCCTATAGCCTTTCTTCCTCTGCTTTTACCCAACTGGTCCCCCATCAAATAGTGACCTAGGGACTACCTCATTCAACTTTGTTTCTGAATACCTTGAACAATTTCAATTAAAAGCTCACTTTAAATAAATTTAGTGGGGTGATACAGGAGGAGGCTGAGGCTGTTCTGAGGGCATCTTCTTCTTCAAGCTGCTCTAGTCCATCTCCTCCTCTCTGCCAAGTATACCTCCACCAAGACACACCATCACTTCTGTGCAGTCCTGCTGTGGGCTCAGCTGTGAAGGATGTGACTGGAGTAACATAAATGCAAACCCAAGAGGCTCCCAAACAGACATGGTTCTCATCTCCCCTGCCCAGACACAGCCCTGGGGGTGAGAGGCCAGCCACCTGGCCCATTTTATGTGAATCCACTTGTTTTCACTCCAACCACACTCCTACTTTTAATGGGATTTACACCAAAAGACAGGCTCTGATGATTTCTAAACATAAGCAGAAAATATGCTTGAATGCTCTTCCACAACCAACACGCCACATGTCCAAACCGCAACGGTCTTGGGTAAGCAGGTGACAATGGAGGGGATATGGGGATATATGTGTCCGTATAGCTCATTCACTTTGTTATACAGCAGAAACTAACACACCACTGTAAAGCAATTATACTCCAATAAAGATGTTAAAAAAAAAAAAAGCAGGTGACAATGGATGTGAAAGACTGAGGCTCTAGAATGCCCAGTGGAGATGACCCAGGCCTCTACTCCTTACTGCACATCACTCCAACATCCAGGAAGCTACTGCCTTCCTCACACTCTCTAAAGAGAAGAAATTCCTGTATGTCAAACTTTCTATGCGTGTGTACATACTCAGGTGTGTGTGATTTTAAATCCTTCCAGAGATTCTTTCTAGATAAACACTGAAGCCTTGGGGGATGGAGCGGAAAAGATAAAATAAGTTACGTAAGAACACCCAGCTAGTAAGGGCGTGAATTGATGTTAGGTCTAACCAAGATTCACGCTCTCAGACCACGAGCACTGAAGTCAGACAAGGGCTTAAATGCTGGCTCCGAACTCACCAGCTGTGCGATCTTTGGCAGGTTACTTAAGCTCTCTGAGCCTGTATTTCCTCATCTGTGTAAGTGACAGATTTAGGTGCCGTGACCTCTGTGGTCTCTTCCACTTGGGACATCAAGTAGCCCCAAGGCTCTACTGTTACAACCTCTGACTCGTTCCTGTGCAGCTTGGGGAGGGGGTCGTACAGGAAGGATGCAGGCTCTAGGACTGCTGTGATCCTCGGAGAACGCTGGGGCAGACACATCAAAGCGTTGAACCCCGGGGCAGAGCAGGGCCGGGGTCACGCACTCCTGCCCAGAATAAGCCCCCACTCTGTGGCATTCAGATGACCTTCTGGCAGACATGCTCTTCTCATTCTTCACACATCAGCTCAAATATCATTTCCCAAGGGAAGCCTTCCCTCCCCTGTCCCCTTGCCTCTCAAGGCTGGACCCCTCCCCCGCAGGTACCCTCTCATAGCTCCTTCTACTTCCCCTTTCTTTGTACTGAACACAGTGTGTTAGTGATATCCTGCTGCGATCATTCATTAATATCTGTCTCTCACTAGTAAGATTCATGAGGGTAGTGAGTATGTTTATTTTGTCCCCCATTGTATCTCCATTGTCTAGGAAAGAGGAAAGTGTTCGATGGATCTGTATTGAACGAATGGGTTAATTAGTTAAGTAATTAATACTACACAGTCAAGTCTTGATGAGACCAAAGCAGCAGTGTTTTGACTTGCAAGCCGACCTGGAGTGAATTTTAAGATCCTGTCTGATTGCCCAAGTCGTTCAGTACGAAGCTGCATGTCCTTGAGCCTTGGATTCCTCTCCTCTTCCTGCAAGTCCATGTCACAGCTCATTTGGGAGTTGATGAGGGTACGGCTGTGCACTGACTCTGACATCCCTGAAGTCACCCCACCAATCACCAGGAAGGCCAAGGGGGCTGAAGAGACAGGCTCAAGGTGACAGAGTACATCGGTAAGAAGGGAAGGAAAAGGCCTAGCATTTCAGCTTTCTGGGGTTTAACCACTGGACTGCATCTCTACCAGGGGATCCCAACAAGAGGACTGCTTCGGGAGGGGCTCTGGGACTTCGAGAAAAGCCGCACATCCTTTGCTGTGGAAGGAAGTGTGGGCATCGTCAGCTGGGGACTTGAGTCTCAAAGACAGCAGACAGCTCCCTGAAGAAGTCTTCACTCTGCCCCTGTGAGAGGCTCCCAGGGCTCCCTGGGCCTTCTGCCACCTTCTGTTGATTGTTTGCAAGCCTCTCCCTGACAGCAAAGCCTCCCTCTGGACTCTAGGAACTGGACAGTTCACCGTCTCGCTGAACAAGTCTTGCCGCTGACCCCGCTGGGTCACTGCAAATGCTGTCAGGCAAACTCCTCACCACTGTCCCACCTTGGCTCTCAATTACCTTCTCCATGCTCTTGTCTATACAGAACTTTTCATCATGCATTGCCAAGGATCACTTATTTAATACCCGGACTAACACTTTTATCCTTCAAGACTAGGATTTAAAAAATGTATATTTTACCCCAAGTTTGGTACATATAAAGGGTTAAGATCATATTAATTCAATGCATAAAGAGGAGGGAGAAAAGAAGGAAAGAAAAAAGCAAGCAAGAGTGAAAGGGAGGGAGGATAAAAAGGAAGGAGAGAAGGAAGGGCCTAGACTTATGCAGACCTTTCTTGGTGACATCCCACTCCAGCTGAGGTCATGTTCTTAGGTGGGAAGAATGTGGGTTCTGGAGTTAGACAAATCTGGGTTCAAATCCCAGCCCCGTCTCACCCTAACTGTGGCTTCAGACAAGTCATTTAAGCTCTCTGAGTTCAGCTGGCGCCTTTGTAAAATGAGGATAACAGCTAACTAAAAGGTATATTCCCAGAGGAATATACTGGCTGGGAGGCTGCAGGGGCTCCTTCTGCACTCGGAAAGCACAGAGAGGTAGGGACTGGTTCAAGAACCAACCCATAAGAACCTAGGTCTGTGCTCTCCACATTGGATGCCCATCACCTTTCCTGAGCAGAAAAACTCAGTTATGGAAATATGGACAGTGAACGAGTAACAACCAAATTAATTTTTACAGACGTTAACAGTATATACCAAGAAAACAAGAGCTCTGCCCCCGCAAGAACTTTCTATAGCCTTGCTCTAACCTAACGACGACTGGCGCTCTATGACGCTCACCTGCGTTTTAATTGAGTCTCTGCATTCACCCTGAAAATCTACAGTCTGCCCAAGTGCACCTTGGTCCTGGGTCTGTAAAAGCACATTAAGGAGAGCGGAACATAATACAAGAAGTAACGAAATAGCCATAACTGTGACCAACTCCTCTGCCAGGTGATCCCTTTTCCCCTGTTATTTAACCATGTCTCCTCGAGAGTGCTTCTCGAGTGTCAAAGTCAACGGACGTGAGTGTGTTCTACTCTCCCAGGGCCTGTCCAAGCTCTGCCAAAGGCGCTGATGACCAAAAAAATATTCAGAACAAACAAAAAGCACCTGGATTATCCAAGAACAGAGCCCCAATTCTCTAAGCCGCGTTCAGCGATCAAGGCCTCCGTTACCTGTTACAGGTGCTGGACTGGGACCAGGAGAGCCACAGGGCAGGGATCAAGGTGGTCTTATTCTTCAATGTATATTACCAGTGCCTGGCTCGTTGCCAGCTCAGGAAAGATTTGTGCAATAAATGGACAAATAAATGAAAACTGCATGACCGATTGACTAATAAATGGGGGATTCATGAGGATACAGCACAACCTCCTGTCCTTCCAGCTGCCTCCCCAGCCCACCCCCAAATCCAAATCACCTGTTCTTTCCTTACCCGAGCGATCAGCTCCCCGACCATTCCCGTCCAGGTGCCATTGGCCTCAGGCACGCCGTACACGCCGTCCCCGACCAGGCGGATCTTGTAGTTGAACCGGAGGATCTCTGCCAGCTCCTTGAGCATGTCCACGCAGAAGCCCTCGTAGCGGTCATTGCCTTCCATCTCCTGGTGGTTTCCCTTCAGCATTAAATACGGGTTTTCCTGCAGCAAAACTGGGCAGCTGTCATTCTCATCTTAGCCCTGGTGTCTCAGCCACATATGACGAGGGGGTCGGGAACACGGGAGGTTGGGACGAAGATGGGGTGGAAGGAGGGAAGTGGCTTGGGTAATGGAGTACTTCGGAGGTGGCAGTGAGCTCCCCTCCCTGACTTCAAGGCACTTCTCTTACCTGGAACGCATAAGGGTCCCACTGCACAGAGGGTCCAGTGGAAGCCCCTCCACCTTGTTTGAGGTCATCATCTGACCCCACCCTGCACTTCATTCCTTCCTTTTTTTCCCCTTCCTTTGTTTATTCCACATAGATGGATCACGGCGGATTATGAGATACAAGGATGCTGACAACAGAGCAAGCGAGATTCTTACATGCACAGAACAACCACAAACCCGAGGCAGGACGCGTCCAGCTGTGAGCGTTGGGAGGAGGGTCTTTGTGGTGAAACGTCCAGGGAAGGTTCTATGGAGAAGGTGGGATGCAAGCTGGGCTCCGGAGGAAGACAGAACACGGACAGATGGAAGTGGTGTGAATGGAGGGCTGTTCGTGGGCAGGGGAAAGGCAGGATCAAGGGCAAAATCCCGAGTGAGAAGGAGTGTAGCCCATTCGGTGGACAATGCGGCTGCCCTTGAGTGGGAGCCTGGGCTGTGTGGAGGGGAGGGGTGGTGGTAAATTTAGAAAGATGAATTAGGGTCAGCATGGGCCTTGGGTGCCAGGACGAGGTGACTGTGCATATATAGTAGGGAAGCACTAAGGGTTTTAAAGACTTAAGGATGTGAGTAAAGAATATTATATAGCAAGAGAGAGGTCTGGGAGTGAGGACGGACCCTCTCCTGATACGGGATGCTGAGTCCTGAGCCGTGCTTGGGGTCAGATTGGATTGCAAGGCTGAAGAATCACAGAGAGGGTCAGGCTTGATGCCAGGTTGGGTGTGAGGCCCAGAGGGTAGGTCCTCAGACCCTTGGAGCCTGAGCAGATGACCAAGGATGATGTCATCACGGCCATGGATGGTTTGAAAAGGAAGAGGTTTTGGAACGTGTTGAATCTGAGGTGCTGGTCATCGATCCAGGAGGGCACATCTGACTGAATGTTGGAATATGGGGTGAGGGCAGGATCGGGGGCAGAGATGGGGCAGCCTCCGGACAGAGGTGGGGCTGAAGCTGCAGCATATGAGAGACCATCGGGGGGAAGGACAGCAGAGGGACAGACGTGATCTTAGGGAGGGGGAAAGTGAAGAGCAGCCGTAGAGGAAGACAAAGCAGAAGCGGCCAGAAAAGCCGACGATCGGGAAAATGTGGTCATGAAGGTCAAGGAGGAAAGGGTTTCATGCAGGAGAAGGCAGACATTCCCACAAAGAGAGGAAGCAGGGCTGTGAAAGGGCATCTGGGTCACATGTCCCTGGAGACCTTCGAAGGCAGATTGGGGTGGGGAGGGGGGAGGGGATGGCAGAACCCCGCAAGGACGGGTGTGCACGAGAGGTGCACGGGTGAGAGCCGACCAGGATGTTGAGAAGTTCAGAGACAAATGCTGGCAGAGCTTCTCCACCCAACTACTACCGGCCATGTCTCGCTCCAAACCTCAGTTCCCCCTCTGCCTGCAACAGGCTTGGAGGATGCCCAGTATCCACCAATCCCTTGATGGATGATTCCCTAAATAGGAGGGTAGCCCAAGGACAGCAGGGTGTAGGTAAGGTGGTAGTGATGGCGTCTTAGGATGGGAGGGACCAGAGTACATGTATAGGTACGAAGGGAGGAATCCTTAGAAAAGGGCAGATTAGAAAAGGAAGAAAGAGAAGGCTAGTCAGTGCAGCAAAGTCCCGGGAGAGCCAGGGTCTAGGTGAACATGGGAAGTGGGCCTGGGGGTGAGGTGGAGAGCGTAGATGTGGGTACAGAGGGGGCGCGGAGGAGGCCCAAGGTACAGAGCCATGCCAGCCCCCAGAGCTGGGGGCAGGTGGGAGGGAAGGCTTGGTGCCTGGAAAGGTTTCCTCGGGGAACACGATGTGGGGTGAGCAGAGAGGAGCGCAGGGTTACCCAGGCCCAGCTGAGTCAGGAGGCTGAATGCAGATGGGCAGCTGGGAGCAGGGCTTGCAAGGACAGTTGGACTCGGGGACGGGCAGGAGGGGAGAATGGCTGAGCATCACGGTGGAGTCAATTCTAGAAGCCAACAGAGGGAAGTGCTGAACTGCTGGTTTGCTGAGCTCGAGCTGGAAGGGGCTTCTGGGCTGGGGAAGATGGGCAGCCAGAGAGGCCAGAGGTCGCAAAGGGAGGAAGAGGGAGAGCGGTCTTGTGGGTGTGATGAAGCGGAAGAGGGGAAGGTCGGAGGTTCCGTGCCAGGGAGAGGGAGCTCCAAGTTGAAGGTGATGTGCTTCTGGTTCATGGTCAAGTGCGCTGTCATGTCCGTGAAACGGGCCCAAGCTCCTTGACTTCCACACATGCTGTCCTCAGCTCACGGGCCTCTCTCTGTCCTGCTTTTGCTTAACCTAACTCATCTCTGTCCCTGGGGTCCCATCCCACCTCTGACCCCAACCCACTTCTCAGAACCCCTACCGCACTCACAGCCAGGCCTCCGCACACTCATTATTCGTCCTCCTACACGTGCCAGCTCGCAGGTAGAACGTACGTGGAGCCTGGGACGGACTCCTCCCTGTCTCTGGGGCCCCCACCTGGCCCCAGCATCCAGCACTTGTGGATTGTGTGGGTGAAAAGTGCTGAAATGGCCTCACCGACAGGGCCTGGCTGGGCATTTCCACGCCTGGGTTGGAAGGCAGCCTCCCAGGGTATCTTTAACGATCCCAAGGAGTGTCACAAAACTCTTCTCCCCGAGAACTCTCCGCACTTAAGTTAATTTAAAATTCACTGACATATTTAGAGTAAATAAACAGGAGGCCAGTGCTGGAGGGAGGAACCGTGTGGGAGGGCCCAGTGCTCACTGGCACTTTGGAGGGTCTGGGGGCCGTGTGCTGGCCTGGAGCCCTGTCCTGGCGGGCAGTGATGAGGGCAAAGTGCTTAACCCGGGTTCTGATGCAGGGGTGTGCTCTAGGGGCGGGAGCCGCGGCTAATTCTGTGTATTTGCCGGTGTTAACCAATAAATCACCCACAAGTCCCAGCCGCACCCTGACAGTAGCAGGATGCAACAGGCCTGTGTGCTGAGTTTTAAGGGATAAGTCATTCAGATGGCCATTTGCCAAGGAGGTCCCCCAAAGGCCAGCAGGGACTAAATTAAGGTAATCATTCCTGGTAAGAGTTACTGACTTCCACACACATGCACAAGAGAAGGTTCTCATTTGAATCGTACTGGCCATGTTTTGAAATGTTCCCTTTCACAAAAGTGTCCTTCCCCACCCTCATGAGCACACGTGTGCATATGTGAACAAACGTGTGCGTGCATGTACTCGCACACACACAGGGTCAGACTGACTTTCCCAGTCTAGAAACATGACCCTGCGGTCTCAGTGTCCCCGTGGGTCTGTGCCAGAGCTCTGAGCCCCGTCCAATTCCAGTTCCGGAAAGGCAGGAAGTAAAACCCGGCAATGTCCCCATTTCTCTCTCAAACTCTTAACTGGCTTTTGAGGGACATCTCTGACCCTGTAGGAAGGAATTCCTTCATTCAAATTCTAATCATCAGGAACTTCCCTGGTGGCGCAGTGGTTAAGAATCCGCCTGCCAATGCAGGGGACACGGGTTTGAGCCCTGGTCCGGGAAGATCCCACATGCCGTGGAGCAGCTAAGCCCGTGCGCCACAACTACTGAGCCTGTGCTCTAGAGCCCGCGAGCCACAACTACTGAGCCCATGTGCCACAACTACTGAACCCACGTGCCACAACTACTGAGCCCGTGTGCCACAACTACTGAAGCCCGCATGCCTAGAGCCCGTGCTCCGCAACAAGAGAAGCCACCGCAATGAGAAGCCCGCGCACCGCAACGAAGAGTAGCCCCCGCTCACCGCAACTAGAGAAAGCCCGCACACAACAACGAAGACCCAACACAGCCAAAAAAAAAAAAAAAGGAAAAGAAAATTGTAATTATCAGGCTCCTACTTTGTGTCAGGCCCCCCAGTCTTTCAGGAGCCCTCATTCTGGAAGGGGAGGTAGAGCTGTAAACGCCAACTCTAATAGGAGAAAGGTGTGTACAAAATGTGAGAGGCAGGGAGCAGGCAGGAGGCAGATGAGGGAAGACCTCACGGAAGAGGGGACATCAGAGCCAAGCTGTGAAGGCTGTACAAGTATTTCCAGGTGGAAACAGGAATTCACAGAGAGGGTATTCCAGGCAGAGGGAACAGCATGTACAGAGGCAGGGAACAGCATGACGCAGTGAGGAAGTGTCAGGCAGTCCAGTGCTGCCAGACCCCACGTGGCATGGAGAGGAAGCAGGTACAGCAGGCTGGGCTTCATGACGAGAGGTTTATATTCCAAGCTCAGGGCCGGTCGCTCCTGGGTAGCACTGAAGTGAGGAAATGACAGGACGGTTCTGATTTTAGAATGACCGTGCAGCCAGAAGGGCGGGGCTAGGGAGAGACAGACTGAACAAGTGAGAAGGGGGCCTTTGAGGAGGCCACACGCAGCTCCAGTGAAGAGGTGGCTACACCTATGTTAGGGCATGTGCTTGAGGATGGACAGCAGGTGACAGACTCAGGAAGTCCTTCAGAGGCAGAGCAGGTCCCAGCAATCGAGTGCATGTTGCCCCCACTCGGCCAGGACTGCCGGTCAGCGTCACTGCAGCTCAGCCAGGCGCTCCCAGGTCTCAGGGGCTTGGTGACACCACCCCCACCCCCAAGTCCTGCTGACATTTCCACGTTGGTTCAGATGAGCTCAGGTTGGGCTGAGATGGGGAGTGGCTAAAACCCTGCGAGCTGGAACTGCCTTCTCCATCCTTTGCTTTGTTCCCTCTGCCTGGAATGTTCCTTCCCGGACGGCCATGTGGTTGTCACCTCACCTCATCAGGTCTCTACTCGGATCTGCCCTTCTCAGTGAAGCCGGCAATCCCTCTCCCCTTCCTCGGCTCTGTCTACACCCGAGCACCTAGAACAGCGCCCAGCACACAGGAGTGCCCCCCAAATATTCACTGAATGAATGACTGAAAGTATTCAGTGAGCCCCTGTCTCGTACCAAATGAAGGGAAAACTCACAAGCTGGACATTCAAGTCCCTAAGCATTATGGGCCCAGCCCACTTCTCCAGCCTCAGGCCTTTCCCTCTCTACCAATGCCCATTTCCTAGAAACCTGCACTTTTTGGCATTTCCTGAGTGCCCGACAACACTCTCCTTAGTCCACTTCTCCCTCCTCATCAGCCCTGTCTTCGGGGGCCCATCCTCAATGTCCCTCTCCTCGGATGGCTTTGCTGACCTCCCCGATGGCACGGGACCTCTCTCTCGTTCACCCCCCATGGCGCTAGGCGTGCGCCTCTTTCCTGGCTTTTATCCTGCTCTGCTCACGGGGGATCAGTTATTTCAGTGCAGGGCTCCTGAGCTCCAGGAGCTCATGAATGTAGTGATGGAGGTCCCTGAGCTCTTTTTTTTTTTTTTTTGCCATACGCGGGCCTCTCACTGTTGTGGCCTCTCCCGTTGCGGAGCACAGGCTCAGTGGCCATGGCTCACAGGCCCAGCCGCTCCGCGGCATGTGGGATCTTCCCGGACCAGGGCACGAACCCATGTCCCCTGCATCGGCAGGCGGACTCTCAACCACTGCACCACCAGGGAAGCCCCCTGAGCTCTTTTTATCATCTCGAAAGCCTGAAAGAAACGGACACGTTTCCAAACCTTGCACAGTTAGCAACAGCACAATAAGCTGAACAGGCTAACAGTCGAGCCTGTTCGGGGCTGGGATTCCATCAGTGCGGCCACACTGATTATCTCCTGTGGATAAGATGCTGGGCCCGGCAGGGAAATAGGTTTTTGATTGGTTAAAAGGAGGTGGGGGAAGGGGGCAAACTCATAATTACTTAATACATGCAGTTGGTTAATGGACAAATCTTTTAAAACCTGGAGTCTTCAGGGATGGGGGGCGGGGAGAAGAAGATGACTTTGGCCGTGAACGCACTTGATTCGTGCCATCTAATAAATTACAGCCTGTTTGAGGACAGAGACTGAGTCTTACTCAGCTTCGCGTCTCCAAGAATGAGCACAGTGCCTGGCACGTGGGGGAAGGGCTTGGTAATTGTCGAAGAGAGCTGAATCAAATAAAAAAGGCAGATGGTCCCTTGCTCTATAGATTGAGAACTTTCTTCCGATCAACTGGAAGTGAAGAAATAGGCCATGAAAACCCATTGAGATTCAGGTGTCCACCGCCAGGGATGCAACTTGTACAAGTAGGCGCCAAGGAAAGCAGGCTGTCGTGAAAGAGTAGGAGCCACCCTGGGGGACTTCTCCCGCGTGTCCTAGGTGCCCTGCCCTTGGCTGTGCACAGCTGCCCTGGCTGTCAGGGTGCCCCTGGAAGAGGCGTCCACAAACTGTGCTGTCTTGCCACCCCATCCTGCTTCCCCAGCTGCTTTGGAACTCATCAGATATCATTTCCATATGAAACAACAACTTGAGTTTAATTACACTGTCATAAATTGGCCTCCGTGCTGTGATTAGAGCTCCCATCTTCTGTTCACGGGGAGGCTGGGAACGCCTGGAGATGGAGGAGGCACCCCGGAGAGTGGCAGCTGGGAGGCCCAGGGGGCACCCGCTTACCAGGATGGTGGTGACGACCAGGGTGGTATTGAAGAGACTGTCGGAGACGTTGGAGGCGTAGAGGCGGCTGTCCATGCTGAGGCCGTCTGCCACGTGCCACTGGCCAATCTGAGGAGACCAAGGAGACAGGCTGGGAAGGGGTGGGGGGAGGAGAAGGCTGGGGAGCTGGGGTGCTGAGGTCCTTCGGGCCTCCAGGGCTGGGGGAGCTGAAAGGCCGGTCCCCTGCCTCTGGTGGGGGTACATGTACATCACAGAAGGAGGGAGGGATGCAGAGTGCAGAGCAGAGGGGCGGGACCGGGGCAGAGCTACCAGGGCTGGGGGGTCAGGGGTGGGTGGGGAGACTGCGAGGGGAGGGGAAGACTTAAGAGAGAGGGGGAAGAGGAAAATGGAAAAAGAAATCAGGAATGCAACGCAGTTCAGGGATGCTGTCTCACCCAGAAGGGAAGGGAGCCCCTGGAACTGCATCATCTGGAGGCAGGACAGAGCCTTCCCTTTCGCTACAGTCTGCCTTCAATAAACCTCATTATCTAAATAAGAACCAGAATGGCTACTGGAGAGAACTGGCCTTTACGAGGCTCTTCAATAAATGTTTGCTGAATGGTTCAATGGATGGATGAACCAGAAGAGGGAAGGAAGACCAGGCTCTAGTCCTGGTGGATTCACTTTGCTGGCTGCGAGAACCTAGGCAAGTTACTTCGATCTTTGCGAGTCTCAGTTTCCCCAGCTATAGATGGAGGCAGTAACGTTTGCTCTGCCTTCTTCTCAGAGCCAGCTGAGATCGTGCATGTGCCAGTTCGAGGTTACATGGTTCAGCCAGACCCAGGAGCGTGGATCTCCACTGAGTAAACCCAGAAATGACTGCACCTCTCTGAAGGTTTTTCCTCATCTGTAAAACGGGAATAATAGAAACGTTATGTGGTCATTGTGAGAATGTATTTAAGCTGAAACTCAATAAATGCTAGTTTCCTTCCTTTTCCCCATTGTCTTGACTCCTGGGGGGGACATATCCACAACTTACTCAGTTCCCCCATTTTAGAAAGTCACCTAAATCGAAATTCATTGGGTTTTTAGGGAGTTTGTTTGTTTTCCCAGTGGAACCCTTTCTATAACTACACATACGTGTGTGTGCTACCAATACGTTTCTACTGGCTGGAGCCCCTGACAACTCATTTCTGCTGCTGGGTGCTGGAGGTGGGCCACCAGGAGAGACGGGCTGATAGCTGGCTAGAAAACCAATGAAATGCACACGTACACCTCTGCCAGGCCCCAGCGGCAGCTTCCCTGGAAAACCCTCACAAGTTCCATGGATGCCACATGGCTCTACCCACCAGAGCTGGGCTCTGGGTTCCTCTTGTGGAAGCTCCAACCACAATAAAGACACATCTCGCTCTTGGTCCCCGCCCCCCCTCCCCCGGGGCCGGAGCGTTGGGGGTCACAAGGGGCAGTAACCATCTCCCTGACGTCATGGTCTGGGCTTTGAAGAGGAGAGGGCCAGCCTGGATGCCTCCAGGTCCAGGCAGGAGCCCGATGGTCTCCCCAGGTGAGTCTTTCACCTGCCAAAGGAGAGATGACCAAAAAACCCCTCTCCAAGCCTCAGCGAGGACGCCACCGGAGGGGGCTGGGCAGCTTTCCCCACCTCCGTGTGGGCAGAAAAGTGAGGCGCGTGTCCCTGCTCATTTTTGTTTACAAGTCGTGTGCTCTGCACATCCACGCCGGAAGCCCCCTCTAGATAAAGAAACTGGTGCCAAGATAGGAGCCCACCCAACTTGCCCAAGGTCAACTCCTCATCAGCTGAGACACCTGAGCTTTACCCCCTGGGCTCTTAACCCTGGATGAGTCTCCCCAAGGAAGGCTTCGTGGCTCTTCTGCCCGGCTCTTCCAGCGTCCTACTGCACGTCTTGTTTACTCGTCCACCTGCCTGGCTAGCCTGCGAGGGGCTGGCACGCTTGCGCTCACAGCCCGGCACCCCGCCCAGGACCAGTACTCGGAGGCGGGCGAAACCATCACTTGGGCTGAGTGCTGCTGTCGGTAGGGCATGAACAGGAGGTAGGCAAGCGTCCTCTGGCCTCTGGAGGGCCCACAGGGGGGACCAGCCAGGTCAGGGTACGGCCTGGGCTTCCCCTCCTCCCCTCTCTCTGCAGGGGAGAGAGATGGGGAAGATGAGGGATAAGCAGCTAGATTTTCAAGTGAAGGGCAAAGGAGAGCAATAGTTACCGGACCCCTCTTGTGCTGGATGTGTTCTATCATCTCTTTGAATTCTCCCACCAGCCTTGTGAAGTAGTGATGATGTTTTTATGTACGAGGAAACTGGGGCTCAGAGGTTTAATGGCTTGCCTAAGGTCACCTGGCTAGCAGGTGATGCACGGGCTTGAACACAGAGCTGTCTGACTCCTAAATCCAGGACTTTTCCGTGTCCACTGCTGTCTCTTGGGCGGGGATGCCAAGGGCTCCTCCACATAAGGAGGAGGAGAAAGGCTCAAAGGAGTCTCGGCCACACAGCAAGAACCCTGGACATGGCTTTTTCCCTCCTGGGTTTTTACATCCACAAAGTCAGGTGAAATGAGGCTACTTCCCTCTCTTTAAAATGGCTAGAATTGGCTTCTGACAGTCTCCTAGGATAGGAAGGGCCAGATTTGGACAGAAGGACAGAAGGACATAGAGAACAATTAGGCCGGATGTCAGCACCTGGGTGTTTGGGACAGGACTGAGCTTCTCCGAGTCCTGTCATCTAAACATGCACGTCACACCGACAGGGCCAGCAAGACCTCACCCCCCCACTCCCCCCCAATTTCCCACCCGCATTGTTCTCAGGGGACCCAGTCCTCACTGATTGCCCGCCCCAGCTCCACACTCCCTGTCTGACCCAAGCCACGAGGTAGGTAGGTTGCAAAAGCCAGAGATAGAAATGATTTACCCAGACCCAGATCCGACAGCCCGAGCCATGTCGCCTCCCACACCCACCTCTGTGGACGTGGCAAAAAGACAAATCAGCCCCCAAGCTCCAGTCAGGAAATGAATGTCCCACCAACGCTCCCATTAGCCCCCAAGAAATTAATAAACTCATCAGATCCAACAAAACGGCTTTGGCAGCTACTACCCGGAGCAATCTAACTGAGGAAAGGCAGTGGGAAGGAGAGCAGGAGGCAGAGCCAGGCGCCCTGGGGTACAGGCTAATCGTCCCACCCACTGGGCATCTTCCATGCCACACACATGCCAGGAGATACGGCGCTCATCACCGACAATCTGCGGCTCTGTCTCCAGCCAAATTCCCTTGCTCCACCCCGCTGACACCTGCCCCCAAACCTCCTGCAGGAACAGCGGCTTTGTAAACCTCTTCCACATGCCCACAGCGTGCCAGCTTGATTATGCTTCAAATAATGTCTTTCCGTGGCCCTCTCTCTGTGCTTCTGTCTCTCCCACTTGCTCTGCCTTCCCACCAGTTTAGAGACTCCAGGGGTTTGCAGTGAAGGGAGGAGAGGGGTATGGATTTGGACACCACCACTGCAAGCCCATATAGCACCTTAAGGCAGGTAAGAAAAAGGCACCCCCTGGGCTGATGTGGCCCTGCGGGTGCGCAGCTGGGCATGCTGACTCCAGCCTCTACTCACCACTGAGCTTTTCACAGTCTGTACCACGAATGCAACGGCCCCAGAGTGGGAGGACCTGAGTTTAACTTGGCTTCTCTGCTTATGAGCTGTGTGACCCTGGGTGAGTTACTTAATCCCTCTGAACCTCAGTTTCCCCATCTATAAAATGGGGGTTAAAATAGTAATGATTACTTCCTAGGGTTCTTAAGGAGATTAAATCTGATGGTATATGTGCCAAGAACTAGGTGAGTATTCATAGAGTTTGTCATGCCATCGTCTGAGACAGAAGATGGGAATCTCTTCTGTGCCCTACACTTTGCCCTGCAGACTCCAGTCTAGTAGATTAGACCAGTGTCTCATACTTTGGTTCCCACACCGGCGACGTCAGCGTTAGAAATGCAAATTCTTGGGCTCCATTTCTGACTGACTAAAGCAGACAGTCTAGGAGCAGGACCCAGCGGTACGTGTTGTAGCCAGCTCCCCAGTGACTCTGATGCAAGCTGGATTTGAGCAAAGCTCATAGAGCAACTCAGACGACACACATGATGTCAGGGGAAGGCAAGGGTGCGGGAAATGAAGAGAGGCCGAGGGGGCAACCTGTGGCAAGCGAGGAAACGTTTAAAAACTGGCTCTCCAGGAAAAAAGGCCTTGTCTGATCTGCCCACGTCTGTGGTGTAAACACGCCCACCATGGCTGACTTCAAGCTACCCACATGCAGTCACGGGACACCGAGTTGGGAAAAGTGTGTAACGGGCTCTGGCTGGCCGGGCAAGCTGGTGCCACCACGCTCACGGGCCCTGTGCTGGGCGCTCGTTTATGCTTACGAATCTCACTGCCACCCTACTTATGAGTAAGGAAAGTGATGTCCACCTAGGTAATAATTTACCTGAATCAGAGAGCTGAGGTGTGGAAAAAATCAACGTGCTGCTTCATTGCGATCACAATATTTAAAACAAACGTGTATTGCTTCTCCCTGCTGATTCTGTGTTCTCAGAAGAAACTAGAATGCTTTGTCAAATATAAAAATCGAGGTAAATATAACTGATATGACACGTGTTTGCACGTGCACAGAAAGTATCATTTCTCCAACTTCCTCAAAGGACACAGAATCCATATAAATTAATAATCATCATCTTGCTCCCTGGCTGTATAAAAATTAAATAAAATAAAAATTCAAATTAAAAAATAATAACGTTGCTCCTTTAAGCACTAAAATTGGGGGGGGAGGGTCTTAATTATTTATTTGCAAGTATTATTTCCCAAAATTCTTTCAAAGGGAATCATACTTTCTGCCGTCCTCTTAAACAGAGGAGACATCTTTACCTTCATAGCATTGTCATCATTTTTGAAGCCAGTTATTATCCTGTCCTGTGATATAGTGCTGGTCATTGGTTACTGAAATGTGATGGCCTCTCACCCTCATTTCCGTGCTTTCCTACGTTAATTTGTCTACTTTTCATAGTGTCTCTTTTCTGATCGTGAACCGTCATTTCCTTCTGCTATTTGGATAGCTGTCTCGAATTGGTCCTTTCCCTCCAGCAGTTGTGTTTAAGATTCCTGGCTGAGCAACCAAGTGACCAAGCCTGAAAGAACTGCTGTAAGGAAAGTACAGACAAGGCCTGATGGGGCCTAGGGCTTTTAGTGAACAGACCCCTGTGTCATTGATATGGGGCAACCCACGGTCCCCTGGAGAGGTGAGCGCTGTACAGTTGAACGAGTGTGGTCTGCCGTGTGACCCTGGGTCAGCGTAAGCAAGCTGGTCACTCCCTCAGCAATGCACCATGGGAAAAACGCTTGTCCAGGGGCCCTGACCGCAGGCATCGCCTGCTGAAAGAGCTGGTTGTGTGTCACCCAGAGACCGCATTAGCATCCAGCACTGTGACCTCGGGGCTGGGTGACCCTGAGCAAGTCACTTAATTTCCCCGAGTCTCACCTTTCCCTGCCCCCCACCCTAATCCAAGCTCCCACTGAACTTGCCCTGGACTAGGGTCCCCCGGGGCCTCTCTTTGTTCTGTTCTCCACTCAGAAGCAGCCAGCCGTCTCTATCAAGTCTCAACTATGATCACACCGGCCCCTGCTGAAACCCTTCAATTCTTCTCCCACTTTCGTTTAAGGATAGAAACCAAAATCCTTAACATGGTCCACCAAGTCCCGTGAGGCCTGGCCTCTGCCCACCCTCCACGCTCATCTCACACCATCTCTCCCGGCTTTATCTGTGCTCCTGGCACACCTATGGGTTCACAGCGCACAAGCGCCTTCCTGCCAGGGTCTCTGTGCGTGCCGTTCCCCGTCTGGACTCTCCTTGCTGCCTGACCCTTGGCCCCCAGCCCCATTTCAGCTAGTTCAGGGGTTGGCAGACCACGGACTACAGGCCCAATCCAGCCCACTGCCTGTTTCAGGAAATAAAGTTTTATTGGAACATAGTCACGCCGATTCACTGATGTATTGTCTGTGACTGCACTCACCTACAGCAGTAAAGCTGCAAAGTCTAAATTTTTACTATGTGGGCCTATTTTATAAAAAGAAGTTTTCCAAACCTTGATCTAGTTTATACCTGTTAAAGCCTCAGGCCTCAGCTGAGAAATCACTACCCTCGGGAAGCCTTTCCTTCAACTCCCAAAGTCAAACTTCTCCCCGAACCACATTCTTTCCTTTAGAGCAGCTGGCCCGGGCTGTCATCATACATTTATTAATGAGACCATTGCTCACCACCTGTCTTTCTCCCTGTGCCGCAGGGGAAGAGCCCTCCGCTGTCGCCTGAGCTGGGTGGGTCCTGCCCAGAGCAGCTACACGCTTCTCGCTCCCGCCTAGAATCACTCGAGGTTGTCATTTTGCCGCTTTGTTCTCTACCAAATAGGTAAAAGGGTTCGTGTGTAAAACCCTGAGGGATTTCCTGACATCCGTACCTGCCTCTGTGAGTACGCACACGGCTCTGTAACATTTAATATTTTATGTACGTGTAGGTGATCGTTCTTTGCATCAGCGCTGCCAGGATGCAGCTTCTAGACAGGCTGACGTAACTCCGCGGCCTGGCAAGTCCTTCTGCTCCAAGAGTCAGAGTTCGCAAAACACTTACCGATCACCTTTGCATGCTGGGCCACTCAGCCACGTGATCTGCTTATGTACATTTCTCTGATTCCGCATAACAACCCGGTTATCATTCCCACCTGAGAAATGTAGGTGCTTCAGACAACGGTCATAACACTTAAAGGCTTAAAGTAGGCATTTCATACAAGTTTTTGTTGAATGAATGAATGATCGAAATTGAGACTCAGAGATGTCAAACAACTTGCTGAGGATCACAGTTCATAGAGGATGCAACTGGGATTTGAACTCAGGTCCTATTTACTGCTATACTATCTGGTCGGGGTAGGGCAAGTGCAGGCTACCCCGACCTTAAGATCTGGGCCTTCCCACACACCTCTCTGATCACCGTGAACTTGTTCTTTGGAGAATACAGACCTGAAGGTATTCAGCTACAAGAGTCCACGAGAGTGATCCTGACCAAGCCACAGGGTAGTTTCTTAGGGGCGTAGCACAGGGAGATGCAGAGGGAGGGCACCAGGAGACCTACATTTTCTTAACTCTTCTGCTATGCATAAGCTCTGTGACCTTGAGCAAGTCACTTAACCTCTCTGAATCTTCCTCATCTGCAAAGTGGAAATAAACGAATCTGCCTACCCACAGTACAGCAATGCTGTTGCTAATCAACTGAGTTAGTGTGTACCATGGCTTTCGATGAGCCCTAATAAGCCATGGGAACTTAAGATAAAAGCACTACTGTCCGTGTGGTGGAAATGCAGCTGACCAGAAGTCAAGTCCTACCCTGCCACGTGCTGTGTAGCCCTGGGAAGTCAATTTTGCTGCCTATAAGACAAGGGTAGTTAGTCTTTCTCCCCTTCTCCTCTTATTGGGATGATATGAGGTGATCACAGATGTGACAAAAGTTTAAAGCCCTATGCAAACGCAAGCTCTTTCTTCCAGATCCTTGTTCTCTAGGGCCATCCCAAAGGTGCACGAGCCATAACCAACGACTCCGTTTTTTTAACCTCCGTTTCAGGGTTCAAAGTTGAAGTCCTCACTAGGAAGAATACATAAAATAATGTATTAGTGTCTCCTTGAGTTCACGGAACTAATTTCAACATACAGGCAGGAAGAATGACAGTCAGATGTGAACTACTACGGCTAGAGGCCCCAGGAATTGAGACTGAGTTATAGTTTGGAGTGTCTATAGTATAGGTCTGTGCCTTGATATATGACCAGCCAAAAAGGTCTGTAATGTAAGCCTCCGTGGTGAACTCCTGGCATGAAGGAACAACATGTTTATTGACTTTAAATCTAATATCTCCAATCATAAAACTTTACTTCACATGGGAGACTGGATCATGAGTGAGGGCCCCGGCCTCAGGGGTTGACCTGGGGAACAAAGGGAGTTATCCATGTTGGTGGAAGAGCTCATTCTCTCAGCCAAAATATTCTTTTAGCGGAAAATATGTGCTTACATGCACAGTACTGTAAAAACCCAGGATCAAAGGACAACAGTGGCAAATGCCACAGGTAAGAGATCAAAAACAATCCCGGGGAAAGCTGGGAAGACTTCCTATCAAATGAGCCCTTCCTGGGCTGATTAAGCCTTCAGCTGAGTTGGTCTAAGGCAGTGTTTTTTTCAACTGCGCCTGCTACCCGTTAGTGGGTTAGGAAATCAATTTAGTGGGTCCAGACCTGCATTTTAAAAATGAAATATATATCCAGAATAGATCAGAGTGCAACCCACACACCAGGGGCAACTACTGTTTCATAAGCTTTGGTTTCAATTATGTGTAGGTGGGTGTCAATGTGCACCCTGGATTGGCAAGCAGAATGCAAGTCAGGTTCAAAAAGGATGAAAATGCCTGGCCCAGGGGATTCGGACACCTTACCTGTTCACTACTCTATACGCAGCCCCCTAGCCGAGTACCTGCAACACAACTGATGCTCCATAAATACATTTGGGGCATCAGTGAACTCCTTTCCTAGTCACTTATAACTAAAGGACTAACTATAAGGAAATTATACAAGCTGATACTTTTGAGCATTTATCACATGTCAAATACTGGACTAAGTGCTTTACATTTGTTATTTAATCTTCCCAACCACACTAATAAGGGAGGTACTATTGATACTATCATCCCCATTTTACAGATTAGAAAACTGAGGCTCGGAGAGGTTAGCTTTCTTGCCCAAAGTTCCATAGGTAATGCGGATTCAACCCAGGCAGGTCCACTCTGCTGCACTGGCCCCAAGATATTAATTTTCCTGGGCTGTGGATGTGTAGTTAAATGTTTGGAAAACATTTTAATTGTTATTCCTTATCCATTGGTATTTGCCATAAGCTTTCCTGCTTGAAAGTCCACATCCCTGAGGTCAGACTTTGCTTTTCCTTGCCTTTGATTCTGACTTACGTATTTATGAGAGGATATTTATTTATTTTAACATCTTTATTGGAGTATAATTGCTTTACAATGGTGTGTTAGTTTCTGCTGTATAACAAAGTGAATCAGCTATACATATACATACATCCCATATCTCCTCCCTCTTGTGTCTCCCTGCCACCCTCCCTAGCCCACCCCTCTAGGTGGTCACAAAGCACCGAGCTGATCTCCCTGTGCTATGCGGCTGCTTCCCACTAGCTATCTATTTTACATTTGGTAGTGTATATATGTCCATGCCACTCTCTCACTTCATCCCAGCTTACCTTTACCCTTCCATGTGTCCTCAAGTCCATTCTCTATGTCTGCGTCTTTATTCCTGTCCTACCCCTAGGTTCTTCAGAACCATTTTTTGTTTTTAGATTCCATATATATGTGTTAGCATATGGTATTTGTTTTTCTCTTTCTGACTTACTTCACTCTGTATGACAGTCTCTAGGTCCATCCACCTCACTACAAATAACTCAATTTTGTTTATGGCTGAGTAATATTCCATTGTATATATGTGCCATATCTTCTTTATCCATTCATCTGTCGATGGACACCTAGGTTGCTTCCATGTCCTGGCTACTGTAAATAGAGCTGCAATGAACATTGTGGTACATGACTCTTTTTGAATTATGGTTTTCTCAGGGTATATGCCCAGTAGTGGGATTGCTGGGTCGTATGGTAGTTCTATTTTTAGTTTTTTAAGGAACCTCCATACTGTTCTCCATAGTAGCTGTATCAATTTACATTCCCACCAACAGTGCAAGAGTGTTCCCTTTTCTCCACACCCTCTCCAGCATTTACGGTTTGTAGATTTTTTGATGATGGCCGTACTGACTGGTGTGAGGTGACATATGAGAGGATATTTAAATAAAGTTTGAGGAAGAGGACAGTGGGGGACAGTGGAGCAAGTGAAGCATCAGGGGTTCTGGCTTCCTGATGTGGCCCTGTCTTCAGCTGGCCCTGGTCTCTGAACTGAACACGTGACCACTAGCTCTGGCAGCCCTTGTTCGGGCTCATCACAGTCCCCTCCACCTGGGGATGCCCAGCTATCCATCACCCCTCGGCCTGAATGTCCCCGCCTTGGGGAGGCCCTTCCCAACCTCTCACTCCCCATCACAGAGACTCAGGCATAATGCCCTGAACTTCTTCTTTGTAGCACTCATCATATAATTATTTATTTCATATACTTATTTAGATAATTATTTGTTTCAAGTCCATCTCCTGCACTACAAAATACATTCCATGACTGGTGAGGCTCTGTCTTATTCCCCACATATGCCCAATGCCTAGTGAGGAATCAGTGCTTAGTAAATATCTGACAATTGCATTAATAATTTCCCCTTTGGAGCTCCAGCTCCCAGGAGAGTTGCCTGGCCTAGAATGGGTGCTCAAGAAATATCTGTTGAATTGAATTATGAAATTCCTTTGGGCAAGTCCCTTCGTTTTAGTCTTCAGTCATCTAACCTATAAAAGAAGGATCTAGCCTAGCCCCTTCCAACTCATACATGAATTCCTGAAAGTGCCAGGTAGATTTATAATGTGGTATAGCTTTTCAAAGGGCTTTGGGGCAAAGCCGGGGAGAGACAGGCCTGAGAGGGACAACACAAAGAGGCCTCGGAAGGTGACCGTAGGAGGGCACTGGAAGCTCGGCTGCCTGGACATGAAGATGAAGCAGGTTGGACTTCCCTGGTCGTGCAGTGGTTAAGAATCTGCCTGCCAGTGGAGGAGACATAGGTCCGATCCCTGGTCTGGAAAGATCGCACGTGCCACGGAGCAACTAAGCCCGTGCACCACAACTACTGAGCCTGTGCTCTAGAGCCCGCGAGCCACAACCACTGAGCCTGCGTGCCTAGCGCCCATGCTCCACAACAAGAGAAGCCACCTCAATGAGAAGCCCGTGCACCACAACGAAGAGTAGCCCCGGCTCACCGCAACTAGAGAAAGCCTGCGCGCAGCAAAGACCCAGCACGGCCAAAGATAAAATTAAAAAATTAAAAAAAAAAGTTCTACTGAAAAAGAAATAGATGAAGCAGGTGGCCACCTACGAGAAGGATGCCAGGAAGGGCACTGTCCCACCTGCCAGGAAACAGCTCTCTCTGAGCCCGGGGGCTGATTGATGCCTGGTATTCCTCCATTAGAGAGCCTGGTGTGAGAGCTGGTCAATGTGGAAATAAATATCAAAGTGTTAACACATTATTATTCAATTCACCAGATATTTATTGAGCACCCAGTCAGCGGCACACACTACTTACAAAGGGATGGCAGGTTTGATGCAAGGGAAGAGAGCGCTCTTCTACTCAGAACACACCTGAATATTGTTCCACACACCACTCTTTCAGGGAAGCATAGACTAACTGGAGTGTATTGCAAGCATATTGACCAGGAAAGAGATTGAAATCACATTCTAGAAGGAACAAGTACAGGCAGTTCTGGGAAGGATGGACTAGACGTGTGGACCCAAGAAATGGAACTAAGGACAAAAGGAAGAGGGCTTCAGAAAGAAAGAATTCCACCCAATAGATGGAGAAACTTTCTAACAATGAGAGCTTCCCAAGATGGAATTTGCTGTCCCTATAGGTATTGAGTTCCCCAACACTGGAGGCATTCAAGCACAGACTCTACTTCATGAGAACACATTTGCAAGAATTCAAGCATTTGATTTGAGTAGTGATCTAGAGGGCCTTTATTAATCCTTTCGGCCCAAGAATGTGGGATCTAGATTCTACTTCTATATCAGGGGAATCAGAAGCAAGGCCAGAGTATCAAGGGGCAGATGAGGTCCTTGGACACTGTGAGAAAACAAGAGAGCAGGAGGATGGGGTCATGAATGCAGAAGGAAAAGGCCACTGTAGGAAAAGTTCAGCCATTCTTGTTTGCTCCTTCCTGGTCTTCTCTCTTGGCTCAACCCATTACAGTTCGTTCTCTAAGGTTGCGTTCTATAAGGTTGCCACAAGCACTGAATTAGGGAGACTGAACCATTTCTCCTAAGGAAAAAGCAGGGTTAGGTTCCTGCGAACCTCTGGCCACAACATTTTCATCAACCAATTAGCACATAACCTCGACTTATCTGCGTTTCCGCTGATAGACATCTTATTTAATACGTACTGTTGATTCAATAACATTGGACAACAGCACTAGATGTCATGCCTGAACAACACCTTTCTAGCGCCTGTATTTTCTCTGTAAGGCACATTGCAGATTTCTTGCCCTTAGGAACACTAGACAGCACTTCAGCATTAAGTGCGGGGGTCATTTTAAACAGCAAAATCTCCAAGAAAAAGTACGAAAATGTGAAAGACATGACACTGCAGAGACTGTGAAAAGCACACTTGTTTACAGTACGAGCCGGAAGAAGGCAGAGCATCACCTTGCTGGACCCCAGCTGGGAACATGCCTGGCGACCCACTCAAATTTTTCACTGCTCTGTGCGTGTCTGTGAAAGCACCATGACTACTGCATTGGGGTTACAAATACATTTTAGTGAGCAGATCAATTTGCAGATACGGAATCTGCAAAGAATGGGGATCAACTGTGCTCGTCTGCGCCTGAATTTTCGACTCTTGCCAAGATGTGCCCAGACTTCTATCCCGAATCCCCAACCTCTGGGATGTGACGTGGAATTTAGTCTCGCCCTCACCACTCCTCCTGCCCGAGAGAACAAACCAACAGTGGCTCTGGTGACAGATAAATACTACGTAGGGCAGGAATGGAGCCCAGCTCACCCCACTGGACTCGCTAAATATGCCAATCCCCAGTGAGGCTCTTAGGAATCTAACAGACTCTCCAACTAGCTGAGGGTTTCAGAAGTTAAATTTCCCTGAGCAGGGCAGCGAGGACGCACACATCACCTTTCTTTTTGGACAGATGTACTGATTTTGATGACTTCTTTTGCCTACATCTCAACTCCCTCTTTTGTTCTCATATGGTCCAAAATCTCACAGACTCTCCTCTAAACATTTTGGAAGATAATCAAACTAGCACGGGGTGAGTGCACGGCGGAGTCTGTAAATATGAAGACAGCTGCACAGCCCTCTCTCACCTCCCAGAAGACGGAAGACATTTCAAATTAGCTGCCGAGGAGAGAACTTATCAGAGAGCTCAGGCATGCTCGAGATTTTTCATCTTACAAGAAAATTATTGCCCACGAACATGACACAGTCAGGGCATGGAGAGTGCCCGGCTTCATTTGTTAAGCTCGCCGGGTACAGAAGTATCTTGGAGAAGCAATTGTATTCATAACACACAACTCTGAGCTCTGAACGGCAGATGCCAATTGAACTAATGGTTCTAACGAAGCATCTGGGCTGAAGGATGAAGCTGATCACCCCCATCTGCCGTCCTCCAGGAGTCAGGAGAATGCTGGAGGGTGGGGAAAGATGCATCGCTGAGCTTTCAGGATGGACTGAGGATTGCCCATTGCTGCCCCTAGATGGATGCAGGCTGCAGGTGGGAGATGGTGTGTGGCTGGGCCTCACCGTGCTCTGGGAAGATGGGGAGCTTTTAGCTGGGGGTGGGGGTGGTGGGTGGGTGTCAGCAGCTCTTGTTTGGGCAGTGCCATGTCAGGCGGGCCCTAGATGTGCTGGGGATTCACACCCACCCAGAGCCACTGCAAAGTGGAACTGGTGATACCGCCACGTTAGGGAGTGGAGGACAGAGGTTAGGGACGGAGGAAGGAGAGGGAGGGGTGGAGGAGGGCCATGGGGAACCCTTCCTGAAGCAGGGAATTTATTTCTACCAGCCTGGTTGGCATGGGCTGGCCCTTGCAGCCTTCTTGCAGGGCTCTGGAGTTGCAGCAGGAGTGACGTGAGCATATGGCTCAGCCCTGCTCTGTCTTTCTGTCTTCCCCAAACCAGGCGAGAAGCGAGATCCCGGGAATACTGCATGCAGAGAAAGGGAGATATATTGACAGCCAACCCCCGAGAGACAGCAGGACTAAAATTTGCACAGCAGAGTGGAATCCTCAAAGCACATCTATAAAAAATATTTCATTTTGTTCTCTCAAAAAATTGATGACGCACACAAAGCAGATCCTATGATGACCGTCGTTCCTGTTTTACTGAGGATGCGATCAAGGGACGGAACGTGGGGAGCTATGAGAGCTGGCACTGGCCTGAGCCCTTCCATGTCCCCACGGCGCCCGCCCTGCATACAGCTCCCTCTCACCTCCCCGGATTTCCCCTTCCCTCCGCCCGCCTGTCTGCGCTCCCCACACCTCTGGCCTGGAGCCTGCCCCGTGTCTCATCAGAGCGAACTGATGCGGGCTGCTTCCTGAGACTAAATTAGCAGCTCTCCCAGGCATGAGCCGGCTGAAGAGACGCGGGAAGCAGTCGCTCAGAGCTGGCAAACTTCCCCAGGCTGAGCTCAGGCGGGCTGCGTAATCGGGCATATTACAAGAAATAGATTGCAAACGCAGTCCTTTAAAACCCTGCTCCTCTGTCCCAAAGCAGCTCCCCCCCCCCCCCCGTTGAAATTTTAAGTAGCTCTAATTTGTTTGCCGGCTGATGTGTGAATAAGCTTCTATAGTCAGTGACTTTTCCATCAGAGCTGATAAGCAGGAAGTCCCTGTGCTTTGGGAGAAAGAACCAGAAATCTGTGGGCCAGGGAGGCAGGAGGAGAGAAGGCCGTCAGGCAACACCCTTCGGAAGCCAGCTCTTCGGCCCCTCGGCTGTCAGTCATCCTGGGGGGTGGCCAGGAGAACCAGATGCCCTCACGGGATGAGGCACTTGATAGACTTTTAATTGACGAGAGGACTATTGCTGTTAGAGAACGGAAAGCAAATGGAAAGGGAGAAACGCATCAGTGATCGGAGGGGCCTTCCACTCCAATTTTCAAATTCCAGTTGCCAATGGGGAGGCTTGTCGTGTGGAATCTCTCTTGGACAAATGGGGAGCAGTGGCTTTGGAACATTCTCGTGACAAAATCCTCGGGCCCCACGCTCTCCGCACACTCCCCAGGTCCTAGCACCCCAGTCCCTCGTTCACTGGTGCATCTTTTCTCCCAGCCCAAGCTGAGCCCCACTCCCAGCTGGGCGGTCTGTACTCACGGGGTCCCCAAGCCTGGAGCAACAGCAGTGTAAGCATGCTACAGTAGAGGCAGGCCCAGGGGGCAGGCTCCCTGAGTTCTGGAGACATGAGCGGGTGGAGGGGGGATGGCACAGGACGAGGCTCGAAGGTGGGCAGGGACCAGCACGTGACCGCCTTGCTCTGGAGCTGCCATTTACCCTGAAAGCCAATGGGGGCCACGGTGAGGTTTTCAGCCCAGGAATGACATTCCCATCTGCGTTCTCTGCTGGAGAGAACTGGACTTGATAACCTCTCAGGTCTCCTCCAACCCTAAGAATGTAGGATATTCTGTGAGATATTGTCAACTATTTTAAACCTCACGCCAACCCCCGTTCTCCCGGTGCCTTAGTTAAAAGGAATAAGTGACTTCTCAGTAACCTTCAAAGCAGCCCCCAGACCACCGATCTCTTTCTCCCCTCCCTCTGGAGAAACTGCTGCTTCAGAATTTCCTCATCAAAGGCCAAGTCTCTGGGAATGGCCCACCAAGCAACACCCCTAGCCGGCCCTCTCTCGTCAGGTCCGTCCCCCAGCCGGGGAGCTGGCACGTTTGATTCCTGATTTCCAGCAATCAAACCTCACTCCTGTGCTCTGAGCCAGGACCCACAAAGGCAGCTTCAAAGGATCTGCATATTTATGGTAAACCCCCTCCTCGGATTGAAAATGTATTCCACGGCAGCAATCACGGGCGCCCTCCTAGCAGCTAGCCCACTGGCAACTTGTCTGAGCCTTAATGACTTCTCATGAGCGCAGGTGGGATCTGAGCTGTCCCAGAGGCTCACACTAACAGGGGTGGGGGACCGGGCACAGATGCCGGGGGTGGGTGATGTGTCCATGGAGAGGGTGTCTCCATCCTCACTGTTCCCCCAATGCCGTGTACGGGCAACGGCAACACAGACCATCACCTGACAGTGTGTTTTTAGGATTTTCTATTGTTCTTTGCTTTTCAAGTAGGAGAAGAGGTCTGGAGCGGGGAGAGACCCCAGCAGGTCTGCCACACTTCCTGGTGTTCTGGCTGAGAGGGCCATGATGAGAAGTGTAGCTGTCTTTATATTACTCAGGGGTGCCGCCGAAACACGTTCCATGGCCACAAATGCTGGAGCATCCCACCCAGACCTCCCCGGAAAGGGGGCAGACATGCCTGTGTGTGGGCTGCTGTCAGGGAAGGGGGCAGCACAGGAGATCAAAGAGAGGCATCCTGTCCTCCCAGCAATGGGTGGGACCTGCCGGAACTCCAGGAAGCTGGAGATGGATTCCCCAAACCTTCTGGAAGACACCGCATCCCTGAATTCTTGGTTTGCAAGGGTGACTCACAAAAGCCACTTGTCCACCCTCCTGCGTCTGGTTAGAGCCACACTCAAGTCATTCCAGGAAATCAGGCCCTTGGAAAGCTGAGTTTGTATCAGCTTTGGAAAACAAAATATGGCTGTCGGTTCACAACGTTTTTTATTCGCCCACTCCTGGCCAGCTCTGCCAGTCTCCATGGGAACAGAGTTAAATAGATCCATGGTCCAGGAAAAGGTGGCTCAGGGCTGGTTTCTATGAAAAGTTCACGTGACAATAACCCTGTGTATTTTGGAAGTGGGGATTAGGGGGAGGGGCAAGAGGAGTAATTAATTGACTCCAAGGCCCAGAGTTCAGAATGAATCAAACATTTGAAGACTAATTCCAGTAAGCGACTTAATGTGGTGAATAGAAACTGAGTGTTTTGAGTGAGGAAGGTGAAAGTCCCACAGGACTCTCAGCTCTGTGCCAGTTTGCCCCATCTGGAAACTGGTACCCACTTTGGGCCTTATGTTTTTTTTTTTTTTTTTTTTTTATGCGTTACGCGGGCCTCTCACTGCTGTGGCCCCTCCCGTTGCGGAGGACAGGCTCCGGACGCGCAGGCCCAGCGGCCATGGCTCACGGGCCCAGCCGCTCCGCGGCATGTGGGATCCTCCCAGACCGGGGCACGAACCCGTGTCCCCTGCATCGGCAGGCAGACTCTCAACCACTGCGCCACCAGGGAAGCCCCATGGGCCTTATGTTTTAATAGAGCCCCAGACAAACGAAAAAGCATTCGTGGTGAAAGATTTGTCACCTGTGTCGCATTGGGAACAGCTATGGGCCACTGTTTGGGGGAGGAAAAAAATCAGAAGGGCAGAAGAACTCAAGCACTAGACAGTGATCACCGACTGCAGTTTTTGCCTTTCCCAAAAGACTAGGAGCTCTGGAAGGAACCATGACTTATTTATCTCACATTTCTAGCCCTTGACACGAAGTAGGTGCTCAAAAAGTTTTTATGCTGAGTTTCAGAAGAGGATGAATAAATGTAAGGGAAGTCAAGCTATTTTTAAATATTTGAAGAGCTGGTAAAAAGAGAGAAAGCTGATTATCCTGGGTTGCTTAATGGGGCAGGACTAGGAGGCAGGTTTTGACTCAGTGCCTGGAAGATTCTGGAATGTGTCCCGGCAGGCGGTGGGGGGGTGGGGTGGGAGTGGGGGTGGTGAATCTCCCAGCCCAGGACGTGTGCAAGGAGAGGCTGTGTGGCTGTTTCCCTCAGGGATGCTGTGGAGAACATTCTTGCACTGGGTTGGAAGATTAGACCAGAGGCCTCAGAGTTTCCTCCAGCATGTTCTGGGCAATTCTGCAGAGTGGAAAGACCAGGGACTTTGAAAACAGCTAGACCGAGACTCAGTTCTCAAGCCTGGAACTAACCAGCTGAATGGATGAGGAACATGCCTTTCTCAGTTTCTTTACTTGTAAGATGGACAGAATAGCTTTTATGCATGGTTGATAAAAAGATGAGAAATTTTAAGTACGCCCAGCACAGTGTGTCTTGTAGGAGACGCCCAATAAATGAGAGCCATTCTTACTATGTCAGCAGAGCACGAAGAGAGGGCTATGCAAATCTAGTTTTCAATAATCCTTGAGCTTAGCCGGACCAAATGTTGAGGGGTTACCATCCTCATTGCACAGAGGAAGAAAGCTGAGGTGCCCTGTTGTGATATACAGTGAGCCAATGGGAAAGTTTCAATTTTCATCTTTAGCTAGAGATAACTCCCTCAACAGACACTACCCGGCCTCATCCCTCCCTCTCCCGAAGGCTTAATTAGAGCCTGTTAAGCCATTTCTGATCCTCAGATGAAAGGTGTGCTCATCTTATTACAGCCCTAACAAAGTCGCTGGGGGCCTGCTTGGAACCTCTGATCTTTAAACCAAGTTAAAATGAAGGAGATTAAGGGCCCTCTAAGACTGTGCTTTTTTTCCCTTGCCTCTTTCAAATATGATTTCTCGCAAATTAGGAAAGGAGATTATACTATTCCAATACCACCCAGGACATCCTTTGTGGGATGGGGAAGGAGAATATGGGATGGAGATGAGATAACTCACACTGGGGGCAAAAACTGGGGGCTGGAGCTAGTGAACCTGGTCCAGGTTTGGAAGTGTCACTTACAGGACACTATAGAGGACATTTTCCCCCAAACAGACTCCAGTGGAAGCTCCACAGAGTTCCAAGATGGAAAACCTCTCCAAACAGAATCAAAACAGTAATTTTTTTGAATAGTAAAAAAAAACAAAGCCCTAAGTTCTAAAAAACTATTTTTAAAATGGTAATAATCCCTTAATCAGCCACTGGCAGGGAATATGGTATTTGGTTCAGACATTTTATCATTACAACCCACTGGGTCCCTGCATGCTTTCTAAATAGTCCGACCCAGCTCTTAATAGTCACTCGCCCAGATAGGAAGAGAAAGAAAAAAACCAGATCCAAATGAGAAGATACCATGACTAAAGAAAGCCCAGCCCAGCAGGTCACCAGGAGCCAGGCTCTGTCCTGGTTTGCAGCGGGTGGCAGCAAGGTAAAGTGTTTTGATTTGGGGGCTTAGGGATTCCAGGAAAGAGAAAAGCCAGGAAGGGGAGACCCATGAGCATGGGCTTGGGAGTTGGACAAGCCTGAGTGTGAATTCCAGCTCTGCCCGGAGTCCTTGCTACTTGTGGGCTTGGGCCAAGTTATCCACCATCCTTGAGCTTCTGTTTCCTCACTTGTGAAATGGGAGTTCATCTACTTTGAAGGGCTGTCCTCCAGATCAGAAGTGACCTGTGCAAAGTACCCATGTAGCTTCTGCTACACAACAGGTCCTCGAGAGATGTTCCTTGTCACTCTCCCCTCCCCTGCCAGCATCACCTTGGATGGAATTGGGAGAATATTAGAGAGTGATACTGACATTCCTCCTACCCTGGAACAGAAGCCCAATTAATTATCAGTCCCCAAACCATTTCTTCATCCTGTGATAAGCAGGGGAAGGACAGCTGTCAAGAGGCAAAGATTGGGTCGGTGATTGGGATGGGACCTGGGGACCAGAGCTGCAAAGCTATATCTGTGCCCATGATACATCTTGCAGGGTTCTCACTGCTACTCACGGCACGTGAGCCAGACAGGAAAGCAGTGGTATGGTCACCAGATTTGTTGAAGAACAATGGGTAGTAAAGAGGATTATGGTGATTCACTTTATAAGTCCAATCAAGGAGGTGTGCCCCTTAGGGTAGTTGAAGGTCAAAAACATCATCCTCTTTAATGGTCACTTCTGTAGCAGATTCCATTCAACATTCGCTCAAAAAGATGGGGGTGGGATGCAGGAAGGTCAAGAAAAAATTCTATGCATAGAGGCTGCAGTACGTCTTTGTCAAAGGGCAGCCTGTGGACCACCGGCATGATGACCATCTATCTGAGTGCTAGTTAAGAAGACGCAGATTCCTGGAATGCACCTAGTTTTCTAACTCAATTAGGAAATAACTTAGGAAATAACTCATTTCCTAAGCTGTAGGGCTTAGGAAAGTACATTTTAAGACAAGCACCATTGGTCATTCTTGTGCACACCTGGGTCTGAGAAGCCCTACCCTCCATAGGTGCCGCGGAAGAAGGGGCAGCAGCTGTTGTGTAGGATGCCTCCGAGCAGAACCCCTTGCTGCACTGGGGTGGGGCTGAGGGATGGGTGCTGGTGGCTGGCGATGCTATTTCCTAATGACTCAGGCGGTCTTGCAGCCTGGCAGCTGGGAAAACCAGCCTGAGTGGCGGCTGGTGGAGAAGCACAGGTAAGGTGAAGAGGTACTCCGAGCTTAATGAGCTGTTCTTCAAGTAGAGGGTGGGATCGGAGCGGCCAGCCAACTCTGTCACCGCAGGTGTTGCCTGATGGAAGTGGGCTCTTTCCAGGGAGCATCTCAAAGCAGGGCTGAAGGCCAAGGGGCGTTTTTCAAAGCCTGAGCTTGGGCTTTCTATGCAGGTGGTCTGGGCTTGGCATTGCTCCCCTAACTACTGCTTCTCCCCATTATTTTCTCATTCCTTCCTTTTCCTGACCCTGTTTCACCTTTCCTGTAGCACTTACCTCTACTGATGTATTATATAGTATTTGTTTGCCTGCTGTCTGTTCCCTATTAGAATACAGGCTCCACCGAAGCAGACACTAAGCCCATTTTTCACCTCTGTCTTAGAAGACAGCCTGGCACATTACAGGCACTCAGAATATATATATTGAAAGAATGAATAAATGTTCTTTACTTCACATCCCCCACTGGGACTCAGGAAGTCTGCCTGACAATTTTCCTACAGGCAGGCAGCTTCCTTTGTTCCGAGAATTATGAGCCCGAGGGCATGATTTGAGTTTAATAACCTAAAGTGCACTTATTTTTTCCGTCAGTCTCTCTCTCCAGAGTGTGGGCTGCCTCGGTGCAGGGACTGTGCCTTTTCGGTTTTGTTTCCTGAATGCCCAGCACAGTGCCTGACTCATAGGAAGGGGTCAGTACATGATTTGTTACATAGATTAAATGACCATTTTGTGATCCTCCATCCCATAGTTTCTGGCCGCCTACCTAACTCCCACCCCATTTGGGAAGTTATGAAAAAAGGTTGCTGATGTCATTGCTTAAAGATCACGTAGCTCCGGCCCTGAGCTACGAGGAGTCGTTAACATAGCTCCTCTCTCGGTCTGGGACTCCTGTCTTTTACTTTCTCGCCTTCCAAGAAGGGTGATCTGGCCTCGTGGCCCAGCCTCACTGTCCTACTAAAACGAACTCCACTGGCCCCCGTGAGAAGGGCTGAATTGGAGCCTCTCAGGCATGAGGACGGAGGGGAAGGATGCAGATGTGACGGCCCTCCCAGCGCAGCCCAGGGTATCACCTGGATCACCTTGGGTGCCTGATGTTGCAGCCGTTCCTGGGCCCTCTGCTAGGTCTACCCAATCAGATTCTTGTGGGGTGGAGTCTAAAAAACCTGCATTTTTAACAAATTACCAAGGTTAGTCTGATGTACAATTCGTCATAGTGGTTAAGAACTTGGGCTTTAGAATCAGAGGTACTTGAGTTCAAAACCAACTGCCATTACTACATTGTTCAAGGCCAAGTCAGTCTCCTGGAGCCTCAATTTCCTCACTTGTAAAATGGGGATTAATAAAAAGTAACTACTTTGTAGGATTAAATGAGAAAATACAAATGACACACTTCTTGTGGTAAATGGCCCATGGTAAGAGCTTAATAAATGAAAGCCCCTACGATAATGATGATGGTGGTGGTGAAGACGATGGTGATGGTGGTGGTAGTGGTGGGGGTGGGGGTGGTGAAGACGATGGTGGTGGTGTTGGTGGTGGTAGCGGTGGTGGTGATGGTGATGGTGGTGGTGAAGACGATGGTGATGGTGGTGGTAGTGGTGGGGGTGGGGGTGGCGAAGACGGTGGTGGTGGTGCTGGTGGTGGTAAAGAAGATGATGATGATCCTTCATAATCTCCTGAAAAGGTGATTCTGTGACCCCTTCAGTGCTACGTTTCCTTGGTCAGCCGCTCTGCTAGGCAGGAGGCTCTTCAGTATGTCTGCTTCCTGCCCTAATTAGTGCATCCTTCCCTACTTCTAAGGCTCTTTAAGGTTGGAGAAAGGATACACTAAGAATAAAGAGTTGATTATTAGAGTGATGGGGAGGTTGGAAGACCTTCCGAGAGGCACTTGGAGTGACTGCCAGAATCCCTGTTTCCTCTGATGTAAGAGAATCAGAGGAAAGGAGAGTGAGAAGGTTAATGGAGGAGAATGAGAAAGGAAGAGGGTGTTGAAAGGAGCTCCAGGGGACAAAGCATCCTGAGCTGGTAGAGGAGACAGGGAGCAGCCAGGAGGGGGAGGTGTGGTTGGCACGGCAGAAGGGCGTGGGTGGGCTGGTCAGAAAAGAGCTGACAGAAGAGAACTGAACGCCGAAGGGATTCCTCAGCCCGATGGGATCCGATCTGTACGTGACGGGCAAGCAACCTGGAATCTAACCCTGGTTCCAGGATTAGGGCGAGATTCAGGGAGTAGAATAATCCAAAGAGTGGAACGACCTGGGAATTCCCTCCGTATACGATGCTCCCTTGTCTCGCCTCTCCCCACATAAAGCACGGCTGCCTCTCTCTTGGCATTTTGCTGGGGCTGCGGCCCCTGACCCGCACTGGCTGATCCTGGTGCAGGAAGGGGGAAGCCAGGACTTGCCAGGAGCCTTGCACTGGACACAGCCTGTTGCTCCTGGGGACAACTGAGAGCAGGAGGCCATCCTGAGTGCCAAGGAGAAATGGGCTGGGGACAGAGAAAGGAACAAGGAGGACGGATCTGCCACCACAGCGGCATGGCTAGGCTTACCTGCCGGAAACCATTCCTTGTGAACTGTAAGATTTTCAAGGCATAGTTGGACCTCTGGCCTTTGCTGTTGAATTCAATGTGGCCGGTGAGACCTTCCAATTCTACCTGTCCAAGAGAGAGTGAGTTACAGCACCAAATAGGCCCTGCCTTCCATGTGGCCCCAAGCAAGCATTCCACCATGTTGGTTAAGGATGCCCAGGAGAAGGGAAGCCATCAAGATCCATTCTCCTGTCCAGCTCTCAGCCACAGGATCTTCAGACTATGCAAGTGATGTCTCTGGAACCAATTCAGACTTGACCGGGGCTAGAGGAGGAAAGGATGCCCCACACCCAATGACCTCACAGCTGCTGCATAAACCGACTTGATGCTGAGATGCTAGCTCAAGCTCAGTTCCCCCTGAGCTCCTCCTCCAGGCCCTTGGCTGTGAATAGCATTTATCCTCCTTGGGCAGCTACTCACCCACCTCCAAGCTGCGGGATAACCTGACTCTAACTGCAAAATCCTAGCCGCTCTCCCCCAGGCTCCTCTGACAGGAGATGGCTTCTTCGTGGGCTAGAATCACGTCCATCCCACCAGAGGTGGCTTGGCTGGGAGAACCCTGGCGGAACCCAGCATCAGGCCAGAAGTGTTGAGCCTGCAACTCCCTGAGGGGCCACAGTCTATGACAGCATCATCCATCTGTCCTCACTTGTGCAGAGCTTTGCAGGGACGACCTCTGAGCCAAGGGGTCAAGTTCCAAGCCTGGAATCCAGAGACCCCCTGACAGTCTAAGGCTCAAAGCCCATTGCCCTGTAAACAAACTTGCCATGGGTTCTTGGCGGCTTTTAGGGATTAGGGAACAACTGTGATGGATGATCCCTTCAATGGGGTCACCACAGATCGCTGTTTTACCCGGGGCTGTGATGTACCGGGGAGGTCTGGAGGTGAGGGGCCCTGAACAGTGGTCCCTCCCACCCCCTGCAGGCTGGGCATGGCCCACAGGGCCCCCAACACCCCTCACCATGCGCAGGTAATTCATGAGGCTGGTGCCGTGCTGCCAGATCTGGGCTGAGCCACAGGACAGGGGCTTCACGCCGATCTCCTGGCTGCGGTTCAGCTCCTGCACCGCCATCACCACAGCGTAGACGGCGTCAAACAGCAGGGCGGAGGACAGCTGGGAGGGGGCAGAGAGACGAAGTGACAGGTGTAAAGGAAGGAAAGGGAAAGGAGGAAGAAAGGAGAAGAGGAGGAAGAAAGAAAAGCAAAACCAAGAAGTAAAGGCGTGTCCCTGATGCCCTGGGCCCACCTCCTGCCTCTGGGGTCCACTTCCCCTAAGAGTCCAGTGCTGGCCCAAGGTGACAATGGTGGCCAAGGCTTCTCTGAAATTGGACCATCAAGCCACCTCCTTGGGCCCCAAATGATTTCAAGGGTATCCTATTCTCTCTTTTCTCCAGGGAAGTAACATCTTCCACTGATCTGAGAAGCCCCAAGGAAGGGACAGGGGGCTTATCTCAGGAGGTGGAAGGAAGCCTACCCTCAGATTTGCCCATTCTGCAAGGCTCAGTTGAAGGTCACTTCCTCCTGGAAGACACCCTTGATGTTGTTTCTTCCTAAATGTACCTACTATTACGGTCTACTTTGTACTATTCAACATGATGAGCATATATGAAGTATATGGTGAGTTCAAAGCCCAGCAGTAAGCAAGACCCTATTCCTGTGACAGATTAGAGTGGAATGGGGGAGGGGAGATGGGGAGATAGGACACAAATAAAGGTAACATGAAACTGAGTGACACAGGCCAAAAGGTCTGTTGGGGGGTCCAGAGAGAAGATACCTTAACTGGTTGGGTGATCAAGAAAATGTTTCTTGGAGGATTCAGCGTTGGAACTGAGCACTGAGGGATTTGGTAGGAAAGACATTGGATCTGGGGGTGGGGAGAAGCTGGGAAGAGGAGAAAGGCATTCCAGAGGGGGAACTGCGGGGCCAAAGACAAAGTGTGGGGGAGGGTGGAGCACACATGGGGGGAGGAGGGCAGAAAGCAATAAACCAGAAGTGAGGGGGGGAGAGTGTCGTGAGGGCCTTAAATGCAGGGGAGGGCGAGTGCATCTGTTTGTCCATATTTTCACCTCCCTGTGAAACGGCCAGTGCTTAGGGCAGGAACACACAGGACCTCAATATCGCCTGCATCTCGTCTAGAGCCAGGACCCTGCGTACAGGAAGCCCCCAAGACGTATTTCTTGAACTGAATTAAATGTTGAGTGAAATCTGACCACAAGGATCAGCCTGAACACACCCCCGGTTAACCGGATGTTTGCAAGCTTTGGGGAGGCGAAGGTTGGGGTGTTTGGGAGGAGGTGGCAGGAGCAGAGGAACAGAAGATGCCTGTCCTTGGGGAATGTGCCATCTGAGGAGGGGGCCACACTCTGCTGTGTTAATGACAAGAGAACCTACCCAGTGTGAATCACTACGGGGTCTACACTGTACGGGGCCCTGAGGGGAGGCCCAGGAAGGCATGCAGAGGCCTCCTCGTGGGAGGTGTGATGTTGGGCTCTGGAATTCAACCCTCGGTCCCAGTGCAAAGCAAATTCCTCACTGAACTCTGACATCCCACCACGGGCAATCAGCACCGTCCCTTCAGAGCCTAACCCGTCAAGAACACTCTCCATGTGGCATCTTACAACCTCCCTCCTAGCTGGCCGGGCCCTGGGACACCGGTCCCTCCAAGGCTGGAGGGAGAGGCACCAGCTTGTGACCTCTTGGATCTTTTTCAAGCTCTCCAGACACAGTATAAGCAGCCTGAGTCAGGGATGTGCAGGAGAAAGGGCTCAAAACTCAGAACACCGAACCCCGAGTCTAGCGCCCAGGCCTCTCTTACGTGCTGAGTGACGGAACCTCGGGGGCAGCAAGTTTCCTGCACACAAGAGGTAGCATCCCTGCCTCACAGGTCAGTGAAAGTGCCCTCTAAACTGCCAGTCTCAGGGGTCACCATACCCGAGGGCGGGGTTATGCACCCCAGGTGCCCACGGGCATCAGCAGGGGCTCAGGAAGCCCGTCCTGGCTGAGCTAGGACCCTGGGGAGTAGCAAGAACAGGGAGCGACGGGGCAGAAAATGGGCTGGGAAGAGGGATGTATTTCCCCACAGTTTTGCTCCATGTTGGGCAAAAAGGTCTGTCATGGGAACTGGGTGGGCTGACTTTGGATAATCTTTCTAGAAGGCAATTAGAGGGAAAAAGAGCAAAATAAAGTTCTCTGCCCCAATTCCAGTTTACTTGCACGCAAAATTGCCTGGCCAGTGTGTTCTTCCTTCCTCCCTCTCACCCTCTCTCCCTCTCTTGCTCCTTCTTTCCTTCCTTCCACCCGCCTCTGTCCCTTCTTCACGCATCTATTCAGCCCCTACGATCCGGCAGGTACTGCAGACCTCAGCACCTCCTGTTCTCCGCTGAGACATCCCACCAGGCGTGAGCCATTGTGTCCCCTCTGCCTTCGCTGGGTCTTCTGCCCTCCCAGCTCTATCAATCACCCCTCCTTTCTGGCCCGGTCCTGAAGCCACCTGTGGCCACCTGTGGCCACCTGTGACCTGGAGACCAAGCAGGTAAGGGCACCTAAGTCGCATGATCAGGGTCAGTGGAAGCCTCTGTGGTCCCGCTGAGCCGTGAAAACCAGCCACGTTCCTCCAAGTTCATCCATCACCTACCGCATCCTCTTCTCCATCCCACTGCCCTACCCCTAGCAGCTGAGCTCCTCCTTCACTTGATTCGAGGCTCACCTGCGTGGCGCTGGATGCTTCTCAGCAAGCCTACAGCTGTCTTGTCCTTTGCACACAATTCGTTTCCCCCTGAGCACAAGTGGCTCCTTTATGAATGGACCTCTCACATTTCCTTGCCAAAGGACATATGGAAATTATGAATGCTACAGACTCTCCCTTTCCAGCTCAGACACACATCTACCTGAGGGAGAGGTAGCTACCCCTATTGACACTGATTCTCCATCCTTCCGTTTGGCTATTTAAATGATGCCTTAAACTAATTTCTGTCTCCCTTGCCTCCCAGTTAATCTCTCCATCCTGAGATTCTCAAAATCACTCGTGTCAGAGCTGGAAGGGATCTTAGAAATCAACTAGTCCAACCTTCTCATTTTACAAATGAAGGCAGGTCTTCAGCCAGGACAGGACTAGACTGGAAGCCCAGCACCCCTTTGTCCAGGATGGTTTCCACCCCTCTCTGCAGCACTCTTTCCCCCTCCCTTCCTGGCAAGGCTCCTCTGGAGAAGCCAGGGGATGTCATTGCTCTATCAGAATTATCCGTGCCTCGCCTCCCAGGACAGCATGGGGCAATCTTCCTGGATGCAGTTACCTTCTCAACAGCAGATGCGAGCCTGAGACTCTTGAGCCAGAGCTGGGCACAGGGAAGGGTGCTAGGCAGGCTTCTCTGCTACCCTAGGTTTAGTTATCACCCAGTTTGCCTCGTGGTCTGACTGGTTGTTTGTCCTCAAGTTAGCCCTTCAGTTAAGAGCCACTTAGGGCCTCTACTAGAACAGGACTATAAGGGCAGGACAGAAGGGCCAGTGGAAGGTTACCACCAGCTGCCCCCCAGCACCCACTCTCCCCTTCCTCCTAACAGAACCCCCGTTTCCTGCAGGTGTCCTCCCCTCCCCCAATCAGCCATGTGCTTCTGGGGTCCCAGCCCCAGCTCCCAGGTGAGCCTGAGCGCTCCAAGAGACATCCCATCTCCCCTGCCAATATGGGATTTGGGACTGGGCAGGTGATCCAATTCTGACCAATGAAACACGAACTGAGTCCTGGAGTGCGGGGCTCCAGCGAGGGGCTTCTCAGACGAGTTTCCTGTCTCTAGGAGAGGCTGTCCTTCCTCCTCCTCTGGACATTACTGGGTCTGGACATGACACCTGGACCTGCCGCAGCCATCCTGGCTCCATCCTGAGGATGAAGTTGACACCAAGGGCGCAGAGCAGAGATGCAAGGAACCTGGGTTTCCAACGACATCGCTCCAGGATCTGCCCTACCTCTGGACTTACTGTGACACATGATAACACACTTCCTTTTTGGCAAGAGTCCGTTTCATTCCGGATTTCTGTTACTTGAATCTCAGAGCATCCTAACTGGTACCGAGGCCTTGGGGACCCCCTTTGTCTCAGGGCAGGCCCCCAGAGAGGCCTGGCCTTCTCTGCTCTCTAACCCCCTTCTTCTTCTCACGAGGCTGCGTGCTGGTCCCCGGAGACTTGCAGACACAGCTCACCATGCCATTTCTCACATCCTCCCACCAGGCCCCAAGCTCCTCCTGCCACATGGTTGCCGCTATTCCCACTCCGTCTGGGACGTGGTTTTCTTCACTGATGCTCCCTTATTAGCAAATGATCCAGACGCTGGGAAATCGGCGTGTGTCTGTTTGCAGTGTTCTTTGGCATCTTGAACTCTGGGGCCTTCAAGATTCTTCGAGTGCTTCTAGTAATTACAGCCCCAGCAAAGGATGCTGGGGGTGGGAAGAAGGAAGAGGATGGAAGGAACATCATCAAGGTCCCTGTCTCCCCTCCAACTGTATCCTGCCTTCAGAGAGGTGACACAGCTGACGTGTCCCCAGTGTGCTCTGGGCTTCATGGGTCCTTTCTGCAGTTCAACTTGGGCTGATTTGAGCTCCTGAAACCTCCTAAGTCCCGAACACCTTCTTTTTTTCTCAGCTCAGCCTCCTAAGGGTCCTCCGTAGATCACCAGCCGGCTCCTCTCTCACAGGCTCCTGGCAATCAGCCTAGGTCTCTCACTGGGATCCTCCAGCTGCTTCTCTGAAACCTTGTCTCCCATCCACACTCCTCCAGCTTATTCCCCCCACCCCGTCCACCATTGCCAATGTCACCTCCGATGGTGTGAGAGCCTGTAATCTAATCTCTGCTCATAAACTTTTCCATCTCACTGAGGGTCTCCATCCCAAAGCACCTTTTTGCTCTCCGAATTGCTTTCTTCCTCTACTATTATTTACTAATTTAGCTCTGGAAAGCATTTGGGGAAGAGTTCCGGTACCCAAATGGTGCTCCATCCATGTCTCCAGGGCTGGGCCTGTAGTGCCCACCATCCCTGCCCCTTCCCGTCGTCCATCCGCTTCCCTTTCACGAGCCCTCACTGTCTTTCTGTGGTTTCTGTTTCCCATCCACATGTGTGTGCCTCTGGGTCTTGTCTCTGATTCTCCTGTCCTGTCTCTTCTGAATATTAAATCCCCCAAATGACTCAGCCCTCATTTAAAATCCTCTCCTTCCTTGGCTCCAAAATGTTGCTTGGCAAACACCCTCGATTCTCTTGTTTTTATATTTTAATTTGTTTCTTCATTGTTATCTTCTTTTGAGCTGTTTGTAAATTGTTCAGGGGAATGAAAGACTCTGTATAAATTAAGATGAATCAACCTGACTCGGAATAGCAGCTGAGTTTCTCCCCCACCCATCCAAATAAAAATAAGAATGTCTTCTAAACTCACACCTGTAACCCTAATCTTCCCCGACATCCCCCAGATCACTGGATTCCCAGAGTCCTCTTGGATGTCCGTTTGTCTCAGAACTTCTGTCGCTTAAACTCTGACCCCCAACATAATACCAGGACAGGAACCGTTAAAATCTCATGGAGTAGTTCTTACAATCTGGGTTTTATTCAATGAAATAAACACTTAATTACAAACAGCTGTTTTAGCCTAAATTCTAATTACTTAATCTAGCCATCTGTAATTTTAATGATTTTCCACTATTTCTGTTCTTTGCCACGCGATGAATGGGATCGGCACGTGAAATTAGAGGGGATGTGTCTCCCTTCACGACACTGTCTTCTGTCATTGTCATCACCTCTGGCAAGAAGCATGTCTGTCGCTCGCTGGCAGCCACCTGGCGGACACAGCCTGGTGGGCGCAGCACTGAGCTTTTTCCTTTGGTGGTCACCCTTCGGTTCAGCCACTCCCTCTCTGTGCCCTTGGAAGTGGGCCCCCGTTCCAGCGAGCTGCAACTGGAATATCACGGGCCGACTGGGAAGATGAGGAAGACAGGGAGACACACTCCAGTTGGGAGGAAAAGAAATGAGACAGAAGAAAATGCAAAGAAAACGTGGCATGTGGGAGAGAAAGAGGAACAGAAAGAGAAAGGAAGGAAGGAGGTTATGGTGACAGAGGAAAGTGGAAAGGGAAGAGTGAGGGGAGGAGATGAGAAGGAAAAGAGAATGGAACCGATGGAGAGAGGAGGGGAGAGGGGAGAGGACCTTGGAGGAAAGGGAGGGGGAGGAGAGCAGTCCCTCCGAGACAGGAGCGGTTGCAGCCTCTTTAGAAAGCTGGATGGGGCGACAAACCGGGCTGCGCTTTCCTGGAACTGATTCTTTCTCACCTCCCGGCTCCCCAGCAGATGAAAGAGCTGGGCTGTTTGTGCTGGGAATTTACGGGAAGAGGCACAGCTTTGCCAAAGGTAGATGCTGAAGCGAGAAGCCTCGAGAAAGATTTGTTGCTTCCAGGTGAGGAGTTGCTGTATCACCTTCCCTTCAGTGACCACAGAGACCATGGCTGGAAGGTTCTGTAAGCTCTAGTCCAGGCTTCCCTGTAGCACCATCCTCTGGAGGCCCTCGGCAGGCCCCGGCTCTCCTCATTTCTCCTCAGTTTCTTCATTTGTCAAAAAGGGATGCACAACCGCTCTTGTCTGTTACTAGGGTGCCATGAGGAGGAAGACGTCAGGGTGGGATAATTTCAAGCATCAGTGGTTCAGCATTCTGTCCGTTTCTTCACTCCCTGACTCTGAGTTTGTGAACGTGGCATTCTTTGGTCAACGAAATGAGGTGGAAGTCACAGTGTGCCTGTCCTGGGAGCCTAGGACTATGAGGTCTTGTGCATTTCCACTTGCTTTGTTGCTCTCCTGCCACCCCCACGAGCACATGCCAGGATAGCCTGCTGGGTCGGGAGAAGGATGAGAGGCACGTGGAGCAGAGCCATCCCAGCCTAGATCAGCCGACCCCCAGGCATTGAGTGAGCTCAGCCAGATTGGCAGAGCTGGCTGCTGAGCCAGCGTAGACTAGCTGATCCCTAGCTGACCCTCAGATGCACGAGCTACATAAACGTTCATCGCTGTAAGCTGGTGAGATTTGAGGGTAGCTTGTTACACAGCATTTCTGTTGCAAAAGCTGCCTGATGTATTTACTAATGCTTCTCCCAGTGTCTGGCAGATGGGATGTTAAATAAACTCATTTAATGAATAACTGTGAATTGAGGATGGAAGCATATCCCATTTTACCTTCACAACAATCCTCTAACATGGTCAAGCGTAATTGCCCAAAATTAGAGAAAAAAGAATCTGAGGCCCAGAAGGGTTACATAGCTACCTAAGATCACACAGCAAGAAAATAGCAAAGCCAGTGTTTGAATCCAGGTCCTGTGCCTCTAAGGCTAGTGCTCTTTTCAGCACATGTGAGCACAGCCAGAGCTGGCCCTACAGCCCTGTGAGTGGCACTGCCTGGCCTTGGTGTTGGGCCCTTATGAGGCAGGTACCAAGGGCTTCCCACCTGCCAGTTCGTGGTCAATGTGAGCACGAATGGAAGGGCTGAAACCCTCAGAGGGACATCAGCAGTGTGGCACCGGGACCCTTAATTTCACTTGGCCAAAGCCAAATGTGGAACGGTTCGGGTTGGAGAGGAGGTGGCAGGTTTTGTTTTCTCTCCTGATACTGTGCTGTGAGCCTCGGAAGTGTGTCAGCACCTCATTACAATACCGAGTCATGACTGTAAGACCCACGGACGAGACCAGGAGCACAGGGCTGCACTCCTGCCAGGAGGGGTGAGCCTGGTCCTACCCCTACCCTGTGCTTGAGGAAATACTCACTATCCCTTAAGCCCCTGGGGGTGAGGACTCCCGTCTTTCAGATGTTTCGCCCCTGCCAAATCCTTCCTATGGAATCTTCCCTCTTTCAGCTCTAAAATACCCTGTTGGGATGTGCTCTGGAACCTTAAGAGCCTTGCGACTCAAGTTCTCACGCCTCCTTCTCCCATGCGCTTCCCTGATGAAAGCTCCCCGAGCTTTGCATGAGCTCTGACCCTTTGGAAAGTTATGTGAGCATCACATGAGCTGCCTTACGGGGCTTTGGGAGGCTTCAATGTAACCTGGCTAGGACAGATCTAGAAAGCCACGCCATCTCATCTCCTGAGAACCTGTCATTTAGCAAATGGACACGAGCAGACCTTCCTGAGCTGGCCCACAGAGTAAGGACATCAGGCCCAGTGGAGAACAGCCAGGGAAACCTCTGTCTCCATCACAAATGGAGGGGAAGGAAGCGCAGGGGGGCAACACACGGGTGAAGGCACAAAGGAAGTCTCTCTGGACAAGCTCTACCGGGGACAGTGGTCCAGGGAGATGAAAGGCACTGGACCAGGAGTATCAGAATCTAGCGTCACCTGCAAGAGGCTTGGTGATTGTCCTTGAACAAGAGCCCTGCATCCTCGTCCCTCACCCCCATTCCCAGCCTGGGCTTCAGTCTGTCTGAGAAATGAGGGAACAGATCAGCTAAAGCCCTTTCCAGTGGTGAGAGTCTTGGATCCTGAACTCAGGCGGGTCTTAGCAACAGCATCATCAGGAGTCTGGCCACAGACATCACTACGTGACCCGTCGGGGCCTCTCTCCCTGCTGACTCCTCCACGCTTGCTGCTCACGGCTCCCCACCTCCCCAAACGTGTCCCTTGTGACCACTTCCCAGCATTTCTACAGCCTCTTTTTGAGCTGGGCCCGGAGAAGGCTGGAGTCCAGGGGGGTCTGGCGCACAGAGGGGGCGTGCGTGGCGGCAAAGGGGCACCAGGGAGGGGCTTGGTGGGCACTTACTGCGGGCCCCGTGAAGGGCACATGGTCACAGTTCTCCTGCCAGGACTGGTTGAGGCTCTGGGCAAACTCTTGGAAGAAAGCATGGGACTGGTTGAAAATGGAAAATCCCAGGATGTTGACGCGGTCATCCACGAGGCTGTCCATCCTCTGGAGCGAAAACTCCTGAAAGACGCAGCAGTCAGAGCAGAGCAGGGTTAGGAAGGGAAGAGTGGGGCGGGCTCTGCAGGAGTACAGCTGGGCAGTGCGTTCTAGCCACGTGGACACCATTGCCAGGCGCTCTGCTAGGTGTCAGAGTCCAGAGATAACGGAGAGTTCTTCTTCACGTAGCTCACGGTGTTGAGGTGCCAGGAGGGAGAAGAGAGAAATAAACAGAAAGATGTCTAAGAGAGGCATGTGTATGATGCTCTGGGTGGAGAGAGAAAGAAAAACACAGATGAGATTGTGGAGGCAGGACTGGGTCTGCAGAAGGTGTGACCCATGAGCTGAGCCTTGAAGGATGCCTAGGCGTTTTCTGGGTAGAAAATGTGGATGGACAAAGGCTATTCCAGACAGAAGTCACCATGGATACAAAGGCATGGAGGTGAGACAGTGCGTGGGCGCCTGCAGTGTACTTTGACAGAAGCATCGCTCCTCAAAGTGTGTCCGCAGAATACCTGCCATCAGACTCCCCCAGGTATCTGTAAAAAAAGTGATGATCCCTGCACCCCACCGAACACCAGCTGAATCTGCGTCTCGGGAGCCGAGGCCCAGGAGTCTGCTTTTACAGCTGGGCCCAAGGTTATACGCACACTTCATCCTGTAGTGATGGGACCTGAGGGCACTGTCAGCAGAGGAGTGACAAGGTCAAGTTTGCTAAGAAGGTCTGCAGGTGGGGCTGCGCCTTCATTTGTTATTACTATTGTTTACTCATTTAACACACATTTAAGTGCTTATTATGTGCCAGACACGGGCACAGAGGATGTTCTAGACACAGAAGTTGTGAACAAGAAACACATTTCCTGATGTCCAGGAACTTGCAGCTTCGGGGAAAAGACAGATTGTAAATAGACAAATAAATACATATACTGTCAGATATCTCTGGGGGGTTAGGGTGGGGCTGCTACTTGAGATGAGGCAGTCAGAGAAGCCCCATGTGGGGCAGTGACATTTAGAAGCTCAAAGGAATTCTCCCAGGAGGCGTGGCCCTCACCCGATCACCTGACCGGGGCCACGTGTTCACTCAGCTATAACCTGCAGGCGTGAGTCTCACTGAGGCCAGATAGTGTCACAGGGAGAAGAATCTCCCTCCTCAGGCAGGGCTGAGCTCAGAGCCCTGGACTCCCAAGACCCACCTTGGCCCTATATAGGGAAACCAGGCAATTCGGCTCGCCAATTCCCGCTCCCGGAATAATGCCTTCAAATGCGGGTCAGGCCATTCTTGTGCGTTGAATTCACATTCATCACACGTTCATTCCACGTGCCTCGCACACAGCTCTGCGCCCGGTGGGCACATGGTCGTTAGGCCCCAGGACTAAGCCATCTGCCACTAGCCTGACAGGACCGATGGCAGGGGTCTTGGGCTTACTTTGTGGCTGAGCAGAAACACGACTTTCCTTCAGGAGGCCTCCTTGTCTTAAGACTCAGCTGCTCTAGGCCCCTGGCACATCCCCGGCATCCTCCCTCACATCCACAGCCACGGCCAAGCCCTTGGGCCGCAGGCCTGAGCTCTGCCCGGAGTCCATCCTTATTAGCTGCAGCTTGCGGACTGAAGTTACAAAGGCCCCTTTGGAGCCACCAACCCCTGACAGTGTAGAGTGGGGTGAGGATTAAGTGTATTTTGGATCCTGCCACACTCCCGCCAGGGGAACACGGACGTGCCAGAGAACGTATTGATTCATAAGCTGATATTATCTCCTGTCTCCCTAATAGGGCAGCTACCCATGCGCCACGGGCTATCAGCAGACACGAGGGGACAGATGGCTAATGAGAAGAGACGCACCTGGCAAGGGGGAGGTGGCAGGGTGCAGAGCCAGGCTGCTGTCAGGCAACCGAGGGGCCTCCCCAGCTGTGGTTGATGTGGAGGGAGACGTCCCCACTCCCTCGGCTTCCTCGTCGATGTGGGCAGCTCATCACGCCCCGCCCTATCCTCACACGCACAGCCTGGTGGAAGGAGGCCCATTTCAGGAATCCCCGACACTGTGATGTCTACAGACGCACCGTGGCAGTAGAGGGGATACGCGGTAGGGGCTTTGGTGTTCCAATCCAGGTCCCACACTATACTGAAATGTATGACCTTCAGGAAGTATGGCCTTCAGGATCTGGGCTTCAGATCCTCATTTAGTAAAGTGGGTGCAATGACAGCAACCTCAGAGATTGTTCAAGGAACAAGTAAGATGCACGCACAAGGCGTATCACATCTGGCCCAAAGGAAGTGTTCAACACGCGACAGTTACCGAAATGCTACCATGAGATCGCGGGCAGCTTCTGGCTCCCTGCTTCTTTAGTTCCACTTGCCTTGGAAACCTGAGTTCGGAACGTGTTTCCTTGAAATGCACGTCACCGGCAGAGTAAGAATGAATGAATGGGGCTTCCCTGGTGGCGCAGTGGTTGAGAGTCCGCCTGCCGATGCAGGGGACGCGGGTTCGTGCCCCGGTCTGGGAGGATCCCACGTGCCGCGGGGCGGCTGGGCCCGTGAGCCATGGCCGCTGGGCCTGCGCGTCCGGAGCCTGTCCTCCGCAACGGGAGAGGCCACAGCAGTGAGAGGCCCGCGTAACGCATAAAAAAAAAAAAAAAAAAAAAAAAAGAATGAATGAATGAATGAATTACAGACACTTAGCGACAGCCCCTCCAGAAGTCAGCCAGCCTGTCTTCCTGCCTTTTAATTCCTACCTTCTCATCCCCTAATTATATCCTATTTTCAAAGGCCCCCTTAAGATAAAAAGATCCAGGAGCTTCCTTGCTAATCCATTGCATTTATAATGACCCATGGGAGAGCTTGTAAAAGGACAAGAAAGGGGTGGTGTGTTCTCTTACTGTAATTTCCCAGGACACTCCAGGCTCTATTCTTTAAGCATCCCCACAGTTAGGAAATGCTTCCTTATGTCTAAACACTCTCCTGCTGCTATTGAAGACTGGTATCTAAGCAAATATGGGAACCAGCTGACCACCACCAGTCTGTACGCAAAGAAAATCCAAGCTCTAGTTATTTCTCAGAGCGTGTTCCTCAGGACACTAGCTTTTCCAGGAGGCGTTAACAGGCGTTTCGTGAAAACAAGGTCCCACGTTCAAATGAGGTGAGCAAACACTGCGTGTTCTAGTCACCTTTTCAAGATTCACAATGCACGCTAGCACATTAAAGGGTTAAAGAAGGCCTACAGTAAAGCAGCTTAATTTTGCTCAACCCAAAACTTTCCAAACATACTGACCATGGAACACTTTTCCGCCCCAAATCCATGAATGTCTCGCAGGAGCCTTCTACAGAATGTCCGGTGGGAAATGTTACCCTAAGTATATCCAGGAAAACATGTATCATAACTCCCAAACTAAGTGGTGGAGGCACTAAGCTGAGAGGCATATTACGTAAAATTAACCAGTTTCAGGATGGGAGGGGAGTAAAGGCCCTCTGGCTCCTGTCGTCCACCATGAGCTCTAGCCAAGCCTCACTCAGGTGCCCTGTGCTCCCCCAGCCACGCTGCCCGGCTGGCTGTGACCTTAACCGAAATGACAAAGTGTTAGGAGCCCTGGGGTGGATCAGGTTCTCACGGGGACCTTGATTCTCTTCTTATAAATGTCCCGGGAAGGAAAATCTCAAGGTCCCCACTCCCAATGGCAGTGGATTCCATCATCACCGAGAGACCGGGGGAACCAGGGTGAAGAACAGAGCCAATGGCCGCCTGGTAAGGCCGAGTGGTGGCACAGAGACCAAAATCAAGTCTTCAATTACCCCAAGAGCGCTTGCCTTTGTGACGGTGCTTGTGGTGCCAACATATTTTATGCCTGTGTCTTCTTGCGCCCGAGGCCTGTGTTTTCCTGAGAGCAGGGATGTGTCTGCCCCATTTTCGAACCCCACACTGCACCCAGAATAGTGCCCGATGCCTAGAAGTTGTTTGGTAAATATCAGTCAAGGCTGTTGATGGAAGACGTTTCAACACCCTGGGGTCCTCCCTATGCCTGACTCCGCTCATGGTCTCACCCCTATAGAAGGTATAAGAACCTGCGCAGAACTGGTACCACCCCTTGATTGCCTTCCGGAAGTTACATTATTATGTTTTGAAAGGCAAATCCCTGACAGCTTGTTTTCTTATCACTGGGCTTCCTCATTTAAAAGGTTTTAAATGTGCACACATTTGTGTATGTGTGAGCATACGTGAGCATGTTTGTGTGTGTGTGTGTCCTTCTGTATACAGTGATCTTCAAGGGACTGAGTAACTGCAATTAAAGGTCACGTCATGGCCACAAGTGAATACAGGGGAGTGTTACCTGGAATGAAGGGTGTTCAGAACAGGCCTGGAAGGAACGCGGCACGCGTAAAGGCTTGAGAGCCACGTGGGTGCTGTATCTCAGCTGAGCGACCCTCACTTTCTCCAGCAGCTGTGACATGTCCAATGTCCTGGTTTGCCCACCGGCGTCCACTCACCGGCCCGTTGCAGGGGCCACTCCACGGCCCTACAGCCTGCGCATCCACCAGGCCAGGAGGAAGGGCAGGCTGTGAGGGGGGAGGGGAGGGGGGAGGGGGCAAGGTCAGCCGACTTTGATCCAGACTCGGCTCCTATACTTGACTTTAAGGAGAAAAGCAGGAAGCCAAAGCACAGGTCCAGACCACGTCCTGGGGTCAAGTCCATCTCCTAACCCTTTGCTGCCTAGGCCTGGGTCCAGGTGAAATGGGGAAGTGGGGGAAAGGCATTGTATTCTCTCTGCCCAGCAGCCCCTTCTCCCTTATTTCTTTTCCCTGTTTCTAACCCACCTAGGGCATGACTATCGCCTGGGACACTTAAGCTAGACACTTCAAAGGCAGCCTCAAGCCCCGCTTCCTTTAACTGGTCAATCCTTTCCAATCTGTCTCCTAAATGTCTCCTGAATCTGTCCCTTCCTTTCCAATCCCACCAGGTCAGGCCTGCATCATTTCTCCCTTGCAGTCGCCCATTAAGCGAACTGCCCCTCTGATCTCGGGAGACGTGGCCACTACATGGCACAACTCCCAGCTGCCATTCACATCGATGGTAATGTGAATGGCGCCCCCTGGAGTTGTGCCATGTGGCAATCTCATCAGGAGACAGCAGGATATGGTAGAAAGAGATTTCGAAATAAGACAGTCCTGGGTTCAAATCCTGTCTCGTCACATATTGGTTGGGTGACCTTGGGCACGCCGGTAACCTCTCTGAATTTCGATCTGCTCACCTGTAAAATGCAGATAAGGACAACCACCTTGCAGGGCTAATTCACACATAGTGCAGTCCATCCTCCATGCTGCCTCTTCTCCTTCCTTCTCCTGGTCTCCACACTCTAGCTGGGTCCTGACAAAGGGAACTATCTGGCCTGGGGGCTTCTCTTGCCTTCTCCTCTCCCCCCTCGCTCTGCAAGAAGCTATCCTTAGCTACTTGTCAAATGAGAAAAGTTTTGCTAAGCAAGTCACCATGAGGTGCTAAGCTGCTTGCTGTGGCTATTTGTGTCGAGACAGAAGCCTTGAGTTGAAGCTCCAGATCTTCCAACTATACATAACTCCAACAAAGCAAAAATTATAATAATAATAACTGAGACCATTTATTGACCACCAACTGTGTGCCTGGCAGAACTAAGCACTTCACATGCGTGATCTCAATCCACCCTTACAGCAGCCCTATGGCATGAGTTTTCAGCGCCAATTTATAGCTGAAGGAGCAGAGACCCGGAGGAGTGAAGTGGCTTTCCCATGGCCACACAGCTGTAAACAGACCCAGACCCAGTGCTCTATGTGCTTGGACCACTTGCTCACCACCGTGAGTGGGGCACCAAGGGGCAGAGGACACTGTGGGTTCGTGCTGATTGTGCCGTAAAAGAGCTGGTAAAATAGAGTTAAATTCATTTCAGAATACACACAACTCGACTTTAAGAGCAGTGGCTTCTTTTTTTTGTGGTACGCGGGCCTCTCACTGCTGTGGCCTCTCCCGCTGTGGAGCCCAGGCTCCGGACGCGCAGGCTCAGCGGCCATGGCTCACAGGCGCAGCCGCTCCGCGTCATGTGGGGTCTTCCCGGACCGGGGCACGAACCCACGTCCCCTGCATCGGCGGGCGGACTCTCAACCACTGCGCCACCAGGGAAGCCCATGATTGATAACTTTTAACTTTCTCACCCCGGGAGCACTGAGAACACCAAAAGATTCCAATTTCTTAAGCCATTATTAAGAAGCTGGAATGATGGAAGACATCCTCAAGACTACATCACTCCTAAACTTGAACTTCTTATTGTTCCACCCCAATCTAATCCCCTCCCTTGGTTGCCTACCTGTGAATGTGACCACTATTCACCCATCATTCAGGCTAGGATCTGGAATTCACCCTCCACTTCTCCCATGCTCACACACCTCATCTCATCCATGTACGCACGCATGCAGTCAGTCATTGTCACTGGAAACATTTCATCTCCTTAACGTCTCTTGAATTTGTCCCCTGCTCTCCATCCCTGTCGCCTCTACCTCAATTCATATCTTCACCAGCTTATTCTTGGACTACAAACGAATTTTGGTTTCCCCTCCTCCAGTCTTGCCTTTCTCCAGGTTCCTCCTTCATGCTATAGCTGGAGAGCTCTTTCTCAACTATCCATTTGATCACGCATCCCTCTCCACCTCCCAATGCTGCTGACTGCACACGGGACAAAACCAAACTCCTGGACATATCTGTCTTTTCACGCTATGATTCCTGTCTACCCCCTGCTCATTCTTCACCTTGACCTCCTCCATCATCCAAGAACTGGCCGCTGTCCTCACAGGTATACCTATCATCACTTAAAGATTTTTATCACATGGGTTTGTTCAAAGCAACTTCCCAAGGACTGGGTGCTATTGAAGGCAACTGTACTTACAGTACCAGCAGCTACCCAGGTGCAGAGCTTATGGAAAGAAGTCAGGGCTGGTGACTGAATGAATTGAGGAAGGGAACACCTGTCAGGCTCTTCCTCATCTTACCGCATGGGCAGCCTGGTCCTCTCTACTTTCAAGGCTCTTTCATATGGCTATAGCCATTCATTTTCCCCTGGGACCCAAGGTAGGGTGGAGGCCAGGACCCAGACCCTTGTCTTATAAGTGGCCTCGTAGTCTTTCTCAGGAAAGCCCCAAAGCCACCAGGAGTCCAGAATCTCCTGGGTACGCTCACATCCTCTCCCTCCCTCCAGGGACCTGTCTATTTATCTGCATCAAAGCCTGTGCTCTCAGCAGACTAGGTGATTGCTTTTTGTGTAATAGGTCTTTGAAGAAAGGAGCAGCTGGGAGGCTAATTCATACCTGTCAGTGAATTCCAATTAATGGGAGATCTGGCCCTAAAACTTCCGGCTCCCAGCTCTCCTGGCTTCTTCTCCCTGCGTGTCTCCTATTCATTTATCTCCATGATCTGAGCATGTTACAGCCCTCCCTCCCAGGAACCCTGTCCCTCCTCTGCTTTTCTTTCCCGACATGAGTCCACAAACAGGACTTCAAAAGCAGACCGTATTCTCTTGTTCAGCACTCTGTTGTCTGTACCTTACTCTGCGTCTGTGCTTAGCAAGTGCTCACGCATTCATTAAATGAATTCATGTTCACCAGCAAACGCCCATCAGGGTGGGACCACCTTTACCAGGAAGAAGGAAGACAGAGGCCAGTGGGGAGAACCCTCCCACCTCTCCCCCAGCAGCTCTGTCTTCATTTTGTCTTTAGAAGACTTTTGCGCCGCTGGGACGAAATAAGTGGTTACTAACTATAAAGCCGAAACCTCAGTAGATCAAACTGACACGAGAAATGGTGGAGGCTTTGTGCTCTCCCCTTGGGCTGGGGGCGCCACTGCTTTTCCGAAGGCCTGCTTCCTCTGTCAGGCATTGATTCCTCACCTCTGAGGCCCCCTGCACTCAGGATCCACTGATCAGGCCTTCTGTCTACACGTCAGGTACTAAACCTCTCTCTTTCCAGGTCCCAACTCATTGGCCGCAGGCATGTAGAGACCCAAGGCACCCCTCCCCATCTCAGCAGGGGTGCTAGGAGTTGTTGAGGAAGACGAGTGACACTGTCAGTCAGCAGCCTCGGCCACCTTCCCATTCTGCAGCAGGACCAGTGAGGGGCTCCTACAGGGGCTGGGCGTCTCGCTGCCTACGACACGCTCGAGATCACTCAGGAAGTATGTGACTAAGGCAGGACCGGGACCTGAACCACCGGGCAATCAGACGGGTTCCCACAGCAGGAGGGAAATGTACGTAACAGGAGATTTTTCAGATCTTGGCCATTTTTGCCTCATTCTGCAAAAAAACAAAAACAAACCAAAAAATCCTATCTCTGTCAAGGTACATCTCCTTAGTGGCAAGAGGAGGCAAGTCCCAAACAGTGGTGAGCACAAGTGCCAGGGGCACAGAGAGGGGTGGCCCTTCTCTCAGAATGCCTGTCTATTTTCCCAAGCTGCGAGCTAACTGCAAGCTGAGGCCTGAAAGGTGAGCGGGAGTCAGCAGGTTAGGAGGTGGAGCAGCTTCTAAGACAGAGAAAGCCCAGGATGCACGGAGCCCTGAGGAGTGAGCGAGGCAGTGGCTCCGTGCGGGGCCCTGCAAGCCACCCCGTCTGGCTGGGGTGCTGGGCTACGGGGAAGGGTGCAGGTAGAGCCCAGAGGTCTGTTCAAAAGGGGCTGCTTTGGACTTTATCCTGGGGGTGATGGGGAGTTATTGCAGGGTTTTAAGCAAAAGAGAGGTATCATTAAAAGTAGTTTTAGGGTTTCCCTGGTGGCACAGTGGTTGAGAGTCCACCTGCCGATGCAGGGGACACGGGTTCGTGCCCCGGTCCGGGAAGATCCCACATGCCGCGGAGCGGCTGGGCCCGTGAGCTATGGCCGCTGAGCCTAAGCGTCCAGAACCTGTGCTCCGCAGCGGGAGAGGCCACAACAGTGAGAGGCCTGCGTACCGCAAAAAAAAAAAAAAAAAAAGTGGTTTTAGAAAGATCTTAACTCTGGGCCAAGATAAAAATCCAGCTTTGAAACTCACAGGAGAGGCGTCCACCATGTGGGTGATGGCTGGAGGCTTCAGCTGGATGGGCAGGTGTCATGCTTACCACTGGGCTGTGAACGGGAGCTGTCAGCACCACAAACACAGGGCCGGGGGAGCCTCAGATGGTGATTCATTGAGCGGTTGGTGCCTTTGACACTGAGGGAAGCCTGATGCTGGGGAGAGAGGAGCTGGATTGCTTAATAATAACAACAGCATTTGCTATTCCTAATGGCGCTTGTAATACAATCACACTTATAATGTAATAATAATACGATTTGCCATAATGTCTTTTCTGCTCAGTTTCTTTATGCTTTCCAAACATTCATTACATCCCAAACACTCTTCTCAGCAGGGCCCAAATTCCTCAGTGCCAGGATCCCCTGAGGTAGCTGCAGCATCCCAAGGGGGCTCAGTTTCCCCTCTGCAGAGCACCAAAGGCGTCGAGGGGCATGCCCCGCCAGAGCCCCGCAGTGGGCCAGCAGAGGGAACCTGGGTCTACCATCTATACTGTCAGGGGATGTACCATTTCCTGTCCTAAGAGACTCCAGGGCCTTCCTCCTGCTTCCCTGGCTCTCCATTCACCAGGTGACTGGGGGGAGGGGGAGGGAGAAAATGAAATAAACTAATTCACATGATCAGTGCACGGAGTAGGCAGGATTCTAAGATGACTCCTGCCAGGATTCCATGCCCCCCCCACACACACAATCCCTAGGAATGTGACTGTGTGATGAATTTGACTTCTGTGATTAGGTTATGCTGTATGGCACAGCTGACTTTAAAAGAGGGAGATTATCCAGGCACACTAGCCCTTTAAAAACAGTTTTCTCTGGCTGCTTGCGGAAGAGGAAGTCAAAGAGATTCAAAGTATGAGAAGGCCTGGACTAGAGGGAGATTCTCTGTTGATGAAATGGAGACATCACAGAGGGCATCATGGCCAAGAAAGGGATGAGATGGAGGGGATGGAGGGGTCACGGGCAAGGACCGGAGAGTGACCTCCGGACGCTGAGAGTGGTCCCTAGGCAAGAGCTCGGAAGAAAACAGAGATTCCAGTCCTGCAACCGACCACAAGGATATGAATTCTGCCAACAACAGGAATGAGCCCGGATGAGGTCCCCGAGTTCCTGATGAGAACGTGGCCGGCTGACACCTACATTTCAGCCTGAGCTGAGAGCCCAGCCGTACGGTGCAGACATCTGACCTACGGAGCTGTGAGCCAGTCGCTGGTGAGGTTTAAGCTGCTAGCTTTGTAGTAGTCAGTTTCACAGTAATAGATAACTCAAACAGCACAGGAAAGCAATAAAGATCAGTTTGTTAAGGACAAGATGTGGGTAGGGAGGTGAAGGGCAAGTTCTCCGCTGGACCACTTGTTGATTGAATGACCTCGGATGAAGCTTTCAGATTTCTCTGGGCCTTAGTTCCCTGCTTGGTGGAACTGGAGCCTTGTAGTGATATTTTGAGGATTTAACATCTTGAACATAAATTTCCTGGTATGGTGTCTGGCACATCGCTGGAACTCGGGGGGGATGATGATTACAATACCAGGTTGTGGAAATGGGTAGATTTTTATGATCAGACTCTTGATTGTGGATTATTGGGAATTACTGGATCACTGGACAGAGGCAAGGCTGGGGCATCTCTCACTGAATTAATGGGACTATCCATGACAGAGGTCAAGGCAGGTCTCCCCTCTCCCAAAGCTCTATTAGGCAGAAGGCGCGAGCAGTCAGAGGGGGACGTTTCCATTACGTTTCTAGAAATACTGAGTCAGCGTAGTCCCCAGAGTCTAGTTCTTATTTCAATTTGATTTATCTCACAGGTGCAGTCTGGTGCAGCCTGTCAGCAACACACACACAGGCATGGATGTGGGGAGAAGCGAGGAGAGAGAGAGAGAGAGAGAGAGAGAGGGAGAGAGAGAGAGCGTGTGTGTGTGTGTCGGGGCAGATGCAAGGAATGAGCTTCAATTCTGTTAAATGGATGATACCCAAATATCTCCAAACGTGGTTCTGGGAGTCCCGTGGGACCTGTGTTCACTGTCACACTGTTTGTCAAATGTGAGTAAAGGGGCTGACAGATAATTGGTTCCTCCAACGCCAGGGTTTCTTCACCTCCACCAGGGTTTCCACACCCCCTATTGAACACTCCTTCAGTTTCTACTGATTTTCCTGGCAATATTCATTCTGCTCTCATACCCCTTGCCGCACGCCGTTAGGGATCAAGTGTATTTGGAAACTCCTGCCTCACCTTAAATAGCCAGGTCTCACTGTGAGGCCCAGGTGCCGGGCTCCTGTTCCCCAATCCAAGCCCTGGCTGGGATGTTCTCTTTAGGCCAGTGGTGCCCATCACCTTGAGGGGAGAATGGTTGACAGCTATCCAAGTGAGCCTGGAGTGACTCTGGCATTTACGACCAGCTACCACCACAAGAAAGGTGTCAACTTAGGTTCACTTGTGACTCCCATCTTCCTTCTTCACCTGCCTTACGCAGGACAGGGAAGTTGGCAATTGGCTGCCTGTGTGGAGTGATGTGAAGGCTCTGAAGGTTTCTCCCCGCCTCAAAATACCTTCTTCACTAAATCTACAGTCTCCCATAGGATCCACTTCCTTGGTAAAGGCTTTGGTTAAAAGGCAAAGGTCTGAGGCATTAAGCTGTGTGTTTAGAATATCCCCCTTCCCCCCACCCAACCTAGCTAACTATTAATTCTTTAAGGCCACTGGGTGTGGCCTCGTCCAGCAAGCTTTATATGAGCTGGCCAGGCTCACAGGTAATACTCTGTGCATATCTTCACCATTTTAACCCACTGCTTTACAATCATCTGTTTGGGTTTGTCTGCCCTCCTAGTCTGACCTCCTCAGAGAACGGACTTGTTCATTGTTGCCCCTGACCTGCAGCCCAGTAAGTGCTCAATTGATGTTGACCAGTGAATGCATGAAATTTGGAGAGGAGACCTCTCCCGGCCACTTCTGACCACTGTGAGAGCTAAGTCACTTTGCCGCTTCAGTTGTTTTCCCTCAACTGTAAAATGACGAGATTCAGTTAGATGCTCTCAAAGATCCCTCCAAATTCAATGCTGTCATCAGCCATTCACATATTGGCACGAACTGGATTTTCAGTTTGAGAAGGCCCGTTGTCCATCAGGGCTCCGAGGAGGTGGCCTGGATGCGGGACACAGGACAGCTCCTTCTGGGCAAGAGGGTGTGAGAGGACCAGACACTCACGAGCCAGGGGTGCTGCCCACCAGGGTGGGGTGGAGGGGGACTAGGACAGCAGAGGGCACTGGAGGGACAAGCCAACCGGAATAGGGACACTAGAACCCATGCATGTGCCAGGAGAATCCATCCAGTCATTTACTACCGATTCATCCAGTCCATAATGTTGACAGAATTGAAGAGTTGAAAGGTCTTTGGAGATCCTTTAGTTTATCCCCAGGGGAGAAAGGTCTTGTCCAAGGTCACATGTGGTCAGTTAGTGGGACAGCCAAGAATAGCCCTTGCACCTGCCAATGCCAGCTTCTAATGCTGAAAAGTCCAGCAATTTTGCAGAGTGGATGGAATGTCATCTGACAGGACCCTTCCTCTGCCGGCCCTGGCTTCCCTCTCTCCATTACACGCCCCTGCTCCAGCCATGGCAGGCACCGTGCTCTTTCTTTCTCAAGCCTACAATGCTTACCTCTGTCCACATGTCACCCTCCCACGATCCTTTCTAACCTTCCCTCAATAAACCATTCAAAGGAAGCCATATCTGCAAACCTCTCTCCCAGTTCCCAAAAAAGCACTAAATACTCCCTCCTCTGGGCTTCCACACCTTGCCTTTATAGAGCTCTTCAAGCCACATCCTACTGCTGCTTGCATTCCCAGCACACAGTAGACACGTGATAAACGTTTGCTGAATAAGTGGAGTTGACTTTAAGCATTTTCCATAGGTAAGTCGCTTAATCATGACTAGCTAATGTTTTTTATTTTGTTTTGTTTTTGTTTTTGCGGTACGCGGGCCTCTCACTGCCGTGGCCTCTCCCGTTGCAGAGCACAGGCTCCGGACGTGCAGGCTCAGTGGCCATGGTTCACGGGCCCAGCCGCTCCGCGGCACGTGGGATCTTCCCGGACCGGGGCACGAACCCGCGTCCCCTGCGTCGGCAGGCGGACTCTCAACCACTGCGCCACCAGGGAAGCCCGCTAATCATTTTTAATCCCATAACTTGGGCCAAGGGACTCCCAACTGTCAGCCAGTTTCCCCAAATGCAAATTCAGAAAATAAGTTTCAGTCAATGCTTCCTGAATCTTTTTCCAATTCTCCCTGCCATTCCCCCTGAATACATCCCCCTCTACCAAGAGCCTAGTTCAGACAACAGACACAAGAGGGTTGGCAGCCAGAGAGCACAATTCTGGAGTAATAACTTCTCCTTAAGATGCTGTTGTACCCATGTACGCCCAGGAGACATCCGTCACTGCCAGATATGCCACCTCTCCGGGTCTGCATTTGGTAGCAGGGGTGCCTGGGAAGCTCAGACAGACACATGGGGAGCTTTCACTCCATTACTCTTTTCCTAGTTGCACTAAAAACATATTCACTCACCAAAGTGTACTGTATTATGCAGAGTGGTTCTCTTAAAAGGCACACTAAAGGTGAAATATGTAGATGGTCTTAATAATTTTACAATAAACTACACTTTAGAACCAATTGCTCTGGCACTGGAAAGTTGTCCGACTGATGGATTGTAGCTGTTGGCTAGCTGTGTGTGTGCGTGTGTGTAGGGGTATGTGTGTGTGTGTGGGGGGGGGTATGCTTCCAGTAAAAGACCGCAAGATATGAAAGACGCTCACGTACCGTGGGAACTGTAGTTCTAACTACAATTAGGCGAGAGACCAATTATGAAATGTCTCTGATAACAACTTTGGCGTTTTGGAAAGCTAGAGGCAGTAAACCAGGACACCAAGGTCTAAGCGTGAACACACTCAACAGGGAAGTGGGAAAGAGGGGAGAAAAGGGAGTAATGTTTACCAGCAGCCCACTGAGGATTAGAAACCTTCCATGTTCCTCACAAAATGATGTTATAGGAATTACCATCCCCATTTTACAAAAGGGAAAACTGAGACTCCAGTAGGTTAACGTGCCATGTGTGCATCTCATGTATGGCAGGGCCCAGATTCAAGCTCAGGTCCTCTCTGATCTGAGTCCCCGGCTGCCTCCTTTAAGCCACGTTTCCATCCTCTGTGTCAACACAGCCATGAGGCTCACCAAACCTCACGTGCCAAGTCATGGGGACAGCGGAGAGGACTAGATAATTTCATAATGACCTTGAAAACCTGAAGTAGAGGTTTTGTTTCAAAGACCCTTGGGTTCTGGCTCCATGAGTCTGGTGCCAGGTGCTGGCCTGAAGAGGCCACTTGACCCAGGCTGACCCAGGCATGGTGTGGCCAGTAAAGAAAGTATGATCAGTCTTGGTGCCAACGCTGGGCCTCAGGTTTTGACACCTCCCTCACCCATCAGAACCCCCTGAAACCCTGTATCTTAGATCCTGAATGAAACCGCCCTTCCCGGTCTTGCACATACTTAACTTCAAATCTGTTCAGCCCAGAATGGAGGAAGGGCATTCCAGATCGACTAGTTACCACGTGGGCTATGAAAATGCCAAGGCATCCTCGGGAAAGGGCCCAGCTCCTCCTGCCTAAGCTGTGGAACTTTGTGCTCATGGGCTTAGCTGGGATGAGCTAATTCCTACTGGATGAAGGAGATGAGCCATCTCACCCGGCCACCCCTCCTGGTCCAAGAACTCTATCATGTCATGAACTTCTCCATTCATTGACTCAATACGTATCGATTGTGTGCCAGTAGGTGACTGGGGTACAGTGATGGACCAGTGATGGTCTTGCCTTTACGAAGTTCAAAGTCTGGTGGAGAGGTCAGATATAGAAGGAGGAATTCCCACGAGATGGATGCTACAAAGTACGGAAGACAAGGCGCTGTGAGAGCGTGTAACAGCAGACTCAACACAGCGGGTGTCAGGGGAAAGTTCTTTAGGAAGCGACATTTTAGGAAGACCTAAAAGATGAATAGGGTTGGTCCGTCAGGGGATCAGGAGAGCAGGACGGTGAGCATTCACGTTCTCTGGAATCATTTGTTTCTTCCCTCCCTGTCTGCCCCGGCTCCCCTTTCTGTAATAATTTTAGCAACTTCAGTTACTTATGGCTAATCTCTCTGATCAACCTCTAGAAAAATAAACACAGGCTCAGTCTGCTTGACAATAACATGGACCCAGAGGAGAAAAATTGGCTGCATATATCCATTCTGCCCAAACAAGATAGAGACTAGGGCATGGAGGGGTTATTTCTGCAAGACTCAGAAGGACCTGGCTACTCCTTGGGAATCCACGGAGCTGTTAGTTTCTACTGCTTCCAGGGCCCCATGGGCCCTCGATCCAATGGATCATCCTCCCCTCTCTCCAGAAAACATTCCCAACCACAGGGTGCTATGAATTGTAATGCCCTCAACTATGTGTAGGATGAAATAAGTCCAGAGCTGGAAAGACCCTCAGAGATCACCTAATACAACATCATAATTTTCAGATGAAGAAGCTGAAGCCCAGCGAGGAGAAATGGCACGTCTAGATAAACGCAGTAGAGTGAGGTGGCTAAGAGCTAACTGCCTGGGTTTGTGTTCTGGCTCTACTACCTTGTACAGAGTATCAAAACTTTACGAGCCTCAGCTTTCTCATCTCTAAAATGGGGATAAAACAGTGCTCTGCTCGAGTTGTTGTGTGAGGTTTAAACGAGAAAATAACTGAGAAGCACTTATTACAGAGCCTTGCATGTAGAAGGTAGTCAATAAATATCAACTATCACTGTTACTATGTCACCCAGCTATTTAGTAGAAGGGCCATAACTAGAAGCCACAGCTGCTTCACTGTCCATCCTCTGCATGATGAGGCCTCCTGCTGATGCAACCCTTCCTCATGCAAATGTAACCCTACAGGTGCTGGTGTAACCTTGTCCCATGCAGGTGTAACCCTACAGGTGCTGGTGTAACCTTGTCCCATGCAGGTGTAACCCTACAGGTGCTGGTGTAACCCTTCTCCATGCAGGTGTAAGCTTTCAGGTGCTGGTGTAACCCTTCTCCATGCAGGTGTAACCCTACAGGTGCTGGTGTAACCTTGTCCCATGCAGGTGTAACCCTACAGGTGCTGGTGTAACCCTTCTCCACGCACGTGTAAGCTTTCAGGTGCTGGTGTAACCCTTCTCCATGCAGGTGTAACCCTACAGGTGCTGGTGTAACCTTGTCCCATGCAGGTGTAACCCTACACGTGCTGGTGTCACCCTGCGCCATGCCTTCTGACACCCAGCCAGCACTTGGCCCCTTCTCTCTAGATTCCCCAAAGGAAAAAACTCTGAGATGCCGGTGCCTCTATACAAACAGCACTACCCTCCAGCGTGCTGGTGGTGGCATCAAGAGCATGGCGCTCTAGCCTTATCTGTGGCAGGAAAATGAAACGGTGGTCACCACATCCAGCGAGCCATGCTGCCTGCAATGTCGGTGGAAGCCCAGGTGGCCCACTGACCATACAGCTCCCTGCTTCCGGTGCCCACTTACTACCTTTCCTTGACATTTCATGATTCTGGCCCTGACCCTGAATCTCCACACTTCTCCCTGCCAAGGCAGCAGCTCCCTCCTTTGGCACAGGGCTCATCTGTGCTCGCTGACAATAGATTAGGGTGATTTTCTTTTCTTTATTAGGCAGTGCCTACAAATCTCCCTGGGTTCATTAGTAGCTGGATAATTCTCCCAGATTTATTAGCTCAAATTGCACTTCCTCCTTCACCTCTTCTCTTCAGATGACATCTCTGCTCTCTCAGCAGCCGACTGGGCTTTGCCCAAAGGCCCTTAATTCTTCACGTCCTTTATCCAAACTACCATCAGTCTTGCGGAACAATGGTTCCTGCAGCCAAACCCGGAGGCTGACTGGAGGACAGAGACTCCTTCCAGACTAAAGAGCGGAATGAGCCCAGAGAATCTATACCTGTCCAGTGCAGTCCCCAGCTGGAAGTGCCAGACAGGACCGTCAGGCCAGCGGCCCCCCTGGGCAAGACCATTCGAGGTGCAGACCCTTTTAGTTATAAGGGAGCTGACGCCTTTATAATGAAGTGCTGATCTCCACGGATACAGTCAGTTAGCCTCTAAACAGACATGCCAGGGCTTGGGATGCTAATTGCTTTTCCAGCATACGCAAAAGAGACGTATGATGGTCACTAATCATTTAATGATGTGGCAGATACGGGTAGCGGATCAGCACACTCATCTCCTCTTCTCCCTGGACACATGGTACGTGATGTTTCCCCATCGCACTCTCGGTCGGTGTGAGTACGTGACTAAATTCTCGCCAGTGGGATTGTGAGGGGAAATACTGTGTGCCACTTCCAGGCCTGGCCCCCAAAGCCCTCCTGCGTCTGATCCTTTACGTTTTTCCCCATTCCTGGCCTCTCAGAGGACACATTAGAAGCTAGAAGAAGCCTGGGCCCCCAGATGACATTCTGGAAGGCTGCCTGATGATCAGGAACACACTTGGGGGACTTCAGTTGAGTGAGAAATATACATCTACTGTGTGAAGCCATGGGATTGGGGTTTATCTGTTAAAGCAGTTGGCATTGCCTACTGGATACAAAGTGTTATCCATCGCTATTTTAAAATTTTACCGACATCTCTTGAGATGGATATTATTATTCACATTTTACATATGAGGAAACTGAGGCCCCCAAGAGCATCAGGGCGCACAGCTAGGAAGCTCCCGAACTGGGGATTTTCACCAGGTCTGATGGACTCAAGGACTGGTTTTTACACACCAGCTTCTTTCTCCCATTATAAAGCTTCTTAATCAGGACTCTCAACTTCAGCCACGTGGTCTTGCTTCTTTCAGTTGGAAAACTCCAAATAGAAATAAGAAACACATCTGAACACTTCATACCATTAAGATGGCTATTATCATAAAAACAAAAAATAACAGGTTTTGGTAGGATGTGGAGGAACTCAAACCCTCATACATGACTGGTGGGAATAAAAACGGTACGGTTAGAAAGGCGTTTGGCTGTTCCTAAAGAAGTAAACATAGAATTACCATATGATCCAGGGATTTCACTACTAGATATATACCCAAGAGGATTGAAAGCAGGACTCGATCAGGTATTTGTTCACCTATGTTCACTGCAGCACTATTCATAATAGCCAAAAGGAAGAAGCAGGGGGCTTCCCTGATGGCGCAGTGGTTGAGAGTCCGCCTGCCGATGCAGGGGACACGGGTTCGTGCCCCGGTCCGGGAAGATCCCACGTGCCGCGGAGCGGCTGGGCCCGTGAGCCATGGCCGCTGAGCCTGTGCGTCCAGAGCCTGTGCTCCGCAACGGGAGAGGCCACAACAGTGAGAGGCCCGCGTACCGCAAAAAAAAAAAAAAAAAAAAAGGAAGAAGCAACATAAGTGTCCACATGATGGATGAAGAGATAAATAAAGTGTGGTATATACATAAAATGGATTATTATTCAGCCTGAAAAAGGAAGGAAATTCTGACACACAGAGACCCCTGAAGACATTATGCTAGGTGAAGTAAGGCAGGCACCAGAGGACAAATATTATAATTTCACTTACATGAGGCACTTAGAAGAGGCAAATTCATAGAGACAGAAAGCAGAATGGTGGCTGCCAGGGACCGGGAGGAGGAGGGATAGGGAGTTAGTGTTTAACGGGTATAAAGTTTCAGTTTGGGAGGATGAAAAATGTTCTAGAGATGGATGGTGGTGACGGTTGTACAACAATGTGAGTATACTTATTGCTACTGAATGAACTTTTTAAAATGGTAAATTTTATGTATATTTACCACTATAAAAAAAAGAGTTAAAAAAAGAATGAAGTTGTGATACATGCTATAACATGGATAAACCTAGAAAACATGCTGAGTGAAATAAGCCAGACGCAAAAGGACAAATATTACGTGATTCCACTATTATGAAATATCTAGGATAGGCAAATTCATAGAGTCAGAAAACAGATTAGGAGTTATCAGGGCTGGGGGGGAAGGGGAATGGGGAATTACTGCTTAATAGTTAAAGAGCTGGGGCTTCTCTGGTGGCGCAGTGGTTGGGAGTCCGCCTGCCAGTGCAGGAGACACGGGATCGTGCCCCGGTCCGGGAAGATCCCACATGCCGCGGAGGGGCTGGGCCCGTGAGCCACAACTACTGAGCCTGCGCGTCTGGAGCCTGTGCTCCGCAACGGGAGAGGCCGCGACAGTGAGAGGCCCGTGCACCACTATGAAGGGTGGCCCCCGCTCGCCACAACTGGAGAAAGCCCTCGCACAGAAACGAAGACCCAACACAGCCAAAAACAAACAAATAAATTAATTAATTAAAAAATAAATACCCTTCCTTATTTAAAAAAAAAATATTTAAAGAGCTTCTATTTGGGGTAATGAAAAAGTTTTAGAAATAGGTAGTGATGATGGTTGCACAACATTGTAAATGTAATTAATGTCACTTAATTGTAAACTTAAAAATGGTTAAAATGGCAAATCTTATGTTCCATATATTTTACCAGAATAAAAACGTTCAAAAAACAAAGAAAGCAACAAATCTGGATAAAGGCAGGAACCAGTTTTCAAGGTCACTCATGCCTCTGTGTCCTTTGTGTCTTTGCAGAATAATTTTCTTGTTCACCTTGCTTTGTCCCTTATTTGGTCCATCTTACTCTGGCCTGGACTCTTGACCCCTTACCTTGGCCAACCACCAGGACCTGCCTCCTTCTCGTTCCTCTCCAGATCCCTGGCCAGGTGCATATCCAGGTTCTCAATTTACCATAAAAGTTCTCATGATTTGGACCCCAGGAGCTGACCCTCTGGCTGGGTTCCCGCCTTAGCCAGGTGCCTTCAGGTGACCCATTCCTACCTGTTCATCAGAGGTTTGTACCCCTGACGGGACTGACCCCTGACCCATCAGAACCAGAAGCAGGGACAAGAAGCTGTTTCACGGATCAAACCTCTGACGCCAGTACAAACTACGCCAGATTCTATTTCGAAATAGAGATATAAGTAAAAGACCTGGGTATTTGTTTGCTGTTTGCTATGACTGTCTGCCCTCAGCGGCTACCAACTTCCTGTACGTGACTTCTTCCTTTGTTCTGCGGCGAGTCTGTCCCTGTTCCTGGGTCTCTGCCCTCTTGCTGAAGTGTCTCTCACATTTGTCACACACCTCACTGAGCCTGGGCTCCCACTGGACCCCCCAGACCTGGCTCTTCCCTGGACCTGTGGAGTTCTTCCCCGGCTCTTCCCGTCATAGCTGCAGGATCCTCCCAGCCAGCCTCAGCTCTCCTGGCCCAGCCTCTCCTTGCATCAGTCACCTCCGTCACTCAAAGCTCAAGGCTGGCACCCTCACTCTCCCTGCTGGCCAGACCCCGATAGAAAGAGACTGTGCTTTCTATGAGGTCAAAATGAATTGATGGTTCAGAAGTTTGATTCATGATGGCTACTTCTGTCCCAACTCTTGTGATGGATGGTCAGCTGATGGAGTCCCGAGCAGTCAAACAAACCCATTGATTACAGACGCCCTAAACCAACTGTAACACCTGGTGGGACAGAGGCATGAAGACCTGACCAACTACTCAGGCATTACTGATACCAGCAAACCCTACAACGGTTCTGAACAATAACTGAACTTCCTCGCTCTAGTCATTCTCTGGAAATCAATAAAATGGCATTTTAGGAGTCACTTTTATAGGCCATTAGAGGCTGGGCAGCAAAATAAATATCTCCTGCTCTTTTCAGTACATGGGAAGCACAAATAGGACTTTTTAAAATAATACCTTCCCTTTACTAAACTTGTACTGTGAGTCAGTTTCTGTGTGGGTATTATCTACCGAGGCAGGTGTTATTAGCGTCCAACAGCTGGTGAGGTCACTGAGGCTCAGAGAGATTAAGTAACTTGCCCAGGATCACACAGCTGACCGCTGGTCAAACTGGAATTCTTAGTCATGTCTACGAATGCCAAAGCCCACACCTTTGTGCTAACTCTCAAAAAGCTAATCTGAGTGCCCGCTGCATCACTGTGGCAGAATTCAGAGAGGTGAGACGTGATGGGGATCCTTGAGGAATTCAGAGAAGAAATAAATAAAAATTAAAGTCTAGGTGGCATCTGTATTTGGGGAAAGGGACTGGAGAAGCACAGAGGCTCACTTATGAACCTCTACGTAAAGCCCCTAATGCTCTGGCCCAAGACTCCAACAGCAACTGGGCAGAAAGAATGGACTTAAAGATAGTTTTTTTACTCCTCATAGGGTCTGTCCCTTCCAGAGAGCCAAGGCACTAATGAGAAGCAGCCAGCATATTCTCTCACTGACTGATTTTTGCAACAGCTTTGCTTCTCTTTTCTTGGCTATTACTCAGCCATCATCATTCATGCAGTTACTTTTCTGATTTCCTCTTGCAAACTTACAAACCGTGTGAATCCTGTTAATTCCAAGTTGAAAGAACTCTCTGACTGAGGCACGCTCCCAAAGCTCATCTCGTTCTGTGCCCACCCAAGAAGGACAAAAGCTCTTGGAAAGCTGAAAGTATCGGAGTGTTACAAAAGAAATACAGTGCCTTAGCATACGGTATTTGTTCTTCTCTTTCTGGCTTACTTCACTCCGCATGACAGACTCTAGGTCCATCCACCTCACTACAAATAACTCAACTTCATTTCTTTTTATGGCTGAGTAATATTCCATTGTATATATGTGCCACATCTTCTTTATCCATTCACCTGTCGACGGACACTTAGGGTGCTTCCATGTCCTGGCTATTGTAAATAGTGCTGCAGTGAATATTGGGGTGCATGTGTCTTTTTGAATTATGGTTTTCTCAGGGTATATGCCTCTAGAGGGATTGCTGGGTCATATGGTAGTTCTATTTTTAGTTTTATAAGGAACCTCCATACTGTTCTCCACAGTGGTTGTATCAATTTACATTCCCACCAACAGTGCAGGAGGGTTCCCTTTCTACCACACCCTCTCCAGCATTTCTTGTTTCTAGATTTTTTGATGATGGCCATTCTGACCAGTGTGAGGTGATACCTCATTGTAGTTTTGATTTGCATTTCTCTAATAATTAGTGATGCTGAGCATCTTTTCATGTGCCTCTTGGCCATCTGTAATGGGATCTAAAAAAAAAAATGGTACTGATGAACCTAGTGGCAGGGCAGGACATAGACACAGAGAATGGACTTGAGGACACGGGGTGGGAGGGGGAAGCTGGGGTGAAGTGAGAGTATCATCGACATATATACACTACCAAATGTAAAATAGTTAGCTAGTGGGAAGCAGCTGCATAGCACGGGGAGATCAGCTTGGTGCTTTGCGATGACCTAGAGGGGTGGGATGGGGAGGGTGGGAGGGAGACACAAGACGGAGGGGATATGGGGATATATGTACGCATACGGCTGATTCACTTTGTTGTACAACCAAAACTAACACGGTATTGTGAAGCAATTATACTCCAATAAAGATCTATTAAAAAAATACAATGCCTTCAAAACATACAGTACTTGGCAATTTATATTGCAGTTTTCTTTATCCTCACAACAACCCCGTAAGATTTTATTATCCCCACTTTACAAAGGAGAAAGCTGGGGCTCAGAGAGTCAACGTGACTCCCCCAAAGTCACACAGTGAGTATAAGGCAGGGTGGGGACTTGACCCAGGTCTCCTGACTTCACGGGCCAGTGCTTTCTCCACAAGTCTCCTCATCACAATCATTATCACCATGTTTGAGAAGAGGCAGTGGCGGGTTGCAGCGCGGGTGACGCTTTCTTAAACATCTCCAGGCCAGGCAACCGCGCATTATTCTCATTACCGTCCTGGGAACTTATCTTCCAAAAGACTAGCCTCCTTCAATCTGCAAAGACACCCCCGCGACTCCTTGCTGCCCCGCTCCTTCCTCCTCTGCTGCCCTGGCTAACTGACATGGGGGGTGTCCCTGGCAGGTGGGCACAAGGCAGGTGGCCCCTGGCTTGCCTTTTCCCCCTCCTCCCCTCTACTTCCCAGGCTCCCCAAATGGAACACAGTTGGAGTTTCATCTCTCTCTATTCTTCTGCTAACTTGCTGGGCTCCCCCAGATGCCTCCTTACATTAGGCAAATGATTTTGCATTGCTCTGGGAATAGTCTAATCCTTTTCTACCCTTTTCCATGTTAATGCTGTGATTTACAACAGCAGTGTTAGATAGGAAAAAATAAATAAATAAGCAAACAAAGAAGTTCCTTGTGCTTTACATTTTGAGGGGTAGTGACTGGGAGGGGGCGTGAGGGGGACATCTGGGGTTCTAGCAATGGGCTATTTCTGGATCAGGGTGCTGCTGACACAGGTGTGCTCACCTGGAGAACGTTCATTCAGCTGTGTACATATGATTTGTGTGGCCTTCTATATGTATGCTAGACCTCAGTGGAAAAATTCCAACAATGGAACAGGCAGGTTTGTGGTGGGGCAAGCCTGCCGTGGAGGGAGTCCCTACACCAGAAAAGCAGCTATACTGGATTCTTCGAGGGGCCTTTCAACCCTGAGAGCAAAGGCCTGTAGGATGCTGCAGGGGGAACAATTCCACAGCAGCCCAAAGAAAGGGCTGTTCACGACACTACAGCTGGACAAGAACAGGGACCACAGAATCCCAGCTCGTCTCTTTGGGCAGGCATCTCCTCAGCCTCTCAGGACATTTCAGGAGACCTGGCCCCTAAATCCCGGAAGGGACACTGCACAATCACCTAGGTTACCCTACCACCTGTGTTGGCCAAGAAAGGCTTAACTTCTAGGTAACCTTTTCCATTTTAAGATTCAAGAGTCATAATGGTGAGGTTGAATTCTGCTCCCCAAGCACAGCAATGATCTTGCATTGATACCTGCCTTACATCTTTTAAGTAGGTTACTTTCATGAATGGCTACAAATGAATAATAATTAACTGGCACACCCATTCCTGGCGCAGTCCATACGTTTGAAGTCACTCAAATCTCCAGGTATGTGAATAAGCTGTTGCTTACCCCCGAATGTTCTTTCCTTCTTTGTTTGTCTAGGAAAAAGCCTACCTGTCTTTCAGGGTGTAACTTAAAGGCCCCTTCTTCTATGAAGCATTTCCTGCCCGCTCCAGGTAGAGCAAGTGACCCCTGCTCTAGAGTCTAAAGCATTTTGTGTACACGTCTCATAGAATTTGCCGCTATGCAATAGGACAGGTACCTTGCAATAGGTTTTTCCTGGGCCGGCTTGGTTTCTTATTCCCATTGTAATCCCGAATGCCTGGCCCGGCTCCTGTTACATCAAAGCACGTCTGGATGAAGGGGCTACTTAAATGATCTGGATATCTCGTGCATTTATAAAATAAATAAAGGCATAAAATAATTAAACCTCTTCTCTGAATGACTGTTTCTAACAGCTCTATCTGTAATAGCCAAAAACTGGAAACTATGTCTCTTCATAGGTGGATAGTTAAGGAAACTGGTACATCCACACCCAAGAAATCTGACTCGGCAATACTAAAGGGCAAACTATTGATTTATGTAACACCTTTGATGGATCTTGAGGGCAGTACTTTGAGTGAAAGAAATTAACCTCAAAGGTCATTTACTCATGCTCCATTTATAAAAAATTAGAAAATTTAGAAATAGAGAACAGGGTAGCAGTTGTTAGAGGTTAGAGATGGTGGGAAGAAGGGAAGTGGGTGTGACTATAAAGTGGTAGCTTGAGGGAGATCTTTGTGGTAATGAGATTTTGTATCCTGATTGCAGTAGGAGTTATACACATCTACACAAGTCTTAATAGCTTTGATATTTTGATATCCTGGTTTTGATATTTACTGTAATCATGTAAGATGTAACCATTAGAGACAAATGGGTTAAAGGTACATGGTACCTCTCAGTATTATCTTTGCAGCTTCCTGTGAATCTATAATAATCTCAAAACAAAAAGTTATAATTTTTTTAAACCTGTTCTCTGAGGTTCTTTCTACTCTCTAACTGAGTGTGTCTGTACTTCACACCAACCTTTCACATCTCTTAATGTTTTACAATTTCAAAATACACGCAGATTAAATTACATCATTTCGAAATGACGGCAACTCCAGAACGTAGCTGTCCTTATGCCCATTTTACAGATAAGGAAAACAAGGCTCAGTGCTTGTTGAAGGGTACACAGATGGTACATGGCAAAAATAGCGCTCCAACCTGACTCAGTAAAATATCTACAGAATTGACTTCTCAGCTGCGAAACAAGGGGATTTGGCAAAAATGGCCTCTGGACGTGTATCCAGTTATAACACCTTTGTACATAGGACTCGATACATCTTGTGCTCTAGCTTTCCTACTTCTGAGCCAGCCAGCATAAGGGTCTGGCAGTGTAGAGACTGGACTGCAGGCCAGTAACTGGACCTATAGAGGAGAGCATCCATCAGAGGGCTCAGTGCTATGTTGCTGGTGGCATCTGAATGGAGGCATTAGATTCCCCAAATTTCCATTCTCTCCAGGCTAAGAATTGTTGGGATGAGAATCCCAGTGGCTCCTGGGTTTCCATTTTTCTCAGATGCCTTGCCTCTCTGGCTGGCTTCTGCTCCTCTGTTCCATTTCCCTACTTCCCATCTCCCGGGCTTCATTCCGTCACACCCCACTGACCCTAATTAATGATACTCTCTATGCCAAGGAGGTGAGCTGTGAAAATGTCTTACCAGATTAGTGAAGATGTATGTGTAATAGGCTGACACCATCCCTAGTTCCGCTGCCTGCAAAGGGAAGAGAAGGAGATTAGAGAGGAAAGTAAAAACCCGCTCGAAGTGCGTGAGCAGGGAGGGCTCCAAGTGTCCGCCCTTGGTCTGGCCCACTACCCTTCAGCACCAGCAGAATTGAACATCTTGATGGATTGTTTCTTACATTGCCCTCGGCCTTGGAGGACGGAGCACAGAAACCCTGGCCTCTAGAGGAAGGTCCCTCCCCCTCCCCCCCCACACCCCACCCCTGCAGTGACACTCCTAGTAGCTGATATTCTCAGGTAAAACACATTCCCACGGATATAACTGGGTATTCTGGAAACCAAAGTGACTTTACGGGAAATGAAACAAATAATAAGACAGACTATAATAATCATCCCCACAACCATTAACAATACCAATGGCTAACACTCACTCAGTGTTCAGTCTGCACTAGAAAGCATTTCACTCGGGTTCACCCGATGAGGTAGGCACTATTACTCCTTCACCACCCCCACTGACAGCTGAGCGCTGACCGCTGAAGCACCAAGGGCTGTGCAACTTGTCCAGAAGATCACGCGTCTCATAAATGGAAATGTCTCGTACTCCCCTTGGAGGGCTATGATATTGATGGAACTACTGACACGCTTCTCTTAGGGGCCGAGGCGTAGACAGCAGAGAGTCCGTGGGTTGTAGGCAATTCCCAAATTAACTCCACCCCTAGCAGGATGAGAGTGAGTGAGACTCGTAAGTGTATTCTTGAATCTGCAGTAATGTTGGAAACAGGTGAGTCACCTGCAGACTCTGGTCCTTTACTAGTAGTGAGGAGCGAGTCGCCTGGGACGTGCCCTTGGTCACAGCGCATCAGCAAGTCTCAGCCCACGGTTGAGAGCTGTGACTTCGGAAGGGTCTCCTTTTGTCTGATCTTTGTAGCCATCATAAATACCCCTAAGCAAGCTTCCCTGTCGGCGTGCCTGGCTTGGAGTGTGACAGGTGCTATAGAAGTTGACAAGGAGATCACGGAAATAATGAGCCCAGCTCTCCCCAGGGCCCTCATCCCTCCTGACCGTCGGTTAGATCTGCATCATGTAGCCCACAGCCCTGGGCCCCCGGGAAACCGTTTTTGTCATGACTACTGAGGTGCATGGGAGGAAAATACAAGGCCAGGGATGATTAAATTTTCCCCTTACATCGTGTTGACCCCGCAAGGCACTCCAATAATTTTGTAAGCATTCTCACAGGAACCTTCACAGGCTCCTTGAAGGATAGGCCAGGGTAATTATATCACTGCCATTCCAATGGGAAACAAATGTCTGGGGTGAGATTACATGGGGGGTCCTGATGGAGCCCAAGGACCCTGACGGGAGGCTCTTCCTTCTTCTAGCAAAGCTACATTGCCTCCTCCACTTCCAAGAAGATGGTGGGCACGATGCTCACCTCCATCCCTTCCCTCCCCCACCGCTGTCCGTGCCTCTCACCACTGCCTAGTCCAGCGAGAGCTCCCGGGTTACAGGGATGGGCTGGGGGCAGGGGGCTGGGAGAGGGCACCGTCAGATGGTTAAAATCCACTTTGTGAAATCTGATGTCCTAAAAATAAGAGACAAGAGACCCTTGGCTTTTGAGACCTGAATCCTGGGTAAACATGGAGTTCGTTGCCAGAACAGCCGCTCAATAAGGTAGGGGATTACTCTGGAAATCTTCCTGAAATCAAGAGGCAGCGGAGCGCTGTCCAGCTCTGGGGCCAGGCTCAGGAGTGCACACCAAGACTCCCAGAAGCTCTGTACATCCTCTGATCACACTGCTTCCCACACTGAGTTCATCCTCCCTGACGCCCCTCAAGGCCGGGTTGTAGCCCCGTGAAAGAGGAGTCTGAAGCTCCAGGGAAACATGCGGACTGAGTCCAGGACGGATGCAGGGCCGGCCTGCTGGGGCTGCTAGGAATTCAAATGGGAACAGGGTTTCCTGAAACCTCGCTGGTCACTGATGGATTTGGTTCCAAGGTCACAAGGGCTGAGTCTGACAGGTGGCCTCAGGAAAGCCTGCACCCAGCAGAACCATTTGCTAATAATGATCATTACAAGGAAATTTCCTTCAAATGCACAGCCATAAAAAAAATTAAAGGCGTTTTTAATGAAAATACCCAGTATTGGCAAGGGTGCTATAAGACACCTGTATGCTGCTGGTGGGAGTGTAAATCCTTACAGCCTTTCTAAAAGGCAATGTGGCAAATCATATCAAAATCCTGAAAAGCATATGCATACCTTTAACTCAGTAATTCCACTCCTAGAAATTTATGCTCAGAAAATATTCATGAATTTGCATAAAGATTTATGTACAAAGACGTGCATCCCAGCATTATTTATTATAGCAAAGATTGAAAACAACCTGTATCTCCAACAATAAAGGATGGTTAAATAAATTATGGTACATCCATGGGACAGGAAATGATGCAGCCATTAAAATATTTGTAGAAAAATATGCAATGACATGAGAAAAATGCATGGCATGTTATTAAGTAGAACAAAAACACAGCTTTCCAAAGAGTGTGTGTCGTGTGATAATAATTTTGGAAAAGGAAAAAAATGTGTCTGTAAAGGCAGAAAAGCTAGACACCAAAATTTAATAGTGGTTCTCTCTGGGTGATGGAATTGTGAATGATGTTTATTTTTTTGTGTGTGCTTTTCTGTACTTTCCTAAATTTCAACAATGAAATACACATATTAAAGAGAGGCGGGGAGGCAACTGCATATCCTGGGAGCGATGAAATATTCCTGGGCAAGGGCTGAGCCTAAGACTTCCACCAGGGGACCATCCAGGTAGGAACCAGCTACCGTAGGTTCCAACCCGCCCCTGGCAAGGGGACTGAGGGAAATCTATCTCACTCCCTACTCCCCACCTTCCTGAGGACTCCTCAGCCTTTATCTCTCGTGCCCTGAAACTTAGAGGAGCTTTTCTGTCTTTGATGACTTCCTCGATCATAGCTCTGGACATAAGAGAAGAAAGAGAAAGACAAAAATTCTGTGTTTGAGTGTGTGAGTTGGGTATACCCACACAGGCAGACGTGGGTTTGGAGCTGTGGAAAATTACTATAGCAACAGGCTGAAGGGACAGCCCGCAGTACTCAGAGAACTCATTCTAATCTCTTATTAATTCTGAAACAAAACTAGCTGGGGTGGGGAGGTTAGGAGACAGCGAGGGAAGGAGAGGAAGAGAGAATCATCGCGTGTCTGCCGGCCTCCTCATGGCTCCACAGAAGTTAATGAGGAACCTCACTCCCCCACTGGAAGATGGCAGGTTGCAATTAAATGTGCAATTAAAATGGCATTAGAAGAGGCCAATGTGCCTGGAGAGGCTGCGGGAGCTGCCAGAGCCATGGCGGAGCCTGGAAGCACGGTCTACTCTTTCTGGGGCTGCTTGCCTAGCCCAGGAAGTGGAGCCAGTGATTCCAAGGATGCCCAGCAGTTTGCAGCTATTTGTCCAGAGTGGACCCCCAGGTATTGACTTCTCTCTCTCTCTCTCTCTCTCCATTTCCATGTGTATATGTTGATTCAGGAGCTAGCACCCTGCCCCTCTGTGTCCCGGGGGGTAGAAGAAATGGGCTGATTTGCTGTTAAGAGAACCAATGCCAACTTCGCTCTGCTCCTCACAGGGCCGAGCCTTGGACAAAGCTGCTCATCTCGCAGAGTCTCAGTTTCTTCATCTGCGGAGGGAAGATATCAGGCCCACCTTACGTGGTCATGGGGAGGATTACACTGAGAAATTACATGACATCACTTGGTGAACTGTAGTACACGTGTAAGGATTACACACAGGCCCGATATTCAGTAATACACACGGATGTGACTGCCCTGGTTGTCAAAATATGGAGATGCTTCTACTCCTTTTGGCAAATAGCCTCTGTCCCAAGTCCCCAAGTGGCCCACGCCACCACCCTAGCCCCTCCTAGGAACCCCTGGACCACAGAGCTCCTGGCAGGTCTAGGCTCGGCCAGTGTTTCAGCTGGTGGCTGCCCTGTTGCACCATGAGTTACATGTTTCTATGACATTGCCATCACCCTGCTTTCTCCTTTTAGCTCTCAGGAGCCGTCCATTGAAACTGAAGCACAAAGAGGTTTGTTAGGGTCAGAAGTCCAGCCCCGGGCTCCTTCAGCCTTGGCCCAGGAGGATGCCCAAGGCAAGAAGGGAGCAGAGTGCCAGCTCAGAAGGAGGGGAAGGGGAAGGGGAAGGGGGAGGACGCTCGGCGCCCACCAGCACCCGCCCGGCCCAGCGCCCACCTTCAGGAGGATGGTGTGGGACATGGACGCGTTGGCATGGATGATGATGGTGGCTGTCTTGTCGTCCCGGATCTCCTTGAGGAGTGGGGTGGGGTCCCTAGTGTCATCCAGCATCCGGACCGAGAGGGTGTCCTTGGAGATCAGGAATTGCCGGAGCAGCTTCTCGAGGTTTAAAAGGCCTGCAGGGGAAGAGAGGACAAAGCCCCTGAGGGTCCTCGGCGCTGCCTTGGGAGACACGGGAGCCAAAGCAGGACAAGCGAAGACTCGTGCCGGAGTCAGGGTCGCGGGTCTGCCCCCTGTTGGTTAAGCAGGCACATCCTAACCTGAGCGAGTCTCTTAAGTTCTGGGGCGTCCTGTCACCCCATCTCAAATGAAAAGAACCCTCCTCAGCGCCCAAGGCCTACCCCGACTCCCTGGGGAATGCTCTTTTAAAGCAGAGAATGAGGCTCCCTTGAGTCCGACAAGAGAATCCCCAACTCCTTCTCACGGCCCTGGGGGCAGCGCTGCCCGGAAGCCAAGACCTGTGTTCAGAGACCCACCAGGCCTGGGTTTCTTCCCCTCACTTGGTCACTTGCTCACTGGGTGACCTCACGTGGCCGGGTCTCTTGACCTCAGTTGCTCATCTGAGAAATGAGAATACAGGCAGACCTCGGAGATACTGCGCGTTTGGTTCCACGCCACCGCCATAAAGTGAGTCACAAGAATTTTTTGGTTTCCCGGTGCATATAAAAGTTATGTTTACTCTGTACTGTAGTCTGTTAAATGTGCAATAACATTACGTCTAAAAAAAGCAATGCACATACCTTAATTTAAAAATATTTTATTGCTTACAAAGGCTAACCATCATCTGAGCCCTCAGTGGGTCGTAATCTTCTTGCAGGGGTAACATCAAAGATCACCAATCACATAACAAATATAACGATAATGAAAAAGTTTGAAATATGGTGAGAATGATCAAAATGTGACACAGAGACACGTAGTGAGCAAATGTTGTTGGAAAAATGGCACCGACAGACTTGCTTGAGGCAGGGTTGCCACAGACCTTCAATTTGTAAAGAAGCAATATCTGCGAAGTGCAGTAAAACGAGGTGTGCCTGTAATATCAGCGGCCAGAGCTCAGGGCTGTGGAGAAGATTAAATGAAGTAACACGCCAAGTGCTTAGGCCAGAACCTCACGCATGGTGAGCCCTCATAAATGTTACATCCAGCCTTTTTTTCCGTGGTGGAGGTCGGGGAGCAATTCCCTCAATGTCACAAGGCCCAGAAAACAGGTCTAGCGAAACCCTTTGAACTCCTCAGAGCACCACGGCTGCACTGAGACAAGGTATTATTATGATTCTGAAAGAACAGGTGTTGAATTGCATTCCAGCAGGCAATCAAGTGGGAGCAGAACAAAACAGAAGACTGGGATTGTGCGCTAAAGACTCTCCCCCCTCCCTCGCTATCTGCCTTCTAGCACACGGGAGGAGGGATTCGGGAGGAGGGATTCCAGAAGGACGTCACCGAGACACAAAGGTCTTAATCCTGCTTTGTCTCTGAAAAGGCAGGCCAGGAGGAGGGTGTGTGGTTGGGTGGGAGGTCTCCTGAGAAGTCAGCAGGACTTCCAATGGAAAGAGACCTATAGGCATTTGCTCTCAAAAGCCAATCAATGATAAGAGTAACATTTTTCTTATTGTGTTCCAGGCAATGAGCTAAACATTTTAATGGCTCATCTCATTCAAGTCCTCCCAAGGATCCTATAAAGTATTCGAATCCCACAGCACAGAGGCGAACAGGAGGCAGGAGAGGAATAACTCTCCCAGACACAGTCTGCACACACTGAGGATGGCCCGGGAAGGGCTGCTTTCTAACCAAAGATCCCAGTGCTCTGGAGTCTGTACTGGTTAAAGGAATATTAAATGCAGAGATGTTATGAATATGACCCTCCCCGTTCAGGTCACGCCCCCTCCTGACCCTTGAGAACCAAAAGGTAAGATGGGGGGCATCTGAAGAGCATTCGTAGCACCTCCCTCATTTTGTAGAGAGACGACAAGATGTGCCCGGGAGCACAGCTGGGACCACAATCCCCATTTTCTCGTCTCCATCCAACCCTCTTCCCCTGAGACAGACTGCCTCTTAGGATAAAATGCAGCAGGAAGCATCAGGCACAGAACCCAGGGAGGCCTGGAGACACGCGTCTCTGGGCTTTGGCGGGGAAGCCTTGGTGTGCCGTGTTAACAAGGAAAAGGGAGCAGGGTAGAGCCCACGGGCCTAGCATGATGGAGACTGGAGCTCCGGAAGGTGGGGTCAACCCCTAACTCCCGTCCCCCAGGTCCTGAGAAGGTGGTCCCAGGAGCTGGAGGCTGCATCAGGGAGCAGGGAGCCCCCGGAGGGCCTGCTATTCACAAAGAGGCTTCAGAAACCCAGGCCGTGCAAGCCCAGCATCCGGTTGGCCTTTCCTTCCTTCCCAAACAGGCCTCAATAGAGGCTTGTTCAGACCCCCTGCTGCTATCGGTGCCCCTCCCAGCCCCTCACCACCGGCTTCCATCCAGAGTGGCGCTGATGCTGCCAGGGCACTTCCTGCCAACCCAGATGCAGAAGATCTGGATTCAAGCTCAGGGTCAACCCTCGCTGGCTGTGTGACCTTGAGAACCATCTAACCTCTTCAAGGCTCCACTCTTCATCTGTAAAATGGGCATAACAGGTGAGAACTCACTGAGATCCCATGTGAAAGCACACTTGGAACTGGCATGCGTAGAATCAGTGTTACTTCTTTTGTGTCTACTCATCCCCACAAGAACCCAAAGGTCAGGAATGGTGACTCAGTGAGGCAGAAGGAAGAGGGAGGAAGGTACACGTCTGTTCATCCAGCACTCACTGTCCTAAGGGCCCGGCACCCGGCCAATAGGACACCAGCAGAGAAGATGGATCAGGCACAGACCCTGCCCTCAGGAGCTTAGAGGCCAGGAACCTGTAGCTAAGTCTATAGCAAAGTTCAAATCATATCCCCACTACCATATATAAAATACAACTAATAAGGACCTGCTGTATAGCACAAGGAACTCTACTCAATACTCTGTAATGGCCTATACGGGAAAAGAATCTAAAAAAGAGTGGATATATGTAGAACTGATTCACTTTGCTGTACACCTGGAACTAACACAACATTGTAAATCAACTATACTCCAATAAAAATGAAAAAAAAAAAACCCAACCCAAATGATATCCCTATTTTGTTTGGTGGCCTGAAAATCTGGTTTCCTATGGGGTAGCTCCACTGTGTCCTGTCTGTAAAATGGAGAGAATATTCACATCTTCTCAGAGATGATGGGAAAAGCAAACTCCCACTTGGACAAAGGTCTGAGCACCCGATCAAAGGACAACGAGGTTGGGGAGGCCACAGAGCTGGAGCTGCTGAAGTCATGGCCATCTCCTTGGCTCAAGGAAAGATCTGCCAGGACACATTCTAAGGGAGCAGCTGGTGGTATAAGTAACGGAGGAATGGTGGGTGTGAACCCCCATAGGGCCTGGAATGCAGCAGGGAGAATCTTTGGAGCCTGACGGGGAGAGAGGCCAAATCCCCTGGGATCCTTCAGATGCGCAATGAGATTCAGTGGGAGAAGACAAAAGCCTGGGGAATGACAGTACAATTACACACAGCACGGAGCAGCCTGGCAAAGGCAGCCCAGGGACCCTTCATCCCGTTAAAGCTGGCAGGTGCACTGAGCTCCCGGGTAAAAGAGCCCCAACGTGTCAGGGAAACTGGGGACCCTGCTCTAATAGATGCCCACATGCTGCACCCCCCGCTCCCCCTTGGGGTGCTCTGGTGCCTTTTAAACAAGGAAGCAGCATCCCTTCCCCTTCTCATCCAACACTGTTTGCAGGGAGGCAGGGAAGGCCCAGGGGAGGGCAGGGGAGAAGGGCAGCGAGTCCCTGGGAGGTCCGCAACTGTCCCCAGGATCTCCTACCCCGTCACTCCCTTTCCCAGGCTGCACTGCACCTGAAGTGACAGAAAGAGCGCCAGGTGGGCCGTGAATCCCAGCTCCTGCACCACCCATAGGTTAGCTAGTGTGAGCCATTCTCTCTGCCCCTCTGCCCCTCCATTTCCTCATCTGTGGGATAAGCGTCAAGACTACCTTACAGCGGGAGTCAGAGGATGGCAAGTCAGCAGCACAGTGTCTGTCACCCAGAAGGCGCCCCCCCCCCCAATCTGGCTTCCATCCATCCCCCCTACTCACTCACATCCCAACGGTCCTTCGCCCCGTCTCCTCCCCCAAACCCTCTGTCCCATCTCTAGCCCCCACCCACTTCTCTCTTCTCCCAACTCACACAGGATTTATTACCCAATTCACAGAATACAGCCCTTGGTTATAGACCATATGAAACATCTGGCAGCACATGCTTAGGCATATATGCCTGCATTATGACAGACAACACGTGCTGCAATTATTTCACAGTGTCAGGCAGGGCTCCTATTTCAAACTCCTCGGCACATCCCCACCGTGAGGTGGGAGGCACGGTGCTTGCTGGTGGACTGGACACAGACCTCTGGGGGAAGAGAGAGACTCTGCATCCTAACAGATCAGGGCAGCAGCACTGCCAGGTGGGGACAGACACCACGTCACTTGAGGAGCCACTAAGGAAGTGTGTGCCTGGTCTGAGGAAGAGGGGGAGGGCTGTCATAAGACAGACCTGCTCCTGAGTTGTAGTCAAGGGCTAACCCCAGAAATAATGAATGGATGGAAGTCGCAGGGGGACACACTTAGCTATCATAAGGAAGAAGCTCTGTTGGAACCATCTAAAGAGGCAGTGGGCTGCATCAGGAGGGAGTGAGTCCCCCATTGCTGGAGGTAGTCAAGGAAAGACTGAAGCCCCAGTTGAGCACGGTTGTAGAGGGAATGAAACCAGGGGTCGGAAAGCTGAACTACAAAAATGTCGATGTCTTTCCAGCCCAGAGAGTCTTTATGAATCGGAAAAGGATCCTTTTTTTATTCTAGGTAGAGGAAAGCATCTGCAGAAGAGGAAAAGTGGTTTAGTTACATAAAGAAGATTAGAGTTTTTCAGTGCAGTTTGGTATTTTCCAATTGTCGTTCTCCTCACCTCTATCTGTTTCATGGAACTAAGGGATTTGCCAAAGGCAGCTGCCACCAGAAGGGTTAAAAGCTGCTCTCTCCCTGCTTCCCCTCCACTTCCACCCTGACCCTCCTCTCCTGAGGGACCCTTGGCCCAGCAGCGAGTCTGCCTGTCGAGGCCAAGGCTGAGCGGGACCTGGGGAACCTATTAGTCTCGCTCAGTATGCAATGGGATGGATCGATGTGAAACCCAGTAGGCTGGCTGTTCTAGGAAGAAGGAAGGAGACTGGCTTCTGGGACTGGGACCCAGGGGCCAGGTGGGGCGGGGAGGAAAAGGATGGAGAGGCTGAGAAAGGCACAGCAGGGGTTACACAGGTCTGCAGGACAAGGACACAAACGCCTAAGGGATGGGTCTGCAGGGGACACAGAGGACCTTTGCATCAAAAATTAAGAATAAATAATCATGTCAACGGGCATCCCTCCTCTCCACTGGCTGATTCCCTGGGCTGCAAGCTTTGATTCTGGAAAATGTTAATATTCCCAGCAGGGGCGACACTTTAAAATCTTGTGGGAGGCAGCTGATGGAATACCGACCAGAGGATTATGGTGAGGATTTAGGGAGACGATGTGAGTTCACCACCATGCACCGTGCCCTAAACCTGGTACATCTCCAGTCCCCTCCCCCTGCTAGGTGCAAGTGCCTCGGGTGTACGGTTTTCACGTCCTGTTTTTCCAGGGAGCAGATTCTGATGGAGAGAGAGGGAGGAGGGTCCGAGGTGTCGTCAGTGGGGCAGGGGCACGGAACAAATTCAAATGTTTGAACGACGTACGTATTTCACCTGCTTCTTGGTTTTGTCCCATCCCACACCTGGGCTTGGCCCCAAGAAAGGACAGAAAGGGCCAGACCACGGGGGCCAGAGGAGGAGACAGAGAGCGGACGGAGGAGGAGGCTGAGACTTCTCAGTCCCAGGAGGACCACCTGCTGCCTGCTCGGCCCTGGAGGCGGCCCCCTTCTCTGACGGCAAGGATGGGCGTGGGGAGAACCTGCCCTCTGCGCTCCCCTCGGCCTCTCCACTTCAGGGTGTTTGTTGGTTTATTAATTACTGGGCCCAGGAGGCATCCCTGCCCTGAGAACTGCCTTCAGTGTTTCCTAAGCTTCTTCACATACTGTTGATTTAACCCTACAAGTGCCCTGGAAGCAGGTATTATCATTATTCCTGGGTAGAGACCAAGTCACTGCAGCAGGAGAGATGCTGGGACAGATCACAGAACTAACTGGCCAAGGTCCAAACCCAGGTTTCTGATTCCAAGTTCTGGCCTCTGATTCACCACTTGAGTTGCCTGGGAAGAAGGCCTCAGTCCTCCCATAATATAGGAAAAATGGTCCCTCACTTCTGTCTCTTCCACAGTGTTCAGAGATGCAGGGAGAGAGGTAAGAAGAACCATGTGACCTTGAAAATGGACTTAATCTCTCTTTTCTTCACGCATATAATAAAAATGTCTATAGAGCCCATCTTATGTGGTTAATGTGAGGTTTAAATGAGATAATTTCAAGCTCTCAGCAGACTGTTTGTCATATGGTAAGTGTTCCGTAAGTGGTTAATTTGTATCACCGTAAGCAAAAGCTCTCTCACAGTGCCTCCTGGGGGGGTGGCACTAGAAAGGCCAACTACTGCCCCTCTCGTCCCCCAGCTACTCACACGGGACTCTGGGTATCATTCCCGGCACACCAGTCCTCCACCCGCTACTGCCACAACCAGGGTTGCAGGATAAAGTAACAGTAATTAAACGTGTATTACATTCTGGGCCCAGATACCTTCCACCCGATCACCCTGAGAGGCATTATTATCCCCACTTTACAGGGGAGGGAACTAAAGCTCAGAGAGGTAGAGTGACCTGCTTCACATCACACAGCTCATGAGTAGTGGAGCAGCTTGGTTTGCTTGCAAAGACGGTTCCCATTTTACGGAAACAGCCTGCGTTTCTTTTCAGCCGCACTTCCTCCCCAGGAGACAAGAGTCTCTCCTCTCCAACATCTGGACCGAGTTTAGCCAACACAGGTATGTTACAAGGATAGAGTGGAACTCCGGTCACGCCACTGCAGGTCCTGGCCTGGCCTTGTTCAAAAGGGATTCCAGGAAGGAAAGAGAGTTAAAACCATGTGTGCTGTGTGTTCCCTAGGTGTGGATGCTGTTATACACTGTGTGTCATCCTATTTTATCCCCTCAACCACCCTGGGAGGGAGGAAGCCTCATCCCCATTTTATAGATGAGACAACAGAGGCTAGCAAGTGCCTAAGTCACTTTGCCAAGATCACACAGGTAGCACATAAACGGCAGAGGGTGTAGGGGCTCAGGACTTGTAGCCACAAAAAAAGGACATTAAAATACTTAGAAACACCAAAGCAAGCCTGAAAAAAAAGTTGATTTGAGCTATGTACAATGATACCAGGAAAATACACGGAATATTATACTTGTGGCCACGAAGAGTGAAAGGCTCTGGGTCCAGCTTGAGTGTCTCAAAAGGTAACTCTGTGGCAGGGCTCACCAAAGGGGCCTTGGGGACAGTCGTGGGGAACCCCAACTTTCCTAGGAAGTCCCCTAACAGCAAACTACCCCCCTCCCCAGGCTCCGCAGGGTTGACGAGATGGCCGTGCCTGGATTCCTCACTTCTCCTCCCCCAGCCTCACTAGAACTAGGTACTTGCAGAGATGTTCTAATTTTTTCCCCCCATTAAAGAAAAATAATGTAATCCACAGTACAACTCTACTTGGTCCAAAACCTGCTTATTGAAAATCTACTTTGGGGAAGAAGGAGAGTACATGGCATGATTCCCCGGGGAATGATCTCTGTTATGCTTAATTTTGACAGCAGGAAAATAGAATTAGATTCCTGTTCCTAATTCGACTTGCAGCGTCTCTTGGCCCTGCATTAATAAGGAAGATGGAAGAGTGTCTCCTCCCAAGCTCTGAGCTGCATTTCCCTTCAGTCCCTCATTTCTTCAGCCTTTGATTAGATTTTGAATCCTCTTTGCCCTTGAACTTCTCCTGCTCTGCCCCACCTTCCCTCCCCCTGGTAGGTGGGGCCAGAGTCACTCAGCAGCCTAAGTGAGTCCTCCGAGCAGCACTGTGTGGTTGATGCGTCTCCCCTGGGATGTGGGCCGGCCTCTCTAGCACTTGGGCAGGCTCATCCTCTCCAGAACTTTGTGCTCAGCCATCCCGCACCCCACTCAACGGAGCAAGGGGACACACTGCTCCAGGGAGATCTCTGCCCTTCAAAGGACACTGTGCCTGCTGGGTAGAGCCCACCCCGAGCTGCTCCTCTGAGTCTGCTGGTGCAGCCCAGGAGGGTGGGAGGGGCATCGGAGGAGGAAGCCCTGGCTCACAGTCGGAGGACTGGAGTTAAGAGTCTTGGTTTTGTCATGTACCAGCTTTGTGACCTTAAGTCAAGTCACTTAGCAGCTCCAAGACTCTTTGCTCAGCTCCGAATGACTGGGAAAGAGGGAGGTAGAGTGGGAAAACATAAGTGAAAGTGCTTTGCAATCTGCAAGGAACTGTTAGAATGTCAGAGAATGTCAATTCCAGTGGAAATAGCCCTGGGCTAGGAGGCAACAGTATCTAGCATGGTACTTGGCACACAGCAGGTGTTTAACAAACATCTGAACAACTTACTTCCCAAAGCCCAGTAAGAGCTGAAGCAGAGGAAACAGGGCTCAGCTTCAAAGCAAGAGGGACTGTGGCTAGACACAAGAAAGAACTTCCTGTCAGGTTGGTGAGACGCTGTAGCCAGCACAGATGAGGACTGCAGGACAATCTTTGCCTGGGCATATTTACAGCCTGTCCTCTGTCTCTCAACATTCTCGCTGGGTGCCTGGGGTGTGCCAGTTCAGTCCTGCCTGAGTGGGCTCGTGGCAGAAATTTCCGGGGGAGAATCCTTGATTCTGTTATACCTTTCAATGCTGCGAGGATGCTACACGAGGAGGGCCACCTGGTGGAATGCAACATATCCCAGCTCTGTTCCATCAAATGCTAGCATCCTGTGAGCTTTTAGCTCAGCATCCTTTTGGGGGCATATGATCAACCCTATTTGGAATATGCTGAGGTAAATAGTTGTTTTGGCCACAGGACAACTCGGGGTGTCCATGCTAATGTGTGCTGAAAATCTCCACGAGGGAGAGAGAGAACGAAGTGTTATCTAAACATTTCTCTCTTTTTTTAGCCACAAAATGCTTTGTCCATAAAACCCTTATGGTCTAAAACAATGCTGTCCAGTAGCACTTTCTGTGAAGACAGAAATGTTCCATATCTGTACTGTCCACACGTGGCTCTTGACCAGTTGACGTGTGGCTAGAGAGACTGAGGAACTGGACTATACATTGTATTAAACTTTAACATTTCCAAACCCACAGGGTTGTTGTAATAATTAAATAAGGTATCCAAAAAGCATACATAGTTGGGACTCAGCTACTTTGTTTCTTGGGTAGCACAGAGCAAATAATCACGTTGTGTTGAATAAATGAATGCAGGTACAAGTGGAGTCAGTAAGGTGCAGAGGTCCCGTAAAGAAGATGGTTCTGACCCTTGGCAGGGAGGGGGCTTTTGTTTTCAGATGCTGTAGGGATTCCAGGATGGAGGAGGGACTTACACTGCAGAGCAGTTCTGAGGAGCCATAGAGAGGAGCCTTATGGAGATGGCGAACCTCTTCCAGTGCAGCCCACCCAGACCCGCAGGGGAAGACTTGCACAGGTGAGCCACACGACACAGACGCCTGCATCTCGGGCTCCGGGCCCCAGTGGTAGCCAGTAGCCAGCACCTGTCTGACTGTGTGTGGTGCACAGCTGTCACCGGGAGCACACAGATGCACAGATTTGCTGGAATGTGCTGGCTTAAATTAGCTAAATCTCATAAACACTAAATTTATGTCGCAAGTTGAGACTCAGAGAAAATGCATTTCTAAAACCTGCATTTGCAAAAACAAACAAAATTTATCGGGAATTGACCTTGGACCTTGTTCCATCAGAAAAATCTACGCTCTGAGGAAAGAAGCTCTTCAACCCATCAAGTACAAATGCATCTAATTTTATATTTTCCCTCTCTCTCTCTTTGTAGCTCCTTAACAATGAGGCTGAAAACGTGGGAATTGCGTTTGCAGATGCCAAAAGGCTTAGTGGTTGGCCAGTCTCCCTGTAACTGAGCTCCTCTCCGTTCTGCGCATGCACAGGGAGTTCTGGCAAAGGGTGTTCCTGGACTGCTCTCTCTCTTTCACCTACACACACGGACAAACAGCCAAGGACACTTAAGAATCCGCGAACCCTTTGGTCGTCGTTCCCACGATTGGAAAGAGCCCGCCCCTTCTTGGCCTATCATCTGCCGCCGGGGGGCAATGCAATCAGGTTGAAATCAACAAGATCTGACCATCTCGGGTGGAGCCAGCCTGGGGAAACTTACATTCTGCTTTGGCACAGATGAGGCAGGCGGTGGTGCAATTGAAGAAGTTCAGGATCCCAGCTACAGCCACGCTGATGTCAGTGCTGCTGGGGTGGAGGTTCAGGGTTGTGAATCTCTGGAACTGGAACTTGATAAACTCCTCCGGGGCCACTTTGAAATGAGGGACCTGGGCGGAGGAGCAAAAGTGGGCAGCAGGGAAGATCCGGAACCAGCGAGACAAAAAGAAAAGAGGGATGAGTGAAACAAAGCTGCAGAGGGTGGCTTCTTTTGTAAAAGACCTTTGCCTGGCAAGAGATGGAATTTGCAAGACTCGGGGCACCCACTCCACAGGAGGAAGGTGATGTGGCATCCATGACAACGCTTGAGACCCAGAATGGGAAACCCTTCAGCCGGGGACCTGGATAAATGTACTGTGGACCTTGCAGCTGGGGTCTGTGGCCCTGAGAAGACAAAACAATAGGTCTTTATTCTCAGAAGAACAGACCACTGCTGGGCAGACAGACAGATGGCTCTTGAAGGCATAATCCTTATACTATTTGATGTGTGGTTAATGAATCAGAGCAGAGATGCCCTGGGGACTAAGGGAGGGGCCCCCTCAGCCCAGCCTAGCCAACAGCTAAACCAGCTCCCATCCTGGGTAAAGGCCTGGGATGGGTTCCTCCGTAGACTCACGTGAGGAGGGGGAAGCGCTGCAGGCTGGGAAACCATCTAGAGGGCCTCCGGATGGAGCCCGGTAAATAACTACCTGCTATGGCTTCATTAGGACAGTGTCAGCTTCCCTCTGCATCCATTCCTGACATTTCAGGGAGGCACTGCCCCTGCCTTCTGCCTCTCTTCTCCAGGAAAGAGATATTAACAGGCTGGAATGGCTGCTTTACCGGAAGCTTAGGCTACTGGGTAGGTAATAGGAAAGTTAAAACGTAATAAGCTGCCATCCACCTTGATTTTATTATGTCACCCTGGTACCCAGAGCCAGAAGAGCTAAAGGCTGCTTGTGCCTCTATCAGAGATGGGGCTGAAACCTCAACCCTCATCCTCACTTAGGGTGCCCAGTGTGAGGGCCAGATTACTGTGAGCATGGGTTTGGACTGATGTGAAAGTGAGTAAGATTGAGGGTGGACAGCAAGAAGAACTTCCTGATGGTGAGTTGGTTGGTTCCTAGCATGGGTTATTCAGACATGATTGCAGAAGTTTACCCTGCCTGGGCTGGCCCAGAGTCTGGGATGACATTGACACTGTCTCTGTAGGATTCTGCTACCTTATCCTTTTAAGCTTTGGGAAGAAGTCAGCCAGAGACCAGAGCTCCTCTGAGACTGGGATGAGGGGAGGGTAAAAATTTAGCAGAACCTCGGGAGAAAATTCCTGAATTCAACTAGGATTAGCCCTTGAACCACAGAGAGAGGGCAACCAATATTTTTTAGCAGAGACTGAAAAGCATAAAACTGGGGAGAGAGACTGGTGAGGAACGACATTAAAGAGCGACGTTGACCTGGGGTGTGTCCTAAGGGGTCTTTCTTCCCACGGCAATGCTTACAATCTGTCTAAAATGAATAACAAATGCACTTTGAAAGGGAAAAAGGTCACAGAAGGGTAAGATGGAGGCCAGGCTGGGCAGGGGCAGGGTGGCCAGGCTGGCTGGCTTACATATCTGAGCATCTCTGCCCAAGACCCTCCCCGTGTGGCCATCCAGCCTACTGGGTTCCAGCAGCAGCTAACTTACCCCCCCATAGAAAGTACCCTTAGAGAGTCCCTTGGATCCACAAATCCCAGAGATGAAGCAGGCAAAAGGCTCGGGAAAGCGAAGAGTCAGGAAAATGCGTTTTAGAGTCTACAGTCCTGGGTTTGCATCTCGGTTCTGCTGTGTGATTTGGGGCAAACTGCTTAACCTGGCTAAGCTTCATTAACATGGAGAAACAACAGGTGCTTCTTGAGCTTTGGGAGAACAAAACAAGACCCTGTGTGTGAAGGATGTGCTAGTTCAGTTCCTAACATGTGGGGTAAGTGTTTAGGCAATGCCTTTTCTCATTCCCTTCCCCCTTTCTCCCCAAATCTTGAAGCTCCTGGAAAAGCTCTTAGGTCTGTATGTGCAAGGGGTGAGGGCTGAGGGGCCTCCCTAAGAAGGGGAGCTGGTGCGAAGCCTCCAGCACAGCCTGGCATCTTGAAGGCTGCTGGGAGGCAGCCAGCTGCTCTGATGGGCCCCGGAAGGGATGGCCAGGCCAATCCTGCTGAGTCTCTCTCTGGGACAGAGATGAATCCAAAACGGATCTGCAGGTGCAAATGCAACCCCGGAAGTCATCATGGAGGGGTGGGGGGATGGAGAGGTGAGCGGCACGGAGGGGAGGGCAGCAAGGCAGAAAGCAGCCAGCCACAGGGGCTGCAGACATCTTAGCAGCATTTAAAAGAATGAACTCCTCAGTGAGAACTCCATTTCTTTTCCTTGAAGCTGAAGGGAATCAGTGTGAGGCAGTTCAGCCTCATAAAATAGTAGAAGAAGTGCAAAATCTGAATGGAGAGGGAAGGTTGCTCTGGAAGGAACATGACCAGACAAAGGAGGGGTAACCATCTGGCCATTCCCTGGGCAGCACAGCCCGCCTGGCTGGTCAACGGCACAGGGTCCGGGGCGGCGGGATGGGAAGATGGGTGCAAATCAGGGTCTCCACCTCCGGCCTGAAATGCCAAGCAGGGTTAAGGGATGTGTTCGCTGAGATAAAATAGCTGCTGAACACCAAGAGGAGGCCATTCTGGAGTGGGCACTGGGGGGATGACTGTAGGGGACAGTGAGGAAAGTGTGCTGGGGAAGAGGGAGAGGGGGGAACAAAAAGGAGAGAGCAGAAAAGAGGAAATGGGCAGCCGAAGTCTTGGCAAGCTCACTTGGTGAAGATCAGAGCAACTGGGAAATAACAACCTGCCACAGATCTGAGCTGTTACGTGGAGCCTGGCAAGAAAGACTTAAATTAAGCATCAGGTCTAACTTGCAGGGGCCCAGACCTGGGAGATGCTGGAAGGGACTGCAGTGGGACAGAAGCTCTTTTTTTTTGGCCTGGGCTGGCTCGGGAGTCATCTTCCAGGACATGTGGGAGGAAGGATGGGGAGTTGTCAACACAGACCCTGCCCATGGCCTGAAGCTCAAGGATTCCGCCTACAGGGCAGTGGTAAGTAAGACCCATTGCAGGACTGGAGCTAGGACCGCAGGGCACTCTACCGTGCTGATAACAATCCCGAGAGTACGTTCCTAAAACAGAGAAGACCAGTATTCTTCCCAAAGCCGCGGGGACCAAGCCCTCTGATCATAAGAGAAGTGGGAGCATCAAGGGAGTGGCTTCCAGAGGGCCTGGGCTAAGCAGGGGCCTGTCTATTGCTCCACTGCCTCGGTGAGGGCAGCTCACTAAGGAGGTGCCCCATCCTATTGCAAGAGCTGGATCCTCCCAAAGCTAACACCTCTGGAAGGCTGAGCCTCTAGGCTCCCAGGACAGGTGCAAAATTTGCCCTTCCGTCTCCTGTCCCTCCGCCCTGCCCCTCCACAGCTCCTGGCCATCAAGCTCCATCTGTTCCCAAAAGACCTGGCTAGAAGGCCCTTGGGAGGCTATGGGGTCACCTTGCCACTGTCTCCCAGGATTGTATCTGAAAGGGGAAGGACTGATTGATTCCAAGAAGGACTAGGAAAGATTCCGGCAATACAATCTCTGAAGTTTCCAATTTGTTTCCTCTGGGGGAAAAGGAGGGATAGAGTTGCTGGAATAGGGAGCAGGCCCTCTTTATCTCCCAGGGAACGAGGGCTAGAGGGAATGGACCCAGCAGTTTGGAGAAGTAAACCCTGGAATTGGTGAATGAAGAAGAAAGCGAAATAAAATCTCTTTTCTAGAGAGCTTACAAAACAGAGCTTTTCAAACTTTATTTCAGCACTAAAATGTAGCAAGGCCTGGCCCCAAAGGCATTCTTCCCCAGAATCCCAATATCTAAACAGAGACTCCGCAGCTGTTCCTGTGGAGCTCAGACTTCTGCCCTCTTGGCCTCCCCTGGACCACCACCCTCCCCAGCCTCTCCCTCTACCCGCCGCCTTCAAGGGACACCCCCTTCCCCTGTCACAGGACCCCAAGACTCGGAGGGGCTCAGCTTGAAAATATTATGAAACTCTTCCTCTGAGTCCCCTCCATCCAAGCAACCTGAAAAAAGTAAGTGCCCAACAAAGGCCCAGTTCTTTTATTTGTATTGATGTTATTAGTGACACCAACCAGACCTTGATTCACTCTTGAGCCCTTAAGAATCCACGATATCTTTGGGCCTGGGGCACAGGCTGCCAGCCTGCAGAGAGCCCCCCAACCCTGCCCAGCACTCACCTCCTTCTCCCCACAGATGTTGCCGATGATGGAGCTGGAGGCCGGGCTGGAGGATGGTCCCAGGACAGCGACCACCCCCTTGGGAAGGATCTGACACACTGCAGCCAGCGGCAGGGGCAAAACGTGGGGAGCAGGAAAGGAAACAAGGCGCTCATCAGGTGGGGCGTGGGCTTCGGCCTCGAGTCCTCCGATCTTCCCCCCGCTGGCCCCTCACCTCCCGCCCACCCCTGTCCCCGTCCTGGTACCCCTCCTATTCTTCCAAACCCAGTGCCTCTCCTCCCCTGGACTACTGGGCTCCAGGACAGTTTTATTGGAGTTTATGGATGGTATTAAATGAGGAAATGACCCAGGTTATGACAACATACGGCCTCAGCCGACAGGGTGTATAAATTGTCTGGGCTGTCACCGAAGGATGGAGGCGCACAACGGAAACCTGCACGTCCCACCCTCTTTCTGCCTAGCCTGTAGGATGGGTGCTGGGAGCCCGGACATGGCTGCTGCAGGGACTACGGGTCTAGCTCACAGGATGGCCAGCCAGCATGCAATCTGTTAGCCACCCCGCCAAAGAGAGTCTAGAGAGGAAAAATGGTAGACAAGCAGAGAGAAAAAGGATAGTGAGGATGAGGCAGGCAGAGAGAAGAAAGCAGCCCAGCTAAAGTCAAAGGGAACAGGAGAGAGAGAGGAGAAGGAAGAGAGAGAGTGAGTGGCCGAGAGGGCCCTCATCTTTCAATGCCACCCTCCTTTCACCTGGCCTGGAGCCTGGCGCTCCTGCTTCCCTGAGCCCATCACGTGCCTTCCTGACCAACCAGCACGCTCTGTGACCTTGTACCTCCCCCCTGGGGAAGGCGCCCTTCCCTCCTCTACCCCAGATGCTCACTCACCTGTCAAGAAGCACCTCAAATGCCACCTTCTCCTTACCCCTCCCGCAACTCCTTTTAGTAGAATCCATCCTCCCTGGGGCTCCGAGGCCCATGGATTTTCCCTCTGTTCTAAGACACTTGTAAATGTGTCTGTTTCAGTTTGTTGTTTAGATGTGTTTCTCCTCTCGCTAGATTTCAAACCTCTTAAAGGCCAGAGCTGAGACGTATTTATCTCTAAATCCCCACTTCGCATTTCCCTGGTGTCCAGCACAGTGTTTTCTAAGCGCCCAGTTCATGTCTGTCCAATGAGTGAGTGGATGGGTAGGACACGCAGTCAGAAGAGGAGAGAATGTAAGATTTTAAAATGCTACATCCTTTCGAATGATGGTTTTCTCCAGATATAGGCCCAGGAGTGGGACTGCTGGGTCGTATGGTAGTTCTAGTTTTAGATTTTTAAGGAACCTCCATACTGCTCTGCACAGTGGCTGTACAAATTTACATTCCCACCAACAGTATAGGAGGGTTCCGTTTTCTCCACACCCTCTACAGCATTTATTGTTTGTAGATTTTTTTTTTTTTTTTTGCGGTACGCAGGCCTCTCACTGTTGTGGACTCTCCCGCTGCGGAGCACAGGCTCCAGACACGCAGGCTCAGTGGCCATGGCTCACGGGCCCAGCCGCTCCACGGTATGAGGGATCTTCCCGGACCAGGGCACGAACCCACGTCCCCTGCGTTGGCAGGCGGACTCTCAACCACTGCGCCACCGGGGAAGCCCTGTTTGTAGATTTTTTGATAATGGCCGTTCTGACCGGTGTGAGGTGATACCTCATTGTAGTTTTGATTTTACAATAGCCAGGACATGGCAGCAACCTAAATGTCCGTCGACAGAAGAATGGATAAAGAAGATGTGGTATGGAGATACAATGGAATATTACTCAGCCATAAAAAGGAACGAAATAATGCCATTTGCAGCAACATGGGTGGACCTAGAGATTGTCATACAGAGTGAAGTAAGCCAGAGAGAGAAAGACAAATATCGTATAATATAGCTTATAAGTGGAATCTAGAAAAATGCTACAGATGAACTTATTTGCAAAGCAGAAATAGAGTCACAGAGGTAGAAAACAAACTTACGGTTACCAAGGAGGAAAGGAGGGGGTGGGATGAATTGGGAGATTGGGATTGACACATATACACTATTGATACTATGTATAAAATAGATAACTAATGCGGACCTACTGTATAGCACAGGGAACTCTGCTCAGTGCTCTGTGGTGACCTCAATTGGAAGGAAATCTAAAGAAGAGTGGATATATGTATACATATAGATGATTCACTTTGCTGTACAGCAGAAACTAACACAACATTGTAAAGCGACTATACTCCAATAAAAATTACTTTAAAAAATATTACAGACTGAGAAAGGAAGGGGGGAAGGAAAGGAGAAAACAGACAGACAGAGAACGTAGGACAATTCTCAGCACACACATGGTGATATCAGAACCACAGAGCTGCCCCTCAGATTATACTCTGTGGTTCCCAGTCTCGCTACGAGACGTCCTTCTCTGCAAACCTCAAAGCTCATCTCTGGACACATTTTCCTCCTATTCACATCAAGTGTCAGGTCAGTACAGTGAGGTTAAGGAATCAGTCCAAGCATCCTTACTGAGCCAGCTGCAAAGCCACATCTGCAACCTGGTGCTCTTTCTCCTAAAGCAGAGTCCTAACCACTGGCCCCTACAGCCAAGTTATGGCTCTGATGGGGCACAGGCGGTGGGGTAGAGCACCAGGGTTCAAATCCCGGTGCTGTAATTTATCACACAAATGACAGATCTGTAATTTATCACACAAACGATAGACCTGTGGGGTCTTCTTTCAGCCTGAGGCTCAGGCGGGGGTCCTTTAACATCGTGGATCTCAGCTGACTGACAGGTTGCCAGCAGTGGGTGCCTGAGGGGGACTCAGTAGTACCAAGTGTCAGAACCATCCCCAGCAACAGAGTAACTGTGGACAGGCTTTACCTTTGAAGAACACTCTTCAAAGTTCAAGCTACTTCCGTGGCTTGAACAGAAGTAGCTGGGGGCTCTAAATTCATTGGCCATCAAATTCCTATTCCTACAGCAGCCTCAGGGGTGGAGCTTAGTTCCTGATTTTACCTATAAGGCAACAGCATCCTAGGGATGTTAAGTGACTCCCCGTAAAGTCACACACCTAATAAAGGTCTGAGCCAGCGCTGGAATTCAAGTCTGCGGACCCCACCCAGTGTTCGTCCCACTACCTGTTCTGTCTGCCCTACTCCTTGCAGCCACTTTGCCCATCTCTTTTCAACCCCAGACCACACCCCATCTTGTTCTGCTGCACCTGCTTCCCCAAGGTCACCAATGTCTCTTAGCAGTTCTTATCTCTCTTTTTGTAGCATTTGATGCCGCCAATTGCATTGCTCTTTTGAATTTCATGACGCTATCCGATCCTGATTCTCAGCCGCTTCTCTGATTGGTCTTTCTCACTTCCTTAGCCAACTCCTCTTCCTTCTCCTCTCCACTAAATTCAGATTTTGTCCATGCCTCACTCTCCCTGGGCAATCTCGACCTTGCCTGTGGACTCCACATCTCATCTCTGCCCGGGTGATCCTACACCCTGACCCATGTCCTGGGTTACAAAACGCGTTCCACCTACCTGCTGGGCGTTGCCACAGGGACTTCCTTCTGGTGTCTCTTCCAGAGAGAGAGGCAGAAAGGCAGAAAGCACAGTCCTTAAGAGCACGAACTCTGATGCAAGTCTATCTGAGTGTGAGTCTTGACTGGGTCACTTACTAGCTGTGAGACCTTGAGCAAGTTACCCAAACTCTCTGAGACTGCTTTCTCATCTATAGAACTGGGATGCTAACAGCACCTCTCCCGCAGGGATGTCGTGAGAATTAAAGTGAGTTAATACATACAAGGCACTTAGAGTGGTACTGACGTGCTACAGGACTCATTATTATTATTCCCAATACAGCATGTCTGTTATATACTTTTCATACATAATCTGATTTGATCTTCACACTGTCAGGAAGACTCATTATTATCCCCACTTTACAGATGGTGAAACTGAGGCTTAGAAAATTTAAGTGCCTTGTTCAAGGTCACACAGGTCATATATGGTAGAGCTGGGCTTGAATTTGGAGATCCATCTGGCATCAAAGCCCAAGCTCTTAACCACTTCACTTTACCCCCCTGAGCTCCTGAAGTTCAAACCATGGTCGCCCTTGACTCTTCCTTACCTCTCCTTACTGCATCTACTCACTCGCTATACCAATCAGGGGCCAGGTTCTGACCATTTGACCTGCTCACCCCCCACTATCCTTTCCTTCCCACTCCCACTGTCACAGATCCATCAGCCCCTTTTGCTACCTGCCTCCTAAGGGCTTTCTCCGTCTCCAGGATTCTTCATTTTCCAATCTGTTCTCCAAAGCAAGGCCAATTATAATCCTAAACGTAGGTCTGTGTGCTCCTGCAGGGCAGAAAGCTTGTCTTATTTATCTCTGTGTCCTCCATGCCTAGCACAGGGCTGGACTCAGAGTTAACGTGCTCAATAAATAGCTGTTGAACCACACTGAAGCCCACTCAGCTCTTTTCATAGAAAATTGGAAATAAGCTAAATGTCCAATCATAAGGCAATAGTTATCTAAAGTGTGGGTCATATACCCAAGTGGAATATTACTTAGGCATTTAAAATGCTTATGAACAGTTTATAATAATCTTAAAAATATTTATGTAATAATATTAAGAGCAAGAAGCAGGATATAAAATTATATGTATATCTACATGAAGGCTACAACTAAGCAAATACAGAAAATTGTTATGCACTGCGGAGTGACTGGAAGAAGAGGTTATAAAAGCCCACATTTATTAAGTGCTACTTATGGCCCATTCTAAGCACTTTATGTGA